>NC_092633.1:75616616-76816616 GCF_039555335.1 Amphiura filiformis
CTCACTAAAAAAAAAGGTCGAGCAGAACAGCACCACCTGCAAAATCATAGTAGAGGCGATGAGGGTGCCACGACGGTTCGTCAGCCAGGCCTCACGGCAGCCATTACTACTTCTGCTCAATGGTGCCAAGCGTTTAGCATTTTTGCAGCTTACCATGCATTTTACTTCCCACACTTGGCCTTAGGTTTGTTTTCTTATCAAGCATTCATGGCAAGCAAGCTCACATTATATCCCTTGCAGGCCTGCTTATCATATGACACAGAATTTAGGAAGCGTATGAGTAGATACCCAGCAGTTATGCATTGGGAATGTCCAGACCAGGACATCCAGTCCATGTCTTTCAGCAGCCCCTTGGCTCTCCCAAGCATGGCCCAGCCCTCCTATCAGCCTGCACGCAAAGACCAACGCGTGGCAGCACAGCCCACTAGCAAGGATGAACCATGCAAGCGTTTCAATATCAAGCAGTGTTCTACCAGCAGCTGCTCACGCCCACATGTGTGCTTCTTATGTGGGAAGCCCCACCCAGGCGCGGACCACTATGCCCTTACAAGTCGTACACCACAGCGCCTACCAACCACGCCAGTCGGAGCCAAAAAGCGGGCCACAGAGGAAGTTTTAACTTCCTCTAAACTATCCACCACTTTTCCCCTACTTCACCAGTCCACAATCCAACAGCTCTGCCCTTCAACTCCTATTCAGGTTGACTCCTTTGAGTATATGCTTCAGTCCCACCCTGATCAGATTTTGGTCAACAATGTATGCGATGGACTTCGCAATGGTGTGGATATTGGTTTCCGTGGTCTCCGCACTACGTTGCGCACCCCCAACATGCGCTCTGCCTTTGATAACCCAGAAGTGATTCGAGCTACGATACAGAAAGAACTTGAGTCTGGTTGGTCAGTGGGTCCCTTTGATTCACCCCCTTTTCCTGATTTTGTTGTCAATTCTATCGGGGTTGTCCCCAAGAAGTCTGGTACCTTCAGGATGATAACAGACCTCTCTCGTCCTGAGGAAGGAGTCAACCATGCCATCTGCAAAGATGATTACAGCTTAGAATATGCAGGTGTTGATGATGCTACTGCCATCCTAAGTCATGTGGGCCCAGATGCCTACATGTGTAAACTTGACATTAAGGATGCATTTAGATTGATTCCTGTGCGCTGTGAAGATTGGCCTCTTCTCGGATATGAGTGGGAAGGAGAGTATTTCTTTCATACCAGGCTTCCTTTTGGTCTCAGGTCCAGCCCATTCCATTTCACTCAATTCTCTTCCTTATTAGCTTGGATCGCAGGTCACCAGTGTAAGTCCTCGACAATCTTATACTACCTTGATGATTTCTGGTGTGGCGACGAGAAGGACAAGTGCTTGCAGACATTCATCACCTTCAAACATGTCTGTAATCAGCTCAACATTCCATTATCCCCATGCAAATTAGAAGGCCCAACCCCAATCATCACATTCCTGGGCATTGAGTTGAATGCACCCCATCAATCCCTGTCCTTACCACCTGAGAAGCTTCAACAGCTGCAGCAGGAACTACAATCAAGGAAAAAAGTCCTTGGAACGGTTGGCACACTCTGTCGAAATTCCGTGCAGAATTTCTTATGTTCATGGAAATGACCTATATTGTGTTTGGGAAGAAACATGACATCTACAACAATGATTTACCCTTCCCTCTCCCCATCAAGCAATGTTGGAACACATTGGGGAACCGCTGAAGACATTGGCATTTCTCAACATTGCACGGGGAGAGGGGTGACAGTTTTCCGTTATTTACACATAAGCGTTCCAAGACTTTTTTCCTTGATTGTCTCTACCGAATGCAAAATATTTCATCTAAATTTCGTTTTTGTCTCATAACTCAAAAACGGAATGTCGTATGAGCTTCAAATTTCACACGATTTGAGAGTGGATTATATGCTTTGTAATCATAATAAAATTGTTGATAAAGAATTTGGTTTATTTAGGTAATGGTCATTGGAAACACCCCCTATGCTAAATTACTCACATTTCTTAATCATGGCTCTAAAATGCTCTAAAATGTCCTTTTGTCCATAACTCAAAAACAGAATGTTGTATGAGTTTCATATTACACCAGATTTGAGAGTAGATAATATCCTTTTGAATCATAATAAAATTGTTGATAAAAATGTTGGGTTATTCAGGGAGTGGTCACTGAAAACACCTCCTATGCTAAATTACACAAGTTTCGTAATTATGCCCTCTACTGTAGTCAAATTTCGTTTTTGCCTCGTAACTCAAAAACACTACAAATACATTTTTTACAATATCACAATGTTTTGCAGCATGTTTCCAAAATATTTTCAATGTTATTAAAACTTCAAACATTTTGTACCCTTTATGATATAACCCAACATGTAAATGTTATGTCTAAAACTTGTGTTTGCTGAGTATAGGCATATATAAATGTTTTCTGGAAAACTTGTGTTGTGTATGCTGACTATAGGCATATCCGAGCGAATCACAAACATTATGATGTAACAATTTGAAACAACTCATTTCTGAATATTATTTTTATTAAGACACGCTTTTGCGATGAGAAAAAACAAGAAAAAAAAAACACAATTGAAATAGGCCTACTTTAAAAAAAAAAAAGACCACCACTGGGACTCGAACCATTCACATCGGTCAATAGTCAAAAGGTTATCAGTCTGAGGACTAATCCGCTACGCCACGCTGCCATTTCGCAATCAAGTAACAAGTTTTGTTCTTTTATAGTAGTCAGGTATCGGGAAAGTGTAACTTGTATAGAGTGCTTGCACGAAGGTCATGAGTTCAAATCATCCTCCAGACACGCTCGATAAGATATGCTAATGCATGGAGTACAAAGAATTACTTTGATCAAAACCAGTTAAACAGGTGATTGGTATTGTACTCCGTGCATTTGCATGTCCTCTGGAGCGTGTCTTTAGGATGGTTTGAACTTTGTGATCTTCTATGCAAGCACCCTATAGTAGAAACCTCAAAATGTATCAGTTTACCATAATGACAAAATGGTCCAAAATCGACATTTTATGTTTTTAGGCCGCATCTCACGAAGCGTCACGTTCGTTTACATTTGCTATACCAACTGAAAATGTTTGATTGCAAAAGGAATGAAACATTCGTTTCCTATATAAAATTTGTTAACAGTTAAGTTTACCAATTTGAATTGAAATAAATACGCACAAACAACTCATTTCTGAATATTATTTATATTAAAATACGCTTTTGCGATGAGAAAAAAAAAAAACAAGAAAAGAAAAAAAAAACAACAATTGAATATACTTTTAAAAAAAAGACACCAATGGGACTCGAACCACATCGGTCAATAGTCAAAAGGTTATCAGTCTGAGGACTAATCCGCTACACCACGCTGCCATTTACATAATCAGTAACAAGTTGTGTTCTTTTATAGAATTGAAAAATAGTCAATATTTATTTCAATCAAAATGGTAAAGTGTTAACACCTTTATAGTAGAGATGGCAAAGTGTATCAGTTTACCATAAAAACAAAATGGTATAAAATGTAACATTTTATGTTTTTGACGCATCTCATGAGATGCGTCACTCGAAAGTTTACATTTGCTATCCAATTGGAATCATTTTAATCATAATGGAATGATACACTTTGATTTCTATATACAATTTGTTAACACTTTCCTGATACCTGACTACTATAAAAGAACAAAACTTGTTACTTCGCTTGTGCAATGGCAGCGTATAGCGGATTAGTCCTCCGACTGTTAACCTTTTGGCTATTGACTGATGTGCATGGTTCGAGTCCCAATGGTGGTCTATATTATTTCTTTAAGTGTATTAAATTGTTGTTTTTTCTTTTAATTTTTCTCGTCGCAAAAGCGTATTTTGTTATAAATAATATTCAGAAATGAGTTGTTTCAAATTGTTACATCATAATCTTTCTGATTCGCTCGGATGTGCCTACACTCAGCAAACACAAGTTTTAGAGAAAACATAAATTTTACACGTTAGGTTATATCATAAAGGGTACATAACGTTTTAGTAACATTCAAAAAAACATTTTGGAAAACATGCTGCAAAACATTGTGATATTGTACGAAACATGCATTAGTATTTTTTTTGAGTTATGAGACAAAAACGAACATTGACACAGTATCATACAGAAGAGGGCCATAATTACAAAACTTGTGTCATTTAGCATAGGAGGTGTTGTCAGTGACCACTCCCTAAATAACTCAACATTTTTATCAACAATTTTATTATGATTCAAAAGGATATTATCTACTCTCTAATCGTGTGCAATATGAAGCTCATGCAACATTCTGTTTTTGAGTTATGGACAAAATTGACATTTTAGAGCAATTTAGATCCATAATTATGAAAAGTGTGTAATTTAGCATATGGGGTGTTTTCAGTGACCACTCCCTAAATAAACCAAATTCTTTATCAACAATTATATTATGATTGCAAAGCATATAATCCCCTCTCAAATCGTGTGCAATATGAAGCTCATACAACATTCTGTTTTTGAGTTATGGACAAATTCGACATTTTAGAGCAATTTAGATCCATAATTATGAAAAGTGTGTAATTTAGCATATGGGGTGTTTTCAGTGACCACTCCCTAAATAAACCAAATTCTTTATCAACAATTTTATTATGATTGCAAAGCATATAATCCCCTCTCAAATCGTGTGCAATATGAAGCTCATACAACATTCTGTTTTTGAGTTATGGACAAAAATGACATTTTAGAGCAGTTTAGAGCCATAATTATGAAACGTGTGTAATTTAGCATATGGGGTGTTTTCGGTGACCACTCCCTAAATAAACCAAATTAGATTATCAACAATTTTATTATGATTGCAAAGTATATAATCCACTCTCAAATCGTGTGAAATTTGAAGCTCATACGACATTCCGTTTTTGAGTTATGAAACAAAAACGAAATTTAGATGAAATATTTTGCATTCGGTAGAGACAATCAAGGAAAAAAGTCCTTGGAACGCTTGGCACACTCTGTCGAAATTCGTGCAGAATTTCTTATGTTCATGGATATCACCTATATTGTGTTTGGGAAGAAACATGACATCTACAACAATGATTTACCCTTCCCTCTCCCCATCAAGCAATGTTGGAACACATTGGGGAACCGCTGAAGACATTGGCATTTCTCAACATTGCACGGGGAGAGGGGTGACAGTTTTTCCGTTATTTACACGCAAGCGTTCCAAGACTTTTTTCCTTGATTGTAAGCGAATGGGACCCAAACAGGAAGAAGTGCACCAAACGTGATCTCTTATCCTTAATAGGGAAATTATCTTTCGCTTCCAAGTGCATTCCCGCAGGTCGTATATTCTTCCGTCGGCTCATAGACCTATCTATGAAGGCACAGAAGTTACATCACCGTCTGGATCTCACCATCGAGGCAAGACAGGACATTGCCTGGTGGGCCCGATTCCTTCCAGAATGGAATGGCACAGCCCGTTTCATCGAACCTACATGGACACCAGCTGACTCCTTGCAGTTGTTCACAGATGCAGCTGCATCGGTTGGAGCAGGTGCTTACTTCATGGGTAGGTGGTTCTTCATTCCGTGGTCCCAGGAGATCAAGGACAATGAGTCCATCCATATCACATGGATGGAACTCTTCCCAATCGTAGTAGCAGCAAGAGTCTGGGGCCGTGCCCTGGTTTGGTAAACGAGTCCTATTCCATACAGACAATAGAGCAGTCGTTGATATCTGGTATAAGCAGTCCTCACGTGCCCCACTGGTCATGTCTCTCGTCCGCAAGCTTTTTCTCACCGCAGCACAATACAATTTTCATGTTGCCATGACCCACATCCCAGGTCACACTAACACTTTTGCCGATTTGATTTCTCGTAATCTACAGGCCCAGTTCCATATCGTGGCGCCAGAAGCGGATCAGGATCCCACATTGATCCCAGCATCAATGACGGCGGACCTATTCCGCAACACCTAATTCAGCAATCTCAATGGCTTTTGGAGCACAGTGTTGCCAGAGGAACCAATGCCACTTACAAAACAGGCAGCAACATGTGGGAGAAATTTTGTCGTTGGCACTCTATTAGCATTTTTCCCAAGAACCGAACGAAGCCTTTGTCTCTTTGTCGCCCACCTATCCCTCTATGGGTATAGCTACTCTTCAGCTAGGACCTACCTTGCCGCAATTACGTTTGCCCACAATTTACGTGGTTTTGCTCTAGACCTACCATCCATGCCCATCCTCCAGCGCACCCTCTGTGGCCTCCGCCACACATCACCTCCCGTGGCATCTCGCCTACCAATCACTGTCCCCATTTTACAAGGAATACATCATTATTTTGCCACTTCCACCATCAATCTGTTTGACCAACATTGTCTTTGGTCTTGTTGCTCGCTGGCATTTTTTGGCTGCTTCCGTATAGGGGAGCTGCTTCCCACCTTGGGTGATAACAATATTCAAACTGGAGATGTGTATTTTCATGATAATTGGCTCCGCCTACACCTTCGTCACTCCAAAACAGATAGGTTTTCCGTGGGTACAGATATTTTGATCAAGCCAATTGATTCCCCGCTATGTCCGGTCCGTGCCCTCTCCTGCTACCTACCACACCGCTTAGCGAGTTTCCCTGCTGGCCCACTTTTTGTTCTCAGTAGTGGCCAGCACCTCTCCCCCTCCCATTTTAACTGCATTATCAAAACGGCCGTTAGTCACCTAGGTCTAGATCCTACACGTTTTTCGTCGCACAGCTTCCGGTCAGGTTCTTCTAACGGCAGCGGCGGCAGGCTTGCCAGATTGGTTGATTAAAGCCCAAGGCCGGTGGGCTAGCGATGCTTACCAATTGTATATCACTACACCACCCTCAGTGCTAGCTAACATACCACAACCATTGACTCATTTATACAAAAATAACAATCATGCAGAACATTATGAAATAAATTTTTGGCACCAATTTGTCAAAACTAGGGCTTTCCTAGTTAAATTATTTACAACATCAACAATGTCCATCTGGTAAAAACGTTTTGGCTAGGTTCTCTTCTAGTCTACCCTGGTATCCCAAAGGTATAATTGAAATATTAATTGGATAGAGCAAGGGTCAAAAACCTGTATATTTTTAATGCTAAAATATTTAGATGGATTCATCTAATAGTTCTCAAGGCTTTCTATACAAAAAAAAGGGGTTTAAAAATTTTGCAGAACAAATTTTCTTTCTGGTTTTAGTAGTAATTTGCAAAATAATGAATTATTTTCAGATTTTACATCTAAAACGCGGCACAAATTTCATAACGCGGGCGGTGGACGCTAAACTCAGAATCAAGTTTCAAGTGCCTTACTGGCGTAAGATAAAAATGGATTGGATACTATTGTATGTGAATTTAGGGGGGCTAAACTTGCCAGTTTACAAAACATTACATTTTCTCTTGCATATTTAATGACCCCGTGACACAACACGCATAATTACAGAATTTTTTATTTTTTGACAAATTGGGCATGCAGTTAGTGTGTATACAAAGTTTCAGACCTCTCTTTCTTTATATAAAGAAGGCACAGACTCCCAAAGATGAAATTTATTTAAAGGGCACCTTTTGAGTCCAAATTTAGACCCACCTACTCCAACTTTAAATGGCTGCCACAAAAAATCTGTTTCAAGAGCTACAGACCTCAAATTTGCAGGTTTTTAATATTTTTACAGGTGCAACATATGACTAAAATATAAAGCAAATCTGAGGGGGTCAGGTGGGGCGCCTCCTTGATTTCATATGGAGTGACCCTTATAAGTAAGTAAGTCTGTATGTAAGTATACCAAACAAGGTCAAAACTCAAGTGAAAGGACAATCCCCGTATCAAAACCTAAGGGCTGTGCAATAATTATGAGCCGGGGTAAAATTTCAAGCGGCTCGCCAAAACTTGCTTGCCCCGCCTCGGCCCGCCAAAAATCTCTTGCCCCCTCTCGGCCCGCCAAAAAATCTTTGCCCCCCCCCCCCTGAACATGGCAAAATTTTGGGACCCCAATTTGCAAACCTTAAATGGTCTATGTATGTATGTTGCGAGCGCAGCGAGCAGGAAAATTTGGATATTTCAGCGTTTCCAGTATTGTTTTCCAAAGGCAAAGCCTTTTAGAGCGTTTTATTAAAAAGGCGCCCATCATCGTGTCGTGATCATGGCTCATCATTGCATCATGCATCCCATGAATGTAATGTATGTCACTATGACTATGACTATGTCTTACTATGACTTTTTATGTGTGCCAAAAATCGCTTGCCCCCCCCCCCTCCCTCTCGGCTTGCCAAAAATTGCTTGCCCCCCCCCCCTTTCGCCTCGCCAAAAATTTCTTGCCGCCCCAATTTTACCCTCCCCCCAGGGCTCATAATTATTGCACACTAGGCTAAGGATTACCATAAAGTATTAACCCTGCCGAATTCGGCAACTATGCATGTATGAAATCATCGATGAAGAAATCAAGTTCGAGCTTGAGTTTCCCGCTTTATATGCAGCCAAATACGGCTTAATTTATAAAAAGTTACCTTCAAATGTAAAATTCCAGTAGGCGTTATCCAAAAATTCATAAAGAACTACCTTAAATCGCAGAAATGCCATATAAATCTAGCATAAATAATTATTGTAGCCACCAAAATGTTATTATCAACAGCAGCTACAGATGGCGCTATTGCAAACAAGAAGAGTCTTTCAAAAAAGACACAGTTCACGGATCAGGTGTATAGTAATTTGTTCTTTAACTTTCCATTTTCATATCTAACCTACTCTGCACTGATCTTACAATAAATTAGTGATTTGAGGCATAATGACTCCTACATCCTGACTCTGGCTATATAACTCTCCATCCAGCAAGAAACTCATTATCGCTATCATAGCTTATTGAAATTCAATTAATATAGGCTACCATGCAGATAATAACCTTGGCCCAATAATTATTTGGGATCCAATTTAGATAAGCAAACATTAGTTTTACATTACTGGGTAGATAACAGGAATTAAGTTTTGTCAGTTGGAAGGAATTGAGTAAATCACCTGTATCAAAATAGCAGTGTATTTTTCATATATGCAGTAATATGCTCAGCCTTATCACACTAACAATAGCATTGACCTTACCCACCAATCAGTAAAGCCTATTATAATCATGTGATGGCTCAATCCAATAGTAAACATGCTTAGAAAAAAGGAAAAAAAATAGTCCTGGCTGCCATTGTCTCAATACAAGATAAGATGTGCTAAAAAGTCCTCGTCATGTGGGGCCGGATTAGATAAAGGGATACAAACCTGGGTGTGAGGCATTAGGAATTATTTCCTAGCCTCATAACAACAGGTTGATTGGCTACTAATAGTTATTCAAGACACAGTGTATGTAAGGGATAAACTGTGCATATGAGATATGGGTTCAAGTGGGGGAAATGTTCACTGCCGTGAACAAAAATAAATTGATCAGAAATTCGGATGATCATTCAGGCGCCTGTTGATATATTGATTGGATTCAGAATTCTGGGTGGATTTAATTTTTCATTATCGTTTTAATTTTCAAAGAAACTTTGTTATCATTGATTTAATCATGCATCAAGAAATTGTTGACTTTTAAATTCTCCGAAAATGAAATGAAATGAAATGAAATGAAATGAAATGAAATGAAATGAAATGAAATGAAATGAAATGAAATGAAATGAAATGAAATGAAATGAAATGAAATGAAATGAAATGAAATGAAATGAAATGAAATGAAATGAAATGAAATGAAATGAACCAGTGCAGTAATATCATAATTAGGCCTAAATAGCGTAGTAGCCTATCAGTCCCATATCAGTTTTGTAAATTAATTCTTGTTTGTTTCCATAAAACTTAGAATCTGGGGCTTCGGAACAACCAAACCCAAGGCCAGTAAGGTCTAAAATGAAATTGCCAATCTTGAAACCAAAATAAGTGTGCACTATTAAGAATGCAAGATAGTAAAATTGTACTCATTTTTGGAAAGGAAATTAGCCGGACTCCACACAGATTTGGTGTAAAAACAACAATTGTTGGAGAAAAAAATAATAATAATAAACCCAAACAAACAAACAAACATTTTGTGCCGAGTCCGGGCCTCGGGTTACTTGGAACATTAAAGTTTACAAAAAAAGGGGCTTTTGTTGTGTATTTTTTACGAATCAAGCAAAGCAAAGCAAAAGTAAAAACAAAGATTGGCAAAGTAAACAATAAAGCAAAGCAAAGCAAAGCAAAGCAAAGCAAAGCAAAGCAAAACATAGCAAAAGCAAAATTCAATACAGAACAAAACAAAAAAGTACGAAAAAGCAAAGTATATTAAAGCAACTTGCGAAACAAGACTACCAAAGCAAAAAAAAAAGCAAAGTAAAGCAAAACAATGCAAGTCAAAGCAATAAATCTAAGCAAAAAAAGCATCATAAGAGCAACACAAAAGCAAAGCAAAGCAAAAACAAAACAAAACAAAAAAGCAAAACAAAACAAAACAAAACAAAACAAAACAGAAAAGAAAAGAAAAGAAAAGAAAAGAAAAGAAAAGAAAAGAAAAGAAAAGAAAAGAAAAGAAAAGAAAAGAAAAGAAAAGAAAAGAAAAGAAAAGAAAAGAAAAGAAAAGAAAAGAAAAGAAAAGAAAAGAAAAGAAAAGAAAAGAAAAGAAAAGAAAAGAAAAGAAAAGAAATGAAATGAAAAGAAAAGAAAAGAAAAGAAAAGAAAAGAAAGGTTTTCAATGTGATTGCATCAATCATTTGTAAAGCTATAGGCCTACATTTTGCAGAAATTACCATGATTGAAATTGAACATTTTAGTTCCAAAGATATGAACAGTTGAAGTCATTCAAAACAGTATGACAGTAGGCCTAACAAAACTTTGAGAAAATATTTCCTTTTTGGCTATATCTGAAAATCAATATTTCCGACTTCCGACTGATTTTGCTTGATCACATGATCACATTATATTGATTTCCAAAACAATTTTAGACCATGAAAGAAATCATCAAACTGAAGAAAATCCATGGTGAGGGTGACTCCAACAAAATGTGAGAGGTTCCAATTTTTACACCTCCTATAAAGTATTTAGGGACCGTTCACAAACACTTGTTAGGGGGCCTGATGCAAAAAGCGGGGGGGGAGGGAGGGGGCTTTAAAAGTTTTGACTCTCCTAAGGGGGTCTCTGAAAAAATGACCACAAATTTTCTCGGGAACTTGTTGAGTTTTATATGCTTTTCTATGGGGTTGGCCCATAATTTTCATGTCAAAAATGTTTGTGATGAAATTTTTTTGCATCAGGCCCCCTAACAAGTGTTTGTGAACGGTCACGTGACATTCCTTTATGTACGGCCCTATAAAAAATGATTTTAACGGATTTTACAAAACATCATCACATGGGGGGGGGGGGCACCGACCATGATGGGGGGCACATGAGCCGTTTTTCGGCAATTGTCCTATGGTATTTTCTAATTTTTGCAATCGATGGGGAGGGGGCACGTGCCCCGTGCCCTATGACGCTACACCACTCCCCCAAAAAAAAAAAATCCACCAAATATAGTCTCCTCCGCAGCCAGTTCTGGCTGCTGTGGAGACTACACCAAATATTGCAACAGTGCCCATGCCTAGCTTGCGGCCGAAACATTTCGAATTGCCCATGTCTATAAAGCTCTGGTTTCCGAATTCCTGGCATAGATGAGGCGATTTTAGTGGTTGTTGTTAGAGGTAGTTGTCACCTGTAAATTGGCTAAAAAATACGAAGAGGGTAAGAGATTTTGCATTTTATGTTTATTTTAATGTCCACCTAAGGTATAGAGTTCATTTTAAGCGACTTGTTACAGCATATAAAGTACGCAGATACATGCGAAATAAAACTTCCGTAATCAGCAGTGCCAGTGGTGGTAAAAATGTAAACAATGGCAGGTCGATCGACTGCCGTGCAGTAATTGATTGGAATGTGATGGCTATTTTTGGTTTGGGGTTATAACCCTGGAAGTAAGCTCATGCATGTACACACAGGGATTTTAAACATGTGTGTGTGCATGTGAGCACAGATATTCCAATATCTGTGATGTGAGCAAATCGTTCCAAATCACGAATAATTATGACAAAATTTGTGAAATTGTATGATGTACAAGCCTCGAAATAAGCAGGCACCCAGGAGCCATTTACCCAATGGTCATAACATTTTGGCTCCTGGTCCACACCAAAATCAAGTGAACCAGGCTCTACATTTAAACAAAAATTAGAGCCTGGTAGTTAAACCCGTTTTTGTATCTAATGTGTACATTTAAAATCTAAATGACTCCTAGCTCTTTAAAAATGGCTCCTGGTTCACTAGATAATCGCAGGACCAGGAGCCGCTTTTTCCAAATTAGTGGCTCCCGGTCCAGATCTGCTTATTTCGAGGCTTGATGATGTAGGTAACCCAGGCAAACCTTAGTTAACACATTTGCTGGTCAGCCAAATTCGCCGACAATGTCAATGCATTTTTACATAGAAATTTAAAACTTGTGCCCGAAGAAAGAAACCTACATAAATATGTTTTCTATACTTCACTTGACCCAAATATATAATTTTTTATGGTGATAAGTCACCCGCACATGGAATTTCAGAGGAATTTTGATAGCAGTTCCATTAAAAAAAGCTGCTATCGCCATGAGACTAAAATCTAGAAACACCCCCGAAATGCCGTTTTGGGGAATTTTGCTAGATGAATCTTTTTGATGAAAGTCAGGCTTTGACAAGATGTAACTTTGCTATGGAAAGTGCTATGAAAAAAAGGTTTTCAGTTTTGGCTTTGTTTACTCAAGGGCTTTAATTTGATATATAAAATGATGCAGTTTGATGGCAAATTTGAATTCACCTAGGATACCTATATGATGATTATTTATAGTGGGGATTATGCACTTTCAGTTTCCCACACGTTTGAACGGGAATTGGATTGCGTACTTTTTCGATGTCTAGTGAGCAAATCTCTTTAATATTTTGAGAAAATGATGTCAAATTTTCTATTCTATATTGTTTGGTAATAATGTCTTTTGCCAATAGTATGTTTAAAGTTGTAATTTTGTGTTTTTGATCGCAAAGATCGGATATTTTCGTTCGATTCGAATTCTGAACCCTTCAAAGGGTGCTGATTTTGGCAGAACTTTGACGATAATTTTGCCTTTTTGGACACTAAAATGCATTCGATCCTTAATTTTGTTTCAACCGAGTCTTAAATTAGCAAGCACAGTAAGGTTGGTACCACTTTATATACATTGATGAAATTTTAAAGATTTTTTTCAAGTTTCTAACGGCGCAAATCGTTAAGTGTGTATTTCCCATTGACATCCAAAATGGCGTAAGCCAGTCCTTAATATACATAGGTACGGCGTATATAGGACTGGCAAGCGAGTCTAGATGATTATAAATATTAATAATATGAATGATTTTGTGGAAAATCATGAATTGAATTAAATAAGTTTTAGAATACCCTACCATTTTTACATTCATAGTGTATGTCACAGTGTATGGGTCTTTCATAAAAGACGCCATTGAAAATCTACAGTGGTTGGGTATTCTAAAAGAAATCCAAAATATTTCTGAAATTTATTTTCCACAAAATGTTTTCAGTTTACACTATCACTGTAGCCCGAGATACTCACACCTTCGTCACTACGATTTCCACTATCCTTCTCCGTACGATGGTCTGAGGCTCCAGTCTTAGGCATATCTGGTCCAGGGTACACAGGATCCAATTTTTCAAAACAAAATATCACTTCTTACCATTCCTCATGTGAAAATAAGACTTAAACAATACATATTTGGTGCATGAGTGAAAACTTTGGGTGTGTAAGAATGACCAAATTTGTGACTATCGATCGTCACCATTAACAAAAATTTAATCTCATAGTAGAGATAACACGGTCATGACGGTGGCGAGGAAATTGCATTTTTTTGGAGAGTAATTTTTAGCTCTCCATTCTCTCCTTACATTTTATTGTAAATATGCTCTAAAACGCTCTTCTTGAATGCTCCAGAAGAGCTCTCCTGCAAATTCCAAAAAACCCTGAAAAGGTGAATTCAAATTTGCCATCAAACTGCATCATTTTTATCAAATTAAGGTGGTACTAATACCCTGATAAGTTTTGTGACTAATTTTGCATTTCTCTCCAAAAATAACCACACATTGGTAACAAAAGTTATATATAGGGGCAAGGAATCCAATTACTTCACTGAAATTTCAGTGATTCAAGACTTGGTTCAATTATAGGCCCTATATGTTTGAAGAAATGAAGTACATTCTAGCAGTACCTCTTTTCTTATCATAAATAATGTACCGCTTGTCTTGAGTCACTGAAATTCCAGTGTAGTATTCTAGCTGGATTCCTTGCCCCTATGATATATAACTTTTGTTACCAGTATTAGGGTGGTCACATGAAAATTTCAAACCCACCCCTGGAATTACTTTTTCTATCAGGATTGTTCCTGCTGCAAAATGATTTAAAAAAACCCTTGAATCAACTCAATCGGACAATCCGTTGCGGAGATACAGCCTTTTAAAGATTCACAAAATTGGCCATTTTACCCCATTTTAGGAAAATCCTGATTTTGTCATAAATTTGCATATTCACGGAGCGATAATTGTGGGAATAAAGCCAAAGAAGGCACGAGATGTATTGTTTTTGTTTATTTAATGTTCATTTATGCAAATATCAAAAATCCAGGGTCATAATTGCTATATTTGCTTCTTTACAACATTTTTAAAATGGCTGAAATCACAAAAATAACTCTTTTGCCAGGACATTTAAGGTAAATATATGTGATTTTCACCGTTGAGGGCGCTATTATGTGCCAATTTTGACCTTCAAAGGCCTGTATTTCCTAAACTACACAACCAAATTGTCTGATTTTTGCACAGGATTTTGCTCTGAGGGTCTAGATTGTAAAACTGAATATAGCATAATTGTACATCTTTGGGAAAATAGTTTTATTTGATGACAAAAAATTATTTTGTGCGTAACTTTTTTATGCGTGACCGTACAAAAATGCTATATTCACCTTCATTACGAGCAGAATATTTTCTATCTAATTAGGTAGTCGGGTTTGCACAGAAGTTACTAGGAGACAAATTATATGGAATTCAAAATGCCCAAAAGTTTTCCAACTGCTGCAGAATCTGTTACATTTTCACCATACATGTGTGTATGTTATAATGTAGGCAGGGGTACACACAATAGCTAGCATTGTGGCCACCCTACCAGTATGTTATTATTTTTTGAGAAAAATGCACAAATAGTCCCAAATTTATGGGTGTAGTACCACCTTAAAGCCCTTGAGTAAAGAAATCCGTTTTGGCATACATTGTCATAGCGCAAAGTTACATCTGGTCAAAGATTGACTTTCGTCAAAAACATTCAGCCAACATTTAATTTTAATGCGATCAATTAAAAAAACAAAACAGCATAGTCTCATGATAGAGCAGCTTTTCTATGTGGAACTGCCTCTAAAATCCCATTCGCGATTCTCTCATCACAAAAATAAATTATATATTTGGGTCTTGTATAGACAATATTATTATGTAGGGTTCCTTCTTTTCTTTTAATTTTCTATGTAAAACATGTATTGTGTTTGGGCAAATTTGGCTGACTAGCAAATTTATCGACTACGGTTTGTCTTTTATACTACCGGTACCTACATCATGCCCCCATGTCAGTGCGGCAAATGATGCATTTCGGGGTGTATACCCCGAAAGGGGTGTACACCCCGTTTTTTCAAATCAGAAAAATATTACTTTCGCGGGAAAATTTAAACCATGCTCATTGGATTCCCCTAGGTCATCCCTGGCAAAAAAGGGGTTTCCCGTGTGGAAAAAAAGTTATGGACCCTTGAAGTTGGATATCACCTAAAAATCACGTAAGTTGTTTTTGCTGTTGTTTTTGTTGTCGTTATTGTAGTACTTCTAGTAGTAGTTGTTGTTATTATTGCTAATCTTTGGTGACAATGATGATTGTGGACTCATGGTGTAGTAATTTAATAAATACCCAGATCATAAACTTGTTAAAATTTACAAAATTATAATTAGGTACACCTTAAATAGAACTTCATAATGGCTCCATAACTTTTTTTTTTCGCAACGGGAAACCCCCTTTTTGGCCACGGATGACCTAGGGGTAAAATTTTGTAAGGAATACAATGACCAAGGTTTAAATTTTCCGACATGAGTAATATTTTTCCGGCAAACGTTCTGTCATACCCTCCCAAATGGAACTTTCAATCAGGTAAGCCACCAAAGAGCATTAAAGGCTTATTCAATGAGAACGGCGAAAGTGCAAGCAAAACTGTGTAATAGGCCTAATTGCCTAAAAATGAAGGATAAGTCATTAAAATTGTCCTTAGGTCTTTTTGAAATGAAAAATACAACGAGGAAACAGCAATATTGGCCAAATTGTATAGCCCCCATTCAGTACAGGTACCGTATAGGCCTACAGGGTCCCGGGATACAGGTTTAGTCATTAAAAAAAGTGCAACAGAGCAAATAATCAATATTTACGTGCGAACTACAATGTATGTTGATTTTTTGCGTTCTTTCACTCCTTTTTTTGATTCAAACAAACTTTCTAACATTACTTAAGTCCTTCATACCTCACCAGATTCCAAATCCAGTTTTTCTATTCCCAACTTATGTCCAGCTAATACTGGATATTTTGTAATTTACTCCACTTCAAAAACAAACAAACGTCTCGCCGTGGAATGAAATGAAAAGTGTGTGATAAAAACAGAACGTTAAATGCTAACTCCACACAAGGTCACTAATGGATATATCATTTATGTACCGGTATCGTTTTAAAACCTATAAAGTTCAACCTGGTTCTAAAATGAAAATCGATTCTTTGCTCTATTGCACTTTATTTGACTCGGCTATAATCAATGATAATAAGTAGAAAAATTACAGATTCATGTTAAATAGCTATTTTGTCTTTAATACACGCCTTTACTCTTGGCTATAGCCTTGATCAAGGCTTCCTCCTTTCAGGCGCGGATTCAGGGGGCGGCGCCCCCGCTCCAAAAAAAAAAAAGGAAAGGAGAAGGAGAGAAGAGAAGGAAGGAGGAAAAAGGAGAAAAAAGAAAGAAAAGGGAGAAAAGAGAAGGAAAAGGTTGAATTGCACATATAGAAGGCGCATGCCTAAATCGCAGTCGGGTCAATCTAGATAGGTCTGTGATTATTTTGCTTGAAGGCGGGTCCTCTGCCCAAAAGCATGTGAAAATTACGGCGGGCCCGCCGATATGTAGGGACCATCACATTTTGTCACCAAAGTCAGTAGGCCTATTAAGATGGCGGACTATGTGCTGACTTCAATTCAACATCGATCCATGCATGCTTTAATTGCGAATCTCAAGTCTTAGGCCTAAAGTGTCAGTGTACATTTAAAATTTCACAAATTGAGTTCGGGCCCTTTTTTGTTTTAAAAAGCAATGATATATAGTGTAAAAATGATGCACCAAATGGCTTCAATTGGACCTTCATTTTGACCAATTCTGGGGGGTAATCAGGCACCCCCTGCGCATACAAACAAGTGCCCGTGTTTGTGTCTGTATTAACATCCACCACTTGTGAAAAAAGTGGCTTCAATTGGCCTGTCATCTCGCAAATTTGATATTTTCGGCTTTTCAAACTAAAACTTTACACAATAATAGTGCCAAAATGGTCCACCAAATGGCTTCACTTAGGTCTTCATTTTGCAAATGTTTCTCACTTCTCAGGGGCGCACATCCCCCCTCAGACACCCCCTCATGCATAACTTTATGTTTACATCTATGAGACTATAAGCAATATCGGGTAATTTATAAAGGCTTCAATTGGGCCGTCATTTCGCAAATTTTCGGCCTGTTCAAACATCAAATTTTACACAATAATGCAAAAATAGTCCACCGATGGCACCGAATGGCGTCAATTAGGTCTTCATTTTACAACATTTTCTCACTTCTCAGGGGGAACATCTCATGGGCATGTCATCAGAAAATCAAACTAAATCAGCCCTTTTTATACCCCTTTGGAGACTATAGAGGAGGCGAATATGATATCCCTAGCGGGACTATAGGCTACAATGAATTTGATCGCTTTGTGAGAGTCTCGATATACATGATATATCTCTATTTTCGATTCAAGCATGACCGGGATATTCAGCCAAAATTCAAGTATAACCCATTACCCCCGCACGTGATATGGAGCCTGGGACATCTTCTGGTCAATTTCGGTCAAAATCTATTCAAGCATTTGGCCTATAGTTTCTTCAAATTAGCGGGGTGGGGGCTCCTGATAGATTTGGTAGTGTGCGGCTGGGACCCTGGAAACGTCCCCCAATTAAATACCAAATATTTTGACGTTTGTAAACACTAAAAGATTACAAATTGACTGTCATGAACAGTTACATAGAATTAATTTGATACCAAAAAGATCAGTAACTCATCATAATACTAATAAAATGGTCAAAATAGTGATTTTAGAATTTTCATTTTAAAATTGAGGTTTATGGTAAAAAAATGCATTTCTCACCTTTAAATTCACTAATTTCATGACAAAAGAGACATATTTACAATCAGAAGGGTATCATTGTCGCTTAGGCTGACATACATAATTACATTAAAGATTTCAAAATATCTGATTTTTTTTATTTTTTAAATTGGTAAAAATGCATCATTTTGCCCAAATTTGGTATTGT
Organism: Amphiura filiformis; assembly: GCF_039555335.1. Taxonomy (NCBI): domain Eukaryota; kingdom Metazoa; phylum Echinodermata; class Ophiuroidea; order Amphilepidida; family Amphiuridae; genus Amphiura; species Amphiura filiformis. Next base: position 75,635,286 of record NC_092633.1, read on the forward strand.
TTACACTAAAAACACTTCATATGAAAAAGATTAACAAATTGATGGTCATGAACAGTTATATAGCTTTAATTTGACACCCCGGTGGGTTCAGTTTGTATTTAAAGGTAGGACGTATGACCGTTCCAGGATTTGAAAATGACCCCTATTTCACGGGGAATCAAGGACATTTGCAGCAATTTTACCCCCTATTTTGCTCGAAATCAAGGAAAATTTACCCCCAAATACCTCTCCTATTTTATCATTTTGAGGACGCATTTTCATTTCACCCCCTTATCACAAGGAATCGAGGACAATTTTCCAAATAAATACCCCTATTTTTATCATTTCAAGGATGCTTTTGAATTTTCCCTCTATTTCACAGGGAAATGAGGACAATTTTTATGGGAAAAAATACCCTATCAATTTTTACAAATACAAAAACTGTAGCAGTAAAACACGGACGAAAGTCCTAGAAATACACCCTATTTTTCATTTCAAGGACAATTTTGCTCCGAAACACCCCTAATTTGAACAATCACTAACAATTTTGTCCTCGAAAATTCCGCGGACATTTCTTGAAAATTGGAACCATCATGCGTACACATTGTCAGTGAAGACTGAACCCACCGGGTTTGACACCAGGAAAACATCAAAATAGGGATGACAGCAAGGTTCATAGTGTATTCTGCCCTCTGTTGTAAGTCAATCAGTCATATCTTCCAGGGTCTCTGTTTCCACTAGATCCTGATTTGGATGACATTCATAGTGTATTCTGCCCTCTATAGCCTCTGAAGATAGAGGAATTAGTGACTCAGTGATGTCATACTAGTGGATGGATTTGATCAGGTGCAAAGCATGATAACTCATCGGTAAAACAACATCAGCTTGCAGGCATTCAAATTACATAACTTGTATCTTGCTGTTCAACTCAAAAGTAGATGGAATACAAGAAACATGTATGTATGTATGCAGCCTGGTACAATGCAGTGGCGTGTGCAAAAGGGGGGGCAGGGCGATTCCCCCCACTTTTTTGTTGGTCATTGGGAATTCTGGGGGGAGATTCAAAATATCAAAATTTGCTCCTAATCAGACTCCATTCGGGGAACTGAACAACCTGGACCCCCCCCACACTTTCAATGTGCGCATGCGCCACTGGTGCAATGATGGCAGTATTTTATCTGTTGATACTCACACATGAAAAAATCAACATAAGTTCCTGTTCTAACTGCTGATATTTAATGTACATGTATATTATAGCCCCATGCATTTTCAGGCTAAAAATACCTGAAGTGATTTAGATAAACTTGAAGTCTTACAAATTGACAAAAAGTAAATAAAATACATGAAAAATAAAATAACCATAGCCAAAATCTGATCTGAAAAGTGTGATCTTTGAAATTATTTTGGTCCTCTGTGTCCTGCCAGTAAATATTATTGAGAAACCCTGATTTTTAAAACAAAAATGAGTCATGGTGATGTTAACCAAGAACTGGTGAAAAGTAACACATTTTCTAATTTTCAGGTTCTCTTAGGAAATAATATTCTTAAAGTCCTAGTATTTCGTGATCCTAGCATCCTATTGTAGTGACTTTTTTCAGTAGATATCCATAAAAAAAGCCTATTCCCAAAATTTCAGTTGATTCTGATTTTGTGTTTGTGACCTTAATATGTGTATTATACTTCTTCATAGGCCACTGTTATCATTTCTTTCTGGTGCACCAGAATGTAATTCAAATTATTCTGCAAGGAATCTTTTGTACATTTTGAAATACAAACATTATGTAGCCAGAAGTTTCCAGTGGTATAAAAATCGCAACTTTTTTTGAGAAAAGTAGGGGATGGGTGATGAGTCTGTGGATCACAAAATGCCCCTTTAAATGTATCATTCCAGCAGGTCTTTGGGTTTTGTACATAAAAGCTGCAACCCCCATCTGAACAATGGTCTAACGATTCCAGTAATGCATTGACTAATCCTTAATTGATAATTTATTCAAATGGTTTGTGAATTCAGTATCATATCAAGTTTCATGTCTAATGTTTTGTAGCCATTTTACATGTTTGCCATGCCAAAGCAACATTTTTATACATGATGGTCACAGATACATGCATGGCATATTTGTTTGGTTAATTGGAGGATCCAGTACACCCAGATTATGTTTCTAGAATGCATTGTATTAAACTATTATTCTATTCTAATCAAATCAAATTGGAATTGAAATTCCTTCAGAAGTTGTAGATTGGGTTGCAAATCTGTTTATTTTTGAAATTTGTATTATTATTGTTTTAAAAAATATATTATTATTGTTTCTTTCCTTCTTTCAACTTTCTCTTTTAACTTACGTCTACAGAAAATTTCAATTTACAAATTAACCCCCTTTGAAGTTAACTTGCCGCTCACCCCGAAGTTGCCTTTCCCCTCACCCCCACCTCTACCCCTAAAAAGTCTTGGTTATGCCACTGAATTCTTCCCCTCTCAAAACATGTAGCTTTAATTTGCAAAGTGACTTGAACTCCAAATTATAGGTGTAAATTATAATCATTCACACATGTATGTTATTTAATGATTGGTCCTGCAATGTTAATACCCAGCAGCGGCTGGTCATTGTGATGATCACGAGATAAAAAAAATACAAAAATCACATTTTAAATGTTGCATGTTATTATTATGATGAAATATAATCACTGAATGGTGGAAGGAAATATATATGAATAGGTATGTCACAGGCATGAACAGTCGATCCACAGGAGTCGATCATGAAGAACTTTATAATTATTATGAACCTAATTTATAATGTACAATGTAGTATTAATTAATAAATTGTTAAATTCTTGCACTCAAAATGTACTAAAAATGGATAGAGCAATTTCATGATAACATTTGATGGTGAAAGCTTTGCATATCTATTTTAAAATGTAATCCCAATCAATCAAAAACAATATTATACTTTTTAAAATATATATGACGGAAGAACTTCACAAAAATTAGCCTAGAGTTGCCCTTGTGAAAATGCCGAGGATCGGCAGGAATTCTAAACTGGTTATGTGCACATACTTGCAACACATCCCAACCAGTACCAATATAGTGTCTACATAATATGTGGATGGTTATCCGAGTCGCCCATCAAATGATCCATGCATAGCAATCTAAAGCAATGTGCGACAGGGAATGCTGTGGAACAGTCGGTAGCAGTGGATACTCAGGTTGGAAACATGCTTGGCATGCCTAGCTATCTAGTGCCCGGAGTAAGCTAAGCCGAGCACGTCAGGGGCCCTAGAGAAGATTCCTAACCCAATTTAATATTATACCAACAGTGAATTGTATTAGTGCTTGCAATCGGTGGCAAGTTAGACTGAAGTTAAGACTGTGTATGATGACTCCATGCTTGCACTACGGGGGGTTTTAACAACAACAACATCGTAGTTGCGGATGATACAAATAAGCTGAATAGCGCCTAAAATTTGGTTGGATTATTATTTGGGGGAATCCTGTGGCCTGTTGCTGGCGCATCGGAAAATGTCATCATCGGGGTGTCACAGTCAGTATTGGCAGGTGTGGGGAAGTAAGATTCCCACTATAATTGTATGGGGATGCGAGGCTGGTCAAAACACTGTCGATATGTCCTCCCAGCTAGTCCATCTAACATGTTCTGAACATTGTTGTTTTGTTTCTGTATCTTACATTCACAGAACTAAAGTATTTCCTGTCTGTACTGGCAGTTGGCAATGGGAGAAGGATGTGAGATTATCAACAAAGACGACGACGGTGACGACATCGCAAGCTGGGGAAGTCGTTGGTACCTGCAAGGAACTGGCTGATTGGCAAAAGGAATTTATGCAGGAAATGACTATAAAATCACCAAGTCCTGTCGCTATGGATACCCAGGAAGAGATAGTGGACAGGACATTGAAGCGAGGGGAGTTTGAAGTGGTACCATCAAAAGAAAGGATTATACACCACCAGCAAAGCAAAAGTGAGGAAAATAACCAAGTGAATAATCACAACTTGCCACCGTATCACAAACAAACTCGCAGTGATGAAATATTGAATCGGTCTGGACCGCCGCCTGTGCCTACCAACTCGCCTGCACAATCGGATTATGGACTGAAACAAAGGAATAATAGTAATAAAAGGTCCTCACTTGGTTCTGTAGGGAGGTCGAATTCAAAGAGTTTGGAGAACCTACCGCAAGCTACCTATGCATTAGATAATACAGTAAATGATAATAAAATTTACAAGTGTGCTTCACAGGATAGTATGCAACAAATATCAAGAATTAACGGCAATTCAGTGTCGGGTCATAATAACACTCAAGATGAATCTACGTCTTCTTTAAACACAAATAATTCCTTATCTGGCGTAAGTATTATGGAGAATTTGGTGCGTGAATTTGGTTTGCAGCCGCATTCGCTCACCACCAACTCATCAGCCCTGCTGGCAGGGGAACAAGTTCAGAGACTGCAAACTGATGATCGAGGACCCCACCGAAATACCCCGGAACAGGCAATACTGCGAACACTGTGAATCGGACACAAGGGGTGCCATGTCGGCCAATGCGGAGAATGAAGCCAGGTCAACACATAGTAGTGAATCTTTACTGAGCAAGTCCAGGTCCTATGAGTCTATGCATGATAGCGTGACAAGGTAAGGTCAAAGGTCAAGTTTGTTGATCTGTTATGTTATTGTTATGCCTGTTTTGTTTGTGTTCAGTGTTGTGTGTGTTTTGACTTGTTACACATATTTGTTTGTGTCTATTTTTGAAATGTCTCACAAAATGTGTCTTTGTTAGAGCATAGTTGTGTGATAGAGTGCATGCCTTTGTATAATATTTTTATTGTTTGGCATTTATCAGGCCAATTATACTGTAGCTGTCGTGTGCAGTGCCAGTAATGATGATATGATCATATTGAATTAAAACCTGATCGTTCTCAAATCCAAATTCATGAAAAAGGGGAGAATATTGTGTCAGTTTGGTATAATATTTATATTATAAACTATCAAAATTAAATCAGGAATTTTCAGATTGAAATAAAATAAAGAATGTAATGTATTTGAGCAATTTTCCTGTAACTTTCTGATAGCCTGTCAATATCTATTGCATAGTCACACATACTGCAGGTTAGTATCCTTCTGATCAGACTGTACTTGGTTAGAACTGAGTAATTTTGTTTCTTATTCTAAGTGTGAGTGTGTTCATGTTTCTTTCTCTAAAGATTTTTCTGTTTTAAATGTTTGCCACTAAGCTGTAATATATCGCCCTGCAAAATAATTTGTTTAAGGCTTCACACCAAAAGGGGTGTGTAAAATGAAAGCATTGCATATTTTGTGTGCATTTTCTCCCATTGAAATAAGTACAAGATGTATGCCAATGTAATTATTGTGCAAATTAATTATATTATCTGATAGTGTCCTGGCTATTTATGATTTCCTGTTGATAAAATTGATTAGTTTATAATGAGGAAGTATGCCAGTTAAGCAGTATTCAGACTTTTTATTGTACGTACAATATTGTATGCAACATATCTACGTTGTTTAATCTATTGCCATTCTATTTCCAGTAATGTTTAAGTTCTAACGAATGTTTGATGACGTAAAATCGATAATATATTTCTACTAGATATTACATGTAACATATTATCGATTTTTCGTCATCAAACATTCGTTAGAACTTATACATTACTGGAAATAGAATGGCAATAGATAAAATAACGTAGATATGTTGCATACAATATTGTACGTACAATACTCGGAGTCTGTGGAGCGCTTTACATTCAAATATCAAGTATTCCTCAAGCCTGCCAATGCAATTCAATAATGGTTACAAGCAGGGTTCGAAATTTTGGTTGTCCGGTTGCCCGGGACAACTAAAAAAGTCGCCGGACAACCAAAAATACTGATTCGGTTGTCCGCCGGACAACCATAAATCTAGCAAAAAGTCACATTTGTAGGCCTACGGACAACCAAAAGCTTAGACGGACAACCAGAAATTGTAATCTGGTTGTCCGTGGGACAACCATTTATTTTTCCTAAATTCGATCACTGGTTACAAGTATACATGTTTGTAATCCAAACTTCCAAAGGAAACATTTATTGGATTTCCCATGTTATAAGTTTTTGTCATAATTGGGAAACCTTAGTTTGAACAATGGTGGAGACAAAATCTTCTTGTCCAAATGCAGAAAATACAAATGAAGTTTTGGGAATCCCTTCAGTGTTTTGTTTAGATTTAGGTCTCACAAGGTGGACATTTTCAGGTCACCCATCTGATGAGGTTTTAATTCTGTTTTTTTTTATAATTTTGTGAAAATTTTAAGGTGGATTTTGGTTGGTCAGAAATTTTAAAATACTGATAACTAAATAATTTAAAATAATGACATTTATGTAAGAAGCTTAATTTGTTTAAAAAAATAATAATCATAAGAGGATTTTGTGTTATTTTGGTCTAGTATTTGTGACACCCATCAAATATTTCATTTTGAAACTTATTTTTAACATAGTTGAACATGAATAATATCCTTTATTCTGTACAAATTTACACAACTTCATTCTTGCCATTCCTCTTGAGCTAGCTACCAGGGTTATTTTGGTCCACTGGTACGTTGACAACTATCACATCAGTGTTACAATTATTGAATAGCAATTTTGTAATGATTTAGTGGGTTTTTTTAAACATTCAACATAGGCTGAACAAATTTTAATCTGTAAAAGTATAACAAAATTGAAGTACTGGTATAATAACTTTCATTCAACATAGGCCTACATTTTTCATAAATTAGCACAATACTTTCCTTTGTGGGACATGGGGTTCTCCAAATATATTGTGATTATTTGATGGTTGAATTGTGGTGGTTGTGATGTGACCCTATTTATTTATTTATTTATTTTATTCATTTTGCAACAAACATCAAAAATAGAAAATAACATAAAGGAGGCCTCCTGAGCTGCCAGGGAGCACTGAAAAGCACAGGAAAGCACTGTCGCCAAAAGGCTATACCGAGTAGGCCTATTATACATTCTGTGTGTGAAGTTATTCAACTTCAATATTTTTTACAACATTCTGGGGGATTGTCATATACACATTTTCACATTATAATTTGAATGTGTACATTTTTTCTTATCTATGGATATTTTTTACCGAATTTTTTATCAAATATTTTATCGAATACATTTGGATTGGGGACTACATCAAATAAAAAAATGAGCTTCATTCACCATGTGTGTTTAGGGTGAATGTGTAAAAATGTGAGTACTGGTACCTGGTCTTCCTTTTGGCAATTTCTCCCACATGCTTTGATGGATTTTGATGGGACTTGGACACAACAGCCCTTGGGTAAAATATTAATGACATGTGTGATTTCAACAGATGTAAGGTCATGTAGGGGTCATTTGAGGTTATTTGACCAATTTGTTCAAAATGCAACTCCATACAGTGTATAATACATTTTGATGACCCTTTCAGGGGTCGGTCACCCAAATTTGCACAGTATTTTTGTGGGGTCTGAGAGCACATGAGACACTCCAAATTGCATTCTGAATATGATAAATGTCCTCCTGATATCAAATCATTTTGATTTTTTGAAATTTGCGATAGAATACAAATTTTATGACAAATTATTAAAAATTGATATTTTTGATATTTAACAGTCCTCAAAGTAAACCTATTGATATGTACTTTTAGTGTATTTAGCTGGGAGGAAAAGCCTTCCATCATAGTAAAATTTTGACCTTTCGTATTGAAGAAATACATTTTTCCTGAAAAGACCTAAAAATTTTAGGTTTATAAAGTTTATATCAAGGACTGTTAATGTCAAACATATTTTGTATTATATCACAAATTTAAAAAAAAAAAAAATTATTTGATAGCAGAAGGATATTTCTTGTATTCAGAATGCAATTTGATGTACCTGATGTGCTCTCAGGTGAGGTCCCGCAAAAATACTATGCAAACATCGTGAGCAATAGATGTGTTAGTACTTTTAGTCCAAATATTTTACAGTGTCAGTTGTCAAAAATAGTAACTTTTTTGTGATACCAAAACTTTGACCACTTTAGACTGGGTGTTGATGTGGGAATGAGGCTGTTGATCAGAATATGGGGCTGTAAGGAATCAAGACTGGCTTACCTACTTGTTTAATTTTAGGGATGACACACCCTCGAATTGCATTGAGATAAAAGTGGATCAGTTAAGTCCATATTGGTTGAGTTATGAGTTTCAAAATATGTGATGACTGATGAGACATAGTCCAATATTATAAAACTCATAGCGAGACCAATAAATATTGAGTGTAAAGCATCCAATTTATAAATTAAATGTTTTGGATCCAATATTTTCACGCACTTGGATTCATCAAAACATAATGAAAGGTATTTAATAGTGACTCAGGGGGGATGACATCACAGTCACTCTTGGAAGATTTTTTACCCCACAAAGTCCCCTTTTGGGTGGGAAACCTCTCACAAAATAGTGAGGTTGTATATACATGTACATTAATTTATTGTATAAGTTTACACACATACACACTTACATATTTTTAAAAGTATTAAACTGCAAAAATTGAGAGGAATAATCATTGTGACAGCTAGTTCATTATCGATTTGATATAAGTAAACATGCAGTCCTCTGTTCCTGTATTTAGAGCTATTTAGATAATCTAATCTGCTTTGCAAAATGATTCATTTTTATGTCAAAGATGATTTCCTAAAAGAAATACCCATTTAAAGTGTAATATAATTTCAGTGTTGTGGCGATATATTGGCATTTTCAAATGTTTGATGTGGATACATGTATGTGTAAATTTACTGTTATTTGTCTGCATAATTATTTCGTAAGTATTTATGTAAGTATTGTGCCTATTCACCACCAGTCACCGGCACTAGCTTTGAAGTTCAGCATTTTCTGCGTTAGCTTAGCGTTACTTGGTGTGTGTACATACTTTTACGCATGCGATCAAAGTGGCGCATATGTACACGCAAGAAACCATGCTAAGCCAATGCATCACACACTGAACTTCAAAGCTAGTGCCAGTGACTCGAGGTAGATATATAGACTATAGTCTAATAGTAGTAGTTATTTGGCCACACGTTTTGAACTCGCCACCCAAAAATGGTGGTTTTGTTACGCTTTTCCAAATCGAGACTCGTTCAAATTGTTATATCTCTGAAAAACAAAAGGTATTGTAGTGTGCTTGGTGTTATTTTGTAGCTAAATGAGTGCCCTAACAGACCTCCAAAGGAGAATTGTTTATCAGCTAAGATAGTGGAGGTACAGTTGTTTGAGTTCAGAATGGCCGAGGTGGTTGTTGAGGCGGTGGCGGTTGAGGCGGTGGCGGTATGTGCAAAGTCTATGGGAAATAAAGATTTTGTGTGTGCACGTTGAATCAACTGATCATATCTTTGCATCCATATGGGCTACAGACATGGTTAAGAGCTCTTTTGAAAGATTATTAATTCTGCTAATTGTTTTTAATCATTTTGAACACTTTATGATTGGTTTAGTCTATAAAATACAAACTTTTATGTTTAAAACTACCCGTTTTCATATTAAACACTGTAGTAAGTGATGCGGATGTCTTCAAAATCTAAAAGTTGCTGTAAATTTTTAATTACTTACCCTATCATAGTCAAAATATACATTTTCTGAGAGGAAATTTGATGAGGAATCTAAATATGGACTTACTTTTTCTGTATGGGTTAGGGGTAAGATGTTTCAGTTCAAAATATGTTGAATTGTAAAAAAAAATTGAACATATTTTGGGACACCCTGTATTCCGAGATTACCAAACAGCTGTGATTTTTTTTCTTCCAAAGTCACTAGGCCCCCCTAACCTCTAACCAAATCAGTGTTGTTTACTTTCAGTTTACAACTGCAAGTTAGTAATAAGCAATGCATTAAGTGACCCATTTTTTATTTGGAATTTTTTTATTCCACCCTGTATAACTTCAAGGTCACCCTGTACAATGAGTTGCAATGTGTATATTTAAATTGCTTTTGCCTTCAGCTTTCCAAAAATGTATACTTTTGCTAGTTTAGGGTTGATAGTTGTGGAGATATTCTAATTGAAACTTGATTGGTGTAAAAAATCATAATATTTGTGATGTAACGCTAAGGGTGGCGAGTTCAAAACACACGGCCATTTATGAGTTTTCCAAGAGCTGCATTTTATACGGTTTGAATTTTATGATGCAAAAATAATCTTTCTTTTCAGCTTACAATGCACTTTTAAGTATAGCTCAATTATAATATTGTCTGCTTTTATCATCTTTCCAGTAGTATGGGTTCCAGCACATCACCTTACACCGACTCGGAAGTAGCACCTTTTGAAATTGACCATGAAGCCATTGCAGCACGGGCAACTCAGATGGCGGAATTCTTATCAGAAGAAAATATAGTATTACGGCAGGAGTTAGAGATGTACTACCAGAAGGTGAACAGACTTCAAAAGGTTAGAGAAGTTGCATTTTGAAAAATAAAATGTGATAAAACATAACCCTGACTTCAAAATTAGTTCAGTTGCATCCAACATGATGATAATTTGGGTTATCCACACACCCCAAAGATAATGCTGGAATAATTGTCCCATTCCCTGGGATCATGAAAGTGGCAAGTAGAGGATCCTGTTGCCCAGGCATTAGGCGGAGGCACCATATAAAATTAGCACAGGGTGGAAAATAAAGCAAATAATTTAATGTCCAAAGCTAACGTTAAGGGATCTGATATTAACAATGTTTTCACATATTTTTTATGGGAGCTAAGAGTACCCTATACATATCGAATTGCATTCTGAATGCAAGGAATGTCCTTCTGATATCAAATAATTTTATTTTTTGAAATTCGCAATGTAATACACATTTTATGGCAAATCATTAAAATTTGATATTTAAAATTTTTTTGATATTTAACAGTCCTCAAAGTAAACTTTATAAATCTAATGATGTGACGATCAATTGAAGGTATAAATTCAAAAGAACCTAAATTTTGTTGGTGTTTTGGGGAAAAATCCATATCTTCAATACAAAAGGTCAAAAGTTTTAACTGATCATCTGCTTTTCATCCTAGCTACATACACTTTAAGTACATATCGTTAGATATAAAGTTTACTTCGAGGACTCTTAAATATCAAAATTAGATATAAAAAAAATTTAATATCAAAAATATCAGTTTTTAACCATTTGCCATAAAATGTGTATTATATCGCAAATTTCAAAAAATCAAAATTATTTGATATCAGAAGGACATTCTTCGTATTAAGAATGCAATTCAATTTGTCTGATACGCTCTTATGACCCACAAAGGATACTGTCCAAATGTTCATACCCCAGTCCTTAAATACGGCACCTCCGCCGATAATGTGCACATTGGAATAGGGAAAATCAATCAATGAAAAAAAAAAGATAGTAAGAAATTTTTTCTTGGAATAGAAACCATGTTGACTTGATTGCTGATTGTCTGGACTATCATGCATAGAAGAGTTGATGTTTGACAGTTAATTTACACACTGCTAGTCCTCCTGTAGCTGAATGTGAAAAATGCATGCTATGTTTATGTGTCTATGTTCTTGATATAGATGTAAATTTGCATTAGTTAGTAATGAAACTCTTGTTGTAAATATTTAAGGAAGAATATCAAAAAAAAGGGGGGGGGGGGAAGAAAACAATTAAAATAGGTTAAAAAACTGTCATTAGCTGTATGCAGTACCCTAATAAATCTTGACCTCATGACTAAACGGGTATCAGTCCCAGTCATGTATTTGAAGGTTTGATACTTATGAGGAGTTTAAATATAATTTTACCATTTTATAGTGAAATTTCAAATGAAAGTTAATTGCTAATCGCTTTGGAAAAAGTAAAATGAAATTTTAAATGAAAATATTGTGTTCTAGAACTTACTATTTACCCATTGGAAATAGATCAGCATACATTTGTAGGTTTGACAATAGGAAAACTTGGTATCAAGGAGAACGAAATTGAGAAAAGATGAAAAAGAAAACATGGAAAACCCAACACGAACAGTGACAACAACAATACATGTAGCAACATCAAAATGCACACCAGATAATTAGGCTATAGTAAAAACCGTATGACAGGAAAACATTAATGCATTGACTCCTACAGACATAGACATCACACACACTCAAACACCCCGGCCCATTTGTTTTCATGTGGTACAATACATTACCACCAACACATGTATGTTCCTTGTTCCTTGTTCTCACAACATCATCTCATCGCTCTGGTGTCCATCCTATTTGAGTTGCCTGATGAAGACATAGTCGAAAGCTAGCAATTATCAATATCAATAAAGTTACTGCTACGTCCGTCATATCACATTTCTCCCGTGCGTATGTTATTTATATTATGTAACCATTCTCAGAATCTCAAGTAATTGTATACATTTTTGTCTCATTCATTTGAGTGTGTGCAAAATAGTTTCATATATACATGTACATCATGATACATGTAGTACTAACCTAATATTTAATCAGTGTAAACTGTAAACACAGTTTATTCAAATCTTTATTTTCACATATTTGTATACTTGTTCAATTGTCTAATACTCCCTGAAATGTGCTAATGTCTGGGTAGATATACTAAATCAATCTCAGATATTCAATGCTGGCAGAATGCAACATTATGTGCCTGTGGAACTGAAATTGAGATAATTTTCTGTCCTTATTTTTGATCATTTTATTTAGCCTGTGACGACTGTCTTAAACTTTTTTTTATTAAGGAGCTTGGTTTCATCAGTAAGCTCTCCAAGCTAGCAAACGAACATAGTAATCAAAATGTATTGGGTATCCATAAAGGTTGTAAAAGTAAAACCTAGTTGAAAATTATACAGGGAGTCTTCTGATGAAGTAAACTGTTGAAGAGGGAGGGGGCATGGCCGGCAATTCCAGAAATAGTTGTGACACTGACGTACCTAATTGCATTTTGATATTGTGCTTGAGTGATGGTTGTTAACATGGTCCTGGCCTAAGGCCACCACAGTTCATGAAATTATTCCAACTAGCTTGTCTATGCTCAATTGACAAATACACGGTTCACTGTGCGTGACTTTCCACAGTGTGACATTTCATGTGTGTGTATCAAGACTCACACACCAAATACTTTGCTCACGCTCGGATGAATATGGGTTTGCGATATATTGCGGACTTTGTTGTTGTGTATGGGGATACGTGTATGCTATTGCATAGTGATGGTGTTGTCTAATATCTTATTATTGTCTTTGCTGATGGAAGAACTTCTATTTTTGATGGCTGGTATACATAACCACACATGAAAGTATGCTGTGTATGACTATTAATTCCAATGTTCACAACATTTAATTGTTATATTTTCAATTAAAATCTTAATAAATGTGGTCATACTTTTAAGAATGGGTTTCTAGCTAAAAGATGTATAAAATATTCGATAATGGTCAATTGTCAAAATGAGCTTCACACTGTCAGACATGTTTTTAAAAAGGTCACTGAACCCAATTTTTAACTAATTGTCAAGTTGATAGGGTAAAAATTGAATAGATATGACAGTAATATGAGATGTGTTGCTTCTGAAAAGAGGAAAATATAAAGGTATTATATGCCAATGATACAATTATTTCATCCGATATTCAAAATAAATGAACAAGATCTTCAAAATGCTCTCAATTCTCTTAAATCGTACAGTTATTATCAAACCTGGAATCTTGCTGTTAACCCAAGCAAAACAAAAGTTGTAATATTTTCTCATGGGAAGATCAGAAGAAAACCATTATTCCACTATGGTAATGAGAACCTAATTGTGTGTGATGATTATAATTATCTCGGGTAGTCTTTAATTATAATGGAAAGTATGAAAAAAAGTATTAACAAACAAGTCAGCCAGGCAAGGACCAAGTCAATCAGACTTCACTTACCGATTGATATCACTTGCAAACTTTTTGACTCACTGGTCTTACCAATATTACTTTTATACGGAAGCGAAAGTTGGGGTGTGCAAAATATTAACCAAATTGTGATGTGATATTTTATCGAAATTTTCCCAGAAGGCTTCTCAAAGTAAATAAAAGAAAACTGTAAATTGTATGTTATATGGTGAAACTGGTAAATATAAACTGCAAAGCATAATTGATAAAAAATGATTAACTTCTGGAGTAGACTTGTAACTGGTAAAAAGAGTAAATATCGTTCATATTATATTGTCTTATAAAACTATACATGAAAAGACTGATAATATGCATCAATTTGGTTGGATTAATAAAATCAAACTCATTCTTAATCAAAATGGTTTTGGGCAGTGGCACATATGGTTAGATCAGGGTAATCATACTAGAAAATATCATAAGCTTAAAAATGGTATATTATTTGACTTCAAACGATATCCTGAAAGGGGGAGGGGTTATGGTTTGTTGAACTTTGCTCTTTCAACAAAATGGTACCTTATTTCGGTTCTACTTGTGTCTCTTTTTCCACATTGCTGGTAATAAATATCAAACAGTCATTTCAAATCATCCCCAAGTCATCAAGGTTCAGGAATGTCCTCTCATTGTTAATTGTTGCATGCCTAGACAAAATACAATGCTTTGTAACCCACCACTTGAAAGCAAGCAAAGACCTACCTAGAGCTACTTGAGAATTCTATAGGTAGGAGCTTATTATCCTCTTCAACAATAGAATTATTGATTGGTTCAAAAGGCGTTTGACTGGCACTAGCAATATGAGATACATGAAGCACCGACTTGAGGTACCTATGAATACATCCTTCATGCACATTTTACACTGTAACTCAGAATACAATTTGCCGACTTTACGGCTGGTTTGTGGTGGACGGTCATATATAAGAAGACCTAAAAAAGATTTAACAAAGAAGTTGGCGATAGTTGTAACCTTTACTCAAAAAACTTAGTTGGAGATGAATTCCATTATCTCTTTATCTGCAGTTTCTTTTTAAAAATGAAAGAGAAAAGTACATCAGCAAACATTACTACATAAATCCAAATACTATGAAAATTAAAACTTTTAAATGCAACAAAAAATGCAGACCTCCAAAATCCAGCATCTGGCCACGGAAGACTTTAAAATGTTCATCACCCATCATGCAATGCAATATAATAGCGGAAACCATGCACAATGATGGCAGCGTTCGTGGCGAAATCTCAGAAGTACTGTCGATTGCACTTACAAATATGTACAATACGCAAATGGATCCATGCTGGTTTTAATAACGCTTCGGATATAAAGAAGCTGTTTTGAACGACGGCAGTGGATTGAATAAGTATGTAGTACTTGTTTATTTGTGCACATGTTGCTTCACTGCTTGCAGCAGTTGCCGGGCCATTTTAGTGAACTTCTGATATGGCAAAAAATATCATCAGATGGTGATATCGCGATATGTTTTGGTCGCGATATATGCAAAAAAACAGACGATGCCCAAGCCTACCGATTACCATTTGGGAATGAATTTCGGTACAAACTGACTTCTATAGAGCAATTTGGGATCGATGTATTGTACATTAATGTCGAACATACATGGTGTATTTTTCTGATGCCATACCGTAAAACCCTGTCTACAAGCATATATAGTGTTTTTAATGAAAGCGTAATTAATACGAAACAAGCGTAAATATACAAATACAATAGATTGGCCTTACAATAATACTTGTTTGAATATGATTGGATCTGTAATTTATTTGCTCAAATTCCATAATGGCGCCTGGAATAATTTAGCTTTCATCAGAAGCACTCTACATGTATATGCTTGTAGAAGAGGTTTTACAGTATATAATAGCCCAACCTCATCTTTGCCAGAAGCATTTATTTTATAATCCTATATAGTATTAATACCAGTCTGTTATCAGTATCATGTACATGTATGCATGTATAAAGTCCATAATTTTGCATTTAATTTCTGTGATATTATCAAACTAATACTTTATTTGATATTTATTTTTCTCATTTTTTTTTACTTGACTATTTTACAGTTTGAGCAAGACATTCACAAGGTTCAATCAGCACATGATATGCTAGTTGAGTCTACCAAGAAGCGAGAACAATTGGAGTCGATGGTCAGGGGCAAATTAGAGGCTGAATGCAAAAGGTTACAGGAGCAAGTCACACTTTTCCAAGGTATGTAGAGTTTACTATTTTATGTAATCGGGCTAGAAATTTGGTGAGAATCCAAGAATTGGTTCTTACAAAGATTCTCCCAAGTATAGATTTGGATAAATCCAAATTCTCATAATTGGGCTGGGCAACATTAGAGGGCACCTCCAATCAAACCACCCTGGGGTCAATGAGGGTCATGAAGAGCTTTGTTGCAAAACCTCTTTACATCCACTTGCGCAATTTTGAGAACACATCTAAAAATCATCAAGAAAACCACTGATATAAGGGGGCTTTCAACAAAAGCAGTTTTTGGTGGGATGCTCATTCTACCCAAGCATCCTGCCTTTTGTAGCAAATCCCCATATATCAGTACTTTTTTTGATGATTTTTGATGTTTTCTCAAAATTGCTCAAGTGGATATAAGGGATTTTGCAACAAAGCTCTTCATATACATGTATAGCCAAAACGTGACTACCAGAAATGGTCAAAAAATACCATGGAATATGTGTACAGGTTTTTTGGGCTATTTATATAGGGCAAGGTTGATGATCCCAGAGATATATTAAAGGGAGAGGAGACATGGGCCACTGGTCTCCTGCCCAACTGAAAGCCAGCAACCCTGCCCTTGCACAGTGCATGTCGTTCCCCCTCAACACGCGTGTAACAAACGTACCCTCTCTTTTTTTACGCTTGTAACACCCATAGTGCATGCGCACCAGTCACCCAACAACGACAACCACACATGCTAAGGATCACGTTTGGGAGGAAAGTTATATTTTATGCATAAACCACAAGAAAATATGCTAAAGGAGTTGGTTTGCATTGCATTGCATAATTCTTTCATTGTATCCTTCTGTCGGTATTTTCATTATATAATAACTAACAAAGACAAGTAGACCAGAGTATACCTTTTTTGGAAAGGAAATGTTTTGGAAAATTTTTTTCAATCCACCATAATTAGTTATGCTTGAACTTCTAAATGATACAAATGACATAATGTTTTTAGAGTCAAAAATCTAGATATCGCTTTGTAACATATATTTCAAATGTTGCTTATTTGTAAAAATATAAACCAAAATAGTCAGTCAAAATTTGCATAACTTATTTTTGGCCTTCAAACAAAGTTGAAAACCTGATTTAAAAAAAATGAGGAGTAATAACTTTTTTTGTGTGTGTCTTGGAATATGTAATTCTTAATTTTTGGAAATGTGTACAATGTCCTGGTGGATCTTTTTCAAAATTGGGTAATATTTTCCATATTTTGAATGCACTGTTGGCAGGGCACCCTTTTTAAAGGGTGCCACTTGGAAATTTGGAAAATCCTTAAAAGGGTGGGGGTTTAAACTTTGTTGGTAAAAAGGGTGGATTGATATAAAGGGTGTGAGTAAAATAAAAAGGGTGGGAGTGCCAGCTTACAATACATATATTTTCAATGAATGATAAAATCATCCTCTAGTTTCCAAGAATAAGTGCCAAACCACAAGAATAAGTGCCAAACCAATGCCAGCAAACCATATCGCAAGATAAAATTCCATTTGATGCATGTTTACATCCACTAGGTAGGTTATCGTGTGATGATAGGTGCAGAATTCGGCGTACTTGATTTACTTCGAACCAAAATTAAATTGCCTGTGACTTCATCAATGTATACAAATAGGAGAAAAAGCAAAAAGTGGTGGGGGTCAGGAATTTTCAGTATAAAGGGTGCCTCAGTAAAAAGTAGTGGGGGTCAGGAATTTTCAATATAAAGGGTGCCTCAATAAAAGGGTGGGGGTAAAATAAAAAGGGTGGGGGTCAAACCCCACTGCCAAGTATGGAATGTATACAGTTGAAATCCTTTTATCATTTCCTTTCCAAAAATGTATACTTTTACAAGGTAATTGTGTATGCATCCTTAAATAAAATTGTCTATCCAAAATTTGGCATTTAAAAAAAACCCAGTCCTGTGCAGCCTAATGGAGGTTCAAATTTGTGGTGTTTTTAATATGTTAGCCAGGTCAGTAATTTTAGAATGCTGCTGACTTCCCATAAAATAACCAGGCCAAGACATTTGCATTTTATAAACTGATTCTAAATTTGTTTCAGGTCAGACAGGCGGGTACCTGTCTGACTGCGCCATTGCCATCCATTGGTGTGGCCAGGTGTTAAACTACTGCCCTACTTCTGAGTTCCAACATTTGTAGCTGCTATATCATTATAAATTAGCATCTATCAAAAGAATCTTTGGAAGCATTTATCAGTCCAAACTGATGGATGAATGGGTAGGTAGTTTAGATGCTGTACTGTTTAGAACCTCCTTCAGGGGAGTTCTGTAATTTCATCAAATTTCATCATATCAGTTATGTATAAATGTGCTTGCTTTGTTTATACATAACAGTTGTTGTAAAGGTTACATTATCAACTTAGAGTAGAACATACTTTAGTTATTAGAGATGATTTAGAGTAGGATGGAATGACTTCAGTCAGGGTGTACAAATGTATGAGATAACAAAGGTTAATGGATGGGATCATTTTGCACTGGATAGACTCATGGCATCAACATCATTAAGAGGTGACTTGAATCCAAAATCATCTGCAGTGGTGGCACCACGTGGGGGGGGCATGGGGGCATTTTCACTTTTACGGTGATTTTGCCCCTCCCCTGAAATTCACTTTGCCCCCTCAATGCCCCCCCCCCGAAAAAAATTCCTGGCACCGCCACTGGTCATCTGTGTGACTTTGTTAGTGAATTGCTGGAAGCCTATACCAGGGACTGCCTTTTGAAAATGAGAAAAGAGCTGTAGAATGCTCTTCTGGTCTTTTCAAGAAGAGCTTTTAGAAGAACTGTTTGCACCTGTGGCCATTTAAGCATAAAGAATTAACTAGTCATCTAGAAGAGCTATAAATCGCTCTTGCAAATGCAACTTAAGAAGAGCTGTAGAGGAGTGATTGCTCTCACTCTTCTCAAAAGGCAGTCCCTGCTTTAATCCATCAGTACTAGTATTTATATCTCTCAATTATTCGAAATTGTAGTATGATATGACCAGGCTATGTCTCACACAGTATCATAAAATGGGCCATACTTGTAAGAAATGATTAATGGGGTTCATTTGATTTACTCTTTTCATTATATTATATTGCATTCATTTCACATAGTCATGGACAGGTATGTAAAGTAACTACACATAGGCCTGTAATTTCTTTCTTGTATAATTTAAATTAAGTGTTGTTGACAAGCAACCCTGTTCTCCCATTTGACATGGCGTTCCTATAATTTTGATATATCTAGTCAACATCCTGTATCATCAGTGGGACTGTCCTTCTGGTTTCCTATTTTCATATTTTGTAAGCTGATAAAGTAGCTTAGATCCTAACGCAGGGTCCAGCAAGTGGTGTTGTATTTTCTCCCTATTTACATGTATACTTTTCCCTAACTATGAGTGCTCATTTGATCCATCAAACAACCAGACATATACTAATAATCAGACAACTGTAACCTTTCTGCTATGGTATTGTTATATTGCATGCTCTCTCTCTCTCCATAAGTTACCATCAGCAGGTTTAGGGAAAGACATCCTTATTGGTTAACTTTCCCCAATTTTACCATTTAAATTTTGCATGTGTTCCTGTAGTGCAGATAGTTGCCCAAGCATTTTAGTAATGTTCCATTTCAGTTTCTTCACAGACAGAATGATGCAATGAAAGAATATCCAATGCAAACAAGCTCCTTTAGCATATTTTCTGGTGGTTTTTGCATAAAAACTTTTCTGTTTTTGAATGGATTTCTCATCTTGGTTGTCATTTGTTATTACAGCACATTTAGAGATTACCAGAAGTCAGCTTACACAGAGAGAACAAGCCAAATCAGCCAGTGATTCAGATCTAAGACTTGAGATTACAAAGAGGGAGGCTTTACTAACACAACTTGCTTCACAACGTAAGTACATGTGATTTGTAATCTATACTCTGATCAGCTTGTAATAGGGGGGCTCATAACATAGTGGATTGGTAGTACTATATAGTCAGAGTTTATAACAGTGGTGGACAACCTACACAGACTGTATGCAGCCTGCTGGTGAATATTGTGTGGCTGGCCTGTGATACCTAGAAAAAGTGATGGTTTAAGGACCCCTTTTCCCCAGTTTTGAATTCCACCAATCCAATCTTTCAATATTTTAAGAGGGAAAATTGGTTTATAAAACAACTAAAAGTCCCAAGATTTCTTTACACCTGTGCTACATTGTAGTGACAATGATGATTGGCCAAAGGATCACAAAACTTGGTGAAAGGGACAACTATGTGTAAAAATTCACTTTAAAAGTGCATTACATGGAGAATGCAAACATGCACATATTTATATCAAAGTTGCCAGTGCATGGTTAAATAATTCAGAGTTACACTATTCTGCTCTCCTTGAATGGCACACAAACTTGGCAGGATTCGTTAGATCTAATAGTTTAAGAAAATTCAACTTTTGATTTACAGATAAAGAAGCATTGGCAGAGAAGCAACGGATGGCTGTTGAATTAGGAGCACAGAGAGCTACTTTGAATGATCAGCGATCTCACATAGATGTATTAGATACAGCACTCTCAAATGCACAGGCTAATGTCGTCAAATATCAGGAAGAGGTAAGTTGCACCAATATTATGACATAAATATGCATTTGGGAGAAGGGTGGGTTACCTGTGGAATGGGGAAAACTTCAGTCTAAATGTTCAAATGGTTGAACAATCTTCCATTCAGATGATTACAATGCCAACATAAATTAACAAGACAAGCATTCACCTCCTCGGCTTGTCACAATAATGCTGATGAAAGTAACCACCCCAAACATTAAGATTGTCAAAAGGAGACTCTCAACAGAAAGATCAAGAAGTCCATAGTAATCAAGAAAGAACCACAAGTCATATTAAACAGAGACGGGGGCCAAAATCTTAAAATTAAAAAAAGTCTTATAGAAACACCTAAACTATCCGTGAAGAAAACATTCAACAACTCTTCCTATACCTTTGTACTGGAGCCAACCGTTGTTAAACCGTGATGAACCCACACTTTTACTGTAGCGTATACGCGAACGCGAACGAGACTACGCGTTACGCGAGAGCGCGTAAAATTCGTCATGCCTGGAACCTTTGTGCGTATGCCAGCTTACAAGTTGAATTCAGTATTTTTCAGGTAGCGGCTAAACATTGCCGTTTTATTCTGTAGTTTTATTGCTGATATCAAAAGAGAAATCATCAAAGTTTTTGTAAGGCTGAGTGGCAATGATTAACTGAAATTCCTCGTAAAATAATCGTGAATTATACGATATTTAGCTTCTTTTCGTTGTTGAAAGGATTCAATCATGTTTCACCGTTGTTCATCACCGTTTAACAACTCGCGTCCGGCGCGTCTGCGTGGTTTACTTCGCTCGGGCAGCTTTTAGCTGCCCTCGCAAAGTAAACCACGCAGACGCACCGGATGCGAGTTGTTAATCGGTGATGAACAACGGTGAAACATGATTGAATCCCTAAATCAGCCAGTCACTAGGGGCTTAGGATGGTAACAGATCGTTACCGAAAATATTTGCAAGGTAAATGAACATTTTCCTTCATCCGTTGAAAGTGTCAAAGCTACTTTTGTTAAATTGTATATTGTATTTATGAATGATAATAAAATGACAATTTTGATTGCGTTCATTTCATTCAGCTCCGAAGACGGCAGCCGTATGTGGAAAAGGTTGGCATCTTACAAAAATACCTTCAATCTTTGCAAGGCACGTATCAGAAGAGGGATCATTTAGAACAGAAATACAGGGTGAAATTAGAACGGGAACTGGCTACTCTCAAAGGACATCATGTAAGTGGAGTTTGTTAAAATAAAATAATGCTATCTTGTGTGTTATATCAGGGAATTGAGACACGGTTTGGTCTCAAAACAATACTCTTGATGTATGTCATATACCAGGCACCCTTGCACTTAGCTAAAGGGAAGTTAGTGATCACAATCTGTAGTGCGTAAATAGGCCAAAAAAGCTTTCTATAGCATCAAACCTTTGTCCTTCTGGCGGCAATGGGAGAGTTCCTTCTATTGTGCAGTCCAATATAAGCTGAATAAGGAGAGAGCTCTCTTGCAGTGTTCCCCAATCCAAGTCAGGACAGCCATTCTCGACTGCCTGCTGCACTTGATCGCCCCTTCATCAATCCAAGTCAGGTAACCCTTCTCGGTAGAGTGGAGAATTTCAAGGTGTGTAGTATAGTCCTTGGCAATTACAAGTGCTTCATTGCCAAGCTTATACTAGGGGAGCTAGGACTACCTCATTTGCACACCCCAGAATTGAACCAAACCAACTTTTTCAGGTTCCTGAGATGACCCCAAAACATAATCAGAATGTTTCCAAAAATATATATTGGCCCCAAGGGTTTTTTTGCAGGTAATCACTATATATGACCATAGACCATATGTGACCCCTCGGCACAACTGAGCCCGGATGTCGCCAGTGCCACTATTGAGATATGCCCCATCGAACTTAACAATAAACAATAGGAAACAAAGGATTTATTGACTGTTTTATTAATTTTTCACTACTTAAATGTCAAGTACTATGGACATGATATACATCATTTTAAAGCTAATTTCAAGCAGAATATTTTGGTTGAATATCTCAAAAATGATGATTGGCGACTTCAGGGCTCAGTTGTGCTGAGGGGTCACATATATGAATACTATTTCTGAACCAAACTAACTTTTTAGCTTAATCAAAGAGCCCAGCATAAACTCAAGTTGATATAAAGAAGAAAAAAATCCAGACAGTTGTCCCCCGGGAGTTGTCCTATGATTTATTTAGTAAACAAATTTCTACCCAATTGCATACTAAAAGTGTACAAAAATGGGCATTTAAAAAAGGTGCAAGGTACAAAAGTGTACAGAGGGTTCTAAGGGGAGCTATATAGGTTGAATACATTACTCTTATGAAATGTTTGATAGACATGAGTTGTTTGATTTATTCCAGAGCAACCAAGATGAAGGTGTATCAGAGTTAGATGGAGGAAATAGCAGTCAAACATTAGTAGAATTACTCAAGGAGAGGGAGGACACAATACTAAGATTAGAAACTGAAGTAACAAAGGTATGTATTACTGATATCAGAGTTATCCCATAAATTAATGTCTGTCAGAGCAGAAATGCAATGGGCTATAACATTTGAAAACCACTCCCCTTGCATGAGGAAGATTTTGGAATTCCAACCAAATGTAACTGTTTCAAAAATCCCATAAACCTTTGCGGGTAGACCTGAGATGTCGTCATTTG
Source organism: Amphiura filiformis (assembly GCF_039555335.1). Classification (NCBI taxonomy): domain Eukaryota; kingdom Metazoa; phylum Echinodermata; class Ophiuroidea; order Amphilepidida; family Amphiuridae; genus Amphiura; species Amphiura filiformis. Next base: position 75,658,617 of record NC_092633.1, read on the forward strand.
ACGTCACATCGATGTGCACATTGTTTAGTGAACATCGTTACTGCACATTGCCATCCAATCCACTGCTTCTTGGCCAGTGAAAAGGTGTAACTCAAAATTTTGCTCATTGCAACACCAAATGGCGACACCTCAGGTGTAACCGCAATGAATTATAGGATTTACCGAAAAGGTCAATTTCAAATCCAGCGAACCCTTTTCATCAACAAAAGGTGAAAAAATGTGAAAGATTTCCAAACAAAATGTCTAATTTAAGGCAAGTGGATTTTATATATTTTTGCAATTTTCTTCTGGAGTTTTACATAAAACAAGCAACAATGTCCAGCTGGATTGACCATAAGGTGCAACTGGATTTGAGATGCCAGTAAAATAGGGTTTGTAGATTTATGTGGAATAGCCATATATGAAAGTATTTAAGTTCTTTTTATGGTTTTTCAAAAAAAGATGCCCCTATCCATTAGGTGTTGCTCATTTTATGGAGGATATTTGAAAACAAGGGGGTTAATAGCACCTCACCTCCAAATTCTTTGAGCCTATCCAGTCTATAAACCTGTGAGACTGGACAAAAGCATCTTAAGATATAGTGCAAATTAAAGGGAAGGCTTTGATGACAGGAATGCGGAATACATGATACACTGGATACCTATCGCCAAATCCAGTGTTGTGATAGGCTCTACATTAGAGTTGGCTATCAGACATGTCTGGAACTATTGCACCAGTAATAACAAGAATATATGTTGGCGGGCATTAGGATAACAAGGTGAAGAATTTGGTGATGTTTCTCAGTACTGTAGATAAATGCTTGTTTCCCACGAGTAAGAGTTTGACCCCATGCTTACACCTGACCTAGTTATCTTAGTGCCTGCCTGCCATCTGTCATATTGCATCATAATAGTAATAAGAATATATCAGGTTAAGTACAAGGATAGCTGCTGTGTGTAGAATGTGTTCAGCCTCTACTTAGTGCTATATTTTTCTGGAATGGGGAGTAATACTTGGTGGCAGCTATTATGTGTGAATTCTTCATCAAGTTGACAATGATAAATTTGGCAGATAATACCATTCATTCCGTAGCCAATGTTTATCTGATGTGTGAGTGATACACGGGATCTGTTCCCACGTATAGACAGATAGGCCAATAGTACACTCTGGAAGATAAGGTTCAATGAACATTTGGGAAATCAAGAGCAAAAAAGCAAATTTTGATTCAATTCACATTTTCTTATCATCATCAAATTAAAAATGGCAGGTCAGATATTTTCATATGTTTTGTAACTCACATTGAGGCTTAAAACAAAATAATCTGATTCTCAAGTTCTAAGTTAAATTGAACCATGATCAAATGTTTAATTCTTAATCATGAGTGCATGTACCCACTGTACACTGCATCAAGTGCATTTTTTGTGGAATAACAAGATCGCGACCAACCCTCGCGATCTTCTTACCTTTTACTTTGATGAATTTTTAGAATCGAATACATTTTTATGCAAAACTTACATAAAAAAAGGCCAGCCCAAGTGTCATCATATTAACGAAACCACTCAGATATAAGCCCACACCCCCTAGATGGACAATTTCACTTTTAAAATGGTGGGCTATGACCGAGGAAGGGCTTGTAGTTGAATTTAAAAATAAGAGCAATTGTCCCCATTTGTATATGTGACGTGTCATGTCAAAAGGAGACACTTTTGGGCAGGTTATCAATTTTGAGGTTTTTACACATCTTAAATATAGAGATATTTTGCTCTACAACGCTACGTTTTCCCCAATGAAATCAAACATTCCTGAGCGAAGATATTGAGTTCATAAGTTATGGTATTATAAAATTGGAGATTGAGATATCGGCCTTTAAAAATATTATTGACAATGTTGAGAGTAGGAATTACCTTGAAAAATGTCTCAAAAATACAAGATGCCAGTTATATTCCGGTCTGAAACTATCAGACAATATTTTTAACATTAATAACATCACAAATTCGCAACAAACATAAATTGTAAAAAAAATCACCTGGGCAGATTTTTGGCTATTTCTCCGTTTATGATCCTGCCCAAAGGTGTCTCCTTTTGACATGACACGTCACATATATGCCCGATGTACCAGTAATTCCTATCATCTATGTCAATGTTTTTTAATTATAATTATGGAATGTTAATTTTTAACTGATTTAAAAAAAATATATTTGTTCTTAAATGTGAAAGAAAAGGATTGATATGATTTAAGTACTGGGCTTATACCCAAATGCACCCTTGTTCCCAGAATGTTTTGAAAAATAGGGGGTGGGCTTATACATGTAGCCGAAGGTAGGCTTATACGCGAGTGGTTACGGTATGTCATTAACTAATACTGATATTTGATTCATATCAATTACTATACATACTTGTCGCATCTGTTATAAAAATATTTTCTTTTTTGTTTGTTTAATATTTAGTGGGAGCAAAGATATCTTGAGGAATTCACAATGAGACTCTGTGAATCAGCCAATCAGGACTCACCTCAAGGAACCAATCAGGAGACAGAGATGGCTGCTGCGGCAGCAGAAGCACATGCTGAGAAGGCCAGGCACCAAGAAGAGTTGCATTATGTTAATGTCAAATTTGCAGAGTTAGAAGCAAAGTAAGGATTTGATGTCAGTAAATTGGTTTATTTTGTTATAGTTAAAACCAATTTGTCATCATCCATTTGGAACATTGATTTAGGTTGTAGTACACATCGTCGGTTGCAACACATAGTGGTGTAGAGTGATTTTTCCAAATTTTCTGTTTCACATAATGACATACAGTTTTAGAGCTAGGTAGATCCTGTAATATTTATTGCCTTTTGAACTATTTAAGATACAGTTCAATAGTTTGAACCTTAAACAGGGCCTCGGATTTGACAAGAATCACGATTCTTGTAATATTTGTTGCGAGAATCAATTTCTTTCATTGAATTATGCAGTAAGTGAAGCGACTCAGATGGTTTTTGATTCTCGCAAACTGGCACGAAATCTAGGCCCTGCTAAAACTGAATTTCAAATGGAAATCGAGACTCTGTTATTAGTAACACATTTTTCTCGGAAACATATTTTGTCCTTCACGTACGCCACTATATGTGTTACGACTGAACTTAGGATATGATATTGCTATTATAACTAATCAAGAAAAAAAGCTTTCTGATAGTAATTCCAATCAATAACTACTTTTCCCCATGCTGTTGAATTACATGTACCTGTTGTTGTCACCTTCTTTGTAATGTAAACTTGCTCTGGTAACTTTGAAGAAAAATTATAATTCTTTTAGTATACCTACCAGCATGAGTTTTCAATGGGGATTTTTAAAGTTTTAAAGAATAGCATTTGTGGGGATAAGTATTAAATGGTTGGGTATTCTAAAAGATAGCCAAATATGTTGCACTCAGTTTATGATTGTTAGACAGTTGTGTGAATGCAATGAACATGGGATTATTCTTCATTTATAATGGCATGTTCCTCAGCTCCATTTTGTCGAGTCACACACAAATGTGTGAAACATTTAGGGAACAAACCATAAAATTAATAAAGACCTATTAATGGAAAATATTGTTACAGAGAAACTAGATTTTTTACCAGATTTATTTTAAATTATCTTTCTTACTTTGTCTTTTGTTTCAGAATCAATCAATTAAATGCAGAGTTAGCTCAGAAGAACATGATCATTGAGATGCTAAGACGGCAAGTGATGGAAAAAGACACCATGATCTCCTCCATGGAGCGACTTTCCAGACCCATCTCATCCTCTTCACCACAGAACTCTCAACAGAATATTGTCCGTAAATCTTCCGTTGAATCTATGCACAACCTGGCGTGTTCACCAGGTAGCTCTAGTTCCTTACAGAATCTCATGCAGAGATCTCCAGTATCCTCACAACAGAACTTAGTAATGAGGTCACCCAATGGGTCCCATCAAAGTCTGGCCGTCAAGGCTCCAAGTAGAGGACCGGGATCACAGGAGAGATTGTTGGCACTCAGTGATTCACACACATCGTTAAGTACGTCAGGGTTGTCAACTGCTGGTACAGGTAAGAATGCACTAGTTTTTTTCTTGTTATTATCCTTGTATAATACAGGGTGTCCCAGAAAAACTTACCGAGAGAATAAAATTCATTCGCCTGGTAATTTTTTATGGGACACCCTGTACTTGTTTAGAGAAATCAGCTATATTGGATTTCAAAATATTTTGGCATGAGTCAAAATCTAACAATATGTGCAGCACTCATGAAAGAGTGAGATTATAAAGTGGTTGAAGCAGTATCCATTTCACAACACACCAAGTGCAGAATTTAAGAGCAATAATTTGCATAATTTGATAATGTGTGGGGGCAAAAACTCAAATGCACACTTGCATATGATTAATTGATTCAACAAGAACAAAAATTTAAAATAAACAGGCATTTTATACTTTCTAATATAATATAAGGAACTTGTGAAGCACACAGGGAAAAAGATAAGTGCACATTGCACTTTAATAATTCTTGTAATTAGGACTGTTTCATGTGAATATTGAATATTCATAACCTCCGCGTATTACACCATATGTGCATCCCAATCAAATTGTTCATTAGATGATATACGCACACAGGCACAGGGGTTATTGATATCCATCAATGACCTCCGCGTTTGATGTAGCAAGGAATTACGCAGTGCAATGACTTCCGCGTGTGCACATCCTTTGTGTCGGAACACTTCACGCGCTTGCAACAACCGTATTTGCACGTGGCGTGATTTCGCACTGATGTAATTAGTAAATCCCTTTTAGCCTGTTTGACTTTTTTGAAGGGCAAAATATAGAGTGTGATTAAAATTGTTTATTTCAACAAATTTCAGGGAATAAAATATTGAGATTTGGTTGTGTGATGAGTTAAAAATGACAGTTATGAATTTGTTTAATAACTTTGCATTGTGAAAAAACTATAATTGTATAATAATGATGCAATGCTTTTCCCATTTCAGATGGCAGCGATACTGACTTAGCAAAGGAAAGAGCAGTACTTGATGAGAAACTCATGATGCTTGATCAAGAAATTGCACAACAGGTGAGAGAGAGATTAGACTAGATTGGGCTATTCCGGTTTAAACCCATACACCCCAATCAAAATCAGGGCACTAATATTCCACACAGGGAGTATGAATTTCAAATGGGATTACCAGAATAGGTGACTCTTTAAAATCTACACCATTTGTATGGATGTTAAAGTTGTGTCTTCCATAGGTGGAATATTTTTGGAATTTAATAGATGGTCATTTATGCATTGACTGGCAGTGACTGCTCTTCAGTGGAGGTGCATTCAGTAGTTGTCATTTAGGGAAGAATTATAATGGGTACGGTACATATGTTTGTGTATCAGTAGTATACATGAAGTCAGTTCTTTGGCTTTTACTTATCTACATCCAATTTTTTTAAAATTTTTAGGGAAACCGAATGCTTTAGCATAATAACCATGATAACAGGGCAGAGTTGAGTAATTCTTCCCTGCCTGGGCAATAGTGACTAGTACTATTATGTCATGCACACAGAGATCAAGGGAACTAGTTTCTGCTTTGCATATTTCATACAAAATCTACTTTCTTTTCAGTTTGGACATCTACATGTAACTATCTAGGGAAGCATTTGGAAGGGGGGTCTAAGGGAGGACAGAACCACCAATAAACATGTCCAAGTTTGTCTTCCCTTTTAAACCTCAACCTCAGATCCAAATCCTTTCCCTAGATGCAATAGTTCAGTGGCAATGTCCAAATTGTGCCACATGACCACCATCTACCAAAGAATTTTAATTGTAGGATGTGGTCACAGCGCAGTAGCATGATGGAATAATTTAGATTTTCTGGAAGAATAGACACATCTGCCAGAGTATACTTACAGTTAAGACAGTCAAACAAATGGGGATTTAAAAAAAAGAAGCTATATAGTGTTTATTTACTAAATCTACTTGTATAAAATAGTTAAATACCCTTCCCAAGACATGGTCTACTTTACACTAACATTTTGTTTCATCATTTCTTTGTTTTGTTTGCAAGATCAAATTCTACTTTACACTAACATTTGTTTTGTCATTTCTTTGTTTTATTTGCAGGATCGAATTCTTGAGTCACTCTGGAAATAAAATTGCATTTGTACAGACTTTTGATCTTGTTGCCATTGAATCATATGAGTCGTCATGGAAACTCACCGATATAATGTGATGCAAATACTATAAGTACTATATTATGAAATGTATTGAAACACCAAAGTGTGATTTCCTATAAAATTATAAAGAAGTATTATTGTATTTTGTGTGTTTTATGTTAACACATGACTATGCAGTTTGCGTATATCAATACGGAACACAGGGGATAATTTTTAATGAATGTATTGCATGACCCCAAAGTGGCCTGAATTTCAAGGTTTGTGTAAATCTTAAGTTTAACTTGATATATTAAACCTTAAAGAACCACTTAGGGGTTCAAAACTGGAGATAACATCAAATATTACACTGCTAATTAAACCCTGCTTGTTTTTGTGAGCCCAAGAGGGGAGTCAAACTTGTTTCCTTGAGTCAACATGAATTTTGTTATCTTGTCGGTAATCTTTCATTTTTTTCCAAAAATTAATTTCCACAAAGTCTTCTTACCTCCCTTCCAGTACATAGACAGGATGGTAGGCTGCCTCAATTTCAAGCAGTGCTTAGTTCACTATTAAAAGAACCATCAGATTTCTTTAGAAAAAGTCATGATAGAAAATTTGCTATGACTTAAACATGTTTTCCTATTTCCTACAGCACCAACTGTCATTTCTATTCAATTCGCCCTACATAAGCTTAACAATAGTAAAATCATGGCTTCAGTGACCTATTTACAACAACTGGTGGTATGACATTGTGGAGCTTAAATGAAAATTATTTACAAAAATTGATGAGATTTTGACGTACATATTCAATTCTTATATTATAAACCTAAAATGCCTCTCAGGTCCATTGATAAACTTGTTTTCAAATAAACAATGACAGCTTTCTGTCAAAGTCAAATGGGCTGTTCCATTTAAAATGAACACTTCCCTGTGGAAGATTTTGGAAATATCTTCCACAGGGGTAGTATGAATTTCAAATGGAATGAACACATTAGGCAACTCCATTTGAATTTCATTACACCCTCTGAGAAAGATTCATCATGAATCGTCCACAGAGGGAGGGAGAGTTTCAAATAGAGTTGATTTATGTCCTAATTCCATTTGAAATCCCTACTCCCCACAGGGGTAGTGTGAATTTTAAATGGAACAGCCTATTTGAACACATAGCAATGCCTGTAATCCCTCCGTGTGCCATGCCTTGAGTACAGGAGCCTGATGATGACAGTAAATGTCAAATGCACATATCTCAGTGGTTTGTACAATTATTATTACAAATTGCCATACACATCCCTTAAATAAAACACCAGATTCTATGCTGAGTGAACAGCTCCACTGCATTGCTCAATATATATGTATATGCAATGAATTACTGTACACTTTGCTGTGGGAGTTGTCAGTTGTATATTTCCTTCCGTCATCACTGAATACTGTAATGACCTAATTAGCACCCAATGCACCTAACAAAGTCAATTCAAGGGGTGCTTTTACAATACATTTTACATGCTAAACATTGTTGTAAATCACAGTAAATAGTTGAAAAAAACCCTACTAAAACAAATGACACAGCCACAGAAATTCAGTGTTGATTTCCTTTGGTTTAGTAAAATTTTTGTAATTTTGTAATAAAAATGCACTAAAAAGGGTGCTTAAACAGAGATAAGGTAGAAAAGTGCAGGTGGCCTAATTGGAGAGAGGTGCTAGCTAATTAGGTAAACTACAGTAGTGGTGACCCATGACTTACAATAATCATGTGTATTAATTTATCAAAAATTCAAGTTGTCAAGAGAATGTGTACCCTACTATTGTAAATTGTGTATTCTTCCAAAAAGCTCATGTTGAATACATGTATATATTGATAATGGGAAACCCTTTACACTCACTTGTATTCCAATAGTGCAAAGCTCTATATCCAGTATTCAAATAGTACCCAAATATAATTAACTATGCAAATGCTTTCAATAAAATTTTAGCAACAATATTTTTAATTGTACAAGCTGCTCATGCCTCTGCTGAGTAATGTGCTAATTCATTTGAAATCCACCCGCCCCATGAAGCCTTTGGAATCAAACCTAATTCAACAGTTTACATAATTCCAGATCAAACTATTTTCATCTATAAAAAGATGAAAAGTTGTGGAGGATTTTGGAATTCCATAAATTGTTCTTATTTGATACCAAATTGTGTAAAATTCAACAGGGCAAATGGATTTTATAAATATCAACAATGTCCAACAAATTTGAAAAAGAACAAGCAAAATTTGTAGCTGGAGGAGTGTGTGAATGTTAAATAGAATAGCCCAATGGATGAATGATTGTCATAATAATTGGCAATCATTTGGAAACAAAACGTTCATGTACATTTTGGCAAACTTCTCGAATATTCAGACCAGTGAAATCTGTTTGAACTTGTTTATAAGACCTAATTAGATTATTTTATATTGCAATCACAAAAAACAAAGAAGCGTAAAGGTCCATGTGGGTGTTCACAGGATGGAGCAGATTCATCCATGTACAATGTTGCTGTGAGGGGTTTGCTAGCTACCTGTATAAGCTGCTACCCATGTACACTTGGGTGAAGTGAAGCATATATGATTAAGTTTCTTACCCAAGGACACAGCAATTTGACATTGATGTGACTCAAACTCACAACCTTATCTTTAGACTGATCACTTAACCACAAATAGAAGGAAAAAAACCCTAATCTTTGTTTTATGGTTGAGAAGAAGAAAGCATTTTGTGAGCAAGCAAAATTGTCTCTGTTCAATATTTTTGTTAACCCCTTTCATGAGGAAATGATGCAGGAGTGAACAAAGTATTTTATTCTATATACAGTGTATGTTTAAAGAGATAAATAATATTATTGTTTATGTTGTTCATTTGTAATGTCCATGGGACAAAACTGAAATATGAAGAAATGGAATCAACTTGAATGTTTGCAAGCAAATTGACAATATTTTTGTTGTAAATGATGATCAGTATTATGGAACTGGTCAGGGAACATGAAAAAAAACTTGTCTCAAAAAAGTCAAGTTTTGTTTCTATAATTCCAGAAATTAGGGATTGCTATTATAAGCATAAAAATGACCTTTGATATCAATGTCAAATGTACTTTTAGTGTGTGTACCTTGTGTCTGTATGGTGGGGGATGGGGTGGGTGTGTTTGTGTGTTGGAGGGTGCATTTGATGCGTGTGGGGTGTATATGTACTGTCAATGGGCAATGAGGTCATTTTCTTCAAACACATAAATGAATACAGTAACAAAGCATACCTTTTGCTATGGTTTATTTCAAAATATGTGTGACAAAACCCCAAAGATTGAATTTAAACATTGGATCAGCTGAAAGGGTGATCTTGTATGTACATATGCTGTGTGCCCGGGGTCTATGGAATTAGGTAAACGCACACATATTGCAAATAGCGAAACCAAGTGTAGTTTTTACAATTGAAACCAACCTAATATTCCCGGTATCAAATTGATATTTAGCTTGTATTTTTAGCTACCAAATTGAGTGCGCAACTAAATATTCAAAAAAGAAAAACAATTGATAGCCCACATTGTAATTAATTTGGTCTACTGATGTTAACACTACAGTCATCTGTAGATTATTGGCTATTTGACATTGATATCAAGGTGTTATGTGGGTATTGGTTTGTCAAACTGATATATAAGTGTGAACCTCTGGACTGTATGTGTGTATTCTGAGGAGGATGGTCTATTCAACAACTTCATCCCCACTTTTTCTCCATCAAATTGGAGATTTTGGTGTTGATGAAGAGCCCGTATTTTCATATTGACCTTTGGGGCTGAATTGAAGATATTTAGTTTGGAAGCAGTTAAACCACTTACCATTTGAACAGTATTCTACAGGGTCTTCAAATCTGCATTTTTGACTCTTGCATCAAAAATAGATTGGAATACTGAACTCTATGTCGGGAGGGGTGCACTCTTAGAAAAGAAAATTCCAAAGCAATTTTTTTATCTTCTGGAGAACCCTTGATGATTCTTAGAAAGAACAGTGAAAGGATCTTAAGACTTCTGAAGACCTTTTTGGTTCTCTGAAACTCATTTAGAACCTCAATTGGTTCTACAAAAGATTCTTAGATATTGAATATTATGAACCTTTTTGAATTTGAAGGGTCTAAAGGGGAACTTCCCTATTCAACCCTTACCCTTAAGGGCTTAATAATTTAGAACCTTTGGAGAACCAAACAGATGTTCTAACTGTCTTTCAGAGAACTAAAAAAGTTCTTCAGAGTGTCATAAGCTCCTTTATGATTCTTCCTAAGAACCTTTAAGGGTTCTCCTGAGAGGACGAAAAGAGTATGGAATTTTCTTTTTTAAGAGTGGTGTTTGAGGTCATTCAAAAAGCATGAGATGAAATCAGACCATCCTCCTTGTGCATGTGAGTAGTATGATAATCCAACAGAGTTTGTGCCAAGTATGATTGTGAGCAATTCTTTCTAAGTGATTGAGATAGCAATATATTGCTGAATATTTATCTACCAGATTGACAAAATATTGAGAGGTGTGAGAGTGTTATGTATTCAGTTGCTTCAATGTGATATTTTGTCTGAATAATGGTACTTTGTAACTTGCCACATGTTTTGTATGATTTTTGTCTTTATTATTTGTTTATTGTCACATTTCTATTGTGGTTATTGGAATAAAATATTAATAAAATAACTTGATGAGAGTGTTTTTGAGTTAATTTCATTGGATATTGTCTTAACAGTGTGTGATATGACATCATCTGGCAGTCACCAAATCAACTTCTTGTGATGGATCATCTTGATGTTGGGCTGGTTTGGGACTGGGGTTTGGGAGGTGTTAGGAAATTTAAAATGGATATGGGCGGGTCTGGGTGAGGCTTTTTTTTTTTTTCTTGACAAAAGGCATTTTTGCAATGATGGCCTTATCCAAAAGTTTGTGCCGCACACTCTGCTAAATGGTAATCGCTCCCTAAATCTCCCAAAGTGACAAAATAGCTTGGAGAGTTCAAACTAGAGCAACTTTTTTTTTATAAGTTTTGAGATGTTTGCTTTGAAAAATATCCCAAAATGGGTGCAACTATACAAAAGAGTAGTGCCCATTGTCTTTTTAATATATTCTTAACATATTTCTCTTTCATTTGACCCCATCCCAAAGGGTCACACCTTTTGTTTGATTTTGACACATGTAAAAAAGACCCAAAATATGAAGAGTGACTTTTTAGTGGGTCTTTTAAGGAGTGTCACCACTGGGGAGGGAATCATTTTTTACCCTTTTCTGTTGCCACCGTGGGGTCAAAGTTTAATTTTTGAGACATTAACTTTGAAAATGATCCAATATATGAATATTGACCCAGGTCTTATGAGGAGTGTCACACCCGGGTGACCAAAATACTTTTATTTTACCATTATATTACTTTCTTCTTTCATTTGACACATTGCATTTCGAGATACCGCGTATACCGTAAACGTTCGCATAATGGCGGGCTCTGGGCCCCTTTGCCTTGAGGTAAATTTCGTGTACAAATAGAGAGCTCCCTCCTCTAAATATTCCAACAAGAATTAAGGGTGCATGTCCTTACTTGCTGGTGGGATTTTCATGGGAGGGCACTTTTAGTTTGTGTCTGAAATTCCAGAATGTCAAGGGAGCCCATAGCGCCATTAGGCAAACGTTTACAGTATGTGATGTCCATTAAAAAGACAAGTAACCCGAGTCCTATGATGGGGGGAAATATTTTGTTTTATATTTTTGTTACTTCTTTCATTCATTTGACACTGCTGGGGGCAGGGGCGTCAATGTCAATCCGGGGAGGCGGGAGGGGGGCGTGTCCTCCCACCTTCCGTCAAAATGACCCATTGTTTGTTCTTTTCAATTTCAGCCTCTTTTTAACAATTTTAGCAGATTGCCCCCCTCCCCTCCACATTTCAAGCTTTTTTTCAAGCCGGATTGGCACTAATGCTGGGGGGGGGGGGTACAAAACCATGACAAGACTTGGTCCTTTCCCTTTCCATTCCTTAATCATTTATTCCTTACCTGTCCCTCCTTTTCTTTCGTTCTTTCATTTCTTCCTTTTTTCATCATTTACATTTTTCTTTTGCTTTTCTTGAAGTCTTCCACTCTTTCCCTTCATTTCCTCCTTCTTCCCCTTTTCTTCATCCATTCATCTTCCCTTTTCCTTCATATCTTCTCCTGTTTCGTTTACATTTGTCTTTTTTTGAGTCCTTCTTTCTTTCATCATTTCTCGTCCCTTTTCATCTTTCCTTACTTTGCCGTTTTCTTTTCTTTCTTTAATTATTTTATGATCATAACAAACGGGTTCAACATCCTCTTATGTCAACAGGTGTTGATTCTTTTGTTCAAGACATTCCACTGTCTTAATCCCTACGCCGCATTGACTGCAGAGCAACATCAGCCCGATCACAGACATCCACCACTTCGACTTCAACAAGCACCAATTCTGTTGAAGCATTTTATAAATCATATCGGGAAGCCAAGGGAAAATTAACCTAAAATTCACTTGCTCAAAAGTAACTTGTTTCAAAAACAACGGGAGTCAGTCACCAGTAGAACTTTACCGCAAAGACAGACGCAAAGAAAGCATGACAGGACGTGGAAAAGGTGCTAAATTTCATGAAAAAAAGACAAGTCGCACGCTGCGAGCTGGTCTACAGTTTCCAGTGGGACGTATTCATCGCTTTCTGAGGAAGGGCAATTATGCAGAAAGAATTGGTGCTGGTGCTCCGGTTTATTTGGCAGCCGTTATGGAGTATTTGGTTGCGGAGGTAAGCTCATGAAATAATAAAAAAGATTAATATTAAAGAAAAGTTTAAAGGTAAAAACTCGAGATACTCCATCTGAAATTACAAGTTTATGTTTCTAATCTGACATTTTCTTAGCCGCATGGAAGAAAATGCTCCTTGGAGAAGGTAAAATTTGGTAGATGTGGTTTCAAAATGATGCAACTCTGGTAATCGAAATAAAAAGGGTTTTTATTGTTTATATATCACCTACTAAAAAGCTTAACCTTATAAAATGACTAATATAACCATGGGGGGAGGGTACAACATAAATTATTGGTGAGTATGCACCCCCTGAGGAGGTGGTGCATGGGTCTTGAGCTGGAGCATACCGTTAAAACAAGGTCTTTTGGAGCTGCGAACAAGGGTGTCTTTTGAAGCTACGAACAGTCCAAATCAAGGTCTTTCTTGGCTTTTCTGGTTGAAAACCCTGAAATGTGAGGAATGAGCAATTTAGGGTTCTTTTAGAGCCGAAATTATCAAAATCGAGGGTTTTTCAGCGCTTTGATTCGGTCAAATTTTGGGGTCTTTCGGAGCTGTACGGTTTAAAAACAGGTCTTTCCGGGGTAGCATATACCCACCCGAGTATAACTTCCATAGGTTATGTGTCAGTATAAAAACGACATGTGGTAGAAAAGTTCTTATACATTTGTAAAGGTGCAAAGGGGTTCGCAAGGGCCCAAAAAGCAGGCCCGTAGCCAGGGGGTGCGACACACCCCAAAAAATGCCAAAGGCCCAAAAAGTCCCATTTTTTTACCCAAAAAGTCCCATTTGCAAGCGTAGTGAGTGAAAAAATAAGAGGTTTTTAAGCCTTTTTGGTCCAAAAATGTCCAAATCCGTGCCCAGTCCAAAAAGGTCCAAATTTTGGAAAAAGGTCCACTTTTTCAAAATCAGCACCCCCCCCCAAATAAATCCTGGCTACGGGCCTGCCGAAAAAATAAAAGCCACAATAGGATGCAAAAAAGTCAAAAGCATGCAATTTAAAACAAATTTTAATGCTAAAATCGGGAAGGGTGGACCCCTGGACCCCCCCCCCCATCACACACACTCATGCATACATTAGGTGGAGGCGCCCTATTTAGCATTAGCTTTGAACATTTGGTTATCTTATTTTATTGATTTTTCACTGGGTAAGTCAGGTGGAAAATAAATAAAACAATTAAATACTGGTATCCAAAGCTCACGTTAAAATACATCTACTGTAGATAGCATTCTCATGTGATGTCATCAGTGTTAAGTTACCTACTGTATAGCATTCCTATGTGATGTCAGTACTAAGTTACCTATTGTAGATAGCATTCCGTTCATCATTTTTCATATTCAAGATAAATTATACATTTTGGGAAAGAAATGTATAATTATCTTCAATTGATACTAAAGGTTTACTTCAAGGACTGTTGAATGTCAAAAATGTCAATTTTTAAATATAATCTTCCATAAAATTTGCATTTTATCGCAAATTAAAAAAAATCTAAATTATTTGATATCAGAAGGACATTCCTCGATTTCAGAATGCAATTTGATGTGTCTGATATACTCTCATGTCCCACAAAAATACTGTGCAAACATTGCTATCCGATCCCTTAAGCATTCTACTGATGATAGTATTCCTATGTGATGTCAGTGTTAAGCAATCTACTGAAGATAGCACTCCTATGATGTCGGTATTAAGGAATCTACTGAAGATAGTTTTCCTCTGTGATCTTAGTGTTCAGCTATCTACTGAAGATAGCACTCCTATATGTCAGTGTTCAGCTATCTACTGTAGATAGCACTCCTATGTGATGTCAGTATTCAGCTATCTACTGTAGATAGCACTCCTATGTGATGTCAGTATTCAGCTATCTACTGAAGACAGCACATCTATGTGATATCAGTATTTAGCTATCTATTGAAGATAGCACTTCTGTGATGTCCGTATTCAGCTATCTACTGAAGATAGCATTCCTATGTGATGTCAGTATTCAGCTATCTACTGTAGATAGCACTCCTATATGTCAGTGTTCAGCTATCTACTGAAGATAGCACTTCTATGTGATATCAGTATTCAGCTATCTACTGAAGATAGCACTCCTATGTGATGTCAGTATTCAGCTATCTACTGCAGATAGTATTCCTATGTGATGTCAGTATTCAGCTATCTACTGAAGATAGCACTCGTATGTGATGTCAGTATTCAGCTATCTACTGAAGATAGCACTCCTATGTGATGTCAGTATTCAGCTATCTACTGAAGATAGCACTCCTATGTGATGTCAGTATTCAGCTATCTACTGTAGATAGCACTCCTATGTGATGTCCGTATTCAGCTATCTACTGTAGATAGCACCCCTATGTGATGTCAGTATTCAGCTATCTACTGTAGATAGCACTCCTATGTGATGTCCGTATTCTGCTATCTACTGTAGATAGCATTCATATGTGATGTCAGTATTCAGCTATCTACTGAAGATAGCACTCCTATATGATGTCCGTATTCAGCTATCTACTGAAGATAGCACTCCTATGTGATGTCAGTATTCAGCTATCTACTGAAGATAGCACTCCTATGTGATGTCAGTATTCAGCTATCTACTGTAGATAGCACTCCTATGTGATGTCCGTATTCAGCTATCTACTGTAGATAGCACCCCTATGTGATGTCAGTATTCAGCTATCTACTGTAGATAGCACCCTATGTGATGTCAGTATTCAGCTATCTACTGAAGATAGCACTCCTATGTGATGTCAGTATTCAGCTATCTACTGTAGATAGCACTCCTATGTGATGTCAGTATTCAGCTATCTACTGTAGATAGCACTCCTATGTGATGTCCGTATTCAGCTATCTACTGTAGCATATCAAATCCCTTGTCAACCTTTAGACAAGAACTCTCCAGCACGAAATGTCCCATTGCAATTCATCCACAAAAGTTGCCAAAATGGGGTCATTTTTTGTATAATTCAACACGGCATGAACATTTTGGAATGTATAGGCCTCACCAGGTATCAAAATGGAGCTGAGAATATTCTCCATGCTGCTAGACTATTTATTAGTCCAAAGGTTATTTTGTTAAGTCGTGTGAAATTTTTAAGTGCCAAGTTTTTTACTTCTTTTCAGTGAGTTTACTGTGTGAGTGCACTTTTTGGGACAAAAGTTGACTCTTTCTTCTATCCGTATGTGGTCTAGCGCCATCAATTCCACCTCACCAGACTCATGGGAATTCCTGGATCATTTCTGAAACTAACAATGCCAAATATAGCATGATAGGTCAAATATCAGGGTCGCGTTGCTAAAAATAGTAAAAGTTTTGATGAAACCACCAGACAACTAAAGCCGCTTGCTGAAATCTTAGTGACTAGTCTCCAACACAGGCATTTGCAACGCGCATGTGTTGTATGTGGAAACAGATCGTTGTGGTATGACTGCAGACATAGGTCCATTGATGTAATATGAGCTCCTCACTGTGAGCTGCACTGAAATCTCGTGCTCTCAAGGTTATGAGTATCACTATACATTGTATGCATTTTGCTAAATAACTTTTGTTGACATTTTCAATAAAAGGATTTGATATGATAGCACTCCTATGTGATGTCAGTATTCAGCTATCTACTGTAGATAGCATTCCTATGTGATGTCAGTATTCAGCTATCTACTGAAGATAGCACTCCTATGTGATGTCAGTATTCAGCTATCTACTGTAGATAGCACTCCTATGTGATGTCCGTATTCAGCTATCTACTGTAGATAGCACTCCTATGTGATGTCAGTATTCAGCTATCTACTGTAGATAGCACTCCTATGTGATGTCAGTATTCAGCTATCTACTGTAGATAGCACTCCTATGTGATGTCCGTATTCTGCTATCTACTGTAGATAGCATTCATATGTGATGTCAGTATTCAGCTATCTATTGAAGATAGCACTTCTGTGATGTCAGTATTCAGCTATCTACTGAAGATAGCATTCCTATGTGATGTCAGTATTCAGCTATCTACTGTAGATAGCACTCCTATATGTCAGTGTTCAGCTATCTACTGTAGATAGCACTCCTATGTGATGTCAGTATTCAGCTATCTACTGAAGATAGCACTCCTATATGTCAGTGTTCAGCTATCTACTGAAGATAGCACTTCTATGTGATGTCAGTATTCAGCTATCTACTGAAGATAGCACTCCTATGTGATGTCAGTATTCAGCTATCTACTGAAGATAGCACTCCTATGTGATGTCAGTGTTCAGCTATCTACTGAAGATAACACTCCTATGTGATGTCAGTATTCAGCTATCTACTGAAGATAGCACTCCTATATGATGTCAGTGTTCAGCTATCTACTGAAGATAGCACTCCTATATGTCAGTGTTCAGCTATCTACTGAAGATAGCATTCCTATGTGATGTCAGTATTCAGCTATCTACTGAAGATAGCATTCCTATGTGATGTCAGTATTCAGCTATCTACTGAAGATAGCACTCCTATGTGATGTCCGTATTCAGCTATCTACTGTAGATAGCACTCCTATGTGATGTCCGTATTCAGCTATCTACTGTAGATAGCACTCCTATGTGATGTCCGTATTCAGCTATCTACTGTAGATAGCACTCCTATGTGATGTCAGTATTCAGCTATCTACTGTAGATAGCACTCCTATGTGATGTCCGTATTCTGCTATCTACTGAAGATAGCATTCCTATGTGATGTCAGTGTTCAGCTATCTACTGAAGATAGCACTCCTATGTGATGTCCGTATTCAGCTATCTACTGTAGATAGCACTCCTATGTGATGTCCGTATTCAGCTATCTACTGTAGATAGCACTCCTATGTGATGTCAGTATTCAGCTATCTACTGTAGATAGCACTCCTATATGATGTCCGTATTCAGCTATCTACTGTAGATAGCATTCCTATGTGATGTCAGTATTCAGCTATCTACTGTAGATAGCACTCCTATATGATGTCCGTATTCAGCTATCTACTGTAGATAGCATTCCTATGTGATGTCAGTATTCAGCTATCTACTGTAGATAGCATTCCTATGTGATGTCAGTATTCAGTAGAATACTTACATTAGATAGCTTAACATAGGAATGTTATCTACTGTAGATAGCTTAACACTGACATCACATAGGAGTGCTATCTTCTGTAGATTACTTAACACTGACATCACATAGGAGTGCTATCTTCAGTAGATAGCTTAACACTGACATAATAGGAATGCTATCTTCAGTAGATTACTGACATCACATAGGAATGCTATCTACAGTAGATTGCTTAACACTGACATATTTGAATGATATCTACAGTAGATTGCATAATGCTGGCATATAGGAATGCTATCTACAGTAGAAAGCTTAACACTGACATATATGAATGCTATCTTCAGTAGATAGCTGAATACTGACATAACATAAGAATGCTCTCTACAGTCGATTGCCTATCTCTGACATATAGGAATGCTAACTACTGTGAATAGCATTCCTATGTGATGTTGGTAATAGTGATAGGAGTCCAAAACATACTTACCATTGTAGTATTGGAATTATTTAAGATATACCATCCATATATTTTAAGCATTCCATTACCATCCAGTGAAGATGGCAGTAGGTAAATATTAGCATGTTTTATTCTTAAAGTTACAATCATAATTGATTATTTAACCAATATTTTTCAGATTTTGGAGTTGGCTGGAAATGCGGCTCGTGACAACAAGAAATCAAGAATTGGACCTCGGCACCTGCAGCTTGCAATTCGCAATGATGAAGAACTGAACAAACTTCTGAGTGGCGTTACCATTGCTGAGGGTGGTGTGCTGCCTAATATTCAGACTGTTTTACTACCCAAGAAGAGCAGTTCCAAGCATAAGAGTTCCTCTTCTGGTGCGAGCCAGGAGTACTAAAATAAAGATGTCAAAGTGGGCCGAGCATGAAGAGAAATCATCCAACTTATTCTCATTACAACTTGGACATTTAAAAGATTTAAATTAAGGGGTGGTGCAAAAATTATGTGTACCACCAGGGTGATTCATAGGGGTCAAGTATATTTTGGGAAGATTCCGAAGGAGAGCCAAGTATTTTATGACAGGTCAGAAAAGGAGGGAAGCAATTTTTGGCATATAGTTTTGAGCACCTTTTTAATATTACGCCTTGTAAACCCATATAGTGTATACTTTACGTCAAATATTAATTATTTTCACAGATAACTTTGAAACTCCACCCAGAACACATAATTATTGCACAACCCCTAAGGAGTTTGTTAAACAGTTCAGAGTTAAAACATGGAAAGAGTTTAATATGCAAAATGTTACCCAACTGAAAAGCAGTCATTTTAGTTTCTGTTAGGCCACCTTAATTAAATCCGGAATCTCAAAAACTGCTACGCATATTAGTAATATCATTCCTGTTACACTCTTTGAAAATCAAGAAATTCATTTTCCTTGTCTTTTTTTTTAAACACGATGGCAAAAATAAAACTTAAAATTCCTATATGATTTCAAGTTTTTCAAGTTTTCAACACAGAGAAGGACATAGCATTGACTTTATTTGCCTACTAATGCAACATTTGCAACATTACATTGGATTCTTTTTGCACAAAATGTTTAATCCCAAAGCCTACAAGTACAGACACATAAAAATAAGAAAACAAAATAAATATTTAAAAAAACATGTTTTATGCATTATGCTTTCAATTTCTCACAAGTTTTGAGACTCAGGATTGAATTAAGGTGGCCTTATGTATAAAGTTAAACTTTTATTTCCCATTAAATTTTGATGTTTATGGGAAAAAATAGCCCAAATGAATGCACCCACAATGGGCCAAACATTTTATCAGCGGGCTGTATTCAAGTGTCGGTGTCTGTCATTTATTTTAATAATTTGAAAGATATCAAGCAAATAATGTTAACAAGTTTTTATTGTCTTTTGTAGAGAATGTTTTGTTAGGGAACATTAAAAGATCATGACATCCTATAACAAAGCTAGTTCCATTCTGACCACCTCCCTGCCAAAAATGTAAATGTAAAATGTTGTTTTATCCCCCTCCCTATTAAATAAAACTAGTTCATATAGGACTTCCTCAATATTTTAGTCCATTCCCTCAGGAAATAAACCAAACCAAAATATTGATGAAGCCCTATGAACGAAACTATATATGGTAAGGGTGGAATTGAGGTTTGTTTTTTCTAAATCATGTCTCTATTAGCATGTGCACCTGCTGTAATAATTCCATTGACATATTGACCAATCATAAAAGCAATTTAACACCACAATTTATGCCTATCTCAGTTGTTTGTCTGAAGATTTTGCTCTGATTTTGCCAAAGTCACTGAGGTCACATGCATCAGTTCTGTAATCACATAATCGTTTCTGATAATTCCTTTTAATTCATCTTTATTATCATTTGTTCTTGTTCAAAGATTGGTGAATAAATATGTTTATATGCATGCTTGAACCATATTTCACACTTGTTTCAAAATGACAAAAAAATGAGTTTGGCAATTATTGCAGCAGTGTAAACAATATAGTCTTACAAAATTGATGTAATATTTTGACCCACGCATCCTTTTGGTACAGATGGGAAGAGGGAGGGGGTAGACTATGAAATGAAACGAGTTGCGTTTATAGGACTTCATCGATCTGTTCATCTGGTTTGTTCATCTGTACATGTGCAATTGGAAAACATGATTTCTAACTTGGGGATCTTTTTTGGAATGCAATCCCATTTTTTTAAAAGTTGGACCACTCTTAGCCCCATATCAGAATTATGTTACCGACTAGTCTTGCAAACCCCATTCAAACTGTACTATATTTATGTGACAGAGTTGCCCATCGGATAACAACAGTTGCACAGTATTTGTTGTGGGACCTGAGAGCACATCAGACACACCAAATTGCATTCTGAATACGAGGAATATCCTTCTGATATCAAATAATTTTGATTTTTTTTTGAAATTCAAGATATAATACAAATTTTATGGCAAATTATTAAAAATTGATATTTTTGACATAAGCGGACCACCTGAAAATGTTAACCTTTCGTATTGAAGGTATCAATTTTTTCCCCAAAAGACCTAATGTATATTTTCAATACGAAATGTCAAATGGTTGGATTTTCCTAATAGCTACGTACACTTTAAGTACATACGATTAGATTGATTAAGTTTACTTTGAGGACTGTTAAATGTTAAATAAATCAATTTTTAATATTAATTTGCCATACAATTTGTATTATATCATGAATTTCAAAAAGTAAAAATTATTTAATACCATCAGTCCTTGTATTCAGAATACAATTTGATGTGCTCTCATATCCCACAAAAAATACTGTGCAAACATTGCTATCCAATCCCTTCAAACGTATAGAACTTTAGTTAAATTTATTAGTTTTAATAAAAAGTATTGAGAAATATATTTTATTTCAATGTGTTACATGAAAGTTAGTATTTTATGAGTTTTTATTTATTTCAAAATACCAGTGCTCATTTGCTGGTAGAACTGTATGAGGATTGTTAAGATTATGTGTGCCTTCTGAATAAATGCATTTGTTCCTATACAAGATTTGGTCTATAAGGTTTTTAATTGGTCTTCTTAAAAAGTTATCAGTCTATATTGAACTTAACCATAATCTAAAATGAGTATTTTTTATTTTTTGTGGGAACAGAATATCTGTAAAGATAAATCCATCGCATCTATCTCATAGTCAGAATACCTTCCACAAGTCAAATGAAATTTTGAAATTGGCAGGAATCTGTTATGCTAGTTGGATTTCTTGCATCATTTCCTTTCTGAAAATATTTACATTTATATACTTTTCATCATTACATTTAGAGATATAATATCTAAATTACTGACTCGAGGAGGGTATACAAACTATAAAAGGCTTAGAAAAGTACATAAACACATCAAAAGAAATAAGTCCCCCTCTGAAAATTTCGTCATAACATCGTAAAGTCAAACTTTGTACCAATAAAACTTACTTAGAAATAATTATGATTACTAAGTGTTTTGTGAAAAATAAAGATGTCCATGACTTCATGGCTGAATGAACCCAAATTGAAGACAAAAACTGCCCTTTCCAAAGTCACAAAGTAGGCCTATGCTTGTTAACTGCAAGGTGTATTGGGACAAGGAATGGAACTGGCCATCTTATGAACTCACTGTGCTGAACTCTGCACCAAGGGGATTTGCATGGCTGAATGATCAAGAATCTATACACATTACAGTAAATGTTCACTTGGTGAGGATTTTAAACTGCTCTCAAACACATGGGGTTTTCCATTAGTAAGAAGCCATGAATCAACTTTTGTCAAGCATAGGCCTACTTTGTGACTTTTGAAAAGGGCAGTTTTTGCCTTCAATTTAGGCTCATTCAGCCCTGAAGTCATGGAAATCTCTCATTTTCACACAGCACTTAGTAAACAGTCATATAATTATTTCAAAGTTAGTTTTATTGGTACAAAACGAAACCTTACAATGTTATGACGACATGTTCAGAGGGAGACTTAGTTCTTTCGATGCGTTTATAAAACATGCAATCAGAACATTGGTGACAGATATGTATAAAGCTGTAACCCATCAAATCATTGTAATTCACTGATCAAAGAATTTTGGTAATTGGAATAATCATAAAAGGTTTTGTTTTTTAGCAACTTTCATGGATCAATCATCTCGTATTGGAGACCCAAATAATTTGTTGCGAAAGAAACCTGTATGATGGCAGCACATAGAGGCTTTGAAAATGCCAACATTGATTCATATAACATGACCATGAACCAATTGAATCTATTTCAGCATGTCCAGTCTTTACATCATGGAAGACATGATCTTACTCTCCCACACAGGGGGTGTGTATCGCCCATTCAGGTTAAACCCATTTAAAATTCACACTACCTGCAAGGAAGATTGAGGTCATGTCTTTCATAGGGGGTGTTTGAATTTTAACTGGATTAGCCAATCGCAGGAAATTTCTAGGTATTTGGAATTGTCACGGTCATATGGAAATAACTACTGTCTGTTCAATTAGCTTAGATTCTTGAATTTTTAAGATATTTGAAAAAATAAATAATTGTGGCCAAAGTCATCAAAGAAAAGTGTTAGCACAGCCTTAGACCTAACGTGGTTTATACTTTTCAAATTCCAAAGTTCAATTTAAAACCCCATTTCTTTTCAATTTTGCCTCATTTTAGGCAGTTACTTGGGTCCACCATAAGGGTTCGCGACCTTTTTACAAATCGAGTGGGACGGTCCATTCTCAACTTAGGGCATATACCCTATCCAATTTGGCAAAACAATCTGTCCATCAATCTGTCTGCATCGTTCCGGTTATTGGATAGGTTCTATAGGTGATGATGGTCCACGGTTTTTGTTACACGAAACCGGGCACGAAACTATAATTATGGCGCGATTACGTTTTATGCAATATTATGTTTTCCTAAACAATGACATTAAAATTATGGATTTCGTTCTTATTTCAACTGGTTTACAATGTAACTTGAGTTTTGTTTAATACCATCATTCCTTCCCAAGAATATCAGCTTTAAGCTTGACATTTTCAGATACAGTGACTTTACAAGAATTGTTTTCTGTAACCTGATTGTTTTAAATAATATTTTCTGATGCAAAAATTCTTTTGTTTCCAAATGTCCTTCTCATACAAAAAACCCCGGAATAACAAACTGAAAATAAATGTGTAATTTTATAGTAGGCCTATAGGCCTATATTTTGTTTGTTTGTTTGTTTGTTTATTTATTTTACGAATTGGTATGAGAAGTTATAGGCCTATAGGCCTACTATAAAATAAATAAGTAAGTAAGTAAGTAAGTAAGTAAGTAAGTAAGTAAGTAAGTACGAAAGCACGAAAGTCACGGAAACGAAGTCACGAAGTACGAAAGTCTAAAGTACGTGAAGTACGTGAAGTGCGTGAAGTATCGTAAGCACGTGAAGTGCGTGAAGCACGTGAAGTGCGTGAAGTACGTGAATGCGTACGTGGTCACGTGAAATGCGTAAAGCACGTGAAGTGCGTGAATGCACGTAAGTACGTAAGTGCGTGAAGTACGTAAGCACGTGAAGTACGTAAGTACGTAGTACGTACATAAGTACATAAGTACATAAGTACATAAGTACATAAGTACATAAGTACATAAGTACATAAGTACATAAGTACATAAGTACATAAGTACATAAGTACATAAGTACATAAGTACATAAGTACATAAGTACATAAGTACATAAATACATAAATACATAAATACATAAATACATAAATACATAAATACATACACAAGGAATGTATTTATATATATATATAAGCTGGGCATATTTTAGAACAGCTTAGTTCATAAATGTTTCAACAGTAGGGTTTCAACACAAATTATGCATAGGCCCTACTGGCAAATATATAGCTATTTTGATGGACAATACGGCCTGATACGGATGGTCGAATAAATACTATCTCAGCGCATTATGACATTCGTCCCCATTGCTCTAAATGGATTGATTCAAAAAAGTTTATGGTACCCGACGTTCTACGGCTTTTTATAAAAATATCGGGAAAAGACCAAAATTGAAAAGAAATGAGGTTCTAAACTGAACTTTAGAATTTGAAAAGTATAAATCATGTTAGGTCTAAGGCTGCGCTAACACTTTTCTTTGATGACTTTGACCACAATTTTCTATTTTTTCAAATATCTTAAAAATTCAAGAATCTAAGCTAATTGAACAGACAGTAGAAAGATCTGTACAGGTCACGAATCCAGAAGCAGAATTGGCAGGGTACGTGAAAAAACAATTCTTTTTACAAACATTTAAAAAAGTTAGACCCTAAAATTACTTGTTATTCAAGGTTGGACACCAGAGAAATCCTGCTCAAATTTCTGTAACAGATTGCCCAAATTATTTTTTTTTACATATATTGAAAAAGAAGTTTTAGACCCTAAATTACATGTTATTCAAAGTTCAAAACTGGCCAAATACTGCTACATTGTACTAAAAAAATAAAAAAATGGGACTACCTAAAAAATTGCTCAAATTTGTTTTAACAGCTGGATAAAGTTGTACATTTAAATTACTTTGCTTCTATTGAACAGACAGGGACACATTGAATTAGTATGCATTGCTAGCTGTTCAATAGAAGCAAAAGTAATTAAAACACAACTTTATCCAGCTTTTAAAAAAAAGCCATTTTTTAGTTGGTCCCATTTTTTAATTTTTTTTAGTACAATGTAGCAGTATTTGGCCAGTTTTCAACTTTGAATAACATGTAACTTCGGGTCTAAAACTTTTAAAAAATAATTTGGGCAATCTGTTACTGGAATTTTGACCCGGGTAGGCCAAGGACGGAATTGACGAGAGCCTTATCCATCACGTTTATGCAATTCCTACCAGTGTTTAATTATTGCTTCACTTTCGCAAGATTCATTAACAGTGCCTGTAGTTTTAGACCCAAAATTGATTCCAAAACACACAAAATGAAGATTCAAGTTCTCAACCTATTGATGAAAACATCAAGGTAATTTATTAGGTAGACTGGAAGATAAACATGATGAATATAATAACCTTCATTCATCTCATGTGGATTATTTCATATTGAGCACCTTGGCAATAAAACATGCTGAAATATATCCCGGTGGGTTCAGTCTTCACTGACAATGTGTACGAATGATGGTTCCAATTAGGGGTACTTTTCAAGAAATGTCCATGAATTTTCGAGGACAAAATTGTTCATGATTGTCCAAATTAGGGGTGTTTTGGAGCAAAATTGTCCTTGAAATGAAAAATAGGGTGTATTTCTTGGACTTTCGTCCACGTTTTACCGCTATAGTTTTCATTATTGTCCTCATTTCCCCGTGAAATAGGGGGAAACTTCAAAAGCGTCCTTGAAATGGTAAAAATAGGGTATTTATTTCTGAAAAAATGTCCTTGATTCCTCGTGATAAGGGGGTGAAATGAAAATCGTCCTCAAAATGATAAAAATAGGGGGAGGTATTTGGGAAAAATTGTCCTTGATTTCGCATAAAATAGGGGGTAAAATTGCTGCAAATGTCCTCGATTCCCCGTGAAATAGGGGTCATTTTCAAATCCTGGAACGGTCATACGTCCTACCTTTAAATACAAACTGAACCCACCGGGAAATATATATTATGATCTGATCCACTGAATCCACAGGAAATGTGTTAACTTCACACTATAGGCACAATATCCAATTCTTGATCATGAGAGGATGTACCTTCTGCATCAGCGTACTTTTCGTGGAATAACACGATGGCAGGACCGAACTGTGACCTTGCCTAGCGACGACCGTATTCAAAACCTGTGATTGGTCAATTCTCAAAAGCTGTTGTTTGTATCATAAGCATGTGGTCTTGTGTAGTACACTAGATGCAAATATCTTTGCATACTTAAGTTGGCTCTCATTAACAAGAATTTAATATTTTGCCTATAACTGCTACATCCTGGTCAAAAGTAGTTCTTATACTGGACTATTTTAAACAGTATTTCCATTATATATATTTGACATGCTAAATTTCCATTTCTTTGGTATGAAATCTTAAGAATGAACTTGGATTTGTTGGAGCAGGGAAGTTGTTCACATTGGTGGAATCTTTATCTACTGCAATATCAATGTAACTTCTCAAAATTCACATAAAACTTCTTTTGGCATTGGTGTGGATACAATATCATAACACATAATAACAATCTCATTTTTGTATAAAATTCACTCACTACAGGGCTGACATTCTTATCACATTAATATCCCATTAAAACTGAAGTAATGTGAGCTACATGGAGTCATGCTGTGCATATCTGAAACAACATGTACATCCCAGTGGGATGTCTGGTAAAATGTGACATGATCAAGGGGAATGAGTCACATGTCAGCCCTGGTCGAGTTTTACACATGTCTCCAAAGAGGACATTTAGAACTTTCAGAAACTGAAAACCCCATGTTGATACGACTTTTCTTTGTGAAGTTCAATTTATCAATCGCTGAAAACAATGTAAAACAAAAGAATTTAAACACTTTCTTTGCCAATATCTCAAAATCAATATTAGCGACATCCGACTCATTTCTGTTGATCGTGACACAAATTATCTCACTGGCTCGCTCCAATTATGACCTTTTCTAGGACCTCAAATGCAAAAACTTGTCATTTTAAAAACTTAATGGCCCAAAATTAGGTAATGTTATTAAAATTCATAAAATGAAATCCCAAATTTTGTCCCGGCTACACCTTAATGAAATACAACTTCTATGCAAATATCTATCCTAGATGTGCATACATTAGATAATGAAGATGACACTGATACAAATACTAGTCTTTCTCATTTTAACAGATGGAGAAATCCTTTACAATAACTTGATATACAGGATGTGATATCAAGCTGCAGTACTATTGGGCTATTCCAGTTGAATTACAACACCCCTATGGAAGACATGATCTTAATCTCCAATGCAGAGGGTGATGATTCAAACAGCCGGTCATCCATTCAAATAACACCATTTGAAATTCCTACTCCTGTGTGGAAGATTAAGGTCACACTTTCCATACAGGGTGTATGGATTTCACCTGGAATAGCATATATACATTGTATGAGGCCTGTCTGTTTGGTAGTGACAAGTATAAATGTACTATTCAGTACATAATTTTTTAGTAATTTTGTAGATTTTTGACAATTTAAAAGTCGACTTCCATTAACTGTTTCAGCAATTGGTTCTTATACTTGATGAAAAGAAAACTGCCCAAATATAAAATTAGATTCTTTAAACTATTCTTTATAACTAAGTTTCAAAATTGGTGGATTTTCCTTTAATTTGGAAATCCACCAATTTGCACCAACTCACTTGTCTACAATCCTACAATTGAACCTATTGACTGCAATTTTAAAAGTGTTTCTTAACATCGCATGTATGAATAATTATCTTTGGTTGAAGGGTAGTTAAAATATAACACAATTGGATGTAATTTTATAAGTGAGTTGGTTGTTCCCTCTTTTATATCTGACTATTCCTATTAGTATTCACAATACCCAACTTGCTTTCTAACACCCACAATATATTTAGCTTCTTAGAATGCTTAAAATTTTTTCTGGCTGCAGCTTTGGCAAAATGTCACAACTATACCGTAAAGATTCACCTAATGGCGATTTGGGCTCCCTTGGCATAAGTGGAATTTCAGGCATTAAACCTGGGTTCACACATACAGCAAGGCCAATGCAGAATACTACACGGCGCCAAATTCGACAGCTGTCCATCGTAGTGCTGTACGAACGAGCAGAGTCAATGGCCAGAAATTGCCTTAGGAGCAGTTAAATAAATGAAGATACTCACAACGAAGGTAAATCTTAATGTAAAGAAAACAATGGCAATACTACCACAACGAAAACAAGTCGTTTAATGGTCGTCCCAGTGCTAAATTTGCAGAGGCGTTAAAGCCATATGGGTGCGGCCATCTTGGGTGACAAGCTTATTATATGCCCTCCCATAAAATCCCTGCCAGCAAATAAGGGCACATACCCTTAATACTTGTTTGGATTTTTGAGGAGGGAGCTCTCTATTTGCACATGAAATTTACCCCCAAGGCAAAGGAGCCCAAGTGCGCCATAGGTGAATCTTTTCAGTATTACCATTTATTACTTTGGTGCTGTCATGCTATTTACCAGTGTGTGATCCATCTAATCTGGCATCTATTTGCATCTTCAAAACATTCCGGCAAACCATCAAGCCTTCAAAATATTTGTTGAGGCAAGATCAATTCTAGTGGGAACAGCCAAAAAAGTAGGGTGTGAGAATTATAAAAAGAATAGCTAAGATAAAGTTTTCACTATGTACATAATAATATTCAAGTCTACATGAATGGTAAATACAAAAGACAAAGTATAAATCTGAAAAAATAAAGTCTGAGAGAAGTGCATGCACATGTCAAGTGTACCATACTGAACTGCCCTGCTGTAGGACTGGTCCCAAGTGCCAATTGGTCGTTGTTACTTTGGGAGAATGTCCAGTTAATGGCATTATGTTTTGCTGAATCCATCTGTGTAAAAATATTGGATCCAAAACATAATAATGATAAAATTGGATGCTTTACACCCAATATTTATTGGTCTCGCTATGAGTTTTAAAATATTGGACTCTACTACATCTGGTCCAATATTTTAAAACTCATAGCGAGACCAATAAATATGGGCTCAATCGATCCAATTTTATATCAATGTAGGATCATTGATTTAAACTGATTTTCCCAAACTCACTCAGTTCGCCACTATCATGTTACAAAACCATCACCCAAAAGATTTTGTTTTGTTTCGTTTGCCTAAATTTCAATTTCAAAATTTGCCGCCGTCTGCCCCCATGGACCATGAAAATCGTGTCACATATTGCCTCATACTAAATGAAATGCATGGGGTGGTGAACTGAGCAACTTTAGGATGAAGATTCTTAAATAACACTGCAAAACAGTTGTCTTATTTTCATCTTGTTCACACATTCTACACTATAGTCCTACATGTAAGGGTTGTTAGTCCAAATGTGTGCTAGTATCCTAACCCTACCCCTAACCGAACCCTAAACTTGGCTCTAACTTTTCAGACTAGTGAACTTGTTTTTTCAGACCAGCAAACCTTATATTCTGACTAGCAAACCTTGAACTAGTGTCCAGTCCCTGTTTACACGTTCATAGACTAGCAAACATTGGACTAGTGGTCAGTCCCTGTTTACACATTCATAGACTAGCAAACATTGGACTAGTGGTCAGTCCCTGTTTACACATTCATAGACTAGCAAACATTGGACTAGTGGTCAGTCCCTGTTTACACATTCATAGACTAGCAAACCTTGGGCTAGTGGTCAGTCCCTGTTTACACATTCATAGACTAGCAAACCTTGGGCTAGTGGTCAGTCCCTGTTTACACATTCATAGACTAGCAAACCTTGGGCTAGTGGTCAGTCCCTGTTTACACATTCATAGACTAGCAAACCTTGGGCTAGTGCCCATTTCCTGTTTACACATTCATAGACTAGCAAACCATGGGCTAGTGCCCAGTCCCTGTTTATACATTCATATCTTTGTTAGTGAAAATCTATAAACTTTGTTATTTTACAAATCAAAGGCAGTCATCATTTTCTTTTTGTACTGTATCATAAAGCTCATTATTTAAAATCTTTCAGAAAATATTCTTCATTAGTGTAAAATCATGGAAAAATACAATTGCACAACATTTACATTTTACATAATCACATGAATTAAAAAGGTAAAACTTTTGACCATATATAAAAACAAAACCATCTTTATGACTAGAACTAAATAAATCCATGTGTATCCTTAAACAAGTACACACTTTTATGTCCACATTACAGTCCATAATGTTCCATGCAGATATTCATCAAGTTATCATGTAAACCAACATAAAAATTTATGAAGCTATATACCTCTGTACAGCATTTTTTCTGCGAGATTTGAAACCAAATCATTATTTGAAGTTTCATCGAAAAACGAGATAAAACCATTTGAGAACAAGACCAAATTGTGTTAAATGGATGTGGCGTTTATCGCATTTTGCAAAAAAGAAATAACTTGCACATCCAATTACTGTTGGATATATTGCGAGGTAGTCATTTTTTTTTTGTAATTGTGCAATCCTTGTGCAATCCTTGTGCTCTCGACAATCCTTTGGCAGTGTTATCTCAATTTTCATATACACATATTTGGCGCTTATCGCATTTTGCGACAAAACTCTTAATTTGTTGGTAGGTACTTCCGTCAGAAAGCTGTCAATCATATGATGTCATCAGTGACAAATCTGCATAAAGCATTGTCAATAGTATTTGGACTAATAGGAGACAACTACCCACGTATGCACCCCATTTGTACTATATTGAGGGCGACTCAATCAATTTGTTAACATGATTAAAGAGTTTAACTTCAACACTGCGTGTACACTATTTTTCACTCACCTGGAACGTTTTCACTAGTTCGACTAGCGTCTTCAGCAGATGGTGATGATGTGATGATATCTTGTCTACATTCGGGATATCTCTCACTGATGACATCATATGATTGACAGGATAACATCATAGGATGTTACGGGCATCATCTGCTGAAGACGCTAGTCGAACTAGTGAAAATGTTCCAGGTGAGCGAAAAATAGTGTAGTGTTGATGTTAAACTCTTTAATCATTTTATCTACCACTACGTATGAATATCAACTCGTAAATTTGTTAACAGTTTAAAGCTGACTTGGCCTTGGTCGCTATGCATGCTTGACGAGTTGTGGGTTTGACACTAGCGATGGTTTAGAGTCCTCTGCTAATTGACACTATGCTGAAATCACAAAAATACAATCTTGGTTTCTGAACTGCATAATAAAACATGAGGAAGTCACATTTTGGTCAACTACATAAGTACATTAATTTGGATTTACTAAATAAGTACAGTAAACATAGAACAGGGTGCATTTGGCCCTCAAGCACAGGGTTTTGACAAGAGTTTGTTCTTCTGTGGGTAAATATGTGACACGATCTGGTCCATGGAGGCCAAAGGAGGCATTATTGAAAATTGAGTTAGTATAATTATTAAGGGGGTACTACACCCTTGCCCAATTTTGTGCATATTTTTGCATTTTTCTCAAAAATTATAGCGCGTTGGTGACAAGTAAGATATATATATTATAGGGGCAAGGACTACAACTACTGCACTGGAAATTTTATTTCAGCACAAACAACAGTTGTGGAGTTACAGTCAAAAATGAGGGAAAACCAATATTTGATCAATAAATCAATAACTACTTGCTTTGAGTTGCTGAATTTTCAGTACAGTAGTTGTAGTCCTTGCCCCTATAATACATATCTTACTTGTCGCCAATGTGCTATAATTTTTGAGAAAAATGCAAAAATAGGCACAAAATTGGCCAGGGGTGTAGTACTCCCTTAAAGTAATACCTTTACAAGCATTACACTATCATATACTGAAAATACCAAAGGTCTAGCATACTTGGTTCTAAAGTTATGAAGTTTTACTATGTCTATTTTCTTATGTGTTTTATTGGTTTTTTACTCCATATATTTGCCTTTTTGTCAATTTCAAATTTACCACCTTTGGCCTCCATGGACCAGATTGTGTCACATGTACGGTAATTTCAAAGTGAAACTGGGCAATTGTCATAAAAAAAATATTGCAAATTAGGAAAATAAAACAACATGTGTTGAACAATTAAATGTCATGTGCTAAGTGACATTATTCAATAGTAAGTTTTCTGAGAGGAGGTGCAAAAACAGATGCAAGCAGGTTGCATACATTCCCGTACAATGTTGTTTTTTATATTCAACTAAAAAATCACTTTAAATAATTAGTACAAGTCCATTCTCAAGCAATCACACAACAATATAAGTACCGGTACAATACCACTGTAAAACTATAAGAACTGAGACTTGAATTAGCTCCCATTGAGGTAGTTTGTACTAAATTCAGGTTGGACCCTGACCGACCGTATCCAGGAAAACATTAAAAAGACTTACGGTTTCTTAGAAATCAGTACATCTTTGTGGTCTAGGGGCATGTTTCACAAAGACTTTGTCAATCATAGGATTGATTTAATGTGTGGTAAAAAGCTAATTGTGAATCCAACAGATGAGGACACAAACACATAAGGATCAATAAATGAGGAAACCTTGAATATATGAACAACTGGAAGTGGAAAGAAAAAGAGCAAGGTACATCAACGTAACGTGAGGAACAGGTAAAATACAAGACTAGATGGTACCGGGGGTTAGAAGTAGGTAAAGTTTGATAGCCAAAATGACCACTTCCAAGGCCTAGAGAATGCTTAACCTGCAAAAACAACATGGATCAATGGGAATGAAAAAATTGCATTAGAATAAGTGATGAAAATCACTGTGCACATAAGCAGACACGATGAACTAAACAATGTGTGGTAAATCAATTTTATAATTGATCCGAAGCCTTCGTGGAACTATCCCCTGGATGGTTTGATTTCTTTCTAAAGTAATCAATATTACTGCTGTGTCTAACTGATATTAATAATAATATCAATACAATCTCTGCCAAAACAAATTGTATTCCCATTGCATTGAATGAAGTTCTTTGTTACCCTGATTCTGTGATGCAAATGTACAGATATTAATTGTTGTATCTAGGTATGCGCATCCCTGAAAATAGCCACTGGTATCCAGTAGAGTAGCCAGAGGAGGGACATGAACCCATTAAGGATTGCCCCACCCACCACCCTCTAAAATGAGTTGGTATATGGACCCTCCAGACATGAAAGTCATGTGTCCCTTTATATCCCTGCAATACGTTGACATAACTCAAGTTGGCATTTTTGGAAGTTTCGCCCTCTTTGTAGTACGGTAAGTTAATACATTAAATTATTAATACTTTTATGTAGTACCCCGCATTGCCCACAAGGCCGTGAAAATGTTTTTGACCAATATCCGAGGTGTATTAGAAGATTAAGTGAAATTAATAATGCCCCCATATCCTGCTAAATATGGTGATATATACCCTATGTGCTTACTGCCCTCTATATTCAACCCTAGAGGGTACTTAAGTTAGGTTTTGGTAGGGCTGTGCGGTTGTGTTGCTGAGAATTTGAAAATGGACCAATATACCATCTATAGTCAAGCCTAGGAGGTACTTAAGTTAGGTTTTGGTAGGGATGTGCGGTTGTGTCGCTGAGAATTGTCAAAATGGACCCAATGTACCAACTTTTCAAGAATAATGCAGGGGAATAATGAAACCATAGCTATATAACAA
Organism: Amphiura filiformis; assembly: GCF_039555335.1. NCBI lineage: Eukaryota > Metazoa > Echinodermata > Ophiuroidea > Amphilepidida > Amphiuridae > Amphiura > Amphiura filiformis. The sequence goes on from NC_092633.1 coordinate 75,692,262, forward strand.
AAGTCCAAATCTTAACCGAAATTTAAAAATAAAAAAAAAAGTTGGGTCCCACAGCGGAAAATCAGGGTCACAGATATAACAAATGCCTGAAAATTTAACGCATCTTCGGTCATTTACTGAGACCCCCAACTCCCCCACCCCTCCCCGCGGTAGTCAAGTCCACTCAATGGCCAATATCTTATGACTTTCCCAATCTCCCAAAATGTTTTACATGTAGGCCTACTATGCCTACACCAAATTCACCTATGGTAGTACCATCATGGAAATGAAATAAACTGGCAACATGAGAGTAAACAAGAAAAATATATATACAGTATATGGTTTCAAAAATCATTGGAAGTTGATGAAAACTTGATGTAATATAAAGGTATTGTTTATGTGTAGTAATAGTCCTAGCTCTACGTGTATGATCTCTGGTATGATGTATATACTAAACTCTTTGTGCAAATATTAACATAAGTATTAAAATATAGAACTCTTGTCAGAGATAGTCCTCCAATAAAACACAATGCATGTGAACTATGTATGTAAGCCTCAGGGAATGCTTTTAAAATAGCATAGCTAGATCCTGTTTAGCTACATCACTTCCCTATCTACATGTACAAATGTACATCACATGATATAATATAATATGAGGTTATTGATCCTAATGCTACTAGGAAGTGCTCTACCTCTTATATGATATGCACATGATAATAATCAATTGAAGACTTGATGTGCATGATTTTTGTGCAATTACAGGTAGATCATGTGTATAGAATTGCCATGTTTACAAATTTCAGTGCATACCTGATTGAGATTTCAAATCCCATGAGCCCAAGTCCTAATACATGATAAATTTTAATACATTTTTATTTCATGGGTATGTAGTATTGTTTCATTAGTAAATCTGGTTTTGAATAATGGAAATTGTGTAATTACAAAAATAGGCACCCAGAGTAATTTTCAAACTTCACTTTAACCATTCTATATGTTATGTAATGTTCACCATCACTCCCTTTCACTGTTGATATAAATTGTCAACAATGTTATGCAACAGATCCCTTCCACACAAACAAGACAACAAATAAAATTGCTGTACCAAGTGATCTAGACCCTATTCGCCCTTTGCACAGATCCGCCATCTTGCTACCAAAACAAGGTTCTACCTACTATAATGCATGGGCAAAAAGAGCATTTTTATTGTGTGACCCTTAAGGGTATCCGTAGGGAGAACACTTTGTTTTACGGCCAGGTCTGGCCAGATGCATGTTTGTTCGCAGTCTACAGGTGTAACTAGGTTGTTGTATATTCTATAATTTTCCTGGTGTGTTAACTGTGATTACATCTAGACACCAGTTTATTTTTTATTTGAACGGGACCCTAATTTAATGAGAAAAACGCCAAAAAGAGAGGCCCGGCAAAAGCCGATTTGCAGACAATTTTGTAGCTACAGACAGCTCGTATTCCATATAACAACTACGGAAACCAATCAGTGCCAGAAGTGTTGATTTATATTTCATCCACTTAGGTTTGGCTTAACCCACTAAAAGGTAAAACTTTAAGGCTGATCATTTTAATTATAAATGTAGTGTGTGTAAAAGTATATTTCTCAAAATGGAGGAGAGCGCCTATGACTATTGTCCGTTCTGTCTACATGGTCTATGATAATTATTTTCTTACCGAAATATATTCACTTAACACAGACCACGGTTGCCAAACAAATGAGGGCAAACCGCGGGTCAAATCATTGAAAAGTCGCCTAATATTTTTTTTTATCAACCGTTGGTTTCTATGAGATAAAAACTACCAGAAGTCGCGTAAGCCAATGTTGAGAAGTCATGCAATATTTTTCTTAACCATCAATTGGTGTCTATAGGACAGGAAATTGTCGCGAGGAAAATCTTCAAAACTCATCCTATTGACCTAGGCCTATTACATCGCGGGTTTGGCAACCCTGCAATATATACAGTTATATAACATCGCACCGCATTGTGAGGTGAACGAACTGAATGTTGACATTGTATTCAGTATTTAAAACAAGAACTGTCTTTAACCAGACAATGCGGTTGGTATAAAACATAGCGTGTGATATCATGATATCAACTTCAAAATCTAAAAACAAAAGTAAAGAAATAATTTAGGCTTAAATAAATAAACAGCGACAGCAGGTGCTATCTTGTCAATAATGATAAGAGGAACATGAAAAAAACCAGCAGAGAGCATGCACCCCAGTAAAGAGTTAAATAAAGCAAGGAAAAATCATAATGTGCAGAAGGCCTACTTTTCGGATGATATTCACAGAAACAAAAATAAAGAACTAAAGATCTAAAAACAAAAGTAAAGAAAATGAGGGCGAAATAAATAAACAGCGTACAGCATGTGATGACTTGTCAATAACGATAAGAGGAGCATGTACCTCAATAAAGAGTTTAAATAAAACAAGGAAAATCATAATGTGTAGAGGCCTACTTTTCGGATGATATTCACTGAAACAGAAAAAAGAAATAAGTTTAAAGAATTATATATGTTAAGATTAGATAATGAACAATCATACATAAAAATGTGACAGGTGTCTGATGATATTTATACACTTCGAGCAAAAAATAAAGAACTACTTAACACGCGACATAAATAAATAGCCATATTTTATGAACGAACTGAATGTTGACATTGCGGACCAGGATTTGAAACAAGAACTGTTTTCAAAAAGAAAACGCGGTTGGTATAAAAACATAGCGTGTGCTATCATGATATAAACTTCAAAATCTAAAAACACAAGTAAAGAAATAATTCAGGGCGAAATAAATAAACAGCGGACAGCAGGTGCTATCTTGTCAATAATGATAAGAGGAACATGAAAAAACCCAGCAGAGAGCATGCACCCCAGTAAAGAGTTAAATAAAGCAAGGCAAAATCATAATGTGCAGGAGGCCTACTTTTCGGATGATATTCACAGAAACAAAAATAAAGAACTACGTTAGTACGCTTAAAAAATTATATAATTTGAAATTAAATAATGCAAAATCATACATAAAAATGTGACATGTGTCTGATGATAATTATACACTTCGACCAAAAATTAAAAAAATACTTAACACGCGACATAAATAAACAGCCATCTATCAAGAATGACAAGAGGAACATGAAAAAAAAAAAACCTAATATATGAGAGCATGCACCCCAATAAAGAATTGCTTTAAAATAAAACAATGAAAAATCATGACATGTGAAATGTATGTTGATACACTTATAAATAATACTCAAGGGTGAAATAAAAACACCTTATCTACCGATATTTCCACAGTTAAACATACTCAGTGATCACTTGTACTAAAACAAAAATAAAGAAATACTTCACAAATGATAAGAGGAACACATAAAAAATAAATAAGCGAGCATGTCAAAAAAAAAATTAGTAAAAGATAAAATAATGATAAAACGTACAAGAAGGGGCAAAATATTTGTCGCAAAAACTTATTAAATGCTCATTTGCTCTAAGATATTTAATGTTTGCAATTTACTCCTAGTTTATCATTTATTTATTATTTATCTAGGCTTATATATCTTTTATTTATTTAGCGTAAGTGAAAAACTGTCAGGAGAAAGTGCTCAATTCTTTATTGAATAGCGTTCTAGTAGTTGTACAGAAAATAACAGTTAAATGTTACATGTTTTTAGTAGTAACTGGCAGTTTCATGCTGCACACGCCCATATAGGATGGCAACAATCATCAGACTGATAAAACAAGTTCATTTTACAACAAAAAACATTATTGATCAAGAGAATACATAAAATCAATTATTGATTACAACAAATCAGTTCTGTGCTGGAGGTGTTGTCAGGTGAAAAGTTGCTAGGTGATGCTGAATTGTTCCAGTTTGTGCTTATTTCTGTGCCTGCAATTGGAGATGAGTTCGGAGCGCTTGTTAAGAGTTAAGTTTCTTTTATTTATTTATCTATTAATTTATCTATTTATCAATTTATTTCAATATCATTATTATTAAGTGCCTATTTATAATGATATTTAAATCTATCAACATTATGCTTACGTCATCCAGGAGTTATTATCCCACTTGAAATCGCCATATAAACACAAATTAATAAAGAAATACCCAATGGGTGAAATAAAAGCATGATCTATCTTTTCAAGAATGAAAAGAGGATATAAAAATATAACAGAGCATGTCCTATAAACATGATAAAGAATTATTTAAAATCGCATAAATGTGAAACATGTAATATGACATATACTTAAGGGATCTGAATGAATAAGCGTTTCGACAGTATTTTTGTGGGAAATGAGAGCACATCAGACATATCGAATTGCATTCTGAATACTGAAGAATGTCTTTCTCATATCAAATAATTTTTGATATATAACAGTCCTCGAAGTAAATTTTATAAATCTAATGACATATTCTTAAAGTGTATGTAGCTGGGAGGAAAAGACGAAGATCAATTGAAAATTTTGACCTTTCATATTGAAGATATGGATTTTATTTCCCAAAAAAGACCTTTTGGGGAAATCCATATCTTCAATACGAAAAGGTCAAAATTTTCAATTGATCGTCGGCCTTTCCTCCCAGCTACATATACTTAAAGAATGTATCATTAAATTTATAAAATTTACTTCGAGGACTGTTATATATCAAAAATATCAATTTTAATGATTTGTCATAAAATGTGTATTACATTGCGTAATTTCAAAAATCAAAATTATTTGATATCAGGACATTCTTAGTATTCAGAATGCAATTCGATATGTCTGATGTGCTCTAATGTCCCACAATAAATACTGTCCAAACGTTCATACCCCAGCCCTTAACATAAAACAAAATAAAACGGTCATGATAATATGACATTAAGGGCGTAACACCACTAATGAAGCGCCTTGGTTGAAATGCACGTGAAAATTAATGTCTTTCTTTGCTCAATTTGAGGCCTTTTTGGCTCTCATAGTTGCCTGATGTACCCGTTACATTTTATTAAGAAACAAGGTAGTATAGTTTCTTCCATTGATTTTGCAATAGCGCTCCAGGAGGGGGGCTCAGAGGGCTTTCAGATTTATGCGGTGGGGGGCTTAATGGCTAAAATCGCCAAAAACCGCCTGATTTTACATATCCCTCTAGCGTTGGTTGTCAGTAGATTGCAGTCACTCCTCATCAAGTGTTGACAAAGACAACAGTGGTTGTTGAAACGCATACAGTAAGTGCATTTTCTTGGATCAGATACTACGAACTCTGGTTTACTAGTTTACTCTACCGATCCTGATGAATTTGTTCAATCAATAACGATATCTGGGGACCAATCACAAGCCAGATTCATTTAAAGATGCATTACATCATGACCAATTTTAGTTAGGCCAGAAATTGGCCTAACTCTCCATAGAATCCCGTGTTAAAAAGTTATCCCAATCCAAAGTCAGTAGTCCACTTGGGAAGCTAACAAACAGAGGGCGACGGTGACTGAAAAGATTAGATGTGAAAATCTATCAATTGTGCACAAATAAGTTTCAAGCTTAAATGCAATAGCCAGAAGCACAATTGGCAAGTGGAGTAATGGAGAAGTCTAGCTACACCCTGGAAGGAAAAAAACAGTATTTGAAACGAGGAAATGTGCAATATGACTTAATGTAATACATTAGAAAAGGCTTAAAAGGCAACTATTAGGCCCTGATTCATATTTAATCATCATTTAGGCCTGTAAATTAGATTGTCTGTGTAAATTTAGCAGGATCCGACTTTTTATGACGACTTTCAAAATGTGTTACATTTCAGAAACACCAAGCTGTTTGTGAGGTGGCATTAGCTGTATGGGTTATAGGTTGAACTTTTTACAATATTTCTGGAAAAAAAATCCTGAAATCCATATATTAATTTTTACAATGGATGTCGTCATCTGACCTTCTGCTTGCAGACAGGGGAAGTTTTGAAGAACTGAGTTGTTTTCCGGCCCCTGTCTGTACAGAAAGTCAGTGGGGGTTATTTACTGGTGTGCACCCTAAAAGGCCCTTGTCATAACCAACGGCGGCGGCAGGATTTTTCCTGTGCATGAGGGTTTAGGGAAAATTAAATTATATGTCTAAACTTGAGGTTGCATGTGTAAAACATGGTCTTTTTTTAACGCATGTTTGGGGTATTGAAATGATATTTTTTTGGCTTGCACAATCATGGTAAAGATCCATGTCATACATAAGAGATTATAGGACATACAATACTTGGTAGGCCTAATGATAATGCGTAAACTTTGTACCTGTGTTAGGGAACTGAAATCAGACTGAAAACACAAACGCTATTCGAGGCTCTGTCTCACCAGTTGCATTTACAAGGCCCTTGTTATAACCAGTGGTGGCGGATGATTTTTTCTGGGGGAAGGGTCACACAAGGTTCTGAACAGAAACGCCACATACGGACCAACCCACACTACCGAGAACCGCGAATGCCGAGAACCGCGAAAGCCGAGAACCGCTCTAGTTTTTCTTGCTTTTCTAGCAACACGCCAGAAGGCCTTTGCCAAGCATTCGCAATAATTAAAGCACGCGTACATACACACAACACACACTTTGCGGGTAAAACCTCATTTTGAGATGACCATGCAAGGGGTCAATACCGGGGGTCAATAGTGTACATGTATAGTATACTGTCTTTCAAGTTTCATTATTTTCATCCTCAAAACATTCTTTCCAATGAAACAGGTATTGCTCTTGTTAACGTTACAGTGAAAATGTGCATTTTGTTTTGTTTTGATCAAAATGTTTTAAAAAACATTGAAATGTCAAGTTATACCGTAGAAAGGTCATGAAATTAATAAAAAAAAAATTCCAAATTCTTTCTTTGTATAAAAGAAAACCATTTAACAAATGTTCTCAAAATGTTTTTAAAATGTTATTGTAAAATAGTTTTTGCAAATTAAATGTTTTACCAAAACATTTAAAAGCAACCTTTTCTGACTAAAACATTTAGTGTTTACTGGGTTAAGTTTACATCCCAGGTCCCCGGTGCGTGGCGTCGGTCATCTGTTGGGGGGGGGGGGGCACTGACCATCCGACTGATTGGGGCCCAATTTTTCTTATGGGATTTTCTAAATTTTCAGATCGATTGCCCTATGACGCTACGCCACTGCCATGTCCGATGAGAGCTAAATTTTTTAATTTTTATACAATGTTTTAGTACTGTTGCATTCAAAACTGCACAAAAGTAGTTTCTGTAAACTTGCCAACTACTAACAAAAAACATGTTGTTTCGAATTGGTACATATATGTAAAACTTGTCACCCAGTTGTTTTGTGTACTAATCATCATTTTACAAATTTTTAGTTGGGAAAGAACAAATGGAGAACAACTGAGCACACAAATCTCCACAATCTTAACTACCTTTTTTATGGATTTTTACCAACAATGTACAAAATAAATAAATTACCGAAATGAGAATCATTAACACCTCACGGTGTGCAACTCATTTCACTACCAGCCAGTTTCAACTGCACTTTTTACATATTCCTGTATCAGACTAAACCATATTATGCATAAATTGGGACTCAGCACGGCTGGAAAAAATGCAATTCTTCCCGGGAACATCATCAAAATTTCCCTCCAAAGTTTGCAAAATTTCCCTCCAGTATTGAAAATGTTCCCATTATTTCTTATGTATTTCTTTGTTTAGAAGACAAAAATTTCCCTCCAAATAGCAAAATTTCCTGGGAACATGGTTCCCAAGTTCCACACTTTTTCCAGGCATGATTGGGAGAGCCGGATTAGTTTAGCCTGGTTTGTAAGAACATTAAGATTTTCTAATTTTGCTGATTAATTTGATTATTAATTGATGAAATACCACCTAGGGGTTGGTATTAGCACTTATTTTTATGAAATTAATAACTGCATCAGAATTGCTTTTCATAAAATTAATATCTGCATCAGAAAATCTCATTGTTTCAACAAACCTGCCAAGCCAACTAACCAAACTCATTCTCATGAAATTTGTATTTATTTTATTTATTCAAAGAAAAAAAAATGGAACAAAACCAAAACTGAACCTAACAGGTAAGGAGCCATAGCCTTGGGTCCATGCAGGAAACAAGTTAGCCCAAATATAATGTCAAATGTTAGACCTGGTCTAACTTATTTTGTGCATACCAACCAAGTGAGCTCTAGTGTACACCGTAACTTAAACCATACTGAGGATCTTACTTCAAAATGAGAGTTAAGATTCACACAAATCTTTTTACAATCTTTACAAGAATCGATTTGTGGATTTGCCACAAATTCTAGCCCTACTATTTCAAACATGGATTTCAATATTTTTGAGCACTATTTTTAAAGGTCATGATTAATTTCCTTTTTTTTTTACTACATGTACATGTTTTGAAAAAGAATATAATTTTTTTATAATCTTAAAATCTCTTTGCAGGCACTGCATATCAATCTTGGCGTAACATTTCCTCTGTTGGTGTACTATGTCCATTAGTGCAGCATGTCTGATTGTCCACAGCTAATCCTCCAATGATTTTATTGCCATTCATAAGAGCCGCCATCTTCAAATGTCTCTTCTTCCTCCATGCAAGGAACATTTTCCTATACTTATGTACGGCAAATTGAAATATATTAACTAGAAACACCCAGCTGACAAGATACAACCCAATAGCACCGATCTTAAACCCCAATCGCGGTCTTGGATGAGTCAACTCACAGTACAGAAAATATGATCCGATGCAAGCACGGCACACAAAAAATGTCAGCATAAAAACCAAATCGTTGACTTCGTAGAGGTATGAGTCTTTCCATCCACTTTCTTTCATAAAATACCTCAACTGCAGCATTGGGTTGCTCATCTCGCTGCCGAAGATGGTAGCACCGACTTCAGTTCCTGACACACCAAAACCTAGTGCCATTAGGAGCATTCCAATGGAGAGAACGTGATGGGCCAGCATGGTAGCACTTTCACTATTAAAATACCACACGCACCAGCCAAAGTCAAAAAGGAAGTATCCTAGACATATAACGATGGTTAGCGTTTCATACAGTGTTGATTTACCACCTGTAAGAGAAGAACACAATGTTTAATTCAATGAGATTACAATGTACAATGCACCTAAAAAGAACACAATGTCAAATATGTCAATTTCATTGAGTTGAAAAGGAGTAAAATAATTTTACTGATTTGCTCTGACAACAGAAAGCATAGCACTTTGCTCTAAAGTTAAGTAAAATCATCTGTTTTCTGTCAAGAATTATGTTGATAGGGATTACTTCTGCCAGTTTGGAAGTACTGCACCCTGTGTTCCATTTAACTTGTTCAATTTCGATGATAATTCTATAAATATAAAGTGGAACTCTTTGACACTTGAAACTGAACATCTGATTTAGCAAACTTCCTATTTATTTATTTAATCTTTCTTTAACCAGGGTAGCCCCTTCCATAACTGGTGCTGATCTCCAAGGGGCCCTGAGTGACAATTCACAATATACATAAACTAGCGAAGTGATTACTAAATCGGGTACAACTCTACTAGTCTCATTTCAAGACTGCCCTACCTCAACCATAAACCCTAGCTCTAAACTCTGTAAACAAAACTGGATTCAACTTCAAGTCTAGCAAGTTGTATTCAGTCCAGCAATTGTACCCAACTAGCTAACTTATATTACTGTAATTAGTATCTTCAGATGGCCTTTAGTATCAAAATATTGTCTTTTTTCTTTTTGAAAATTGGCAATTGTTTGCTGTAATATTGGAAATCATACTTCCCGGGAGTAAGTGGCGTGTAGCAAACCTCAAGATTGGGGTGGGGAATGGTTATCTTACCTGGGTGAGTAAATGGCCATGGATTATAATGGAACCCAAAGACGTATGACATAATAACAATGGCTGTGGCGTGCACAAATGTCACCATACGGCAATTCCATTCAGGGCTCTTCTGAGGCCAAGCAATGCTCATTACATTATACAGGGTGAACCAAAAGAATAGCATGGATGTTACTGCTGCAGTGATCATGGTTGTTGTCAACTCCATGGCGACAAGTGTGGAATATGGTCCCCTAAAAAAAGAAAAGAAAAAAATGCATATGTGACGTGTCATGTCAAAAGGCAGGTTATCAATTTTGAGGTTTTTCCATATCTTTAATATAGAGAAATTTTGCTCCACAACGCCGTTTTCCCCAATTAAATGGGGCATTCCTAAGCGAAGATATTGAGTGCGTAAGTTATGGTATTAGAAAATTGCAAATTGAGATATCGGCCTTTAAAAATATTATTGACAATGTTGAGAGTAGGAATTACCTCAAATTATGGATTTTTACCAACAATGTACAAATTATGTCTCAAAAAATACAAGATGCCAGTTATATTCCAGTCTTAAACTATCAGACATTATTTTGAACATTAATAACATCACAAATTCACAACAAACCCAAATTGTGAAAAAATCACACCCGGGCAGATTTGTGGCTATTTCTCCATTTACGATCCTGCCCAAAAGTGTCTCCTTTTGACATGACACGTCACATATTTAATTGTTGCAAAATTTAAAAAGACACCCAAATTTGCATTTGAATTCGCCTTTTAAACCTATTGCATGACACGGTCACGGAAAACATAACTGACTGGGTGAAAGACTTCTTGACAGCTGACTGGGTGAAAGACTTCTTGACAGGAAGAACACAGCGGGTCATCATTGATGGAGTGGCATCTGATCCAGCCAAGGTGATGTTTGGAGTACCCCAGGGTACAGTGTTTGGGCCAATAGGCTTCTTATTCTACATAAACGATCTGCCAGCGAAGCTGTCTGCGGAAGTTCGATTGTTTGCAGATGATTGTCTGCTGTATGCTCCGGTTAAGAATGGGAATAAATCCTCCATCCTTCAAGAAGATCTTCATACACTGGAAGAGTGGTAGAATACCTGGTTAATGTCTTTCAACCCAAAGAAATGTGTTACCATGACCATTGGGATGAGAAACCCCCCACAACAGAGCTACAGTAACTGAGAGTGTAATTCTACACATCCATACCTTGGTGTTACCTAGAGGATTGTATGTTATTGTATAGTATGTTACAGTTAGTTATATATCATTATACCATTATATCATTCCAGATCTTGGTCATTGTTAAAGTCCACAATAAAGAACAAGACAAGACAGGACAAGACAACAAATACTAGTAGTAGTTATTAATGACCAAGACATATTCCAGCTTGCTCAAGTCAAGACCCTCAACGCCTTCAGTATCAAAATGCCAGGCATAGCATGCCCGATTACTTCGTGTGACTACGTCACACCAGATGACGCCACACCTGAACTCACTATTGCGCTACTCAATCTTCATGGCAAACAACACGACACGCCACCCCAACCAGGTGGTGCAAAAACTGAAAAGGTTAAACGCCCTACAGTGTCTCTCGGGGGCACATCAGAGGAATGGACATATTTCCTCTCCAGATGGAATGACTACAAAACTGCAACCAAAATAACTGGTGCAAACATTGTAATCCAGCTCCTTGAATGCTGCGATGACCCCCTCCGCAAGGATTTAACACGCACAAATGGGGGCATCACACTCACTAGGAAACCTGAAGAGGATGTCTTGAAAGCCATGAAAACACTCGCTGTTCGTCAAGAAAATATCATGGTTTCACGTGTCCAGCTACATGACATGCGACAAGACAGAGATGAGCCGATACGGGACATTGCCGCCCGTCTTGGGGGCCAGGCAGGGGTGTGCGATTTCATGGTGCCCTGCCCAAATTGAAACCAGAACGTTGACTATAGTGAGCATGTACTACAGGACGCCATCTCTCGTGGCATCAGCAACGAGGAAATTCAACTGGAGCTCCTTGGGGAGCAGAAACAGAACATGACTTTAGAAGAAACTGTCAGCTACATAGAGGCAAAAGAGAGCGGGAAACGATCCGCCACCCGCCTACAAGGTAACATAGCCTCCACTGCTGCCACAAGTAGCTACCGCTCAATGAAGAAGGCAGATAACACTCATCAAAGACACATTTGCAACTATTGTGGTCGTAAAGAGTCACATGGCACACGTCACAAGGACCGTGAGCAGTCATGCCCTGCATTTGGCCATGTGTGTGGAAAATGCAGTGTTCGGGGCCACTTTGACGCAGTTTGCCGCGGTGGCGGCCGCAAAGGACATTCCAAAGAACCTACTAATCAGAGAAAAGGCACGACAGACACAGAAAGCGCCATATTTGACACACTTTGCAGCATTGACAATGACTCTAATGTGTTTAATGACTCTAATCTGAGTACCTTTCCTGATAACCTATGTAGTTTAGATGCAGGAGGTAGTCCTGTGATCAATCTTGACCATCATGTCAATGATCAGGTTATCGCAACCAACACTTTGACCTGGGGAAATCACATCTTGGAAACCTGCATGAAAGCGCAACGTGTCTTGGGGCTAGTGAGGCGCAACCTATGGGGGTGTACAGAGGAAGTTAAGGATGCACACAGGATCACTGAAGTGTTACATGGCCAAAATTGAGTTTTCATCATTAATGTCATCTTCAAACCGTATTTTATCTTGTCATTAATAGATTTTAAAGAAATCTTAAAATTTGAACCATAAGAAAAGCTATTTTAAAGACCCTTTTTCATTAAAAATTCGTCAAAATGCAAAAGCAAATAAATCATTGTTTTCCCATAATATATCGCGTTCTCGAAACGCTGTACTGCGGCGTACAGCTAGCAAAGACACGCATTACATGATAAACTGGATGGGCGAGGTGATTGCTGATTGAGGCGCTGGAGTCGCCAATCGCGATAACTACCGTATTTTATCGTATTGATCTCTTCCAAGGTAGGTAAAGCTTGCACCATTGCATTATGTAAACTGCGGGCCGACAGACCACCACCGTCCCCATCCTAGAATCAGTAGGCCTACTCGATAAATTTCGCCAAAAAAAGTGCTGATATAGTGGTATAAATTATAGGTTTTTTATATGAACATAATTCAGTGAATCTTTTGTTTGTTTTTATTTTGTTTTTCAAGTTTCATTCTGAACTTGAAAAGATGAAATTTATCTGTAAGAAGTAGTTACCCGTAAGAAGCCCTGTAATGATGACGCAATCTGGTAGATACGATAGAAAACATAGGCCCTAAATATTTTGCTAGTAGGCTAGACTTAGCCCGTACATCATTAGGCTTATTGTTTTATGTTTAAAAATTTGTTTTATTTCATTCATTCATTCATTCATTCATTCATTCATTCATTCATTCATTCATTCATCATTCATTTCATTGTTATTATTTGATTTACCAAGTTGGTGTAGTTGGACAAGAATATATAGGCCTATTATATTAGCTTATATTTATGCAGTCCCAGCCTTGGTTCTGGGGCCTCTCGGTCGTTCAGTCTCGTCTTAATTTTGAAGACCATAAAAATAGGCAAGCAGTTACTACCGCGCCCTGAATAATGTTTCAAAGTGTTATTAAAACACGGATTTAAGATTTGTTTTCAAACGTTCTCTCTCCTGATTGATTATGATTGCGATAAAAGCTTTTGGTTTTACAACACTTTTTATGTAATGTTTTGGCGAATGCCTTTTTATTTGCAATGTTTGCCTGGTTTTCAACTTTCACGCTTATAATGTTTTCTGCATACTTTAAAAGGTAAACTGCTTTAAAGCATTTTTTCGTGAATGTTTTCATGCAGTGTTTTAAAACGCTCTTTACAGCATGATGCCTATACGGTAGGCCTACTGCCGCTGCATAAACCACAATCTAATTTAAAGCCACAAGTGTTCCGTTTTCTACTTTTGAAATTCGGTTTTGTTAGGCTATGTCAATTTCCGTGTTTTTCAGTTTTCTTGTGACCTCTCCGTGTTTTGCCCGCTTAACATAATATATAGGCCTCCTTTTTGTCCGTTTTACAAGAAGTTTATTCAAGACATATTACAACTTTTACCCCAATTTTTACACGTTTATTTGATTGAAAACAACAACAGACACACTTTTTTTAAAATTTTTGTTGTTGTATTTTATTCACTTTTTATGCGGTACAAAATATTTTACAACTTTATTGTAGCTTTAGGCCTAATAGGCCTATGACCTTTGTATGTGTTTGACATTCCGTAAAAAGTTAAAAATAAAATATGATAACTACAAACAATTACAATAACAAAAACGGAATATTGAGTAATGCGACACATCAGAATCTTTTCAAATTTTACTTGGGATTCCTGTGGTGTAGGCCTAGCTATAACGGGCGTTAAAATCTCATTGGCGCGGACGGGCCGTTGTGGTGCCTCTCAAGCACTAACTAAAAAGAAAAAGCAACGAGTAGTAACAACATCATGTTTGCGGTTCAGAAAAGGACAATGAACATAAAATGCAATATTTGTCAACACCAAAAAAAAAAAAAAAGGAAAGAAAATAACCAAAAGCGATAAATTAAAAAACATTGCATTTTTAAAGCAAAATTAAGAAAATTAGGACAAAACAGAAATCACAATTATAATATGTCTCAATTTATTCTTCATTTCATAAAACTTCCTGATTATCTGCTAAAATAATTGCTTGTCAGTTATTCTATGCTACTTTTAATGTTCTGATGTCCGCAAATTTTAATACAGAGCATGATCTTTTTTTGTACGAAACAGGACAAAATTGTGCTTAAATAATCATGGCAGGCCTCCAAAAACCGCGGGAACGCGGGAACGGCGTTCCCAGAAAGGTCACAGAGGTCACAGAAAAGGATGTAAATTTTTATAGAAAACTGTTCCAAAATAAGGCTCAGATTGCACGAGAGAGTATCTAAACCCTGAGAGCTTCCAGGGCCCTTAAGCGGGCCCTGGACCCCGGCCGTTAGGATTTCGCGCTTCGCGCTCATGATGTCCGCTACGTGCACATAGGCCTATTTCAGTTATTTCACAGAAAATTTTCAGCAATTGTCATTAAGTTCCCAGACAACAGAAAATTTTCTGGAGGCCTGAATCATGGTTTCATTCGCGGCAACACTACCATGCACTGTGCAACTTATTCGCGTAACCTGTCTGTCTGTCCGCGTGCCCTGTCGCTCCTCAAACGCTGACGCTGACGCCTTGCTGGCGCCCAGCGGCCTTGCCGGAAGCTCTGCTGCACCATGGAAACAAGACTGCAGTAAATAAAATGATTACACCATGTGGATAAATATCTGCCGAATGTGCACGGATAATTTAGTAAAATTGTATATTTTACCTTCTAAATCACCAAAAAAATGCCAATCTGCTGCAGTTGGACGCCCCTTCTCATTTTCTAACTTGACCAAACGTCACAAGTCACCGGATTATATATTTATGGAATAATCTTCAAAAATGGACCTAAAATCCGCTGTATTTTTCTAAATCGCGATTTTCGGCAAGTTCACTTTTGACCACTTTTAACCATTTTTGGTCCGCCATAGCGTCTAAATGAAGCATCACTGAGGTAAGTTTTTAAGTCAAACGTTTAGATATGGCCAAAATCTAGATAGTGTTTTTTCATTTTTTAAATTAGGGCCTAGAACTTTTTTTTTATCACCCATGATTCAAAAATTTGAACACGGGTCATACGTTTTTACTGATTTTTTGCCTACATTTTTGTATATGGTCATTTTCACGGTAAAGGGTGTAACTTTGGATTTTTAACATTTTGATCCGTAGTTTTCTAATAAAGCCACAGAATTCCATGATTTTTGGCCACATAAGTCATCTAGTTAGCAGCTACCTTGGGTAGCATAATCATCTTCGGGAGTTACTGCGTTCAGTTTTAGCAGGCTTAAATGTACCTAATATTGCCATTTTGAAAAACTGTAAAAATAGTAACATTTTTGTAAAACCCTGTGTTTTCTTCAGTTAGTTCATGGATAATTTTTCTTATCCTGAAAGTACGGTCATATGTTCAGTAAACACTGCCACATTAGATTTAATTGTGAACAGCCTTGTATTTTTGAGAACCGGACTTCGATATTTGTCGTTTCGGAGGCTTCATTTTCCGTTAACAATTGTTAACAAACTTAATGGGTAGGGGCCTATAGCTTTGGTTCATAATTCTTGGTTATTTCTTCACTTCTTCTTGATTCATAACAGTTGATATCTTAACTTGAAATGGGTAACAAAAATTAGTTGATTTGCAAGCTTTTAAAATTTTTATAAAATCTTGACTTCAAAGAGCCGATTTTCCGTTAACTTTTTGAAGCCTCGAAACAAACTGTTCAGCAAGCTTGGGCAAATATAAATAAGAGAGCTCATCCAATCTATTTATCAAAATGTAGCAAAGTAGATCCTCAAGTCACTTGTTTTTAAATCATGGAGATATATATCACCGTTTGAAAATGGGACCCAATACAAACTTTCCGTTAACAATTGAAGCCTCCGAAACAAATGAAGCCTCCGAAACAACAGTAAGCTTAATTATCATCTATGCATATCTAAATTGATATGTTCCATATTGATATCTGCATTGTAATTGTTGCATGATATGTGCAGAATGTCATAAATTTAAAAAAAAATTGATATTATGGTTAACAGGTTAATGCTTGAAAAATATACTGATATCCAAGAAAGCCTGTTTCGGAGGCTTCACATGCAAATAACACCATACTTAACAAATGGGTGAAAAAATTACCATGTTATAAATCTACAATATCTGACGAATAGAATAATTGATTCAATAAAAAAAAAAAAAAAAAAGCTTAGATGATCCCAACAGTGTTGTTTAAAAAAAAACCACTTCTGCAATGTTTAACCATTGTTAACATGAAGCCTCGAAACAAAAAAAAATGACTTGCTGTGATAATTTAATTTTGTCACAACTGAAATTCAATACTTAGAAGCAAAGCATGAAAATTGGTAATTGTGATATTTTTTACCTATTTTTTCATGTCAACTTCTAGTAGTTAGCCAAATATTTTACTTTTATGATCACCTGTGTTGTTAACTGAAGCCTCCGAAACACAAATCGCTTGAATTGCCAATTCTAAAAAATAACTCCAATTTCTGTGAAACTTGGCTGGGAGGTTCCTTTCATCAAGTAGTATTTGTACATGAAGTTAGACATTTAAATTATTTTAGGAACCCAATTAAAACTTAAAAAATATGTTTAAGGTTGGGAAATTTCCATTGCAAATGACCCTTGATGTTAAAATTTTTCAAAATTGCAATTACAAACATAGCAAAACATGGTATAAAATTTAACTTATATCTGTTGACTTACTTTGGAATGGGATTTCACATGTATTCCAGCTTTCATGTCATAATTTTCTGAGCTTATGTAAAATAAATTGTTTCTTAGATTTTAACCAAAATGTTATGGAAATGTCAAATTTTTTATCAGAAATCAAAAGGTTTAAGCCTTGAAACACTATTTTACTGGAATTTAAGTTGCTTCTATGCATGATTACAGTAAACAGAAACATATTTAAGTGGTTTGAAATTTTGACCCTAAAAATCAAAAGTTACACCCTTTACTGTGAAAATGACCATATTTTAAAAACTAAGCAAAATTTCGAAAAAATAAAAAAATACTTTCTAGATTTATTTGTCTAAATTAATAAAATTCATGTTTTACAGTTTTTGATTTTCAAATAATTTTTTTATGGCGGACCAAACATTTTTGGTAAAAAAAACCCGTTTTTTGGGATTTTCTCGAAAATTGTACTTTTTGACCCAAAACTGACATTTTAAATGGATTGATGAGCTCATTTCCGTTCAAAAAATGTATACTTTTATATACTTTACATAAATAGTTTTCGAGTTATGAGGTGAATAATAATGGATAATTAGTGATCCTGTGTGCCTCCTTCAAACAACTGCTTATTCAACGCTCGTGCTGCCATTGTTAGAATACGCCGCATCTGCATGGGACACAAAGATTCAAACAAACTCCAACAGACTAGAAAGAGTGCAAAAGCAAGCTGCTACATTTTGCAAGAGGGAGTACAGTCAGGGTACCCTGAGTAAAGATAGTCACTTGTGCTGAGCATCAAATTGGTGACTTATCGCTCACTGTTCAAAATGTGACATCTACACCAATTACAGTCCCCGAAACTGTCTACTTTTTAGCCGACCTCAATTCCGAAACATTTAGTGATAGTTAAAAATGCGATCCCCAACCCTTTGGTTACCTTTGGACGAATTTGGCGAAATCTCCGCGGAATCTCCGTGTCTGAAATTCCCCGGTACAAACATTGAAAATGTCGCAATTCTCAGTTCCGGTGAGGATACTATATCCGCATCGCTGTTTTCATACATGAATATATGCATATCTCTGGCGTTGATTTCAACCAATCCGATCCACCGTTTAATAAGCAGCTTGATACTGACGTCATATCTGAGGTGACCAGGAAGCAGGAGCTACCATTTTGGTAAACTGAACTCGACTCGTGCGTTCTTTTGGTTCACATAAATCGAACAAAATTTTCAATAACGGGTATTAGTATGATTTCATTTTTTATTAATGAAGTTACTTGTAGTTTTGAGGAATGATAAACTTGTTTTTGGAAACTTATATGTTTGTTTCAACTGATGATGTAGGATCACAAGGTGAGTGAATTCGTGAAGAGATTTGCTTGTTTGAGTGATAGTAGGATACGGGATGTAGGCTAGTCCTCTGTGTTTGACCGGCTCCGACGCCGTCTCAATTCACGACGTCTCAATTGTACCTGCTTACCAGACAGCAATACTGCGTATTGCTGTATGGAACCAGATATACAGTCAGGGAAGAGGGTACAATGACTAGAATTCTCACAGAACTGGAATGGAAGTCCTTGCAGACTAGGCGTCAAATCCAACGTAACATCATTTTCTACAATCAAGAATGGCCTGGTAGATATAGATTCATCATACCACATCAAGCACCAGACTAGGGCAACGAGAGGGCACAAAGAGAAATACAAAACCAGATGGTACAGGACACCTTCTGAGTCAGCAATCATACCTGATGGAATAGTTGACCAGAAAAAGTTGTTGAGGCACCAATTGCGATTCCATGATTCAGCTCCAGATAAATGAATCTTGTAGCCGCGTCCATCCACTTAGCAGCAAGAAGTTGGTGATGTTGCCTTTTATAGGAGGTGTTCTACCGCCCGGGGGTGCCACTCATATACCATTGCATGTTGTCATCACTGACCAGACACTTTTATTTTTCACCCAAAACACTGACATGCCCAAGGGCTGAAAGGTAACCTTACCACTGACCTGCTATGAAAAAAAGGATACCCAAATCACTGACCACAGCCATGGTGCAAACAAAGGTACCCATATCACTGACCTTACATGTCCCAATGACCCTTTTCACTGGCGAAGGTAGAAAGCAATATTTACCTAGTGTATTTCCAATCCCTTTACATACAATTTCTGTTATAATATGAAATAGCCTGGAATATCATCCTTAACACAAAATTGTGGTCATACACAACAAACAAGCTGCAATCATTTCATTGGTATCCAATTAGTACAAGTACATCCTGGGAAGATCATACACCAACAGGTTATTTGTAGTGGAAAAGTTTTATTTCCTATTCTTGGCAATAAATACATGAACCATATTAAATTCACAATACTTTTGCATGATGTATAATCCATCTTGGTCATTTGTGGTGTATGATCCCTTGGGATGATCACAGTTTTCAATGACTAAAGTACACACAAGGCATGGTTCCTGTCATATCTGTTTCAGCAGTCAAGCGTATGTCGTAATCCATTCCGATTACACAGTATCTGTACCTTGTACAAAATTCGTAGTCTCTACGCCCGTCTCTCACGCAGCCCGCTTCGCAGCATGCACAAACATCACCGATTTTTAATCATGGTACAAGCCCGGGTATAAGACTAATATATTACACTTACAGACCCGGAAGTAAGAAGTTGTTTACAATCAGGAGCGAAAACAGCGGCTGACGTCAAATGCTGGACTTTGATTTTCATGAACCCAAAACGCCGACATATCTATTGTAAAAAGGTACCCTTTTTCCAGAAAACACCAAAATTGAGACCCTTTTCAAGGCCCCGCTGGACGTAGCCTATGCTTAAAAAGATACCCTTTTACCGCGAAATTTTGGTCGGTGATGACTTCATTGACGGTTCAACTGGCACCCCCGGGTTCTACCGACATAAATATCTAGATCCAGATCTAGTCTTGCCAGCAAGACTTCAGTCTTTATCATAAACATATTGACATATACAGACCTGAGGATGCTGAGTTTACAGTTTAGGGAACTAGTATGGCCATGTGTTTTGAGTTGGTAGATTTTTCGGTACTCAAAATTTCCAATTTTTTTCCTCTTTGAAAATGCACGCTTTTATATAATTGTTTGTTAACTAAACCCGTAAGTATAAGAAAAGTATACATTTCCATTTCCAGGAAATTAAACAGGGAATCCAAAAATGATATTATAGTAAGAATTCCAATTAAATGAACGCAGCTTTCAATAGCGTGATGATTTTTTGCGTACACTGCGCGATAGGGTGCATCTATAGCCCCCCTATTTTTAAAATGTTAACCCTGATTTTTGTCCATAGTATAAATGTGTTCCACTATTAAAATAAATACCTCACACAAAATTTCATTGAAATCGGACCTCGTCCTATGGGGCCACCGCCATCAGAACATTTATGATAAGCTATATCACAATTTCATAAGGCAGCTATTTTGCTTCATATACTTTGTGTGGCTAATTATAGCTGCCATATTCTCAATACTGCTAAGTGCATCAATTTAAAGATTTTAGACCATTTCCAAAACATTTGCATATTTTGTTTGTAAATGGCAGCTATGTTTGCAGTCTTGATTGCTGTATCAAGTAATAGCTGCCTTATGTAAAAGAGTTTTACAATCCTAAAATGCTATTTTCAGCACTCACTATTACATTCATTAAGAAGTTCAGTGCTTCTTGAGGAGTCTGGTTTTAATCATCAGTGTTAGATTTGCGCTTTCGGAGATTTGGTTCGTTCTTGCGGCTTAGTTCAACAACTTGTAGTGTATTTTGGGAGTGCTTTTCCGTTCTTGCTGCATCCAAGAAGTCCGCGCTAAGCTTTAAACCGCGTTCTGCACAGCCGTTGATAACATTGATGGCTCCAATGTTGGCAAAGGATTCTTGATATGCTGGAGAATTTGCCATGTATTAACATCTTCAGTGAGAAAGTGTTTATTTGCAGGATGTGGATAGTGAACCAAGAGTCCTCATTGACCAAGTCTCCAAGAGATGTTGCAGCGATGATGTTGGTTGGACACTCAGGCTTTCCAAAGGCTAATCCAATCCGCTTCTAATCTTAGGTGCTAAGATGTCTATTGCAGGTTTAACTGCAAGGAGTTTATCAGCGAGTGCACATCGCTCATCTGTGGGCACTCTATCACTAAACAGTGCAAGGGGCATCATCTCTCCTGTCAAGTACCATAAGTGACGCTTCAAAGCTTTAATTGCACTTGAAGAAATGACTGGATTCACAGCCTCATAGTCATACATGAGCAACTTGTGAAACAGATTGAGGTCATGCCATATGGGGCATCAGCAGCTGAAGTGCAGGTCAACCACCATAAACTTTAGATCAGAGTGGCGAAGATAACAAATTCTCTCACTTTCGGCACTTGATGGGTGGCTGTTATGGTACCTTGTGGCAGCTGTGAAATCTGGGCTTCTAGCAAACAGATCTTTACTGAGTAAAATAGCTTTGCCATCCACCTGGCTTTGTGGAGATCTCCAGGTTGCTTGGATTTATTTGACATTGCTGCATCATCGCTTCCTAAGAGGATGCACAGCTCGACAAACTCAAGATAACCATCTCTCTGCTCTGAATGTCATTTATATGTTTGTTGACCTTTGACCTTATTTGGCTGACCTTTGACCTTTGCTGACATTGAACTCTGTTGACCTTTGACCCTCATCTGAATATCCAAGAAACAAATCCCACAGCAGAGTGTTAAAGTAATGTTTCATATGGCCCTCTTCTTTCCATTTATACATTAGGCAAAATAAAAAAATAAACATGTTTCGCGTCCCCTCCCGCTTCCTTTTTTGAGGTTTCCTCAAATATATTTTTATTTTTTGAAATTCATTTATAACTTTTCAAAAAATATGTCTAGGAAGTTGGAATGCTTTCTATAGCCTTGTTAAGATACAAGAAACATTTTAGGAAGGTTTGTGATCATTGGAGGGGGTGTAACTCTCAGAACAACAAATAAAAAAGGGCCTCCTTCTTTTTACAGGCATTATTGTTTACGCTAAAACAGCTCCAAAGTATGGGTATTTACACCAATTTTGCGATAAAAAATAGAAAATAAAAAGCCCCCTCCTCCTCCTTTTTTTCAAAAATCCGGACGTGAAACATGTTTTATTTTTTACTTGGCCTTACATGCATTATATAGGGTGTTTTTAGAGTGCAAAGTTCACTTTACTACACGTTTCAATGGACAAGCCCATTTTCGGACTTCAAGTCTGTGGTGGCCCCATAAGACAAACTCGAATTAAATAAAATTTTGTAGGGATTAGTTTTAGGACAAGTGGAACATGTTAAGGCTATGGACAAAAATAATGCAAACTATGGGGCTATAGATGCACCCTACTGCGCGATGTACGCCAGCGTGTGCGACTCTGCGTGAGTAACGCGGTACCGTAGTGAATCCAACCATGCCAACGCACTTGTGATTGGTTAGCATTGTATCCAAGGTCGTGCTTCGCGTTGTAGTTTGAAATACGCGATATACATGATATACGATCACGGTTGTAATGGTATCGAGTCGAGTACAGCTGTTGAAAGCTGCGTTCATTCAATTGGAATTCGGAAGTTTGGTTTTAGAAATTGAAAAAATGTTCTCTCTTCAGTGGGATATATTTTTTACATATTATACCCTATGCTGAAAAGAACATCATATTTGAGTTCCTTGGCTCAAGAGCTTTAAAAAAATGTATACTTTTATTGGGATAGATCCAGATGATCAGATCCAGATTATAATATAAAAATCAAAATAAGCTTAGTTTCGTTTTGTTCATGCGTTGACAATTTCATGATAAAGTACACGTTCTCGCAAAAAGCAATAAGAACCTCACTCCTCTCGAAGCACTTAAAGACACAAATTATTAACAGATACTTACAAGCCTCAAATCGAGTGCAAATATTCCGCATAGAATCATGAGAATCCCAATACGATCACACCCTCTCCTATCAGTTTTGTTTATAAATTGCCATAGTTAAGCAATACACTTGTTTACATCTCGTTGAGGTCACATACAGACGATTAAGCTAGTCTGGTATTCAGCTTTAAGTCTCAAAATGATCCTCCCTGTCTACATAGATCATAATTATGTAATTTTGAAGAAATAATATGTGTATCATAATCAAATCTCCTGTTTTATTTTAGGATATAACCTCTTTGGCTTGAAATGAATGCAAACAAGCTTTAACATTAATTGATAGATTAGGGTTGGGCAATTCGTTCGTTTCATATGCACTCAATTCCTTTACAGTTTAGGGAGGGGTCATAATTGACGCCAGGGGAATAGAGGATTTCAGGGGAACACGAAAAAATCAGTCTGTTAAGACAGGGGAGGGGGACATGAATAACTGAAGAGTGGCACAAGAATGTTTTTTCCACTAAAGGCCCCTTTCATGATTTTAATTAGCTATACACGTAGGGGAAACATTTTCATACCCCGGTACCGTGGCTGCTGAATGGGACTTTTAATAGAAAGTAAATCTATGATATTTTTAGTGCTGTAAAAAATTTGACTAGATAATGTGAGAACCACTACAAATGTCAACCGAAAGCATGTCGCGACGTCGGTAGGTCTCTGAAATGAACTTGGGGCTGTGCAATAATTATGAGCCCCCCCTCCGGGGGTAAAATTTGAACGGCTCGCCAAAAATTGCTTACCCCCCCCTCGGCCTGCAAAAATCGCTTGCCCCGCCTCTCGGCCCACCAAAAATTCTTTGCCCTGGGCCCCCCTTGAACATGCCAAATTTTTGGGATCCCAAATTGCAAACCTTAGGTCTAGATGTATGTAGGCCTATGTTGCGAGCGCAGCGAGCAGGAACTTGCATAAGCGTTTCCGTACTGTTTTCCTAAGCCTTTTTAGAGCGTTTTATTAAAAAGGCGCCCCATGAATGCGTGTAAAAATCGCTTGGCCCCCTCTCGGCTTGCCAAAATTGCTTCCCCCCCTTTGGCTCGTCAAGTGCCCCCCCAATTTTACCCTCCCCCAGGGCTCATAATTATTGCACAGCCCCTTAGTGGAGGGGAGAGAGGACATTAATATCGGTATATTAATATACCGGATTGGTGGGGGGGGGGGGGGCTGAAATTTTCTCCGATGCCATTAAGGGGGAATGTAAAAAAAAGTGGAGAAAAATATGCAAATCCTCCAATCCCCATGGTGTAGATAATGACCGCTCCCTTAATTGTCAAACATGGAATCTTGCTGTTTTAGTGTTAACCCAAGCAAAACAAAAAGTTGTAATTTTCTCGTGGGAAGATCAGAAGATAACTAATATTCCATTGTAGATGAACTTGTGTGTGATGATTATAATTATCTCGGGTTGTTCAATTACATTATTGACCAAGTCAATCAGATTTCACTTACCCATGATGATTGATAGTATACTTGCAATTATTGACTGTGTGGTATTCAGGGTAAGGGCCAGGGAAGCGAAATTTGGGGTATGGAAAATACCAAATTGAGATATTTTATCGAAATTGTCTCAGAAGGCTTCTCAAAGTAAATAAGAAAACTGCAAATTGTATGTCATATAGCGAAACTGTTAAATATAAACTGCAACTGAAGCATAATTGATAAAAAAAAAACCTTCTGGAGTAGACTTGTAGGTAACTGGTAAAAAGGGTAAATTTTCATTCAACACATTGGGCGTGAGTCTCACGCATTCAGGCACTTTCTAGGCTCTTTCCCCCCGGGGGGGGGTCACTCCCATCGGCCTGTACACCATCCGCGATAATGAAAACGCGTAAAAAGGGTACCGGTAGTTCATAGGGCCTGCACTTTGGCTCGTTTTTGCAGGTTTACATGGTCCAATAATCACAAGATGACTGACATGTGGTAACAAAGGAAGCAGTCACTGCAATTTGATTATGCCCCATATGATTGGCCATTCAAGACACCCCTGTGAATATACTATAGCGGCCTTTTCAAAATATAATACCTGTTTGCTTGACTGAATTGACAATACCCGGGAACAATACACACAGTATATGCATTGGACAAACTTTTTACAATAAGCATGATAAGTGATGATGTGACCTCCAGATTTATACATCGTTCGTCTCGCACACTGACAACATTTGACTGAATGGACTGTAGGCTACTGCGCCGTGATTACGGTGAAGGACACCGGGTCAAATCCTTTGTTTGAAGCCAATCGATAAAAGCATGCAGGGCCTCTATACGCCGTAGAAGTGACGTCATAATCGGATTAACTGCCATAGCAATAGATGAATACAATTTTTGAATAGACCGCCCTGCACTACAAGCAGATTGCACTATCACCTGTGTATGTCAGCAAACATAGATTGAATACAATACCGCTCTTTTCAAAGATACTTATCTTACAGGTGCGAGTGATTAGCCTTTCTTTGGCATATATGGTTCAATGCATCAGTACCGCGTGAACGTTGTAGTGCAGAGCGGTATAGTCAAAATTGTATTCATCTATTGCTATGGTAGTTAATCCGATTAACTACATCACTTCTTCTGCGTATACCCATGTACAGTTAATCCCTACATAACCTATGTCTTGAATACGCTGGCAAAGTTATGTAATAATCGGATTAATACTATAGCAGTAGGTAAAAACAAGTTTTGAATAATCCGCGCTATAAAGTCCCATTCAGTGATCCCAGCGAAAGTGAAAAAAAAATCAAATTGTTACGTTTATAAATTTTTTTAATGAAAAACAAATAGCAAAAAAACAAAACAGGAAAACGACAGTATTGACGAAGTTGAAGCCCCATTCAAATACATGTAGCTAATTTATATACTGTCAGTACCGGTATATAAATTACAGACTCACGTAAATGCATTATTTTTTGTCTTAGACACACGGCGCGGCTTTCGGCTGAACCACTGCACTAGCAAGCTATGTTAGCACATCTATGACAATGACGAAAGGTACAAAATCAGCCATAGGCCTTTAGATAGCAGAAGACACAAAAGTGGTGTTTTATGACCTTTGACATTCTTTTGTGGCGAGTGACATGGTCTTTCAATTCACGCCGAGTGTCCTTGACAGGTTTGACTATGCTTCAGTGGTCATGAAAGAATTCAAATGATAACCTCTGCCCCAATAATCCCAAGCAATTGTCTGAAACTGCTCATCGGATCATAAGAACTCAGTCCTCAAATGATAGTCATAATAATGTCCAAAATATAAAAATTACTGACTATCATTGAAGACTGAGTTCCGCAGTCTAGTATCCAAAAATCTGAATTTTTATGATTTTTACGATCGTCGGGATGAAAAAAAATCAAAAAATCACTGAATGGGCCTTTAGTTCCCTCCTCTCCTTACCCTGGCAATATAAATCAAAGAAAAATAAAGAAAAAAATAAAGAAAATAAGAAAAGAAAATTAACCAAATTAAGGGACCTGTTTTGAGCGTTTCGATAGTATTTTTTGTGGGACATGAGAGCACATCAGACATATCGAATTGCATTCTGAATACGAAGAATGTCTTTCTGATATCAAATAAATTTCATTGTTTGAAATTCACGATATAATACAAATTTTATGACAAATTATTAAAACTAGGCGGTTACCCGTATTTCGCGGTTTTTGGCCATCATGGTTATTGGCTTTTGCAGATCTCAAAATCATGGTGTGTCCTTTGTATGGGATCACTTTCCTCACAGCTGAGCTCAATTGCAGCTTTTTGTAATTTCGCCCTCAATTTGAAATTTGACCTGACCTGTGACCACGGATGACCTAACAAACGCAAACCTGAGCTTTCTTGGCCAAAGCTCCATAGAGGTAATTTGCAATGTCTACCTATTTTGACCTATGACCTCCTAACCGTAGGTGTGACAAAAGGTCACCGTGGAAACTTTTGTTTGTTAGTCCAAGATCCACCCACCCACCACGTTTGAGCTCCATAGAGGCAATTTGAAATTTCTACCTTTTTTGACCTATGACCTCTTAACCGTAGGTCTGACGAAAAGGTCACCGTGGAAACTTTTATTTATTAGTCCAAGGTCAGCACACCCACCAAGTTTGAGTTCCATAGGAGCAATTTGAAATTAGAATTCAATTGGACTTGACCCGGTCGTTGACCTTTGACCTTAAAAAATATAAACTGGTTCTTTCTCATATCAAGCTGCACCCACCCACCAAGTTTGAGGAACGTGCGACCCCTAGTCTCCGAGAAAAGCTGCGGACAAACACAGACAGACAGACAGAGATCCGGTGAATTATAGTAAGATTTGATATTTGACATTTTTGATAAATAACAGTCCTCGAAGTAAATATCATAAATCTAATGTTATATTCTTAAACAGTCCCTGACATACAGATACCATACATGTATAGGCCTATGTATAGTAAATTTGTCTGCTTTATCTGTTTTGTGCTGTTTAAGAGCTTGTAAGGGGACTCGATCTTTTGTGCGTAATTATAGAGGGCCAGGGGATTCACTCTATCATTAAAAAAATCATTTGAAGAAGTCAAAGAGCCCTAAGAATAAAAACTGTAGTGTAATTCACGCCAGACACAATTTCTTTATATGACAAAAATTAATTTTTGTAATCGATCAAAAAACAAACGTTTTATATCAATTTTAAATTTAGCCTGAATCCGTAAATATGGTACCTCTCGCCCTTTTTTAGGTCAAGGCTGTTTTTACCATTATGCAGCGAACCATTGTTGAAGCTATTTCACATACATGTATAAAACATTCTAGTGAAAGAATGATGCCATATACTGTTGAAATATCTTTTGTTGATTTCGAGTGATAATGTCATGAAGTCGTAAATTAAAAAAAACAACTAAACTTTGCGACGCATGTATTCCCCGACTTACGCAATTTCATCATCACATCAGTGTCTTTATTATTTGTTTGAAACCTTTCCCAAACGTTCGTGCTCTTTATGCATAAAACGGGTAATCTATCTTTACAAAACGCGTCTTTTTTTAGTAAACAAAAGGCTAAAGATGGCATTATGAGATTTATCATTTATCATTACACTCCTCCACTCAACTGCCACCGTGGCCGAACGGTAAAGCGCTAGACGCGTAATCGAAGGAAGTTTCGAATCGCTGGTTCGAATCCCAACGAAGCCTGTGGAAACTTTTTTTCTTCTTCAAAATTCATGATCGCATTCCGAAATGAGTCACTTGTCGGTAAATCATGTATCGTATCCTTAAGCAAATAGTTAAACATAATTTCCATAAAATGTAAGCTTTTACTGTCAGATATGTCCCCTTGTAATTTTGAGCAGAACAAGTGAGGTAAAGCAAAGAAAATTTACTACTACTAGCGCCAATGAATGTTATACGATTGTAAAACGGTACGATCCTCTGGGTGTGTGGGGGTGTGTGCGTATGTGTGTCCTGCACGCGTATTTTTTTCTGCAACTATAACGGGACGCAATACGATACCGGTATGTTATAAGAATCAAACTTACAAGAAAGATGGCTCTTGTCAAATCCTACAATTCTGTCAGAGAAAATATGCATATTTGCATTAAATTTTTAATTAATTGACATAATTGATTAATTATTAAATATTTTATTTAATGATTTACCATAATTCCAAATATGTCAAACAATATGTCAAATAAAGGCTAATGAAATGCTTTATAAATTGGTCAGAGCGCATTTTGCAAAATGCATTTAGTACTTTAGTTACATGATTCCAAACATTCTATTCCAATTTTTGCTATACACGCATAGGAGCTGTACTTTTAAAATCCGCGCCTAATCAATAATAATAGTCTTTCACTCCATTGTCAAAGTACTGTGCTCCCTGTAGCATTATGGAGTGACCAGGTCCTAGAGCACACCACTCCACGCCATACATAAATTCTCCCAGTCACATTTCCCCAATATGAAATTTAAAAAAGTTAAATTTTAATTTTACTTCTTTTAAAGTTTGGCAGAGGCGGGTTCGAACTCACGGCGCACCACGCCGCTTTGGAGATGCATATGCTCTATGAGCCTAGCGCCTTAGACCACTCGGCCACTTGTCTTGATGGAATCTTTTATGAAACGTATTTGAAGATATAATCGCAACTTCAATATATGCCTACCACGTGACAAGCAAAAGCAGAAAACGTACCATATTTTGGACAACATGATAAATGCGCGTCTATATGGACAATACATTATATCGATTTTGACATGTGCTCGCACGTTGTCAGTACATTTCCATGGTCAGTAAAATACTATAGAGGAACCTACCATTTTTCTTGTATACACGTTCGATGTTTTTATCAATTACATAAAAATCCATTTTAGACCCCAAATGTTTCTTCAGGAAATAAAAGATTAGATTACCATAAAAACGAAACAGTAATCTTTTGCCGGGTCTAATGTTATTTATACATAGAATTTTCAACGTTTTTTCTATCCTTATTCTTGCTCAATTAAAACAATATTTTGGCGTATATAAAATTGAAATAAAATTCTCTGCCTCATAAACGACCTCAAATGTGCCACAATTGGGTATCACGAATCGTTATATATGATGTGCAGTTAATATTCATATTTTCTTTTATACAGAGGATGCTTCAGTTTTGACAGGAAAAATATTTTCTTGAAAACCCTCTCACTCGGTTATTTCAAAATGGTAACCACGCTTCCCTAGAATGTGCAATAATTTAGCATTAAATTTTTTCTTATTTTAACAGCAAGCGTTTCTAGAATGCAGTATGTCGAAATGTGGTGTAGTCCTAGAGTGTGATGGTTTTGTAGCAGATGACAGTGCTCATTCAAGCCTGTCAAGGTCAGTTAGTAGCCACTTGCTGAATGGATGGCCATGATCAGCTATCAAAGAGATGCCTTGTGCAGCTGCCAATCACAGTAGAGGTTTGATAACATTTTGTTTAAAACCCAAATGTGATATAAGGACAAAGCTGTGCATGTTGGTACTTAATTGTTTGGATTCTTACGTTGAAATTCCCTTGTATTAGTATTTTATGTGTAGTGTATAGTGGTCATAAATTATATAGCTCTTAAATTTTGGGCATTTTTGCTCTGTTGCACTGTACCATTATGGAATTTGAGCAAATCAATTACCGACACAAGCAGGTATACAGTGTATTATTTTATTTCGTATCTCAGGAGCACAGCTCACTTGGTAAGGCATCAGAATTTGGTACACTAGCGCTTCGAACTTTAAATCGGAAGGTGGTGAGTTCGAGCCTCATCACGGTCACATTAATTTTATAAACCAAATATTGTTCGAACTTTTCATATTTGTTTTTCTTTTATTGTTTCTTTTCTTTGTCTTTTTTTTTATTGTTTTCTTTATTGTTTTCTTTATTTTTCTTTGATCCATATTGCCAGTGTAAGGAGAGGAGGGAACTAACGGCCCATTCAGTGATTTTTTTTCATCCGGACGATCGTAAAAATCATCAAAATTTAGATTTTGTACACGACTGCGGAACTCAGTCTTCAATGATATAGTCAGTAATAATCTTTTGGTCATTTATGACTATCATCATTTGACGACTGAGTTCTTATGATACATCATCCGAAAAGCAGTTTCGGACAATTGCTTGGGATTGTTGGGGCAGAGGTTTTTCTTTCATGACCACCGAAGCAGAGTTAAACCTGTCAAGGACACTCGGCGTGAATTGAACTGACCATGTCACTCGCCACAAAAGAATGTCAAAGGTCATAAAACATCAACTTGGTGTCTTCTGCTAGTGGTTCAGCCCTAAGCCGTGTAGGCCTATTTAAGACAAAAATAATGCATTTACGTGAATCTGTAATTTATATACTGACAGTATAATATAAATTAGCTACATGTATTTGAATGGGGCTTCAACTTCGTCAATACTGCCGTTTTCTTGGGTTTTGTGCCAATTTTTTTCATTAAATTTTTTTATAAAAGTAACAATTTGATTTTGTTTTTCACTTTCGCTGGGATCACTGAATGGGGCTTTGCAACGCGATATACATGTATTCAAAACTTGTATTCACCTACTGTTATAGCATTAATCCGATTATTACAAAACCTCGCCAGCGTATTCAAGACATCCAATGCAAATAATCACCTAGATTATGACGTATCATACCGTAAATATGGCGGAGTACTCAAATTCATTCAACAAAAGCATGATTACAAGCTATTGCAATCTACCGCGACAGCTCGTCTCACACACATAACAAATGCACAAATACGATCAAATAGGTTGACGACAACGTTTGATTGAATGCACTGCATTGTGCCATGATTACGGTGAAGGACACCGGTTCAATTCCTTTGTATGGAGCCAATCAATAATTTCACGCACATCCTCTATTATTGCCCAATTATTGCCCGGGATGATTGCACACTGTAAAAGCGCTATTGTTATAATGTTTGATGAAATCGTGTTTAACTACAGTATTTGCTTAAGAACGGCACAATACAGATAAAGCAGACTGATTTACTACATGTGGTACATGTATATACATATAGGGAATGTGTGTGAGTCGAGTATTACCTAATTATAATAGGGGCGTATCCAAAAATGAATTCACGCCCCTTTCAAATGTCGAGCCAAAGTGCAGGCCCTATGTTTCGTGGGTAAGCACGATACGCGCGTTACGGCGCGTTTAGGGTGTCAAAAACATGAAATATTGGAAAAAGGGTAGCAAAATTGCAATTGCTAATAGGCCTACGCGGAAATGAAATTTAGGGTATGAAATTTGATGCAAGGAATAAAATCCCTGTTTAGGGTGTGAAAACACCTGTTTAGGGTATTGTTTTAGCCAAGGGTTAAATCCTTGCTTAGGGTGCTTTTCAAAAGTTGATTATCGCGGATGGTGTAGGCCTACAGGCCCGGGAGTGACCCCCCCCCCCCCGGGGCTCTCTGACGCCAAGGTAGCATAATCTCACGTACGCCAAGACTGCAAAATTATTAAAATATCACGCATTGTAAAAATAAACGGTCCCTACCCCCCCCCACCCCCCACCCCCACACACACACACAAACACACACACTTTTTAGATTATCGAGCGCCATGATGACTCAAATAATCGGGGTCAAAATGAACATTAGGTCGGCAAACCCTGGGTAGGCCTATGGATATGGGGAAAACGCTCTAAAAATGCTCAGGAAAACGGCTCACAACATGTAACTATAGACAGATTTGGCATGTGCAAAGGGGTTGGCAGGCCCTGGGGGGCAATACAAGCGATTTTCGGAAATTTTACCCCCCCGCACTCAGAATTATTGCACAGCCCCTTAAGGCCGAAGAAAAATAACTTAGGCCTAATAACAAGTATAGGCCTATTATCCGCCTATAGACTATGAACTACTATGCCATAGTCGAATTTTGATAAATAAAAATATGTTATTATCATGATGAACGCATTCCGTTTAACTCAAAATTTTACTGATGTTTTCCCAAGATTTGCTAAAAATAGGCCTACTAATCATTTTTCAAGTCACTCATTTTCCAAAAACCCGAAGTTTTCACTAAAATCAGAGAATCCATCATGATCTGCAACAAAATTTATGTTAAAAAGGAATAATAAAAAGACCATCGCAAATTTTTTTAAACCCAAAATATAGAAGAAAAAAATAAAAATCACACATTTTGGAAAAAAAAAATGTGCATTTTCGAAAACTGGCGCGCGCATTTTGCTCTAAAAAATTGCGCATTTTACCTATGCTTAGACCATAGAGCTGTATAATAAAGTCCTGTGGCTGACTAAAGTAGGCTATACCGGTACATCGGGACCTCTCGGGCTCCCCGGGCTCCCATATTCATTGATATTTATTATTTAACGCGGCTGTGTACTCTAGCCATTGTTTCTTTCTCAAAATTGAGTTTTTATGATATGTTTGTACCTTGTTATGTTTTTTATAAATACAAGGAATGAAAATCCAGATTTGTAAACTCCAACTGCAATATTTTAAGGATTTTATTTCACTATTCCACTCGTGTTTGAAATTGAAAAGGAAAGAAAATCTTTGTTGTACCACCAAGGTACACGCGCGCAACAACTCATCGCGTTGCGTATCGCGCAATTTGTTAACGCACAAATACGCGACGCATACGCGACGCTTATCTCCATGCGTGGCGCATCTTATGGAAACACCACGGAAGCACTGATTTCACAAAAACCTAGTGGTCAAATGGCTCCGTTTTAGCTGATAAAATGTGGGTTTTTTCAAGTTCTTTCCCCCGATTTAAACGTCAGGTTATGAATGGATTTCGATCAATCTTCTCAAGGGGCTGTGGGTTTACCCGATGTTCACGTAATATAAGTTACAAAAACGAAAACTGTCGCATTCTCCTGTGAGATTCAATGAAAGTGCAAAATGTGACCACTTTAAACTTCAACGGCCATTATTTCAATGTTCATTTTCTCGGTAAAATGACGATTTAGGTACACGATAACTCAATAAATACATCATCTATAGGTAAGCAAATATGATCATCGTAAAAAGCATGATCGACTCAAGAAACGGTTTTCTCATTTTTTTATATTTTGGTCTATTTCCGATTTTGGGCATCATTTTGTGAAATATAGGCGTTTTTGAATTTTAAAAAGTTAATTTTGATGCCTTATATGGTCAATATCTCAAAAAATAAGGCCAATATCAAAAAAATAAAAAACCGTTTTTGGAATGGAGCCTCAAGATTGAGCTAAAAACAAAATAAAATATTTTGGAAAGAGTGTTTTTTTGTTATGATGTACCTAACAAATATTGCCAAAAACTAACTTTTTGTGATTTTCTTCAAAATTGTTGTTTTTACCCCAAATCTGTATTTATATTAAGATTTATTGATGTCTTGCCTTCATAAAAATGTGTACTTTTATATGTTTTGCGCGAATAATTACAAAGTTATTGCACTTTTACTACATGCATGTCTGAGAGTACACAGCCACCTTAATAAGAACCGTGGCCGCGGCCGAGGGGCCTGAATTGGGGATGTCCCAAAAACAATATCGCCCAACCCTAAATCATTATGTTGTTTTTTGGTTGTTTTTGTTGTGTTGCAGGCAGCGGCTTATTTTAAGCTTACTTAAAACGTCAAATTTAGCCTAAAATCATGCCTGAAATTAAACTTCAACACGTTGTCTCTTGCAGCAGTGAAGATCTAGTAAGATTACATATTTATTTTGTAGTTGATAGTGTCATCGCATCTCGTCTAGTCTTGGAATGTCACTCATGTGTTGTCTTTTGTGACAAAACAAAAGCGGTGCACGGTGCAGAATTCGGAAGCATATCCGTGTGCATGCGTTGTGGCCCAGATCGGCTTGGTTCTGCACTGTATGATTATTTATGTTTTTTGTTAGTCCAAGAAAAATTGAAAAACAGTTTTTCCTTGAAAATTAAATTTGAATTTTTGAAAGTTTAAGGGGT
Source organism: Amphiura filiformis (assembly GCF_039555335.1). Lineage (NCBI taxonomy): Eukaryota > Metazoa > Echinodermata > Ophiuroidea > Amphilepidida > Amphiuridae > Amphiura > Amphiura filiformis. The sequence goes on from NC_092633.1 coordinate 75,726,729, forward strand.
ACTACACCCATTGATTTTTTTTGCATTTTTTTGCATTTTGTGAAGAAATTACAAAAACAAATTGGACAAAGTGGTATGCAAAATGAAGGGCAAATCTTCTGCGTTTTATTGGTGGCATCGGTATCAACGTAGCTTACATGCTTTTAAAAGTAGAAGCCAAAAGGTGGTACATCACTGATGATTCAAATTCACTTCATTTTGGAAAGCTTACTATCAACGGATTTCGTTAAAATTTTGGATATGTGTTGCTAACACGTTAGGGAAATAAAGTTGATATGTAAAATGGGAATAAGTGGTTCCTGATTTCTTTTATGACTTCATGAACTTGGTGCTCCACAACTATCAAAAAAGGAACTGGTTAAAATGCTTCTATTTTCAATGTTGAGCTATATTTTGTATTTTTAACTTGCGACATTATTTCACTGAAACTTAATTAAGCCACAGGTAACAGGTTACCACAACCATACTACAGCAATGTTGAAAAAAATTGTATTTCTTGTCACCTATACCACCATATTGGGTAGTTTTCCGTAAGCTTAACGTTTGTGATTTTGGTAACTATTTTATATTTATTTGTGAAATCCGTCTCAACTAGGCATTCTAAATTGTACTCACCATTTACATCCCAAGGTATATTAGTATATCCACCTTGCACTTCTCGATATATATCCAGTTAAAGACAGAATATCAAAATTATTCCTCATTATGATATCACAAACTCTCACATGTGTATTCAAAATTGATGCTTAAATTTGACCTGAACCAATTGACCTATAACCTGACATACGGTGACCTAATAGCCTTTTCTTCTCCTAACAACACATTATAATATTATTGACTAATGACTATACATCCATTGTGTAAGTGTTTATATATTTTGCATGCACCACTAGATTTTCTATAGAGAGTATAACAAAGGATTTAATGTATTCTATTCATGTACCCTACTTGAACATGCTGAATAGAATAAATCATGGTTTGTTATGAAACACGCATCTGAGTAACTAGGATACAGTAAACAAAATATATATAGGGCTAAAATGACTTACTACAATTGTTTAAAAGCACTTTTTTTCTTCTTTTTTTTTCATATTTTTTTTATTTCACATGAACCGTGCATATATCGCCTAGCTATAAATGAAAAAATATTTATTTAGACCAATCAAACCAGTATATGGGTGTAGTACGCCCTTAAGTTATTCGTATAACAAACTGACTTGCACCGGTAGTGGCGCCCAGGGGGGCCAGTGGGCCACTCATATAAAAAGTTGTAAGCATGCGTGTGAACAAAAACGCTGAATATGGGTGGTTTTTTCTATTGCAACACGGCACCATGCACGGGCCCGTGTTAAGGGTCTCAAAATCATTGATTATAGCAAATAAGGGTGTCATTTTTTGACACCATGTGTCCGTGCTAAGCCTAAGCCAGGGTAGTTAAATCTAATCACATTCCTACCCCTACAATCGTCATAATAAAATATACTGCCCTAATAATGCAGGCGATAATTATGTTGAATAATGATAACTGAGTAGGCCTAAGCCTACCAAATCCAGTTAGGAAGTATCCAATTAGAGTATAATAATAAAGGAAATTTAGAAACCTTGAAAGTTGATGTCTTTAACTTTTTTCTTCAAAATTGATCATGCACCTTGCTAAGGTGATAATTATGTTGAATAATGATAACTGAGTAGGCCTAAGCCTACCAAATCCAGTTAGGAAGTATCCAATTAGAGTATAATAATAAAGGAAATAAGAAACCTTGAAAGTTGATGTCTTTCACTTTTTTCTTCAAAATTGATCATGCACCTTGCTAAGGGTTGGATTTAATCCACTTGTAACTTTGTCCTTGTTAAGGGTATGGTTAACAAACTATTATCCTTGTTAAGGGTCATTTTGAAGACACAATGGTTGCCCTTGTTAAGGGTGCTTTTCTGAAGTGCATTCACACGCATGCTTACAACTTTTATATGAGTGGCCCCCCTGGGTAGTGGCGGTACGGTCATTTATGACGGTACGTCGTATAGGGATGATCATCAAATTTCCAAGTAGGATATTTCACATGGAAATTGTTTTGATTAGAAAGGTGATTATTTAACTTAAAAAATGAAGGGTCAACCATGATGTCTGTAGATAACAAAAATTAGCAAAGTTATGGGCAAATGCCTTTTTCCAAATTCTTTGACCATATAAATTGACGGTACTCGGTACTGGTACCTTACCGGTACTTATTTATTTATTCTTTCTTTACAATGAATTACTGTACAAAAAATCAAGTAATACAACATTTTTCAACATTTTTAAGAGATTATAAAGTGATAGTTGACCAAAACTCTAACTAGAATGGATACCGACACCATTGTGTTTTATGGGGTTATGTACTATGGCTATGCAATGTTTCCCAAATATGGAAAAGGAGGAGTACTTTAGCTGCCTGCAAGACTAACTTGACATACCGGTATTCAAGAATGTGCACAGAAATTCATTAGTTTGGTCCCTATGTAATTTCTTGTGATTTGAATTCCAGACCCATAAAGCAGACAATCTGTTGACAGGTGAGACCTACAGGAAATGGAGAGGAAGCACCGCCGGTGAAAGACAGACTTCAGTAATACTACAGGTAAGTATTCTATGATGGTGTGTGTAGGTAGGGTATGTGTTGCAGGGGTGTGAAATCTCCTCTTTTATTTTATAAAGCTGAATTCCTCTTTTTTCGAAATTTCTTTGAGGCAAAATTTCAGCTTTTTCTTTCATTTTCAGCCCATTTTGAGCATATTTTAGTGCTTTTCCTCTTTTTTCCTCTTTTTTGAACAAAGTTCCTCTTTTTTCTATAGAGGTCACTCACACCCCTGGTGTTGTGTGGAGTGGGTGTATTTCTATCCAACATGTTCAAAGTGATAGAGGACACACACAGGCAGCAAACTGAACAAACATAGACACACAAGAACTGAGGTCCTCGGTGAAATAACAATATTTAGAATATTACATTTACAAATAAGGTACAAATTTGTATGCGGTTTTGTTCAAAGTCTGTAAATCTTTAGATGTAGTTTCATACAGGTTTAAAGTGTTATTTTTTGTTTATACAGGTCCAAGTTTTCAATTTATATTTCTGCTGCTTCTCTAGTTACAAGCATTGAAGGAAAAATATTATTGTTATATTATTGCATTAATTCGAGCAAAGTAATTGGGAAAAACCTTGTATATATAATGCTTTGATGCCATTGGCTTTCTTGATATCTCAGTTGATGAGAGCATTGGCTAAAAAGTCTGGCTTGATACCCAGGGCTCCTAGGTTTGAAGCCTCATCAAGGATGAACAATTTCCTGTCTGATTCGGGGGACAGAAACAATTTACGATCAACGTTTTAACCTTTTAGAACTAACTTTAATAAAGTAACTATCTTTTTCTCAACAATTTTTTATAAACACTTTTCTCTTTTTCCCATTTAGTTTGAGAAAGCAAGTTTGATCCACTCCATCGATGTAGGAAATGAGGGGTCAGCTTTTATTGAGATCTTGGTAGGATTGTCCAGTGCTGGCAGTGCAGATGATTATCAAGTAAGTTGGACAGCAATGGCTGCCTTATGCATAGTGTGCTGAGGTTTGTTCCTGGATCAACATCTAGGCGTTTTGCCTGTGTGTAATGCACTATAAATCACTGCACTAATTATGTCAAAATGGTTCATTTTCTGTTGACTTTTTGTGTCATATATAGAAGTGCCATTTGTTCAGTTTGGTAGCACATTTTAAATATTTTTAATGCAATGTAATCAATGTACAATCATTCATACTTTGAGATATAAAATCTGTATCATATTTAGGCTAGATTGGTGTAGAAAGTTAATGTTTTATTTTTTATTAAGGGGGTACTACACCCCTGGCCAATTTTGTGCCTATTATTGCATTTTTCTCAAAAATTATAGTGCATTGGTGACAAGTAAGATATGTATATTATAGGGGCAAGGGCTACGACTACTGCACTGAAAATTCAGCAACTCACGGCAAGTAGTTATTGATTTATTGATCAAATATTGGTTTTCCCTCATTTTTGACTGTAATTCCACAACTGTTGTCTGTGTTGAAATAAAATTTCCAGTGCAGTAGTTGTAGTCCTTGCCCCTATAGTATAATATACATATCTTACTTGTCACTAATGCGCTATAAATTTTGAGAAAATGCAAAAATAGGCAAAAAATTGGCCAGGGGTGTAGTACCCCCTTAACCTAGCTGGTGTAGACGCAGTTGAAAATAAAATATAGGTCTTTGTTTTTATGTCAGCGCAGTCAGCGTAAATGCAATTGGAAATTTACAGCATTGCTTTTAGAGCGTGGATACGTTGGTCAATTAATGATTTGATGAAATAATTCAGCGCCCTCTGATCTAAAAATGTTAATTTTTAACAACAGTGAAGTAATCAAGGATGGAAGACAATACATGGGTACTTGCGTAATAATTGTATACATACATACATACGCCGTCATTTATATAGCGCAATTTCAAAGAAATGATCATTGCACTTTACAGAAAACTTACCCTACTACTAAAGACGACAAGAAAAGACAAAAATATGCAAAAGAAACAACATAAAATCAGCAATGGTTAAAAAGATGGGTTTTCAGGCTATGTTTGAAAGTAGTAACTGTGGGAGATGACCTAATGGATGAAGGAAGATTGTTCCAGCTTTGGATTTAATTCATAGAATACACATGAATTGTTTACTTCAATTAGGTAATACTTGTGACGTCATCCTTTATGTCTCCTGTTGAGAGCAAAAGTGGCACCAATACCAACCGTGTACGTATGTTTGGACCTGATAAGCTTACCAAGGGAGTTACCAGCAAAAAATGGGACAGGGTGAAAATTGTCTGCAGTCAGCCATTTAACAAGGTAAAAAAAATATATATTGTCGTAGCTTTTTCACACATACACCTAATCAACATCTTTAAACATGCGAGTAGAGCAATCCCTCATGTTTGCAACATGCGCCATCTGAAATGCTCACTGATTGTACTACAGAAAAAGCAGTATACATATAATTTTATACTGCATACTTTGTGGCAACATGTTGTGTGCCATCCTTTTGGAGACCCCATTGCAGGTTATTAGCACCCAAAGTACAGTGCAAATTTGTGCTAATTTATATAAGTATTAACAGAATAAAACTAAATAATCATGTTGTACTTTTTTCCATTAAAATCAAAGTATGTAAAGCATCATTTACTATTATAAATGTTTTTGGTGTCACAAGAGTTGGACCAAAATAACACCAAACCCTGATGATTGAAAAATGAAAGAAATGAGCGGTAGACTTATTTCATTTTCCTTGCCGCCTTTATTTTTCAGCCTTTTCCTCCATAACATGTTTGTATGCTTTGTAATTCGCTGACGTAGTGCACGTTTAATAGTATCCATTAGTTACTGGTTCAAGCCTAGGCTCATACAACTATTCCGAATTATGATATGCCATAGGCTTTGTGTTGTGATCATTTCGATCAGTGGTTCGTAAAAAAGGTGTGAGCCAGTTGACCTAGCAACGGTCACATTCTAATGTGCACTACGCCAGGGAATAACTAGACCTATTTTTTACATGTTTTGCAGTTCCTTGTTATGATTTTTTATGGAAATAAAATATGAATATGACTCTATTATGTGTGTAGGTGCATATGTATTATGTGTATGTGCATGCCTGTATGTGTAGACTATTGTGTGTGACGCAATAATTTCAATTATAAAATGATGATGAGGGAAAAAATGCAAAGAACATGTCGAAAGTGTTTGAGTGAAAATCAACTTATAGATAGATGTCATTTAACTGTGAGAATCTATTTTGTCTACCACACAGCACAACACATATGGTTTGTCTTTCATAAAATTCCATTCACCACCTGAGCCTGGACAAGAGAGCACCCCTCCTAAAGCTGAAGTAAGTTGATTTTTGTTTCCGTGAAACAAAGTTTGGAAAGGGGACAATAAAACAAGCTCCGATTTATGGCTGTATGTATTTTGGTTTAACCATTTTGTAAAAAAAGGCTTCAAATGTTGATTTTATCCACATCCACATTTTGTCACTACTTTTGAAGAATAAGGTTAATGTTGGAATAACGACCCATCAAATTAATCGCATTCAAAATATCAGTTCTTTCACATGTGACATGATCAAGGGGAATGAGTCACATGTCGGCAGTTTTCAATTAGAAGGTTTTTACATCTTTTTCTGGCAGTTTACGAATGCTATATTTTGATGCAAACCCCATCAAAATTGGACATCTAGTTACAGAGTTATGGGCAATTTATCAATGGCTGAAAACAATATAAAACAAAAGAATTTGAACACTGTTTTGGCTAATATCTCAAAGACAATTAGCCGCATCCGACTCATTCCCTTGATCATGTCACATATTAATTTTAGGGATTAATGACATGTTGGAAAGAATCGTTTCCCATGTTCTCATTTATTTATTTATTATTTATTTTATTTATTTCTTATTTAACCTGGGTGACCAATCAATGCACTGGCACTGTTCTCCCTTGGTTCCCATTTATTGTAAATGGGAAATGTCCCTTGAGTACAGCATCTGATGTCAGTAGTATTTTCTTGTCATTTTGTCCAATAGGGCAGCTCCAGCAAGCTTGGTCATTTCCGCTTGAAGGAAGAAGGGAAGAGTACTAGCATTGGTCCAGGGTCTTATTTCAAGAACAGAGACAAAGAAAAAGAAGCACAACCACTCACAGGTATGGTATCCACATAGTCCATGTTCATCAAGTGTTTTGGTAGCTCAGAATTCCAATTGATGCTTTTGTAGAAACATTAACCATCCAGCATATATTATTTTGAACAAGGTCCTGTGCATGTCACACATGTAAGGCGCAAGGTCTAGCTTAAAAAGAAGGAGAGTCTGTTTTTCAAATTAGCAGGTGAAAAATTTGAATTGTTATTCATGCTACAGCACATCTTTCAACTTCGCATTTAGCATTGGATATTGGATTATTTACAAATGCAATTAGTTCTAAATGAAGAGCTTCATTACCATACATTTCTTTTTTAACAATAGGTACAATAGGTACAAAGGGCAGCACCAGGTAACCTTTAAGTTAGGGATTCTGGATCTTTTTGGAACAATCTCAATTTCTTGATTCCAGATCTTTTTGGAAGATGGAACAGTCTCATTTCAGTGAATAGATTCATCAGGTTTGTAAGACATATCAATTAGAAATTTTCGCTTGACAAAACCAGTAAGTTTTTACTTACTCTAATATTTCATCCTACACGTCGGAGGACTTCTTCAGATGTGAAACATCTGATCCACTTTCCGGAAACTGACTTCCGGTTGTGATTGGTCTTGTATCCAGTCTTTAAAAGTGGGTCATATACGTGACTTAGGAAATAAGTGCCTTCCTCTCTATTCATGGTCTTTGTCAAATTTCCCGGGAAAGTGGATCAGATGTTTCACATCTGACGAAGTCCTCCGACGTGTAGGACGAAATATTAGAGTAAGTAAAAACTTGCTGGTTTTGTCAAGCGAAAATTTCAAATTGGAACAGTCTCAGTTCCTTGAAAGTCTGGCCACTTGCAAGCCCATGTCATAACTGTATTGCATGTTCCACTTTATCCTTGAGTATTCTTGCGACCTAACATTTTGAGCTGGTAGCTCTAGGCATGGTCTCAACTTACATGTTGGGACCCTTTTTGTGGGAACCTGTTTTGCCACAGGTATGATACTTATGATTAATTATATTTATTAATTGTGACATTTGCAGGTGCAGCAGCAGTGAGGGCTGCCTCCACACTGGCTGCAGCATCCATGACATCATCAGTGACTTCATCACAAGCAAAACAATCTCCAAGTCCTGCCAGGACAAAGCAAGTAAGTCACTTTGATAATACCAAGTACAAGTGGCGTTATGCTCACTTGGTTTTCCTGGTTTGAATAAGCATGAAACACCACAAATAAAACAAACAAGACCTTTTCACAGTCTGAACTTGAGTGTACTTAAACTATAATTTGTCTAAGTGGAAGCGGTGTTATCTTCCCTTGGCTTTGGATATCTCAATACAACCAAATTAAAGCAGACAATCTCTTTGTCAGGCCAGGACAAAGCAAGGCAGTCACGTTTCACTTTGATTGTAACATGCATAATGAGAAGCTGTTTTCTTCAAAACAACACAAGCAAACCAAAGCTGAAAATCTACAGGTCTTACTAGAACAAAATCACACTCACTGTGCATTGGAAGGATATCCAACTGGTATAAGTGTGAGTGAGCTTTAAATCAACTCCATACTCTGATTTGAACATACTCGCATTAGGTTTGTGTGTGGGATTAAAGGGATAGTAAGTTGATTGGATTGAAGACCCTTCACTTCACTTATTTGTGACTTATAATGTTAATTGTGACTTATAATGTTTTGTGATGCAGCCAACACCAAAGAGGAAATTATCAGAGGAGGAATCATCAGGAAGGAAGGAACCAGAAAAAGGAAGAGGTGAAGTAAAGAAAGAAGTGAAGGAGCAGCAGGTTAAGCCACCTCCAGTCAAGAAACAAAGATGTAAGGAAAATTGTATTATATAGGTTGAAATCCATATACCCATATGGAAGACATGGCCTGGATCTTCCACACACACAGTGTGAATTTCAAATGGGGTTACCTGAATGGTTTAATCCATTTGAAATCTATACTCTGTGTGTGGGAGATTAAGGTCGTGCCTCCCATGGGGGTGTATGGATTTCAAATGGAATAGGTCAATCTACTTAAGACTGGGGGTCTGGATCAATTCAGCAATGTGCGGACAAAGCCAAAAATAAAGGTTCATGGAATTTGCCTAAATCTTGTGATAGGAAAGGTATTTGGGTCTAATGATTTTGTAACTTGATCAAAAATTCGAAAATCCCTTGTTGCCATGGTAACGGTTCTTTGAAGATTGCCACAGGAAAGTTCATTTTTCAATTTTACAGTTCGAAAAAGACACATTTTTCTAGCTAGCACTAATGAAATTGCTAGAAGTATGGAACAATTTAAATTGCTGCTGATAAATACCTATGTATTAGACATTACAAAAATAGTATTGCCAGTTTTCTCACCCACCTAGAATATTGTGTAATATGCAATGCAAAATCCTCTTTTTTGCAATTTTTTCATTAGTAAAAGTGGTATAACTTTGAAATTCAATAACTCTCAAGAAGAAGTTTGCTGATTAAAGTCAGGGGTTGGATGAGAATGACTATGAATGGGGATGATCAACCAACCAATAAAAAAATTGGGGTCTTTACCCCATAACGAAGTTTTACTTTGAAGAAAGTTCGCTATTTTCAATAAAAATGAGCTAATTACATAGCACTTTCACAGTATAAAAAATCCTTTATTGGCTTGTGATTTGCAAATAACATACCCAGAATAGTTCATTGACCCATCATAACCATTGGTTATCATTTATTTAAGTAATTTTCACTTAGTAAACTGCCAGTGACCCCTCCCCCAGCCATATGGTTTAATGTATGAAACATGTGCAAAGTTGGGCACAAAATGGTTACCATGGGCATTAATTTCTTGGTGGTGGTTATCTGTCTTTTATAATCTCTACTCTTCCTAAACAATGGATAAATCGATTATAACTATTGAAACCAAATAAAACACATTATATTTCAGTTGGTCACTACTCTGGAGTAGGCTAGGGTTTTCCATGTATAATAATCATTTCTACTTCTTATTTAGGCCTATATTCACTACTGGACTCATTGATTGACTTTATCTGAAATACCTCACCAATAATCTAAATATGGTTTAAACATAATGAGAATGTGATAATTTTGTGGATTTATAATATTAAAGTCCTTTTTACCAGTTGTTTCTACCTTATCTGGGGTTTATAGCAACAACAGCAACTGACATATTAAGTAACATTTTTCTTTGTTTTATACAATGTTATCTATAAATTTAGTTCTAAGACTGCATGATACTGAAAACAAATCTCAAATGTAAGAAAGATCAAACATTGTACAAAACAATAGAAAAATGTTTATAAAACATGGGGACTGGACAATGCACTTGAATTATTGTTTTTAAAATGCAATGTCACAGTTTTTTTTTAAAAGTTAAATGTGGACATGGTGAAGCCATTGCCAACCCATCATAAAGTGATGCTCAAGTCTATACTTTGTGTAGATTGTTAGAATTATAAACGGAGTCGCTCATGTGTGGGATTTTTTAATGAGATCATGAACAGTGCCTGACAGATGTCTGTGAGAGTTTTGATGCTGACACTGCTAAGTTTGTCATCTTGTACTCTAAATAATCTATTTGTCCCCAAAGTAATAGGAGTAATGGGATGATAAAGTTCTGGTTTCTGCACCGCTTCCTTTAGGCACTCTTGATATACCATTGTATATGCAGGATCTGCAAGTTCATCATTGATCTCGGAAAAAAAAAACTACTTGTGTGTTGTGGGGTCAGATACTGCCTCAGATGTAGGCCTGCTAAACATGCTAAATGCCCTCTTGTTGCTATGTTACATCCGCCAAAAAATGCATTTGCTTAGCAACAGCAGAAGGGTCTCTCTATTCCCAGCCCGGATTCCCAGTGACCTCTCCATGCTCATACCCATCAATAATAAATTCTTTCTGCTTCTTGGAAATTGGGTTTGTTTGTTTCTTGCTGACTATAGGTTAAATACCACTAATTATGTATTACACGGGTTTCAATGGCAAAATGGCTAATTTCGGGTGGACGCTTCTCATATTCAGAACTCTCACAGTTAAATGCCACTAATATCAGGTGAAACTATGTGATTTAGATGCCAAATGATCAAAAACTCAACATAGGTTGACCTGAGACTTTTCTTGTTTTAACGCACTGAACCGTAAACACCTCAAAATGGCAGTGCGCACTCGAAGCTGAAAGTTACAATATGGTAGGGCAAATATTTACTAAAAACCGTAGCCGTGCATGTATGAATTTTGGTACTATTACAACAAAAATGTCATATAATGAGAGAAAATATACCATTTTGAAGCATCAAACCCTAAAAAGTACTTTTTTGGCTATATTACATGGTCAATTTCAGCGATTTTAAAGCAGTCTTTTCAGATGCCATGCAAACAAATAGTTACTCGTCGTATTTCCATGTATCGCCCAGGCCTATTAGTGGTATATAACCTTTAGGGCCAATTCATGACCTAATCATATCTCTGATTCAGAAAGAATGCATTGCTGTCTGTTTGTATTTCCTCTTATCTTGGCTAGAAGGCTTTTTAATTTTGATGTTTGTAATTTTGTCATATTTTCCTGACTGAATGTGAGCTACTAGCGCCAATGCTTCAATGCTTTATGTATGTCGATGTACATGTTTCCTTGGGTAACTGAATAGCGTTTGCAATACCTCTTGAATCCACCGTAGCTAGTAGATTCATCTACTGAAGATAAAGCTTCACATACTTCATATTGCTGATTGGTGTTCTCGTATAATTGTTGAACACTGTTGATTGTACTGGGTTAGTACTAGTAGCTGCCTGATGTTAAAAGCAGCACATAGTTCATGATGTTGATGATTTTCAAATGTTTCTTGGTTACATTTTCTGATGTTGAATTCCCTGAAGATCCATCTGCTGGAGATGAAACTTTACATGCGTCCTGATGTTGAGGGCTAGGCTTAAAACTTCCAAACGGCGTGCCAAAAAGAATTGCTTGCCCCTTCCGCCTGCCAACAAATCTTTGCCCCCCGCAAGACATGACATATGCTTGAGTTCCCAATTTGCAAACCTTATAATAATGGTCTAGATGTACATGTATAATGCAAGTGTAGTGAGCAAAGAATTTGGCATATTTGAACATTTCTGCACTGTTTTTCTAAGCCCTTATCAGAGTGTGTCTGTAGTATAGTCTGCCCCGTAAATGTGCTCCAATGTCCATTGCCACCACCTAGCTTGCAGTGGCAAACAAAAATCTGGGCAAATCATTATTGCACAGCCCCTGATTGGTGTTCTCAGAGAGTTGGTGAACTCTGTTGTTTGTACCGGTATCTAGCTGTCTGATGCTAAAAGCAGTGGCAAACTTACAAAAACCTGGGCAAATCAGATATGTCGTTTACGGTATATTGACACTACCCTATGAGCTCCTCTCATGACTAGGAACCATGGTATAGGTTCATGTACTAGACCCCTGACCCCTTTGACCTGCCAAAATTGCTCCCCCTTTTGGGGGTTGCCAAAAGTCTTGGACACCCCCCACCCATATTCACCCTTCCTACAGGGCTTATCATTATTGCACAGCCCCTAATTGGTGTTCTCGTAAAGTTGGTGAACTCTGTTGTTTGTACTGGGTAGCTAGCTGTCTGATGCTAAAAGCAACATGTCTTCCAAGCGCTGCCATCTGTATTTGAATAGCGCTGCGATCTGTCTAATCTGCTTAACATGCTTAAAAGGCCTGTATGTATAATATAGCTTGTTTGTACCATTTAAAACTGAGACTCAAATTTAAGAAGTCACTTAATCTTTTCATCAATAGAAATATATTCAATAATTATTTCATTACGGTTATTTAAACACAATCCTTTTAAGCTTAAACTTGTCTTTTTTGCCATAAATTCCCCTTAAAAATACACATTTTTTCAAAAACTTGGTACTTTTAAAAGCCAGAACTTCTTTAGAAGTTGAGACCCCAATTTTTGAAACTATATATCTGTCAGCAAGGGTTCACTCTAGCTATGCCACCATACAATTACAAAATATCAACTTCTTCTTTACAGTTACACCCCTTCAATGTTGGGGTAAAATGACATTTACAATTTTGCCCAAAAATGTGTTTTTTCTACTTAAAATTAAAGGATCTTTTAAAAGAGTGACAAGCTCTTTCTTCATTTGCAAGGACTACCAAAGCATGCTCCTATCTGAAGAAAAAAATAAAAAATTATATCACATCTTATATATTTGTGGCATTCGACCAAACTTTGCCCTTTTTCAAAAATGAAAATTGTAAATTTTGGTCATTTTCGACTAATATTTGTTTTGTCCGTTACCATGCCAACAGGCCAAATGCAACTTTTTAAATGTCATTTTTAAAATGTCCCCCCTAAACCCTTTCCATGCTAAAAGAATCAAGGATTTCTATTTTTTTGAGTTTGTCCACATATTTAAAATTTTGCTTGACGGTAACAGACCCCTAGTCTTAAATACTGGATATACATAAATAATCGGTCCTAGTCAATCTGTAATGAATAATCAGTTAATATTTTGTGATTAGGCAATTATTTGATTCACACATTTAAAAAAAAACCAGCTTACCTGTGAGTAGCTTTCAACTCGTGACCGATGATTTGTAAAACTGCAGTAAAATTGCACTCAGCTGGTCACTGAGGGCAGCACTATTAATATAATATTTTGTTTCTCCTTTGATTGATACATCACAGCTGAAGCAGAAGCTGCACCTAAACAGTCAGTTCCCTTCAAGAAGTTGATGCAAGGTGTGACATTTGTCCTGAGTGGATATCAGAACCCATTCCGTGCGGAATTACGAGATAAAGCTCTGGATATGGGAGCCAAGTACAAACCAGACTGGGGCCCAGGATGTACTCATCTCATGTAAGTCATTTATTTGAACAGTAGGAAAGAATTGGGTAAACTGTTTAATTACAAGTAGAATTTCTCACATTTGTAGATTGAACCTTTTATCAGTACAAATGTTTGATATTTTGCCTGTACATCAGAACATAATTCACACCCAAATGCCCCCACACACACAGCAGAACAAGTTATTCCTACCTCAGGTTTTTTGCAACAAGAGACTATTTACATCAGATTTGTGTCCTAGTTTGTGGAAAAGCTACAGGTGACTCAATGTAGTCATCATTTGATGAGTACAGAGCAAATCATGATTACTGCTTTTGGATATTCATCATACTGGGTTACACACCAACCAAAAAAGAAGCATTTCTCTGCAAAGACAGAAATGTAATTATACTACAATGCACATCTTAAAATGTTTGGGCGAATGTGCATAAATGCTTAGCTAACTATCAGTAAAATTGCACTGCACAAATAACTTTCACAAAGAACGTATTGTTTGAAGCAGCTCTAGATAAGCATGCACTTCAAATATTATTTCTCTCACCAGAGACAATGTAAACAGATGCTAGAATATAATATGTATCCTCCTGTTCAGACAAAGTTTCACTAGAGATGCTTTATTTTCCTTTACAGCTGTGCATTTGCAAATACTCCAAAGTACAATCAAGTGAAAGGGAAAGGTAAAATAGTGACAAAACATTGGATCATGGACTCACACAGGAAGAAAACACTTATGCCATGGAAAAAGTAAGTTGTAAATAATAGTTAAGGCCTGTGGGACACTCAATTGTTTGAGTAGGTCTGTGCCACACAGATTTTCAAAGATAGGGTCTTGGGAACTGATTTTGTTCTTTGGAGCCTAAATTTGGTCAAATTTGGATCAAATAGAGTAAGCCTCTGGGTTTTGCATGATTTTTAATGGCAAAATGTGCCACCCGTATTTAAATTTTTCAATACCTCTAGGCTTAAAATAGAGCCTTTAAATGCAAAAATACATGGCATAAGAACTGAAGTTAACTGAAAACAGGGGTCTTAGGAGTGAACTCTTTAAAAACACATCATAAAATTTCTGCTTTTTGCAAATATTAAATATAACAAAACAACAAACATCATTAACTTTGCAGTGACCTATTGCCTTGAATGTGTAGAAGTATAAATGTCCAATTCTGTTGCTTGATGTTATCAGCTTGAGTGGAGGTTAACATAACTCAAACAGGTCACTTTGAGAAAAACTAAAAGGTCGGATAATTGTTCTATTTTGCTTGTGGTAGGATTAAAAAGTAATTATCTGCTTGAATTCTTACAAAACAGTTTTGTGGACTTGACAAAATTTCTATAAATTGATTCAAATGATTCAAATATGCAAGTAGAAATGCATGGCTTCAAATCACTACTTTTTAAAGATTTTATTCTTAACAGGTATCAGCTTCACTCTGGTGAAAGTTCTGATGAGGATGAAAGTGATGAGGATGAAAGTGACACAGAGGAAGAGGAAGAAGAATGGGACCCACCCAAAAAGAAACCACCTACAAAACCTGAAGCCAAAGGAAGTCCAAGAGGAGGAAAGGGGAGAGCTTCATCTCCATCTAAGGTATTAAACTTAACAAAGATGACAGACGTAAAGTAACAAGGTTGTCAATAGGTACACAGATTGAAACAAGTTGTCCAGCTGATGATGATGGAAATTAAATCATTACTCAAAGCAGAGTTTTGTGAATGGAACAATCTTTCATGAAGTGTGGCTCTGTACAGATGAAAGTTTGATATCTTATTTTCAATCGAGGGCATACATGTTGAAACCTTTTTGCTTGTTATGGATTCTCAACTAGAATAACTCTCTACTCAGCTGATATATGTTTTGGTGAACCTGGTTTGTAGGATTATTAGTTACAAATTCCATGAAGTAAATTTTAACTAAATTGATTGAATAAGGAAATTTTCATCAATAGCTTCTAGTTGTATTGTTTATTCCAGGGCTGTCAACTGTTTGGAATTGCTTGGTGTGAGACACTGTTGAACAGTGGTGTATTGGGACGGAGTTATTGTCTGCCGACTACATATATTCATTTTGATCCATGATTATTTAAGCCAGGGTGCTTGAGAATCTAAAAAAGTGGGGGGGGATGTAGGAAGAACTATTTATTTAGACGATGCATGAAATTTTGTGACTTGAGATTTTACATCCTTGGTATGACATTTACTACTTTGGCGTAAGAGAATGCATGGTTGTCACGCTCAATGCATGACAGTTGACAGCCCTGATTATCCTATATATATTCTATATATCTCTATATTCTATTATCTCTCACACATTTTTGGAACCAGATTGACAAATATACTTAGTAAATGATTCAATAAATCTGCACAAATGGTTGAAGCGCATTTTATAAGATTTGCAATGATGTTAAATGGCAACATCTGTAAATGATGTGAAATACATATCAGATATGGCCTTGGATGATTGGCAAAATGTTAAAGGGCAATTATTTGGCAAAAAAGATTTCTGCAAAGTTGTTGTTGATGGACAACATATTAATTGGATTGGCAACACGTTCCTATTTGAAATTTATGTCGTTTATAAAATTAGTCTCACTTTGTCAACATATTGATTTGCTGTATTGTCACAGGGTAAATCCCCCATGAAAAAGGCTATGCCAAAGAAACCTGATGACGATGATGATTACGGTGGCTCTACAGAAGGAGAAAGTGATAGTGAGGAACCACAGGTTACCAAGGCAACCAGGAGACGGATAGAAGAGGATGAGGACTCATCTGGAGGAGATACCGAGGATGAATTGAGAAGGTGAGAAGGATGATCAATGACAGAATTGTATCGTACTTTACAAAATAAACATCCTGTGCCATCATTATGTTTGATGTATCAGCAACAATGTACAAACATGTTATTCTAGATCAGTGACCACATGCTATATGCTATGCTATTTGGTTGAAAATGTTTGATACCTATGAAAGATATGACTGTGTTTAAACTTATTTGGACAATTTCAACTGCTCAGTGCCAGAAGTGCGTAAGTACAATAGCTGCCATGTGTAGCTGCCATGTGTAGATGAGTACAATGTACTGTGTGTAAATCGCCAAATGTTCACAGGAGCTATTGCTCTTACCCACTTCTGGCACTGAGCAGTCGAGTTGGTGATTTACTATAAAAGAACAAGCTAAAAACTATGTTGAACGATATTAACACTTACAGAATAAGTCATTTGGTGGAGTAATGCAAACATTTTGCACAGAAAATCTTTTATTGTACCTTTACAGAAAACAACGTTGAAAAATGTAACATATTCAAGTTGTATTTTGTCTTTGCAGGATTCAAGGTAAACCAGCCAAAGATGATGATGAGTATTCCGGTTCTACAGAAGAGGAAACATCAGACAAGGAGATGAATGGCAAAACCAAAAATAATAGCGATGGCATACCTGAGCTGCCAAACTTCTTCAGCGGTAAAAACTTCTTTGTGTATGGTAGTTTTGACAAGGAGGAGAAGCGACAAGTGAAGAGGTTTATTATTGCCTTTGGAGGGTAAGCATGAGAGCAGTTTAGCATGTGAAGCAAAACCAATACCGTATTTCCTCAAATAAGGGGGGGGGGGGCGTTTATTCAAGGTCAATTTTAGAACGATAATTCCCGTTAAAATCATTAGGTAAACTAAAAACACACGCTAAAATGACGAACTATGAACTTGAAACACTGACTTCTGGCTCACTTCCGGGTTTCTGATCCAGATTTTTGCCAATTATTGACGCTATTATCGACCATGTGCGCAACTTGGTAAGCTTACTACACAAGATAGCATGGAAATATCGGCATTTTGAAACATCTTGGTTGAAAAAAGTGGTGGGGGCGTTTATTTGAGGGAGGGCGACTATTTGACGAAATACGGTATATTGGAGTGCTAAAAATTGTGCAAAGTTTCTGTCACAATACTCTTTGATATTTTGCTTATGTACCACATAAATGTAAATAGGGAAGCAAGATCCTGTTTACCGTTAGCCCATAGTCTATTTATCTACCTCCAGTCAGCGGCACTGGCTTTGAAGTTCAGCATGTTCTGTGTTAGCTGGACATTAGTTGGTACATACTTTTACGCACATGATCAAAGCATAATGTACACGCAAGAAACAACGCTAAGCTAATGCAGCACAAGCTGGACTTCAAAGTTAATGCTGCAGACTGGAGGTAGAGATATAGACTATAGGGCCTTTTCCCTATTAATAACCATGCCAAACCATGAAATAAAAACCAGTGACATGTGTACATCAATGCAAAATAATTTTGATCTGTGGTGCAAAGAATGGACTTAACCAAATTTGCTATCATTCCATGATATGTATTGTGAATTATATAACTGAATTATTGAAAAACTATTTGTAAGTTAACCATGTTTTTGAATGTTTTTTCCTCAGGCTGTTGCAGGATTATATGAAAGATAATGTGCAGTATGTGATAACCAACTCTACCTGGGATGACAACTTTGATCAGGTATGTGTCCATCTGGAATATTGAGGGTTAAAGCAAGTGATAACCAGTATCATGAAAAACAAACGTATAACAGTGTGCAATGCGATGCATAAAATTTGTTACGCTTCATAGCATTTCAAACGCAATGATGGCACACTAATGCGAATTAGGTGTTTGCCCATGACATGTTTGGACAAATCAGTGTGATTTTTAATAATGGGCAGTGAAGGTAATAGAATAAAATATTTGGTGACAACTTAGTCAACAGTGCCTTTTCTTTGTTACATTTCAAATCATAAATCTCCCGCACAGGGGTTTAGTTTCAAATCATGGATTTCAATTGGAATAGCATAATGTAAAATAATTATACCAATCAATTGAAACGGAAGTCTTTAATAAACGTGTCTGACCACAATATGATGCTGTGTACAAGCTTTATTTTTTTTGCAGATTGTTTTTGTTGCAACTTTATTAATCATGTTAGTTTGCTGTTTCTAATTATTTGTCTATTTCTCCCTCTCTCTATTAATAGGCCCTGACTGAGAATGCAAGTCTTGCGTTTGTGAGACCAAAGTGGCTGTATACATGCAATGAGAAATCAAAGTTTGTGCCATATCAACCATATGTCATTGTACCCAAATGATTGACAACATATCTGAACACTGATACATAATGCAAATAAACATACGACATAGAGAGGGACACACATCAACAAGTAGCTTGAATGTTGCCATTCTGTGTCATGTAATACAATAATAGCCTTGATAGTCAAAGAACTGTGAGGTAAAATAATAATAATTATACTGTACAAACTTGATAGTTAGCATATGTGCTTACTATCGAGTGCTTATAAAAACATGAAATTGTACCAAAGTCTGGTGCTTTACCAATTGAGCTAATGGTGTTGAGACACACATTTGCAGGTTTACTTGTTCGTATATAACTATGTGTATCGATGATTTGCTCAAAACCCTTTACACTTTTGTGGATGGGGCTCTTCATGTTTGCATGTTTTAAAAGGGCTCGATAGTAGGCACATATGCTAAAAATCAAGTTGTTACGGTAGTAAACTAGCTTGAAGAGAATGGCATAGAGCACACAAGAGACAATCATGGGAGAGTATAGGGAGAAACCATCCCTAGAGGAATTTGCCAATATTAGGGGACATAAATGTTGTTGGATCAGAGGTCTACATTACATATGTGGCATTTCTAATTTGTGGTTTTTCTTTAAAAAAATCAGCATATTTAAGAAGAGATACATCATGTTTCACCGTTACCAGGTGGGTGGATATCATGCTACTTTGTCCTGAACCACAATAAAACAATAATCTCAAAATGCAAAGTCTATGCCATAGTAATACATTCCAATTGAAGTGTGTCAAATATTCATGGAATTACATAATACTTTGATAGCCAGAGACTTTCATCAAGATAAATGAGACTTATTTGAAATTATGCCAAGTGTCATTGATATCCTCTGTCAGCGTAATAAAAATTTATGATATAAAGAGGAATTTGTTTCCGGAATCATTGGCAATGATTTTGTCACCCCAAACCCAAAAGATAAGTGTGAGGCTTGTAGAGCCCAAATTGTGAGGACACATTTACCATATTTTCTGATATAAACAATGTAGTATTTCATTTTGTGAGATAGTGTTACCAATCACTTGTACTCAGAAATTCAACTGAATGAATACATGACACGTTGCATGCCTGTGTTCCCACAGCTCAACCATGCAAATTGCCAACACGCCCACAGGACGTTGATGCGACTCAGCAGATGCATGGAATTTTGTGTGCAAGTGCAAGTGCAACCAAACATTGTGTTCATTCAAGTTAATTCCTCGAGTATAGCTGATATTATACATGTATTTGCATATTCCACCTTATATTTTTGTAGGCATATTCAAAATAATAAATATTCAAATTAAGTGGCTGAAATTTGGATTTTGTAGGCATATTTTAAATATGCCTAATACTTGGAATGGAATTGCACCTCAAATCCGCAAAGAATTAAATAATATGTCTTTGTATCAATTTAAAGTGCAAACAAATATTTCTGCTAAATAACTTGTATTTCTATTCCCTTATAAATTGTACTTTTATAAGAACATCTTAACTTTAGTTTGTATTTTATATAATCTTTGCCATATGTAACCAATATTATGCTTTTGATTTATCATGTGTATTTCCCGTTTATCAATTTATGTACTTTACATTATTTATAATTGTATGAGGGCCTGCTTGGAAAGCAGTGCTTGACACTGAAGTGGAATTACCCTCAATAAAGAAAGATTATTATTATATTATTATTATTATAATGAATATTCAAATTAAGTGGCCGATGTTTGGCTTCAGTGATCAGGTTATAAACATTGTAGTCAAATAGTATAAATATTTTAATAAGTGCAGCCTCACATGTTTGAAATATGGTGGGCCAAAATTGATGAGTAACCATAATAATTATATGCTATGTGAAGTGTTAACAAACTTGCATCAATTAAAAATGTGTCTTTGAGCCCGTAAATTTTCAGACCCAAAATCTTGATTGGCCCTTGCAACTTTCGACTTATTTCTAATTCTGTGTCATACACGACTGACTACAAACAATTTGTACCATTATGTATGTGTATCAACAATTGTTATTAAAACAGACAAACAAGTAAGTATATTGATAATAATTCTGATAAAAATAAGTGTCTTTATTCTTGATTCTTTGGTTAATATAATCTTATTTAACAAAAATACACATCACAATGAGTTATGGTTTAGTACTGTAAAACACCGTTTATCCAAAGATGATTGGAATTTGTGTGATACCTTCCAAACATGTTGGATGTTGTGATCAACTTGCCCCTAAGGTGTCGGACACTTTGGCTACCTTTTCCCAATTGTGAGGAGGTAGCATTACAGTTACTAAGTATTGGCAAGAAGTTTTTAAAAGCAGGTTTTTGTTGATGATAATTGACTATGGGTGATCAATCCACCAAGAATGAACTTAAAGATGACACCAGTCTAAATGAATTTTATTCCTAAAATTAAGATTGACTTTTGAGATGCAACAATATGACATGCTCAATGCATTTTGTATACCGTTTTCAGCAACATGGAAAATATTTCAACGCAAGATATTAATGAAAAAGAATTTGCTTGATAAATGACTTGTTTTGCTTGATTGTATCACATGTATTCTTACAACATTACTAGCTGCTTTGAAGCACCATGTGAAAAATTTAGATTTTGTTCATCCCCACTACCAACTCCTGATTTCCAACTTTGTTTGCACAAATACCCTTTTCATCGGTATTGAAATCTTCAAAAACGTGTGATGAAGGCAAAAATTATGGTTACAATATTTGGACTCTTCAACCAAACAAAGCAAAAACAAAATTTCCAAACTTGTTTAATTACTCTTAGTTTGTTTCTTTCTTTTTTCTCAAGTATCAAGAAGCAGTATATGACACAACCTGATTCAGATGCAGCAAATGTGATATGAGGTCAAGGCAAAAATGGGCTATTCCATTTGAAATCTATACACTGACCCTGTATGGAAGACATGACCTTAATCTCCCACACAGGGAGTGTGAATTTCAAATGGGGTTACCTGTATGGGTGACTCTATTTGAAATCTATACCCCCTGTGTGGGAGATTAAAGTCATGTCTTCCATAGGGGGTGTATGGATTTTAACCAAAATAGTCCAATAGGAAGCAATGGGCAATTTTCTTGGCAAGTTGCTATATGTGACCCCTCGGCACAACTGAGCCCGGATGTCGCCAGTGCCACTATTGAGATATGCTCCATCGAACTTAACAATAAACAGTAGGAAACAAAGGATTTATTGACTGTTTTATTGATTTTTCACTACTTAAATGTCAAGTACTATAGACATGATATACATCATTTTAAAGCTAATTTCAAGCAGAATATTTTGGTTGAATATCTCAAAAATGATGATTGGCGACTTCAGGGCTCAGTTGTGCCGGGGGGTCACATATGATAACTCAATTTTCAAATTGACCTTACCTCTGACCCCGATTGGGCCAGATTGTGTCATTATGTAAGCATAAATATCGTCATAAGATTGACAGAGCCAAATCCAGATTTGTCTTTTGTAAAATTCATGTTATGCATGAATTATTTTTGAATTAGCGAACAAGGGATCAGAGCTTAAGCTCCAGAGGGCAGTATATATGATCAGCTTTGACTGTATTGCTCTACACCATTACATAGCCCTCTATGCTGCCCTTTTTTGCTTACTTTATATCATTAGCCTCTTTCAAGATATGGTGGACACAATAGGATGGCACTGCACGATACGGGTTAAGTCTTTTGAATTTGCCGGGTTTTACCCATATTGAAGACTGCCCTCATATTGTGGATGCCATATTTTGAAAAGGCTAATGCTGATCACTGAAAAAAATTGATATGGAGCATAAGTGTTGATCCCTTGTTCGCTATAATATATGCGGGAGTGATTACCGAATAGGGTGCAACTCTACTAGTCTTATTACAAGACTGCCCAACCCCAACCCTAACCCTTAACTCCATAAAGGAGGACTGGACTCAAGTCTAGCAAGTTGCATCCTATTCGGTAATTGTGCATTTATGCGTAACATGAATTTAACCCAGATTTGGCTGTCTGTCTGTCTCACAACAATGTGTTTCAGTTATAAAATAAATGAACCGGCAGCATCTTTTTAAATATGTAAGCACAGATAAGACAAAGCTTTTTAGAGTTGGTTGTAACTTCAATGCAGAGAATTCTATCATTGCCATCAGGGAGTTCTTTTATCCTATCATCTAAGGTCTTTCTCCAAACAAAAGCTGTCCCACCATACCCTCTGGGCTTCTGAAAAGGACTAATAGGCTGCAGGTCGTCCACGGAGCGGGCAGAAGAGTTGAAGAGTAGATCAATTTCATCCAAGACCCTCTGCTCATAATTAAAGAGCCAATGCTCCTGTATTGCAATGATATCCGATTTCTTCATGAGGGATTGGAGTGCAATCATATTTGCATTCACATTCTTGATATTGAAGGTAGCTAAACAAAGTTTGTTGGCTTTATCTTCATTTTCACCTGTGGCTGTGTGAGATGGGCATCTATAGCTGTCTTTCTTGAGGCTCGGCAAAAAAAAAAAAAAAAGACTTGGTTTCGTCTAATCTAGTGATAACATTGCTGTTCATTGGGATGCTAGAGTTATCATCACTTTCTCCTTGGTGTATCTGTATATTCCCTTTGATGTCCAATGTGGGAGGAAGTCTTATTAGTTCAGTGCTCTGCTGGACTGGAGCATATATTTCAACATGCTTTTCTGCATTGCGAGCTTGGTCTCTAACAGCTGCGATCACATTAATAGGTGCAGGTGCATTTTCCAGAGTGTAGCATGACACATCTTGTAGTGGAGTATCTCTGCTCCTAAGGCCATCCCTGACCAAAGCGCCATTACTTGGATGTTCGGTATAGTGAGGGTAGCGGGTAGAGTCTTCCCTTCATGGAAGGGCTCTTTGCATAAACCAGATAGAACAGTCTTACTATCTACAGATGGATGTCCTTGAAGCTGCGTCACTGTCACAGGAAGCTGCAACATCTGTGCCACGGGTGCTCGAGGCCTCCTGTGTAAATGAGTGCAATGTACTGTGTGTAAATCGCCAAATGTTCACAGGAGCTATTGCTCTTACCCACTTCTGGTACTGAGCAGGCGAGTTGGTGATTTACTATAAAAGAACAAGTTAAAAACTATGTTGAACGATATTAACACTTACAGAATAAGTCATTTGGTGGAGCAGTAATGCAAACATTTTGCACAGAAAATCTTTTATTGTACCTTTACAGAAAACAACGTTGAAAAATGTAACATATTCAAGTTGTATTTTGCCTTTGCAGGATTCAAGGTAAACCAGCCAAAGATGATGATGAGTATTCCGGCTCTACAGAAGATGAAATGTCAGACAAGGAGATGAATGGCAAAACCAAAAATAATAGCGATGGCATACCAGAGCTGCCAAACTTCTTCAGCGGTAAAAACTTCTTTGTGTATGGCAGTTTTGATAAGGAGGAGAAGCGACAAGTGAAGAGGTTTATTATTGCTTTCGGAGGGTAAGCATGAGATGTTATACTCTGTGCAGTTTAGCATGTGAAGCAAAATCATGATGTTTAAAATATGTCGGAGTGCTAAAAATTGCACAAAGTCTCTGTCACAATAATTGTTGAAATTATTTTGCTTATGTGCCACATAAATGTAAATAGGGAAGCGGGTTCCAGTTTACCTTTAGCCTATAGTCTATTTATCTACCTCCAGTCAGCGGCACTAGCTTTGAAGTTCAGCATGTTCTGTGTTAGCTGGACATTAGTTGGTATATACTTTTACACACATGAACAAAGCATAATGTACGCGCAAGAAACAACGCTAAGCTAATGCAGCACATGCTGGACTTCAAAGTTAATGCTGCAGACTGGAGGTAGTGATATAGACTATAGGGCCTTTTCCCTATTAATAACCATGCCAAACCATGAAATAAAAACCAGTGACATGTGTACATCAATGCAAAATGATTTTGATCTGTGGTGCAAAGAATGGACTTAACCAAAATTGCAATCATTCCATGATATGTATTGTGAATTATATAACTGAATTATTGAAAAACTATTTGTAAGTTAACCATGTTTTTTGAATGTTTTTTCCTCAGGCTGTTGCAGGATTATATGAAAGATAATGTGCAGTATGTGATAACCAACTCTACCTGGGATGACAACTTTGATCAGGTATGTGTCCATCTGGAATATTGAGGGTTGAAGCACAAGTGATAACCAGTATCGTGAAAACAAACGCATAACAGCGTGCAATGCGATGCATAAAATTCATAGCATTTCAAACGCAATGATGGCACACTAATGCAAATTAGGTGTCTGCCCATGACATGTTTGGACAAATCACAGTGCGATTTTTAATAATGGGCAGTGAAGGTAATAGAATGACTGCCAAAATATTTGGTGACAACAGTGCCTTTTCTGTGTTGCATTTCACATCTTAATGGGCCATTACATTTGAAATCTATACACCCCTGTTACCTTAATCTCCCACACAGAGATTTCAATTGGAATAGCCCAATGTATTCTTACAATAATAATACCAATCAATTGAAACAAATGTCTTTTGTAAAGTGTAAACCATGTCTGATCACAATATGATGCTGTGTACGAGCTGTGATTTGTTTGTTGCACTTTATTAATCATCGAGTATAATTATTTGTCTATTTCTCACTCTCTCTATTAATAGGCCCTGACTGAGAATGCAAGTCTTGCGTTTGTGAGACCAAAGTGGCTGTATACATGCAATGAGAAATCCAAGTTTGTGCCATACCAACCATATGTCATTGTACCCAAATGATTGATAACATATCTGAACACTGATGCACAATACAAATAAAGAGGGCCACAAACCAACAAGTAGCTTGAATGTTGCCATTCTGTGTCATGTAATGCAACAATAGCCTTGATAGTCAAAGAACTGTGAAGTAAAATAATATGCTGTAAAAAATGATAGTTAGCATATGTGCTTACTATTGAGTGCTTCTGAGAACATGAAATTGTTCCAAAGTCTGGCGCTTTACCAACTGAGCTAATGGTGTTGAGACACACATTTGCAGGTTTACTTGTTCGTATATAACTATGTGTATCGATGATTTGCTCAAAACCCTTTACACTTTTGTGGATGGGGCTCTTCATATATGCATGTTTTAAAAGGGCTTGATAGTAGGCACATATGCTAAGAAAAGTTTTTACGGTAGTAAACTAGCTTGAAGAGAATGGCATAGAGCACACAACACACAATCATGGGAGAGTATAGGGAGAAACCCCCGGGGAGAAACCATCCCTAGAGGAATCTGCCATTATTAAGGGACATAAATTTTGATGGATCAGAGGTCTACATTACAAAAGTGGCATTTGTAATTTGTGGATTTTCTTTAAAAAAATCAGTATGAAGAGATACATCATGTTTCACCGTTACCAGGTGGGCAGGATCATGCTACTTTGTCCTGAACCACAATAAAACAATAATCTGCCATAGTAATACATTCCAGTTGTAGAGTGTCCAATAACCATGGAATTACATAATACTTTGATAGCCAGAGACTTTCATCAAGATATATAAGATTCATTTGAAATTATGCCGAGTGTCATTGATATCCACTGTCAGTGTAACAAAAACTTACGGTATAAAGAGGAATTTGTTTCCCAAATCACTGGCAATGATAAGTGTGATAGGCTTGTAGTAGCCCAAATTGCTGATATAAACAATGTAATATTTCTTTTTGTGAGATAGTGTTGCCAATTCATCAAAGAACTCATACAATCACTTGTACTCAGAAATGAATATATGGCATCCCACAGCTCAACCATGCCAACACACCCACAGGAAGTTGATGCGACTCAGCAAATGCGACTCGGCATATGTATGGAATTTTGTGTGCATCCAAACATTGTGTTCATTCAAGTTAATTTCTGAGTATAGCTGATATTGTATTTGCATATTCTACCTTATATTTTTGTAGGCATATTCAAAATAATAAATATTCAAATTAAGTGGCTGAAATTTGGATTTTGTAGGCATATTTTAAATAATGAATATTCAAATTAAGTGGCTGATGTTTGGCTTCAGTGATCAGGTTATAAACATTGTAGTCAAATAGTATAAATATTTTAATGAGTGTAGCCTCAAGTGTTTGAAATATGGTGGGCCAAAATTGATGAGTATAATAATTATATGCTATGTGAAGTGTTACCAAACATGGATTAATTAAAAAATGTGAGTTTGAGCCCGTAAATTTTCAGACCCAAGAGCTTGATTGGCCCTTGCAACTTTTGACTTATTTCTAACTGTGTCATACACGACTGACTACAAACAATTGGTACCATGTATGTGTATCAACAATTGTTATTAAAACAGACAAAGAAGTATATTGATAATATTTCTGATAAAATAGTGTCTTTATTCTCAATTCTTTGGTTAATATAATCTTTTATACTTATTTAACAAAAATACACATCACAATGAGTTATGGTTTAGTACTGTAAATCACTATGTTTATCCATTGAAAGTTTGTGTGATATGTTCAAATCATGTTGGATGTTGTGGTCAACTTGCCCAAGGTGTCGGACACTTTGGCTACATTTTCTCAATTGTGAGGAGGTAGCATTACAATTAGGCATAATAAGTACTGGCAAGAAATTTTAAAACTGTTACAGCTGTATAGAGATAAATAGCAATTTCTAAGATCAAGAGTTAACAGTTAGTATCTTGCCTTGAACGTGTTCAGTCGCAAATCAGGTTGCTGAAGATAATTGAAATTGAACTTTGGATGATCAATCCAACAAGAATAAACTTAAAAATGTGATGCCATCAATCTTAATGGTTTTTTTTCCTAAAATTAAGATTAAGTTTTGAGATGCAGCCAAATGTATACTGTTACTTTTCAGCAACATGAAACATTATTTTTAGCACAGAAAGTAACAAGAATATTAGTATTAAGATGAAATTCAATTTGCTTTAATTATTGTGTCACATTTTTGAGTTGTAAGTAAATATCTTAGCTGCTCTGAAGCACCATATACAACAATGGATTTTTGAGGTATACAATATTATTTGAGAAGGTAGATTTAATGATAACTCAATCATATAAATATATAGATTTTGTTCATTCCAACTATCAACTCGTAGATTACAATTGTTTCCAAATTTGTTTGCACAAATACCCTTTTCATCAGTATTGAAATCTTCAAAAAAGTTTGATGAGGGCAAAAATTATGGTTACAAATATAATGAATATTTGGTTCCAACCAACCAAAGCAAAAAAAAACTGTTTTATTACTTTCTTTTGTTTTAAGTATCAAGTAGCAGTATATAACACAATCTGATTCAGATGCAGCAAATGTGATGAGGTCAAAGGCAAAAATGGGCTATTCCATTTGAAATCCATACACCCCCTAAATTGCAAATCAGGTCTACTAAAAAGGTCAATAGACTCTCAACACCTACAATTCTAATGTAGCATCTGTCTAAAATGACGGGCAGGTGGCTAGCTAAGATACTGCATAAGGGGTGTATGGATTTCAACTAGAATAGCCCATTAGGAAGCAATCAACAATATTATGGGCAAGTTCCTAAATGGTAACTCAATTTTTAAAATGACCTTACCTCTGACCTGACTGGATCAGATTGTGTCATTATGTAAGCAGAAATATCATTGAGAGTGACAGAGAGCCAAATCCAGATTTGTCTTTTGTAAAAATTATTTTTGAATTAGCGAACAAGGGATCAATGCTTCAGTGCCAGAGGGCAGCATATATGATCAGCTTCTGTAACATAGCCCTCTATGCTGCGCATTTTGCTTACTTATCACGCTGATCACTGTGGAAAAAAAATGATATGCTGCCCTCTGGAGCCAAAGTGTTGATCCCCTGTTCCCTAAATTGTATGCGTCACATGAATTTAACCCAGATTTGGCTGGCTGTCGTACTCACAACAATGTGTTTCAGTTATAAAATGAATAAACCAGCAGCATCTTATGCATGCCTGGTATTTGGTTTACATGCTGCTACTTGCCATATCATACATTTGCATTAATTGTGCATTGTACTGTTTTGATACAATAAATACATTTCCTATATATGTGATAAAGTCACTTTGGTTTTATGTGTCTCTTATTTCATGTCTATTTCTTTAAGGTGTAACTTGGAAGAACATATTTTTTGTTGGCCCTGAAATATCAACAACTTGGTCACTCCTGTCCTCATCTTTGCTCTCCTTCTTGAACCCATCTTGGCAAGACATTTGGTATACCAGCTTGTGTTTGTCAATTATTGTGAACCATGCAATGCCTTCTCCTGGCCCATCAGCGTTAACAATTGAACTTTGACATGACCTAGTTGTATGTCATTTTCAGGAAGGCAAAAAATGTTTTGATCAAATGTAGATGCTGGTTGGTAGTGTTGCTGTAGAAACTTCAGGAAGTCCAAAGCACTGTAAAAAAAGAACCACAAGCGGAGAGTGAACGTCAGACGCAACATTCATGCAGAAATTGTTTATGGAGCTACTGCTTCCTGACAACTATATACTATATAAGTGTGAGAGGCAATATTGCACAGAAACAAAAAGCTATATAGATGAATCCAATTTCATGCATTCCTACATTGATGGCACCCATCCCACCTGAAATGATGTAGCCTTGATGGGATTTTAAAACTGCTGTCCATCACCAACACAATACAATCAATTTTTAAGTGGCTTTTAATCCACCCAATTGGGCAGTCACAACACTAGTTTGGTACGGATGGAATCCAGTAATGGCCAAATGAATTCTGACCATCACTTGGCTTATTGGATTTGTCTATACCATACTGTTCCTAATGAAAAAGTGACCAGAATTGTCCATGCAATCCCATTATGAGCAAGTTTAAACTGGCATTTGCTGCATGTCCGATATCACAAACTGCATGGACAAAAGCTAATGGATGGATAATTCCATCCAGTTCATTGCCAAATTATAGCAGACTTATTTCATTAAAAATTTGCTCCTAATAAACTCCTCTCTTTCTTAGCATTTCTGACCTTAATAATATAAATAAACAAGACCCAACCATAAATACCGCATATGCATTTCTAAAGCCAAAAGAACCCACCAACAAAAAAACACCACTACGTCCATCTGAATAAATTCAAAATAAAGGTATTATTTACCTCATTGAATTAGGAGTGCAGGTCCAAATTCTTGTATTGTACTGCTGGAACACTTTTCTTTCCTGAAAATAATAAAATAAAGAGAAACAAGTTTTTCATTGTGGCTAACATAAATGACAAAAACTTGAATAAAAATAACTGGAAGCGGGAAAAAGGAATAAATACTAAATTATGCAATATCACACCTTGATGATGTTCATTAGTACTTCATTCATGGCCACAAACAAAAAAACATCTCTTTAGCATATTACATTGTGAACATAGTAATGGTATGCAATTATTTTAATGTTAGGGTTAATCCTAGATTATGTTGGGAGATCAATGTAGAGTTGTTGATGTGCAAAAAAAAGAGTCCCTAGAAACACAGATTGCAGTTCCTCCTGCTAATTGGGTATCTGGAGCAGGGATTTCCAACCAGTATAGGTGGGCGCAGACATCCAGGTGCTTAGCAACAAATTGAACTAAATTCCCTTGCAACAAGTGAGTCAAAATAAAAACATTACATGCACACACTCATCGTAGGCGTCACATACACGATGCGCTGTAGGCGCAATGTCCACGCTTGGCTATATCACAATTTGGAGTTGTGAGCTAAAAACATTGTAAGGCTATCCAGGACTAGATAGGGTGGGATATGTGGTTGAAAACACATAATTTAGAGGATCAATTTAGCCCTTTCCCCATCTTAGGAAAATGACACAAATTAACTCATTTATACTTGGAGAATGCAGAAAAATTGGTATCTGGTGCCCGGGATCTGGTGATCTTGACTTCAAGCTCATGATTTAAGCTTGATGTAATTTAAAATCACATGATCTGTTCATCACAATTTCAGGTAGACATGGTGGCCAGAGTTCAAGGGCCCAAGGGTTCAGGGTCCTGAGCAAAAGCAAACATCAATGCTGAAAATGTAGCTGCTGACGTGAACAAGGTAGATAACAGTCAGGACTATCCAACAGACAAGGGACACTTTCCACATACAATAATTTTCTCTGCATTAAAGGAAGCCATCCTTATGCACAGGCCTTGTCAACCATGTGGACCTTTTGATCACAACCAAGATGATGAAAACCGTCCCATATTCAGCAATGGACATTATTATTTCAGAAGTAAAGGAATCTTAAGATTAAACCAAAATGGCTCTGTTTTTCCACCACACTGAAACAACCATATATTGAAAACAGGGATTGTGAAATGTGCTAGCTGTTTGGAGATTATATGGATAAAAACTTCAAATGGGCATGGATTAATGGTGTAAAGGGAAGTTCAAAGCATTACGCAGAGAAAATAACTAAATACAACAACTC
The DNA here is from genome assembly GCF_039555335.1 of Amphiura filiformis. Lineage (NCBI taxonomy): Eukaryota > Metazoa > Echinodermata > Ophiuroidea > Amphilepidida > Amphiuridae > Amphiura > Amphiura filiformis. Next base: position 75,757,812 of record NC_092633.1, read on the forward strand.
TTTTTGTCACAATACTTACTGGCATCAGAAAAAAGAACAATGCATCAACAAAGAAGAGCAGAAACAAATTTCTGAACAAGCAAGCTTTTGGCAAAAAGTTTTGCATAGACTATTGCCATTATACTGACACTTGCAACATTGAACTTGGCTTTCAGAGGCCACATTGAAGTTGTTGCTGGTCAATGTTAAGGTGGCAACTTCCTTGCAATGGTGGCACTGATAGCTCAGTATGAGAACTAATTGATATGCCATGCAAAACCGTTAAATACCTCATTGCGAATATCCAAAATGAAATTATAAACCACTTAGTAAATACCATAAAGAAACATTTGACTTCTCAAAGGAAGAATTCTCCATTCTTTTCAGTTATATTATATAGATACAAGAAGTGACATTGCTCAAGATGACCATGCAATTAAGTGTAATTATCAGGCAGGTAAGACTATCCACTGACAAGGATACATTTGACATAGAAGAAAGCTTCTTGTGCTTCATGCATGTAACTGATACCGCAGTACTGCCTAAGGCCTTACGGAAACTGTAATTAGTTATCTCAGAAACCTTGGGCTGGATCTGTAAAAACATCTGTGGTCAAGGATACGACCGGGCATCTGTGATGAGTGGCGTCAAAAATGGAGTTCAGAAACTGATTAAAGAAATAGTCACTGAAGCCCTGTGCCATCCATTCACTGCACATCTCATAATCTTAATTTAGTAACAAATAACAGTAAAGTTCAATGCCCAGGCATCGTCATTTTTTGGAGACCTGAGTGAGCTTTTTGCATTCTTTGGTTATAGCTTAAAGTGATGGTTAGAATTGGGACTCAAAAAACGGCTAGTTTAACTTTAACGAGGAATGAATCTTGTGTGATGGTATTATTTACTTTGAAACAATATCTGTAGTAATACATGCCTTCTTTGAATGTAGAGAGAATGAGAGATGGACGTATAGGACTATATGGGTTAGGGATAGGGCTGATAAAGGAGACATTAAGAAGACCCTGTACTGCTCCTTTGTCATGGGCTCCTGAGGCTCTTGTCAGCTATGCCCATGAGCCATTCTATATACTGGCTGCTGCTGCAAGATCTTATATATCCCTTGTTGATCTGATGGACTGCATCATTCCTCCCCTCATCACTCAATCACAATTGAGATTTGGGCATCTGAAGAAAGCTTAATGCCCTCATAACCCTGGTTTATTTTAAGACCCAAGGTACATTTCCTTTGGCCCCATCCCCCATTGTAGTATATCACCCATACTGTTTTATGGGTTATTGTAATACATATTTTGCTTCTAATATCTAAACTACTTCAGCAATTAAACTTAAAACTTGGATCAGATTGTGTCTGTGATGGCTTCAATGTAAGACCTAAAAACCCCACAGTATTGCCATTAATTTTCCACCTGAAATCTAAAAAAAATAGGGTCTCATTTTTTGGGTTTATTTTTACAAAAACAACTGCCCCGTGTCACTAAACCAAGGTAGATAGATACCTGGTGCCATAACTCCATCCTCAAACATACTTTGTTGGCTCTTAAAGCGATAACTGGTCACGAAAATAACAATATCCTCATCTTCAGCAATATTTCGGGCTTCACCACAACAGGGGTACCCTACCAGTAAATGTAATTGTTTCTAAACTCAAGCCTGATATTGACATCCAAAATAAGCAGGAAAATTCCATCCATCTTGTTGACTTAACTGTGCCATTTAAAACCCAACATATCAAAAGCCCATGAGCAAAAACAAAGTACCTTGACATTGTATCCGACATTTCAGATAATGGGTTTACTTGTGATTTGACGTGTTTTGAAGTCGGATCACATGGGCTCATTACCCAGGAAAATGTTGAACACATTGGCAAGATAATCTCTTTTGTAGGCAGATCTACACCATTTAAGAAATTCATGAAAGAACTCAGCAAAATGGCCCTGTATAGTTACACGATCTGGAATGCTAGGCAGGAGCCGGCCTGAGGCTCCGAAGATCAGCCCCACATCAGTTTGTGAACGCACATACCCCCCTGCCATTTTCCTGGTGTGTTCTGCTTGTTTGTATATTCTTGTGTAGTTTTGCTAATGTATAGTATGTCACCCTGCATTAATTTGAGCATCTTGTCCAGATTTTGTCCTGGGCTTTTGTTACTCCTTGTAATCTTGCATTGTTTGTATTTTGCATTTGATGAATAAAGGTTGATACAATATATATTTTAGTATAAAATTCGTAAACAAACTGTTTTGTCTGTTTGTATATCAACCAACCTATCCTGATTTTGTAGCTATGGGGCAATATAAACTTATTTTAGACCTAAGGCTTAAGCTTGAGTACTTACCTGTATTATTGATGAAAGCAAGATATGAAATAACTGACTATGCTCCCTGCTATGGTCTGCATGGATCTTCACCAGTCTAATGGCATCATCCCACATGTGATGACTCAAGTACAATCGTAATGCTTCTTGAATGTAGTTAGTTTTACCGCTAGCAAATAAAATCAAAATGAAAAACATATATTTGATTCTCACATTATAAAAATAAATGAATAAAAAATAAATGTAGATATTTTTATAGCGCTTTATGCCGTAAACACCCTCAAAGTGCATTACATTTATTCTGCTGGCATTAGAATATGTCAAGAACCACTTTTGCAGCCTCCAAATGGTGCAGGGTTCATCAGTACAACAACTGTGACTACCCCTAACAGCTTCCCATTGAACTTGGGTGGTGTGAGGCAAGCGAGGCAAAGCGCCTTGCCCAAGGGCACAACACGGTGACTTGAGCCCACGCATGTCAAGCAAGCTCTCAGATTCTGAGTCCAAGACCGTAACCACTGTGGAAATTAATGGGACCATAACAAGATGATGTTACTGATCTAAGTTTAATTTCACTTTTTTGATATTTGTTTTTATTTGTGACTTCTCCCTGTATTCTTTTTGCACTGTAATCTCCTCCATTAATAACACAGAACATAGCTGAGATCCAACTCTGAGTCATCTGGTTTAAATCAATGCAGCCCCTCCCCATACTAAAATTGACAAAATCATGCATAACTGGGGGCTAACAACTTCTCAGCCCATCAGTAACATTGTCAATACGCCCTGTAAATAATATCAACATTCCAGTGCAACTAGAAATTGAGACACCATTAAATATTTGCTTACCTCATATTAAGAAGCTGTGCTTTCATTTTGACTCCTTCATCTGTGTCTCCTTGTAGTTTGCTTGGTAAGCTTTGAATGGCTAGGTTACACAACTGAAGCTGAAAAGTTACAGTTAAAAAATATGACTATCTGCACTTCATTACTTGGAGCCATCTAAAAAAACATTTTGTCAACTTAAAACTCTACCAATAAACTTTACTATATTATTTTGATCTGTTTGGGCCCCCCTTTGAATAGTATTGATCAGCTTTAATTATTGGAGAAGTATAATTGTCCCAATGTTTTGAGATTTGCATGAAATACTGAAGATTATAATCTGACTTTTTAATAACAATTTATGCCGTTAGGCATTAACAGCTGTTATCACTATGATAAAGCTGACGGGTTGGCGCCTAGATAGCTGTTAACCTCCTTATTGAAGCTGGTCTGTTTCACAATTCCTGGAATGCGAGGCGGGAGTGCATTCCATGTGTGGGCTGTAAATGGAACGAAGGACTGTTCATAGGGACCGAAGGACTCTAATTTTGCATCTGATGAAGCATGGAGTTCAGATGGCATCCTCCAGAAATTATCACTGTGTTGGTCTTCCTGCATTTTTCTGGGTTTTCTGACAGGAAATGTCCAATACAGTTCACCGGGTGACAAAATATAATGATTTGGCAATTTGATGACCTGAGTGCATAAAATAACCTTTAAAAAAAGTGCATGAATTAGAGTAAATCATTCTATGTTATCTGACAGAGAAATCGACCATGCCAGTCAAACACACTGTTTATCCTTCGTTCCTAAAATATGTTAAGCAAAATATTACAGAAAACACCAATATTTTATTTCTAATTCACAATACACTGTTATTGACTTATTTTTCTTAGTACAGTAACCAAGCACACAGACTTGTCAAGATACAATTCAAATTAGAATTGATCAGAATTTGCAAGAAAAATGAAGGAAAATTTCTTGTTGCTTACTCAACATTACATAGTCCTAAAGATTATGTGAAAGCTTTTTCACATCTGAATATGAAATCAATAAGTTAGATACTTACTGCATGCTTTTTTCTTGTAAAGGCCGATATATCCTTGAACTTTTCTCGCAATACTTGACAACCCTCAACAAATGCAACCTACAAATACAAAGAAAAAGTAATAATTACAACTGTAACATTTCCTTTGTGCACTCCTCAGTCAGGCCGGCAATTTTAACAATTACAGTTAAAGTATAGACAAGGTATTACTGGTCGGATGAGCAAGTACTTTTGAAATATGTCCCGCCGACAGTAAACTCACCCATTACTTGTGTGTAGTTATTAAAGTACTACCTTGATAATAATCATGTAATCAATAAAGTAGTCAAAATATTGTGTGCATTGTCTGTAGACTTTACACGTTGCTGCTGTTATTCGATGGTGTAGTGCATGTCTAGAATATGACCATTGCTCACACTTTCTTTGTTACGAACCACTGATCGAAATGATCACATCACAAAGCCTATGGCATATCATAATTTGGAACAGGTGCATGTGTATGAGCCCAGACTTGAAACAGTAACAATGTGCACTATGGCAGCGAATAATGCAAAATTTCTGAACAACAAAATATGTTAGTATTAGTGATGTGGTCGGCACCGTTTTTTATTGTCGACATGTCGATATAATTCGTATACCGACGTCGACAGTGTGTCGACATAAAAAAAAATTCTAAAAAAAAAAAAAAAATATTTTTTTTTTTTTTTTTATTCAAGTTATAGGCCCAAACTGACTTGTTATTCAAGGTTGGAAACCAGAGAAATACTGCTACTCAAAAAAAAAAAAAAATGCCAATTTTTTTTTTTTGGAAAAAGTTGTACATTTTAATTACTTTTGTTTCTATTGAACAGCTAGCAATGCATACTAATTCAATGTGTCCCTGACTGTTCAATAGAAGCAAAGGTAATCAAAATGTACAAGTTCATCAACTTTGTAAAAAATTGGCATTTTTTTTTTAGTAGCAGTATTTCTCTGGTTTCAACCTTGAATAACAAGTCAGTTTGGGCCTATAACTTGCTTTTCTGGCCAAAAAAATATTTTTTAAAAAAAAAAAAAAAAAAAAAAAAAATTTTTTTTGTCGACATGATTTTTTGATGTCGACATGTCGGCATACGTGCCGACGTCGACATTATGTCGACATAAGGCATGTCGACCACATCACTAGTTAGTATCAAGGTCCACCTTGAATGTTTAGCAAAATATTAGTGTATTTGTTTAGGTACAAAGACTTGGGTGGATTTGGGGAATGATTTCCAATTCAACTTACTAAATATCTTGGGTACTGCATGTAAAGCAGCCTACACATGATGTCAAAGAGTGGTAGACCTGCTGCAGATTCAGGGGCCTCAACAGCTAACCGTGTCAATGGATGGAAAGAATCAACATTGGGATCACTGGGCCCTGGAATGTGGATATGTATGTCACCTGAAATGAATAAGCACAAATTGTACATATTAGTTGTTGCACGTTAATAGATGGACAAACATATATTACAGTTGGACATACTCTGCACCACTTCCACTAAACAAGATATTATTTTCTAAGATCTACATTTAGTACCCGCATGACTGGATAGACTGCACATACTCCATACCCAAACCCCCACAACCACTCACCCACCCACCGATACAACCGACAACCGTGGACCCGTATTGCGTGTGTGGTTGTTAACAGTGAAACCGTGGACCCACACACACAGACATATCATAATCCAAACATGGACTTCTGTGATATTTCACTGCTAACCGTACTACACCTATGATAGAGGACCCTACCCCATATGCAAAGTTATACTGTATAGCACCCTCTGCCACTGTCTTACGACTGTGGATGTCCTCGTTTCGCAGTGTGTGGTTTTTCACTACATAAGTATGGACTCAAATTCCATGTTTGGAATTAAGAAGTTTCCAACTATGTTTACTTCCCTTAAAAGCATACAGAAATATTTCAGATCTAAAAATTGAAATTCATTATCCAATTTTATATGTATAATGATTTTTGGTATTACTGGGTTTTGTCTCAAATCAAAATGTTTAACTATGTACGTGCCAGGACAGAACAATTCATTAACTTACAATAACTTGGTTATTGTGTATCAATATACATATTAAATGTATCAAGACATGCATTCATTTGAAATGATTTAAATATTCCCATATTATTATACCTTTGCTGTTCATATCCCCTAGCTTATAATGTCGAACAAAAGTCTTCAAAGATTCTTTTGGCCACTTCGATAACAGATACGCTAACTGGGATCTTTTTAAATCTGTAAAGAAATGTGTGAAATCAAATGTTATATAATTATTATACAGTTTATACAAAATTAGAGGATACACTTTGCATACACTAATAGATCTCACACAACAAAATAGAAATCTGGTCAAGTCTTCCCTAGTCCTTGGAGACATGTTTGTTTTGTGGAAAAATAGGCCAAGCTAAGATAAAGATTAAAATGAATAGAGTTTGGCTAAACTTTGGCTCAGTATTCATCCTGCAAGTCAACCTGGATTTTGTAAGGTGGAAATGATTGCCAAGTATTGAGTGCTTACCAACTGATAAGATCGAATCCTGTGACAGGATGTCCAACAAGTCTGCCTCTATGCTAGTTATCAGCTCCGTACTTCTACCATCAATCCTCTGTGAAAATAATATATATAGTACATTACTTATTTTGAAATTCAAACTAAATACTGGTAGTTTTCCATCAGACAACTGACTGATGATGATGTACTAATAGACAAACAGTGTGATCAAACCTTCCCTAAAATTTTTCAGTTTTCTTCTAAAATTGTTCAACAGCCATAAAATACATAGGATTTCAAGTTATGCTAATCATTTCTCTGCTTTGCACACAAATTTTCTTTCCTAAATGTAGAAGCCCATCTTGTGACCATGGTGATAGCTTGCACATTTCATGATACAAATCCTCAAACAATTCTCTCAATACAAATGATAAAAATGTTAAGCTGCAGAGTGAATTAATGAAAATGTAGGCAAAATATGCAAATAAGCATATCAAACAATATGACATAAAACTATACAGCACATAAGGACATCATATACAGTCACCATCCCAAGTTTGAAGTTGATCGGTTATGCGTTAATGAATTTGCTTCCGCCCGGACAATCAGGCAGCTTGCCAAACAGACAACTATTTGGACGATAACATAAGCCACACATAATATGTGTGGGGGGGGGGGGCCAAAAAATGTTAAAATGATCTGTACCCAACTTTGTACAACATCAACATTTAATAGATTAGTGTGTGGCTATAATCATACCAGGGAAGGTACACTTAGCCCATGGGGGCGACAATAAGTGTGGTGCGCATCAGTGAACTCAAAATAGCGCAAGAATACACAATAGGAAGTTGTATGTGTGTATGCACTGAAAAGTTGCGCTTTTTGTGTATGCTTAGATGAGCAAAGTCACCAGTCTACCAATGTCAGCCAAATTTAAGCACACTCAAAGGGCACAGGCATAGGAGTTTCCCGTTTAAAGTTTAATAATCTAAGGCTAAAATAAATATTTCCTTATGTATGGCATCAGAAGACTTCTGCTTAAATAGGAAATAGGAAAGATCACCTGAACTTACCTTCCAGTACTCTAATTGACACACACAAATAAACATAAACAAGCCAACAATTAATATACATCTCTTGTAAAAATTTCATCTACCTGGAAACACTGTTTCAGTGTCTTATGAGTTTGCCAATACTGTCTGAGTAACGGCAATACTTGTTGATTGAGAGGTGTTTCTAGCAACTGTTTATCTTCTCCTTCACCAGGGATGCCATACATGTCACACAGTTTATTAACAATGCTTTGTGCTTGAGACTGCAATCCATCAGATGTTTCCTGAAAAGAAAACAAATACAGATTTACATTAACTCAGGATCTGTAGTATATGAGTAATTTTATACATACTCTTTTTGTTCAACTTAATTTTGATTACGGCAACCATTGTTAATTAATTTACATTAAACAGTTACCAAAGATAAGTTGGTAAACTCTTCAATTTATAAATCCTGCCTGTTTGTGTTGTGTGTATAATGCATTGTGACAGATAGCCCGCTAAGCACCTTTGTGTGTAAACCTTTGAAACACTCAAGCCTAAGGTTGCCAATTGCCAGTACATTTTGGGACTCTTAAAATAAATGCCAGAGGTACAGTATTTTGGTTCCTATATATGACAATCCAATATTGGCTGATTTACCACTGCATAATGCACAGGGGTGTTGGTTGTTAACTCACATGTAATGCAGCCACCACCAAGGCAGGACTTTGTAAGCCTTCCTCTCCTACTAAAGCTTCCACTTCAAGACTTTCTTCATTCTCATTGGAAAGTGGTCTGCCCTTGCTGAATTGCTGATATGTATCTTCTAACTGAGAGTGAGCTGCTACTTGTGCATGGCTGTACCTGAAGAATAGCGTCTCACTTGTTTGACGTTTGTATTGCTCTTTGGCATGGATTTTATCCACAGAACTCATCTAATAGGGTATGAAACAGACATATTAGAGACACTACATTTCATATATTATTTGTTGAATATAGATGAAAGCAGAACCCTGAGAATGTTATACCTTTAAAAACCCACCAATGGAAAGAGTGGAGTTGCAAAAAAGCATCAGGCTGCACATAAGGTAGTTTCTCCTGAGTCAATCATTTGGTCCGTCAGAAAATAGATGGGATTCTGTGTATCAAATACACAGCATCATCACATGGTGACATGATGCACAAAGCCCCCACTTTGAGTCTACATTCACTATTGTAACTATAAACACTTTCTTTTGAAAGTTTGTTACCTGAAGACAATATTTTCATTCTAAAATCAATTAAAAACTTAATTTTCTATACATACCTTAGAAAGGCATATTTTTGTGCCAAAAACTTTTGTATTTGTGAGGTGACTTCCAAAGATCCCACTTTTATACCAAAGAAATATAATTTATAAGTAATGAACCTAATTTTATTTATGAAAAGTAACATTTTGATGCCAAAAGACACAAATGTGACTAAATTATAACTTAACTGCAGTATCTTTCAATTAAATCACAATTCTCTTAATTAAAAAACACAATGTCACTCAATCTCAGGAATTATAAATGTAATGGTTCCTTTCTCACCTGTAATATCCAGATGCCGTCTTCACACCATATTCCAACTTTTGGTACACTACCTACAATGCACCAAGAATGGATATCTGGAACTGAGGTATACTGTGACAATTGTATCTGTTGTACAAGCTCACCAGTCTCGAGATTCAGTAAGCTGCATGTATAAAATAAAAATATATTTAATAGAAATGTCACAGGTTTTGAAGCAAGGTGTCGATTGGGTAACTTCCATCATGGGGAGATTTAAATTTGGAAACTTCATTACTACAGCCAAATGTCATTAGTGGTAAACAAATAAAAATATAAAGAAAAAATATGCAAATTTGATCATTATCATAATAATGAATATGTAAATTAGACCCCAACAAGGTAGCCAGAGTTTTTAACCATGGCCTACCTAGAATATCTATAGTCAATCTGCCTATCCATTCAAGAGTTACAGCATCCGAGTGGAAAGAGATGCGGGCATTGCAACAACAGTATGCCTCGCAGTGGAGGCATAAAAAAGCCATTTCTCTCACATTTTGACATTAAGTTATTATGTGTTTCACATAATGTGATTCGGTACAAACTTACAGGATGGAACAATGAGGAGCTTAAGGTTAACTCTGGCCCCTATTCCTCTCTATAATCAGATTATAATGACCCCTTGCTCTTGGACTAAGAAAGCATATTCAATTCCACCCCTTATCACCTAGCAAACAAAGATCTTCCAAAACAGTTCGTAATAATAACCAGCACTGCTAAGCTCTTTTAAGTTTCTTCAATTGTTTAGTACTAAAATTCTAATTACAACATAAAACCTTACAACATTAGTTATAGCCTACCTGAGCATTTGGTCAGCTATTATGCCCAATGTCAGTCTGTGTACAAAGCAGGCTTTAGCCTGTCTGATGTCAACTTGATTGGAAAGTCTACACACATGAAGATATTCTGTGAGAAAAAACCCACCAAAACATTTGTGTAGTTACTTGTTTTCTAATGAAAGAAACAGGAAATAATGTTTTGAGGTTAATAACAGTGCATTGGTTATTTGGAGGGCACTGTGAAAAATCTAAACATTTTGCCTTTGGATTCGAGGAATATCCCGAGGGTCTTCTTTTAACTTTCTATAAATTCACTAGCTTATGTATGATTTACCTTTTGTACCAGATATACTATGGACAGCTCCATTGCTAGATATAAGGTACACACGATTTGTTGACAAACAGCCAACATTGGTGATGATGTCATAATCAGATTGGTCTGCAACCTAAAAGAAATATCAAAATCAAACCATTCATTGAAGCAAGTACACTTATTCATTTTATAGGGTTTTATCAGTTTGGCTGTTGCCACATATTTTAAGGGAGGAAAAGTGACATGGTTTGGAGTCAAACCTGGGACCTTACATGTTTGAGACCCATTAGGCCTACAGTGTTATGCAACTTTTAGCTAGATGCAAAAACCTTATATTTTGCTAGTGACAATATGGCAAATCCGCCAAAACTTACAAATTGGTGGTAAGACAAAAACTGAACCTCAAAACAGTTATTTCTAGAAAAATTGGAGGAGAAATATGAATTATATTAAATTAGTCCTCAGAATATTAAGAAATGCCTTCCTGATTGAGCATGCCAAGTGATGGCTACATGGAATTTGATCCTATGTAGCAGACTTTCTTTTGGGAATGAGTGCAGATGAACAAATACAATTTTTTACAAGATCAAACAAACATTAACACAGACATATAAAGACACACACAAACAATATACATACCTTAACCCAGAGATATCTAAAAGCTGCAGCCACAACTTTCAAATCTAGAGCAGTTTTACAGTCTGTTTTCTGCACACACCCCTGACTTATGACACATGTATTCAGATGCTGATGTACACTGTGAGTCTTACTATGCCATATGAAGTATAGACCAGGAGGACTAGGAGATCTGGAAATTATACAAAGAAATGGACTTATGACACATGTATTCATATGCTGATGTAGGCTGTGAGTCTTACTATGCCATATGAAGTATAGACCAGGAGGACTAGGAGATCTGCACATTATACAAAGAAACGGCCAGGAAATTTACAATACAAAAATATTTATTGGTTCTGATGACACCTCTTTTTGAAAAGAATCTATTGAGCTTGTAAATCTTTTTCTCTTTCTAGAAGGTTTAGACTGAAGAAAGCAAGGCTCAAAATACTTTTTGTTTTGAAGGGCTATTTTGAATAGATTATACGAAAAGTAGCCCTTGTGTGTACATTTTGACATTGTCAAATATTCTTCGATTTTGGATCAAAGACTAATCGCCCTCATCCCCATGTATCTTGAGTCCTGCAGCGAAGTATTTATTACCATTTAGCAACTACGAACCAAAGATCATGTTTTTAGAGACTGTCCCACATGCACCTCAAATGAATCGGATTTGATTAAAACATTGTCTTCAGCCGATCAATTTTTTTCACAAAGATTGATAGTTGCAAGCTGTCCATACTTTTTGGCAAATTTCTACTTTGTTATTGCAGTTTGAAAATAAGCAAGACAATTGAACACCAATATTCTTTTAGAATTTGCAGGCTTCAGTCACTAAAGGACTACTGGTTTCCATCATGTTAATCATCCTTCATTGAAAGGCTCTTGTTTGAGATCGAGAGTGAACAACATTAACATTATTGCTGGACTGTTCAGTTATTTTGTAATTTCTCACACTTTACAAGACATTTTATACGTACCCTGGCCATATACACACAGCACCATTGGCTTGATACAGGCTACATGGTGGACAGTTTACTAGTAGTGTGGTGGCTTTACCAACATGATAAGGTTTTTCCTTAGAACTAAGATCTGAAAAAAAAATAAACAACACATTCTTTTCAAGATTAAACAGGCTGTACTTGTCAAGTTATCATGTAACTCGCAAGGTTTATTTTTAATGTTGGAATAACGTATGTGATGCACAAAGTCAATCAAATAAGCAAAAAGTATGAGCTCAAGTGTTGAACAAAATCGATTGGGACAAAATGAGTGGTTAAATTCAAATACAAATGTCACACCTCAGGAACTGTACCTCTTGATGTTGATGAAATTAGACAATTTTTCAGTCCATTTGTCATGTGTCTCAGGTATAAGTTTCTAACAAGATGAAAAATTTACAAGAATCTGATGAGATACATCATATAGAATATGCACCAGGAAACTGATAATAATTGTAAAGTGTGCTGAGGCTTGTGGATCAACGTCCAGACATTGTGCCTGTGTGTAGCGCAATATTATAAGTCACTGCACTTTTTTTTAAATTTACATTTCTGGATTTCTTATGGTTGATATTTTTGTCAATCAAACTGAACCAAAATGACATTCTACATTCTCACATATATTTTTGTGTTGGAACATATTGGCAAGATGTAATTTTGTGATTCCGCAAAGACACTGATAATATTCTTCATATTTCAGCATTTTTTGTAGCTCTGATTTTCTTGTGAATCAAACTGAACCGAAATGACATTCAACAAAAAAATTGTTCATATTGCATGATGTAATTTTATGATTCCTCAAAGACACTGGTAATTTTATTCACATTTCAACATTAATCCCCTTATTTTATCCCTGAAAATATTGTGTGTTCCTGCTTAAATTCCACTGTTATCCCCTGGTGTAAGTATTGATTGTTCCCTTACCAGGCTTTAATGATAACATTATTAATTACAGCCAGCCTCTAATGATACAAGTCCATTATAACTAATGGATTTAAAACTAATCAATCCATTAGCTTCCATTAATACACCAAATTCATAAATTAAACGTCAGGATTTACTAACCTACTGTTAATGCACGAAACCTCACAAGCAATTTGTTGCTATGTTGGCTATCAGTCAATGATCTCTCCAACCAAAACACTAAATCATGATCTTCATCCAGTAAAACTGATGATATCACTGCCCCACCTGGATCACTGAGGATAAAGAAGCCTGCTTTAGACCACTGTCCCTGGCTGCCTTGATATGAATACGACCATACTTCTACCAATCCATTTTGGTATACCTATAAGAACAAGAAAAATTTGGTACTTAGTGAGCCATTGTTCTCAATTGTGACCAAACATTGCAGGAATGTAAGTTTGTTGTCCTGTACACCTTCCTGCGCAAAACTGATATTCTTGTCTACAGCGTTGATGTGGAGACTTGTTCGCTTTTCTTTAACTTCACAAGAGTATGATCCACTTAACGAAACTAATGTGTTGGTGGTGTGCCATTGTAGGTTTGAAGGGCTAGCCGCTCAAAACGTTCCATATATATAAATTTGCGACAATCTGGGAAACCGGTGAACCCATCGCACAGCAATGTTTCTGTTGGTAAAATTTCCCATCGTACACAAAGTAGGTAGAGTTCAAACAAAGTTCTAAAAGGAAGCAAATTTGTTTGGTGCTACAGCTTAAAGGGGGTCTCCGGCAATGATAACATTATGCCTTATATGTTAGAAAAATAATTTTCAAGCACGAATCACGTGGTTTTATTTAAAACAAACTCATATTGACCATAAAAACGAATAAAAACAGTCGGCTCTCAACACGCGATATTCAAAATTCCTGCGCCGAAATTGTCTAAGCGCAATGACGTAATGGTTATTTGTGCTCAATTGTCGTCCGCCTTCATTGTATTACTGGGACGTCATTGCACTCGGTGCCCGGGAATTTTGAATATCGCGTGTTGAGAGACGGATGTTTTTATTCATTTTTATGGTTACTATGAGTTTGTTTTAAATAAAACCACGTGAATCGTTCTTGATAATTATGTTTCTTACATATAAGGCATAATGTTGTGATTGCCGGAGACTTCCTTTAATACCCCAACAACTCTCCTGTGACGTCATACCATCAACTGTGTCACAGATCAATAGTTCATCATCTGATCAGTCAGCCTGATGATGCGTCTTGGATGAGACGCGATAATGCCACTATCAAAAAAACTAAGTTCAGATGAACAGATTAAATATTCATTTTATTACGTTTATCTACCTGGATGGTTGAGAATATTCACAAAGCTCCTAATATACTCACAACAAAAGCTGGTGAATTTTCTTTTTTGAAGAAGCACACTTGGACAATTGGAGAAGGTGATAGGTCAAAGTGCAACCTGCCTTTTCTTGATGAACCCTGAAAAAAATAAATGATAATTACTGATCAGTATATATAAATTATCGTAGTGATGAAACTTATTGTAGCTAATTTTAAAATCCTATCTTAAATTCATAACATCTATGCAAATACCAAGTATTCTTTTAGCAACCTTTATCTATTGCCAAAGCTAAAATTAGAAATGAATTGTCAGCACCCAGACTTGAGATGAACTTTGAAACTTTGAGGTACAAGATCTTCTTATCATAGCAAAGATAAACGATAAGAATTCACAGTGATAGTATGTAGGGAAGCTGCAATTTATATTTTCTGTTTGAAGGAAGGGGTATGAACGTTTGGACAGTATTTATTGTGGGACATTAGAGCACATCAGACATATCGAATTGCATTCTGAATACGAAGAATGTCCTTCTGATATCAAATAATTTAGATTTTTGAAATTAGCAATGTAATACACATTTTATGGCAAATCATTAAAAAATTTTTTTTTTTTTTTTTGATATTTAACAGTACTTGAAGTAAACTTTAGAAATCTGATGATTTATACTTAAAGTGTAAGTAGGTGGGATGAAAAGCTGATGATCAATTGAAAATTTTGACCTTTCGTATTGAAGATATGGATTTTTTTCCCCAAAACACACACACAAAAAAAGGTCTTTTTGGGTAAAAATCCATATCTTCAATATAAAAGGTCAAAATTTTCAATTGATCGTCTGCTTTTCCTCCCAGCTACATACACTTTAAGAATATATCATTAGATTTATAAAATTTATTTCGAGGACTGTTATATAACAAAAATTTGAAAAATATCAAATTTTAATAATTTGTCATAAAATTTGTATTATATCGTGAATTTCAAAAATGAAAATTATTTGATATCAGAAAGACATGCTTCAGTATTCAGAATGCAATTCGATAGGTCTGAGGTGCTCTCATGTCCCACAAAACAACGCTCATTCTAGATCCCTTAAGTGACACCATTCTTTAGTGCAAAAGATGATTTGACTATAATTACCTTTGCTTGCCTTTGTTAAATTTCACAAAGGAATACATGTGCAGAGCATCCCCACACTAACATTATGTTCTGGACTGGGATTTGAACTCCACACCTCTCTTGCTCTGTTCACTCATCTGTTTTCTTGTGTCTTGGGTTGTTTGCCTTTATTGAGTGTCACAAAGAGATGACCAGGGCAACCCCACACCTAGTGACCCTGCCAACTACACCACATTCTGGGATTTAAACTCCAGACCTCTCTTGTTCTGTTTACTCACCTGTTTTCGTGGTTGTGCAACATCATATGTCTTGAGTTGCTTGCCTTTATTGAGTGTCAAAAAGAGATGACCAGGGCATCCCCACACCCTGTAGATTGCATCATGATCTGCCGAGTCAGATGGTGTAAATAACTCTTTCAACTCCTACATGGAAGAGTGGGTCAAATGCAAACATGAAGATATAACTTAATTATATGTTAATAAATGCATATATCGCTTGTTGAGATAGAAATTGGACTTAATAATGCTAAGATGCAGGGGGAGTGCATTGGATGTACCACCATTCAATGCAAGTGCTTTATTGAGTCCAGTGTCCCTCTCAAAAAGTGATATGCAAATTTATTAACAGATTTCATACATGATAAAAAGAATTTCTGCAATTTTTTATAACAAAGAAAGTACTAACAAATGTCAGAAAACCTTCAAGAAAAATAAATCAATCCTGCAAACACACAGCGCATAGTACGCAAAACAGTGCTCAAGTGCAATTTACACAATATTTATGATTTACCCAATTTCTAATTGGCTATGTGGTTCTAAGAGTGTACTACATGTAGTTGGTTATGCCTAATGCATGACTGGTACGTGCGCACTTCTATAAATTTATGAGTGCGTAACTTTTTTGACATGCAGTATACAAAACCAAATAATTTTAGTCTATTAGGAGTTCAACAAAGATTGGCCTACTCTTTTTCACCTTGGCAATGTTTAGAATTATTTTCACCCCAATTGGACAACCCCTAGATGACTTTTGCCTTCAGATGACAGTGACGTCAGTGTGTCTATCATTACGCAGAACTTCATATTGCGAGTATACCCTGAAGGTTGTAGACATGCACATGTATGTTTTTAAGACACTGCATAGATGCACATGCGATACAGCTGCCTCAACGCATTGGCAGTGTTCCACACGAGTGCTGCTTATTTTGTTTGTCTGTATACATTTATAATATGACATACAGGCTGTATAAAATGATTGGTACCCACTGGTTTTGGTATTTATTGAAAAGCCGACTTCTTCCAAATGCAACATAGCATCCTCTTGGAATGGCCAGAATTTATAGCTTATAACCTTTCATCACATTAATCTAACAAAAACTGGTGGATCCTATGTTGCATTTTAATGCAGTCATGTCCACAATCACTGAAAACAGATGGATACCAATCATTTTGATTCATCCTGTATGCAGGTCCAGGGAAATCAGTTCGGGGGCACTCTTAATTTACGGCCGTCTCTGATATCAAATACTCTTGAAACGTCATGTCACATAACAGTATCATATTTCACAGACGTCTCATAAATCACATACTCCCTTGTTTCAAAACCCAGTCGCAAACGATATTAGTAATTTTGGTGAACGTGCCAGCACACTGGGAATAATTTTGTGAGTACATTTGTAGGCCTTGTCAGGGTTGTAGCTAGCCCAAGTTGAGTGCCTGCTAATTTTACTATCCAATTCATGATTTATAGCGCAGGCTCGGGTACTCTTGGGATTTTTTTACTTCAAAATATTATTTTGCTTTTGGCCATTGAAATCTAAGTGTGTTCTGTGACCATTTGTCAGAATTTGCACTGATAGATATAATTTTGCACAGGTAGATATTTTCTAAACACAGGAAAGCTTATTCTAAAACACTCAGCTTCGTTCCAATGTGCTGCATCGAGTGCCCAGCTGTCAACAAAGCTCGACGTATGTGATATCACAGACCCCCGTATTAAATGCCCGTATATGAAATCACTGACCCGTCTTTGAAATCAGAGACGTCCGTGAATTACAAGTGCCCCCGAACTGAAATTGTTTCTTACAAGGCTTTAGCTGCAACCAGTGTGAATCTCATATTTTTTATCACACTATTAATACATGATACAAGGTGGTATCAAAATGTTTTAGAATCAAACCACCCAGAAGTGAAGGAGCTATATTGATGAAATTTAGTCAGTGTAATCACTGGTCCTTATGTACATTATGGTGCAAAAATGGTCTCGTAAGTACATGTATGTTAACTATGTTTACTTTCTTTACAGGTGGTGCTAAGTTTGTTTTGTTTATATAAGGCGGAAAAAATAAGACTCATAACACCGTGCATTGATATAGAATGGTATGCACGCAGTTGGGCAATGCTTACGCTAGTCACGCATTACGCAACACACAACTACGTGCATACCATTCTATATCAATACACGGTGTTATGAGTCTTATTTTTTCTGCTTATATATGCCGAACAAACTTTAGCACCACCTGTAAAGAAAGTAAACATACTTATGAGACCATTTTGGACCATAATGTACATAAGGACCAGTGATTACACTGACAAAATTTCATCGAAATAGCTTGACTTCTGGGTGATTTCTAAAACTTTTTGATACCCCTTTGTATGCATAGACAAACACACAAGTTCTACTCAGAGATGAAACCAGGCATTTTGAGACCAAAATACTAGATTGGTTTTGTGATCGATCAATTTTTATTCACAGATCAAATGTTTTAAAAGCAAATGACAAACATCCTTCTACAGTTTATATTATAACGAAACCCACAATTTCATAATATACATAATATTTCTCCTTTTTTGATTTGCTGATTTGTTACATCCATTTCAAAATGTATCATCCAAGTGAAAGTCGCAAATCTAGCACCTCACTCACTGAGTGTTAGCAGCCACATTGGCCTCTTTTTTTCAAATTCAATCTCACCCAATGAACCAATTTTTTAAAAATATTGATAATTTCTCAGTACACAACCCTGCTTAATGATTCTTAATCTCTACAAACCTCTTTGTTTTCATATTAAATCAATTTGGTGCACACAATTTTACACTGACTTACATGGTTGTCTAAATTTTTTGCATACAATACGGTGCTGTCTCCGTTTATCATGCTGCTCACTGCCTGATTGGGTATAAAAAGTTTCAAAAGGGGGCCATCAGGTAGAAAATTATAGTGTTTGTTCCAAATTTGCCAAATTTTCAATAAAATTTTTCTGAAATATGACAATAAAATTCTAGAAAAAAGCGGGTAGCTGCAGGGTAACCAAACCTAAAATAATGGGGAATATCGACAGGTACATCCCCGTCACCTGATAAGTAGAGTGCCCTCCAGGGGTGGGAGTACTATGGATAATGGAACTTTATTTTCAATTGTCAGAATGTGTCCGTATTTCTTTTAAATGTAATCCCTTTGATTTCCTGAAGACTAAACTTTCTGCCAAACGGTGTTAAATACAGGGTTTTCAGTCAAATCAATCAAGCTATATATAAAATGTGAAATTTGATTTGAGTTGACATCATTTTGCTTTCACAGTTCAATACCCTTATTGGGGTATTTCAGTTGTAATCCATACACCCGGCCCTTATGGAAGACATGATGTTAATCTTCCATACAGGGTGTAGAATAATTCACCCATTCAGGTAATTCCATTTGAAATTCACACTCCTTGTGTGGAAGCCTAAGGTCATGTCTTCCATAGGGGGTGAATGCATTTCAACTAGAATAGACCATTGCCCTTCACCTTTTTCAGAGAGATTTTCAAGCCCAGTCCCACAAAATATAATGTGCACATGTGACCGTCTCCCACGGAATGAGCGTAAAGATGAAAGTTCATAGTTTTGAGACCTTCTGGCTGCTGAGTTGATGTTTTTTGTTTGATACACACCTGTACAAGCCAGTACTATGTCACGGTGAATGGTGCATTCTGTAAATCAGTAGTACATCCTTTGTGAATGCACAATGGGCATTCACAAAGGACATAATACTGGCTTGCTAGGTAGGGTCACACAAAGAACATAAACTAAACTGCCAATTTCGACTTCACTCTAATTTCGTGGGAGCAGGTCATATTGCCTCTAATGAACCAGAGCCCACCCAACCATCACACATCAGCTCATCTATTGCACACCACTATGAGCAGGCCATATTATGATCTCATATCAAAGGACACAGTTCACTCATCTCCAGTTTTAAACAACTGAAGGTTAAAGAACTGTCTCCCGACAGATGAGATCCTAAAGTTTGTTCAGCTTACAATTGGTGGAAAAGATGAGACTTGTAACTTCTGTGACTAACGTGCACTTGCGTGAATTTTGGATTTATTGACTCGCACAATAACAAAAAACAAATAATTTCTACCTACATGTATTATAAGCCAAACAAACTTGTGCAGTAATAATTTGTAAAATTAGAAAATTAGAAGTTCTTGATGTTTATATTTTACTAGCGGGACACCCGCTAGGTGAGTAAATGGGAGCGTTCACTAAAACAGGAGGAATTACTGAACAGGTAGAATCATTGAAAAGGTAAATTTTATTTTTCTGAACCTGACCCTCCTTAGGGGGCTGGCATTTTCTTCGGAAGGGGGGTCCCAAATATGTCGGTGACCGGAGTCAATTTTTTTATGACCCCCCCCTATCGCGGGCAAAATTTTTTTACGACCCCCCCTATCGCGGGTTGAAAAATTTTATGACCTCCCCCCCCCCCTTCCAACTACACAGACTCAAGAAAAATTATTCATTGCGGAACTAAGGCGCGAGCGCGTCAAAACTTAAAAGTGAAGAAAGTGTGTGGAGCACGGTAAAATTTTTATTGTAAGTGTAAAGAAGGCGTGCGGAGCGTGTAAAAATTTTGCATAGATTGTACGCACATTTCGACTGCGAAGTTAAAGAAAAGTCACCAGCCCTAAATAATTCTATAAACCCCCTATTTTGGGTGTTAAAAAAATTATGACCCCCCCTATTTTTGGTCTGAAAATTCTATGACCCCCCCAGTATTTTTGGGACCCCCCTTCCGAAGAAAATGCCAGCCCCCTTAAGCCTACGTTTCTGTTTTAACTTTTTTCTTTCTTTTTAGTTTCTTCTACATGGGCCGATAACCCACATACTCGTACAGCCTGTTTGTCCTCATTTTGTTTTCTTTTTTTATTTATAGTAGGCCTACCTCTTCATGTTGTTTGTACTTTTTAACACACATCTTTTTCCCGTATTTATTACTCTACGGTCGTTCACCCGTAATATCATTCATTACGTGACTCTGCGTCATTTACGCGTGCCATGGCGTAGTGCTGCGTTACCCGCGCGGTATCGCTGCGCTACGTGAGCGGCTTGGCATTAGATACGCCCGTGCGACGCGCAGGGCTACATTTTTGTAGCTTAGTAACTGACTCCTTTTTTTGTTTACCTAGTATAGCAACGGACCACATTTTCACTGATTTTGAGGCCAATTCTTGACCGTTTTCAACCAAATTTTCAGCATTACCCTCTCGGTATATTCCTCAATCTCCCGTATGAATTTGGTGACATTTGGATCGAAACTGACGGAGCCTTTATACACATAGATAGATAGATAGATAGATAGATACAACATTCCCCTATTAGGTCGCATGTCATAAGTTGGGTATGCTAAAAGGGTGGAGGGATTACACTTTTCTGAAAATTGGGATACAAATTTGATTGGCTTTCCGTAACCCCATATCCTACAGCAGTGGTTGATACCTCATTTTAAGCCTAATATTATACTCTTTCAGTCTACTGAAGCATATAATTATACATTATAATTATTCAGTAAAAAATCACATCTGTTGAAATGAAAAATGCCAGGGGTGGAGGAGCAGGCGGATGTGGAGCAGGCGGTTACTTTTTCAAATCTAGGGAGGCTATGATGTATTGACAGCTTTGAATGTTGAATTTGTACAACTAAAACAATTACTGACTACTTAAGGTGGTACTACACCCCCTGATAAATTGTGTGAATAATTTTGCATTTTTCTCAAAAAGTAACTGCACACTGGTAACAAAAGTTATATGTATATTATAGGGCAAGGAATCCAATTACTTCACTGAAATTTCAGTGATTCAAGACAAGGGTTCATTACATATGTTAAGAAATGAGGTACATTCTAGCGGTACCTCTTTTCTTATCATAAATAATGTACCGCTTGTCTTGAGTCACTGAAATTCCAGTGTAGTAACTGGATTCCTTACCCCTTTAATATATACATAACTTTTTTTTTACCAGTGGGATATTATTTGTTGAGAAAAATGCAAAAATAGTCACAAATTTATCAAGGTGTGTAGTACCACCTTAAAGGGTTATATGTTCCATTTTTTCATTTTTAATGAAATCCTAGTTGAATTTCAGTATTTTTAGCAATATGCTAATGTACATTTCTCTTCTTGATATTCATTTCCTCAATAATAGAATAACCATCTCATTAATTACTCGTAAAAAGGTCATTGACCTTCACAATGTAATTAACATATGTACACTTATTTTAAATAGTTCATTTGAAGCATTAATGTATTGAGAACATATCCTCTAAATCTGATGACATTCTTGCATATAATACAAATTTTACAATCATTTTTGTAATTGAGGTCCGATTTGAGAAAAACACATTTGAAAATTGAGAATTGTGTATTAATTAATTGGTAATTTAGCATTATCTCAAAACTTAAGCATGTGTTAAGGTTAAAAATGGTGTTAATTAATAGAGATTGTCAATATATACAACATATCAAAAAATACATTTTTTGTCATTTTTGACCATGTAATGGAAATTGTACCCAACTTATGACATGCAACCAGTAAGATAATGGGAAATTACACTGATCATGTAATGCTTTGATAAACAAATGATTTACAGCTTTTATTTGAATAATCTGAGATGGAAATAAAAATCTGAATCATGTGAAAATCATTTATGTTCTGTTAGTGTTAGCTATTTGTTCAGTTTCTTGATTGCAAAGCACCAATACAAGTACATGTTTAGTACTCATCAAAGGAATGATTAAATAAATTTAATCTGAATCTGAATCTGAATCTGAATATATATCTGCTGGAGCTTCAAATTTCTCCAAATCTTCTCGACTTCTGTGACACACAACTCCTACCCCACCTAAACATGTCTCCCATGCTTCATATCCACATTTCCTCATCTTTGCATCTATGGCATCTATAGTTTTGATAATGGTATCTGGGCGTATAAGAGTAAATGCACAACCTCCGCCACCTGCACCTGTTAACTTGGAATGCAGACCATACTGAGATGTAGTGAGACAGATTTGTTGCAATGAAGGATGAGAGACACCAAGAATGGAGAGGAAGTGCTGATTCATGTCAACTAACTCTTCAAGTTGCATCATCAGTGTCATCTGGTCTCCAGTCTGAGCTGAAGCCATCTCCTTCAGCACCAACTCACATGTAATAGCCAGATTATCAACAGCTTCTAACACTGGGTTGATAATGGACGGATACCTGTCTAGCTTCTCACGTACACCTGCTACAAGCTCTTTGGTGCTCCTTGGAACTTTGGTATTGATGAGTAGAATACGCAACTGTGGCATCTTGTCAAGAGGAGTGATGCTAACTTGTGGTTTATTTTTGAACCTCAGTGCACCTCCAAAGACACTGACTGAATTGTCAATGCCAGACGGATTACCATGAATGAGGCGTTCTCCTTCAAAAGCCCATTTGTTAATCAATTCCAAGTCGGACGTGGTCAAACCTGAATCACCGCACACTGAAATGGCACCGACTTTGCGTAGAAGAGAAGCAGCGAGACAGACAGAGAAAGCTGCAGAGGAGCCTAATCCTGCTCCTGTTGGAAGTTGGGAAACCACAAGTGCATTGCATCCTTCTAGTTTCTTACTACCAGTGATAGAGAGGTATAGATACACAAATGCAATCAGAGCCATCCCTTTTGTACCATCCTCTTCATGGTATCCATCAACAGTCTTCAACTTTTCGATTTGTTCTTTGGTCGGTGGATTACAATCTTTTACATCTTTTCCAAGCAAATCAGAAAATGTCTCTTGCAAGCTGTTGAGTTCCCAAGTTTGATTCAAATCAATATCAGGAAGCCGCAGAGTCACTTTCCCATCAGCAGTCGGTTTCAATCGAAGAAATGTCCTGAGATTTAAGCTTGTTGCAAGCGCAGTCTTGCCATATACCACTGCATGTTCCCCATGAAGAATAACCTTGCCAGGCGCAGATACAAAGATGACCCCATTCTGACCTTGATGTGACCTTTCATCTTTGCTTGTTGCCATGATGACTAGGTGGTGGAGGTTGAGTTTCAGTAGTGGTTCTGCAGAGGATGGTACAGAAAGAGACAGAAGACAAAATAAACCTACAGACAAGAACCCAATGTTTTTTACAAGAATACAACCTAGCCATACTGAAAAAGGATGGTAAATTGTGCTAAGGATACTAAATATTGTCAAATACACCAATTCAATTAAATTCATGTTCTAATCTACTCTGTACAAATCAAGGTTTTTCTCAAACCAGAAATTTGCATCCCAACTTCTCTGACCCAACTTAAGGACATACAGGGTGTCCCAAAAAAAAGAGGCCCCACATTGCGTCCTCTTTTTCTCCTATTTCTGAAACGTTGATCAAATATATTTTGGTATGTAAAGAAACCCTAAATCGTTAGCTTTAATAAACCAAAACAATTCTTTCAATCGGCTCACAATTTTTGAAGATATGCCCTCTTTAAGAAATGTACCCGTTTTTCACTCTTTCCACGGAGTAGGTTTGGTTACTTCAAAGATTGAAAAGTGCATATACCATGCATGAATATAAAACATTCCTCGCTGATAACTTTATAAAATAACAACTTTATTTAAGGGAATGGGCTTTACCGGTGGGCTTATGGGTTATGGATTTTGTTAAGTGTCATTAATTTGGGCGAAATTGATGTGGGATGGGACTTCTTTTGCTATACTTGCAATTACTTATGTTTTTCTCGTTTCTTGCTTTCCTTTTATTGACAACATAAGTCATTTCTCTTTTTGGAATAAAAGGTAGCCCTGAAAAGGGCTGTTTAGTTTGTGTTTGGTTCTTTTGAAGTGAATTTACTGTGCTGCTCTGCCCTCTACCTGGTTGCCTCCGTGACTAATACAGGTTTCAGAACTAGTTCTCATTGCATTAATTGCGTTGCGTACCATCCTTAAGGCCTTGTGCTTGGATACTTATGAATGCAGCAGTAATACTGGGTTGCGAAGATGTTTGAAGCTAGCTGGTGATCCTCGCTTATAGTGAATGCTTTCCCAAGACTAATGCTATTATCTATCCATGTCATTAACCGTGTGTTTCGTTTAAATCTTTGATGTAGCCAAACCTCATCCGTGGACAGAGTGAAAAACGGGTACATTTCTTAAAGAGGGCATATCTTCAAAAATTGTGAGCCGATTGAAAAAATTGTTTTGGTTTATTAAAGCTAATGATTTAGGGTTTCTTTACATACCAAAATATATTTGATCAACGTTTCAGAAATAGGAGAAAAAGAGGACGCAATGTGGGGCCTCTTTTTTTTGGGACACCCTGTACCTGCCTGTGCAGGGACTTGAACTCAGATGACATTTATGTACACACACAAGCTCACAAAAATCAAGAATATGATTGTTGACAAGAGGCTTACGCATTGTACATTGGAACATCAAAACATTCAAACATGACACAATAGAGTTCACAAGATTAAGTTAATGATGCATACCCACTATTTTTTTAATCAATCACAAATGATTCTTTTTTCATATTCATATTCAAGCTGACTGGAAACCCATCAAGTCATGCAACTCTATAAGATTATCATCCAAGGCATCGACATGGACTCATCTGACCCCTTTAGACCAAAACTTCAAAGAACCAGGTGGGGAAACAACACTCAATATGCCACACTTCACATCTACTGCTTACATCAATTCATTTTTCAACGGACCACAAGGTGGCTCCTATCCACAAGACCTTCAGAGACATCTATCTGGTCTACATGGGGGACAAGTTTTAGGCAATCACTCTAGCGACCTCCTAGCCAAGCTCCCAATAGGAAGATTCAGGAGGAAACCAGCAAAGAACAAAGTAAAGAAAGTAAATTAGTAGCCCATGTTTGGAATGGACTCCCAGACTGTGTAGTTGAAGAGATCACTGATTATGGAGCTCAGTCCTTCAAGAGTCGTGCACATCAACATCTTTCTTGTCAAGCTGCTGTGAACCACTAATTGGCCCATATAACTACCGTGGGGGTGGGCTTATAGCCGAAGGTGGGCTTACACCCGGGTGGGTACAGTATATATAGTGCTATGTTGCCTATATATCTGTGATTGACATTAGTTAATGGGCGAGTATTGTAATGTTTACCTTGCATTTCATAAAAAAAAAAAAAAAAAAAAACATGTGCGGACAGTTTAGTAGCAGGGCAGCCAGGTAAGGCCCCACCCCGGGGGCCCCACCCCAAAAAAAAAATGTGGTGTGCATGAAAATACTCACATTTCACTCACTATTTTAAATGTGCACCAATTACATCCCCCGAAATGGTCTACTTTTTAGACAACTGCAACTCTAAAACATTTAGTGATACAGTACGGTACTTTAAAATGCCATCCCAACCCTTTGGTTACCTTTTGCATAATTTGTAGAAATCACCATGCAGCAAAATCCTGAACATTACAAACACAGAAATTGCCACATTAATTCAGGGCTGGAAATTATTAAAATTTCCCTGGAAGATGATCAAAATTATCCTTCCAAAAAGACAAATTTCCCTCAAAATTCTAAATGTATTTCTTTGTTTAATTAAGGACCTTAATTTCCCTCCAAACCTCCAAATTTCCTGGGAAGGAGCTTTAAAATCTTCCCACTTTCCACATTTTTTCCAGGCCTGACTGTCCAGTGTTTTAAATGAATACTGGACTGAACCAATCCAGTGTTAATGAATGAATACTGCTTACACATTGTGTGCACAATTGCACAATAATGTTGGAACGATAAAGTGGGAACCGGTAATGGTGAATCCAACGGACGAGGACACAAAACACATCAAGACAAGAATCAATAAATGATACAAGAGAATACCTTGAATATATGAAAAACTTGAAAGAAAAAGTCTAGTCTCTATTTTACTTGTTTCCAAGTTGGTGCACCTAATTGCTCTTTGGCACTTGGAACGATAGTTGGATAGGAGACTTAGGCTTAACCGTACTCTGAGATCTGAATTCATTGCATGTGGACTCGTTTTGTACTTGCTTATCACAGAAAAGTTAGTATTTATTTTGCAGTAAACCTTTGATGGCGCATATTTTAAGCGTATATTGCATATTTACTGTGTTGAAATGCACCTGTCTCTGATTGGCTGCTGAGGCGATCTGCTATTGCCATGCCGAGTGGAAATTTATGAATGAACTTTGCGCCGTATACATGTGTTAACTTGTTAACTTAAATACTGCAAAATATTATATAGCACACTAATCACCTTCCTAGCTGGCACGACATCAGAAGGACTATGCCCAGTCAGAAGGACTATGCTGAGTACAGTGCAAATAGATGTAATTTGTAAAAGGAAATCTGCAAAACATTATAGCATTGCCATAGCATGTTACAATGGTTATTGCATGGATTAAAAAGTTATGTTATGTTTTAAGCTTACTTAAAAATTTTGATTGCAAAAAGAGTTTCGCCCTGCTTTTTGTCTCACCTTCTTACTGCCAAGAAATAACGAATCTGGGGCAGACTGCAATGCAAACATGTCTCTCCATCAACTGATAAATAATTATGTAGAAACTTGATGTGTAAAACAGTGCAACAACTTCTACAGGTACGGGTGCACTTTGACCCTGGTACCACGTAAATGGAGGAGCATTTTCCTTATTTTGAGATGGGTGAAAATACTGTATTTCTCCTATGTCACTGTTATGAACAGTATTAAAATATATTAATTGTAATGTTAAATTATTTATATATATAAATTTAGCAATAATTGATTACTTTTGAAAACCAAAATTGCATTTTTATTATTTTTCACTCAGCTTTAGATATTATGTTTACATTTTTACGGGTGATTGCGTAATACACTGCCAAACCCGGAAGTAAATTGTTGCTTGTTGTGTCTTTCTTGACATGACCTGATCATTTGCAAATGACCATGACAAAGTGTCATGATTTATGCTAGAGGCTTTCAATTCTGTAGCATTTGATCACCCACACACTGAATTCCTGAAAACTGTACAGTGTACACTTGCTTCCTGCTGACAGTGTTGTGAGTTCTGTCCTACAAGAAGCTCCTAGAGTGAGGCTAGTGATCGAAGTCCTGTGTTGTGACTGAAATTTAGCTTTAAGCTTACAGAGCTGAGAGGTATGTTCTTGTTCTTGGAACTAGTGAAAAAATATATTAATATACAACTTTGCATAAGTAGTGCATACAAAAACATGTAGGCCCAAATGCAATTTCATGATTTGATTGATTTTTTATTTCCTTCAAGTATCAATTTTTCATTTCATGATCTTTGTAGTTCACTTTCATTCAAGTTAATTTTGATATGCATTTGGCCTTGATTATGTTTACTTGAGAACTCTAGCTTTGAATTTGCACACACGATCATGACGATAGTTACGCATTCGATACTAGAGTACATTACTATCGTTTTTTCGCTCGGTCAGCGTTGGCATTTTTTTGCAACAGATGTTAAATTGTTATTTATTGTGTTAATGTTAAAATTTGGATGAAAGTTATTTTGATGAGTTAACTGTGTCTTCTGAATAAAATTTGAACAGTCCAAAATGTTGTTGAAGTCCAATTTTAGGAACATTTTTGATGGGATCGCCCATCGTAATCAACTGTATTTACTTCTGAACTTCCATTGTTTTTAATACACAGTGTCATGCTCTAGCGAATCCAACTAGATTTTGAATTCAACGGTCTCAAATGTGAAGCTCATCGGTGAGAAAATTTGTGGCTAGACTTCTCAAGCAAGTGTATAGGCTACATTTATGTATATTGTATACTGTGAAGATGCTTTGATTTTACGCACTCGAGGTTCAGAGTCTATAGCTGTTGTTTTTGGTAGATCAGCAATCAATTAACATCTGATGCATGTTAAATATCCTGTTGAGTGTTGATGTATACACTAATCACTGACCTTTGTCTATTGTTATGCATATGTCACAGTCTGGTGGAGTTGATCAATACATTTTAAAATCAACAGATTTAGAAATGTACAACTTTTTATTTTAAAATTAATTTTCTCAGCCAAATGAAAAACATCATTTTTTTCAGTAATGTCAGAATCAGCTCCTAGGATAACCAGGTTAACCTGGTCAATACTGCAGTTAGTTCCCAGGGTTAGTTCCTTGTCTAGGTGAATTTCAAGTTTGCTGAATTATTCCACAAGAACGAAACTGGGACTGCACAGGGGCTGATCGCTAAAAACCAATGCACTAGAGTCTATTGGACACTAATAACAGCTAATTTGTTTGGGAGATCAACAGAGTATATGTGACCCCTAGCACCACCCACACAGTTGACTGATGATGGAATAAGCCAACACTATGACCCTAGGCATCACCCACAATACTGTGACCCTAGCTGTACCACCCACACACTTCATAGGTATATTAAAGCCCACACCTTTTGCTTCAAGCAGTAATCCTGATCCATTATACACCTACATCATAGTATTAGACCCTAAAGATGTGCCTGTGTACATATATTAGTACTCAACCATTTAATGCTTTTTAAGTGTTATGCTGCTTTCAATTTTGTGTAGCTTCATGCATGCTGGCATTATAGACCAAAGGCCCTAAAAAGAACTTGTCAGGGTATGCATCTAGACATTAGAAGGAGGGAATCTTGTTGGGAGCTTTGAAGCATGGCTAGAAAAGAAGAGTACTAAATCTTATCAGTGGTGCTTAAGTTATTTAGATCAAACATCCACAAACAGTGGCACTGCCATTTTGCCAGGCTTTTTTCCCATCCAAGTCCCAAAGTGGACTATTGAAAATTGTAATCATGTATGGGACCAAGCCTCCTGGACCCCCACTGGGCTTTGTATGTGGACTTCATACCCATGACCATATACAATGAGGTGCTTTGTAGTGCATTTTGGTTAGCATTTATTTTGAAGTGGTGCTTCAGCATGAAATCTAAAGAAAGTGCCTGCATGATAGTTGTAAACACATGATAGTTGATACTAATTATACATGTTTTTTTTTAATTTTCAGACCAGATAATCTTCTTCAGAAAGATGTCAAAGCAACCAGCATTCAACCCTAGTTATCCACAACAGGGGAATCCACAACAGCCCCCACCCCCAGGATATGCCCCACCCCCACAAGGGTATGCACCCCCACCTCAAGGATATGCACCTCCTCCTCAAGGACAGGCCCCTCCTCCTTATGCCGCTCCACCACAAGGGTATGCTCCTCCACCCCAGGGTTATGCCCCTCCTCCACAAGGTTATGCCCCTCCACCCCAGGGATATGCACCTCCACCCCAGGGTTATGCACCCCCACCCCAGGGATATGCTCCTCCACCCCAGGGATATGCACCCCCACCCCAGGGATATGCTCCACAGTCAAATGTGACACACGTGCACACAACAACAGTAAGTGTAATTGTCTAACTTGTTTTTGTTACTGCCTTGTCTTATATATCACATTTTATTTTATTTATTTATATTTATATAGAATAGCTATATATATAAAACAGCAAACATTATCACTGAACTTTCAGACGACCCTTACAGAAATTTCTTAGGGTTGCATAGTGCAATAATTTGCTTTTACAACTGATTGGGAAAGCACAAAAGTGCTTAAAATGATGTTGGGAAATAAATTAGGAATTAACAGTTACTGAAGACAGGAGCTTATATTTTTACTGAAGGGCTTTTTTCCCAACCTTGATTTTCAAGATATGTTTATACCTTTCTATGACTTGACATGTCTTTCAATGTGTCAAAGGTTTTTTTTCTTTCATGACTTCCAAAAGTACTTTTTCCAACCCAAAAAGTGCAGAATTTTCCATTTTTGTCTCGCCTGAACTTTGTTCAGGATGGGACTTAGTAATCACTATTTCTGTCTGTCCGTCGTCCGTCCGTCCGTCCGTCCGTGTGTGTGTGTGGATGTGTGTGTGTGTGGATGTATGTGCATGTGTCCGTCCGGAGCTGTATCTGGGGAACCGTAAGACTTACTGGCGACGCTACTTGGTGGGAGGAAGGGTATTCAAGTTTGCTCCGTAACCGTATGTTTTCGGTGAAAAATATGCAAATTAACATAGCTAATTTGCATAATTTATGCAAAAATCAGCGCACATTGATAGCGGAGTTTGTGGACAGACTATCTCAAGATCCGTCGGGCGCATGGTAACGAAACCTGGTGACAGGAATGATACACACCTGCTGATCACCTGATTAGTTTTTCTGCGAAAAGTATGCGCATTTAGTTGTTAATTTGCATAATTTATGCGGAACGATTCTACAAATATGGTTGGAAATCTGAAGAAATCCGCCTTATGGAGCTGTATCTGGGGATCCGTAAGATCCATAAGCCCTAGTCTTTGTCAAAGACCTCGCGATCCTAGGGGGCGAGCGGCGAAGCCGCGAGCTGAGCGCCGAAGGCGCGACAGAGCGCCGAAGGCGCGACAGCGAGCCGTGGCGCTCCCACTACGGTGGTGGTCCAGGCAAAGCCTTGTTGAAAGGCTACATAAGCCCTATGATGATGAAACGTGGTAGGGGGTAGTATGACCAGAGGATCTCAACCCGATTTGATTTTCAGCGCAAAATATGGTAATTAAGTACCTAATTTGCATAATTTATGCATAAAATGCAAAAACCTATTTTCTCGGAGACTAGGGGTCGTACGTTCTTCAAACTTGGTGGGTGGGTGCATCTTCACCTCAGACAGAACAAGTTTGTATTGGTTAGTGCGTGAAGGTCACCCGAGGTCATCCAGGGGTCATCTGAGGTCAAATGACTAAAAACTGTCGTATGGGCACGAAACTTGGTGGGTACGGTCAACATAACGTGGTAGGGGGTAGTATGACCAGAGGATCTCAACCCGATTTGATTTTCAGCGCAAAATATGGTAATTAAGTACCTCGGTTGCATAATTTATGCGTATTTGATGCGTATCAAGCAAAAACCCTTGTGAACAGCTTATCTGGAGATCCGTATGGGGTACAGTGACGTAACTTGGTGAGGAGTAGTGGGGCCAGAGGTTCTTGACCTGATTAGATTTTGAGCGTAAAATATGGTAATTAAGTACCTAATTTGCATAATATAGGGGAAGGTGGGGCATAACGGAACACTTAACTTTGAGGATGCTCTGTGACGTCACCATAAGTAATATGACTGTAAAAAGTATATGTTCAGTTGAAGTTTGTATTTACCTTTAATATACCAGTAACCAATATAACTTGAATCTTACAATTTTTATAAAAATGAAAAATAAAAAAAAAAAAAAAAAAAAATCCGTTTTGCCTCACTATCGGGCAAAACGGAACCCCTATGGGGCAAAGCGGCACCCTGGGTGCAAACTTATATCAGTTGTTCCATCGGTAGGCCCTAGGCCTAGTTATATGTAGGCCTATATTCAGTTACAATATTAAGTGGGCCTACCATCTCTGTGGAGTGAGTGGTTAACTTCTTATAGGCCTAGTAGGCCTATAATATGTATGACCAATATTTGATTAGAAAGAAATATTCAGTAGGCCTACCATCTCTGTGGAGTAAGTGGTTAACTTTTAATCATTAATTCTATCTGTAGGTCTAGTTATATGTCTATGTTTCAATGAAGTGTTTACCATGTTCGAGTAGGCCCCTAGATAACGCCTACATTTCCTTGAGTGAAGACAACTTATGTCCAATTGGGGCAAAACGGAACCCATCTGTGGGACAAAACGCCTGGGGCAAAGCGGAACCCTGTTCCGTTATGCCCCACACCTAGGGTTCCGTTTTGCCCCATACCCGATTTTTTAGAAATAGGTTGCATGCATAATACATCGTAGCATATAGGCCATGCACTTAATACAGCTCATGGCTAGTACCTTCGTGTTTACAATATACACAATTATTTGGGAATCCGATATTAATGAAGTAAAATTTCAGCGCATTAAACATCTACATATCTTACACCAGACGGGTAGTAATTTTTTGACTCGATCTTGCTCGAATGTCAGTGGATTGTTTCAGATAAAATTTTTGTTGTAAATCCTCGTAGCCATACTTGTGTTCCTCAATATAATTTGCATAGGCGGCAGTATTGCCAAGGCCTATTTTTCCAGGTGGTTCCGTTTTGCCCCGGGGGTCCGTTATGCCCCACCTTCCCCTATGCGTAATAAGCAAAATACCTTATGAACAGATTATCTGGAGATCCGTATGGGGTACAGTGACGTTACTTGGTGGGGAGTTGCGTGGCCAGTGGTACTCGACCTGATTAGATTTTCAGCGCAACATACTTTATCCAATTTCGTGAGATCAAAGGTCACATACAAGGTCAAAGGTCAACTGAGGTC
The DNA here is from genome assembly GCF_039555335.1 of Amphiura filiformis. Taxonomy (NCBI): domain Eukaryota; kingdom Metazoa; phylum Echinodermata; class Ophiuroidea; order Amphilepidida; family Amphiuridae; genus Amphiura; species Amphiura filiformis. The sequence goes on from NC_092633.1 coordinate 75,790,790, forward strand.
ACCAAATCTTTTAATAACTAATTTTCAACTGTGCATCACATATCCAACTAACAGCTTGATCGATCATGTAATTAAGGAAATATGACGACTTTAAGATAGTCGCTTTTCATGTAAAGTATAGCAAAGTAGCACTTGCAATGAGTGATAACTCGTAGAGGGAGCATCTGTCTGTTTTGATTTATTTCATGAAATAGTTCTTTGGTATTGCCAAATTTGATTTTTCAGCGCAACATACTTTATCCAATTTCGTGAGGTCAAAGGTCACATACAAGGTCAAAGGTCAACTGAGGTCACCAAATCTTTTAATAATTAACTTTCAACTGTGCATCACATATCCAAATAACAGCTTGATCGGTCATGTAATTAACGAAATATGACGACTTTAAGATAGTCGCTTTCCATGTAAAGTATAGCAAAGTAGCACTTTCAATGAGTGATACAGGCATGAGAATTTTCAGGTTTAAGCCTGAATTCAGGCTTTTTTGTTGTCCAAATTTCCGCACTTTCTTTTAATTTCAGCCCGTTTTTGGCCTTTTTAGCCCAATTTCACGCACTTTTTCAGGCTTTTTCAAACACTTCAGGTTTTTTCATGGATAATCATTCTCATGCCTGGTGATAACTCGTAAAGGAAGCATCTTTCTGTTTTGATTTATTACTTTGATGAAATAGTTGTTTGGTTTTGCCAAATTTTTGGAAGGTCATTACGGGGTCATCCGGGGTCATCTGAGGTCAAGTTATTAAAAACTGTCGTATGGGCATGAAACTTGATGGGTACAGTCAACATTTCAAGCCAAATTTTGGAAGTTCATTTTGGGGTCACCAGGGTCATCTGAGGTCAAATTATTAAAACTGTCTTCTGGGCATGAAACTTGGTGGGTACAGTCAACATTTAAAGCCAAATTTTTGGAAGGTCATTTTGGGGTCACCAGGGGTCATCTGAGGTCAAATTAGTGAAAACTGTCGTATGGGCATGAAACTTGGTGGGTACAGTCAACATTTAAAGCCAAATTTTATTGAAGGTCATTTTGAGATTACCAGGGGTCATCTGAGGTCAAATTAGTAAAAACTGTCGGCTGGGCATTAAACTTAGTGGGTACACAGTCAACATTTAAAGTCAAATTTTGGAAGGTCATTTTGGGGTCACCAGGGTCATCTGAGGTCAAATTAGTAAAACTGTCGTATGGGCATGAAACTTGGTGGGTACAGTCAATATTTAAAACCAAATATTTGGAAGGTAATTTCGGAGTCACCAGGGGTCAACTGAGGTGAAATTAGTGAAAACTGTCGTATGGGCATGAAACTTGGTGGGTACAGTCAACATTTATAGCCACATTTTTGGAAGGTCATTTCGAGGCCACCAGTGGTCATCTGAGGTCAAATTAGTAAAAACTCGTATGGGCATGAAACTTAGCACAAGGGGTACAGTCAACATTTAGAGCCAAAATTTTAGAAGGTCATTTCAGGGCCACCTGGGGTCATCTGAGGTCATATTAGTAAAAACTGTTGCATGGGCATGAAACTTGGTGGGTACAGTACAGTTACCATCAGCCAGATAATCGTGCCCAGCCAATAACCGCCAAATTCATTTACCTCTCTACCAACAGTTATCGCAAAAGCAGGCGGTCACAAAAGCAGGCAGTCACAAGAGCAGGCGAGACTCGTGGTTCGAGAACCGCCTTGTTAATATACCCCTTAATGGAGACCAATTGCAACAACATTTGCAAGTTCAAGGGCAGGATGTAAGTTTAAATCAAGCCAAATTGTGCTTTTTGAGTACACAATAGATTGCTTTTATCCTGAGTCATATTAGAAATTTGACACAACAACTAATTAGTCATGACCACAATGAACTGTCATTCATTGACTTAAGCTGAATTTATACATAGCTGAGCGACGAGCAATTGGTATCTAGCATTGCCAATGAGATGGCAAGCTTAGGAAAAGCGCACTACCTCACTTAAGTCAAATACCAATCGCTCATTGCTCAGCGATGGAGTAAAGTCAGCTTCAGTTTTACAATCATCTAACAATATCATTATATTTTAATTTTGCAGACCGTTCAAGGCCAGCAGTCATCCTCTTTTTCAGTAAGTGTATTTCAGATATTGTAAGCTTTTATTTTTTATTTCTTGCAAAATGAAGTGAATATGAAAGGTATTCTTGTCTGTCATAGTAAAAAAAGAATGTATATCATGTTCAGGCAAACATGGGACATTGGTTCAAATATCCTCTAAATTTTGAGTTGTTATCATTTTTCATAATTGTTTTGTTGTTTATTCAGTTAGGTGGTTTAATGAAGTCTGCAGGCAAACTTGCTACTGGGGCAGCCAACACTGTACAGAAAGAATTTGATTTACATGTATCAAGTCCACTGTTGGTGAGTTTATTAAATCATTAAGGCCAAAAAAGTTTGTCTTTCAAACCTTTTGCAAAATCTAGGTGCTAGCTACTGCTAGTACTAGGTACTAGTGACTGGTTTTGTTTTTAAGAAACAGAAGTGCTGTGCAGGATTTGTGTGTGTGTGTTTTTACTGTTTTATCCCACTTGTACTTGTTTTGTGCCACTATGTTGCCAATACTTTGATTGAAATCAGATTTCTTAAAAATAGTCAAAACTTTGATAAAATAAAATATCATATTGCAGGAGATGTGAGACTGAAATTGATTCTAAAGTAACACAAAATAATCTGTATTTTGCTGATTTTAATGAGGTCTGCTCTTCCCCTGGTGAATGCACAAACACCCCCACACACCAGTGGCGTAGCATCATCGATTTGAAAATTTAGAAAATCTCATAGGAAAATTGCCAAAAAGTGGCCCTCCAATCATGGTTGGTTCCCCCATATGATGACTTATGCTACGCCACTACCACCCCCCCCCCCCACACCCACACACCCACATGTATTAACAGAATCAGAATGTCAATGAACAGTGTTTTCTTCAAACCGTAATGAGTTGTCAATCAAGTACGTTGCAGTATAAAAATAATGAAACACAGGAGACACCAGAGATTGAATTGGGTTGTGAATTTGTGGCATGATGGATGGGTGGAAATGCAACACTGTACAGCTGGATCATAAAGATTTGTATTAATATTTTTGCAGGCAAAATTTGGCAGTGACAACATCTTACAGTTCACCTCATGTGCCAGTAACAGGTTCTTGAGAGTATTACCAAATGGTGGTGTGGATGCTGTTGGTGTGCCTACTGCTGTAGATAGTAAGTACTCAATTGTGCAATTTCATCCAGGGGGAAGTGGATCTTTTTTGACTGGGGTAAAAGCCCAAGATTGGGGCTAAATGCCCCATACCCTCCTGCTGGTGCCGCAACTGATTACAAACATGAGATAGACATCAATATATGTACTTTTCTCCTGGGCTGTGGGGGTTGGACATTGGTCAAGTACCTTCAATGTAGAAGCCAACATACACAATTTGTTCACATAATATGTGGTAATTATTCAATGAATGGCAATTCTTTGGTTGTGATAATGTTTTACAAAATTAATCTTGTGGTTTTTTTATACTATTTTAGCTCAATTTATGATAGTGAATCATGGTAATAACATAGTGAGCATGAGAAATTTGGCAACCCAGAACAAGTTTCTTACCATTGAAAATGGCAGACTGTTGTGCACTGTGAGTATGAACACTTCAAGGAAAAAAAGAAGAAAAAAATAGAAAGGAGAATAAATTGAGAAAGAGAGGGGAAGAGCAAGAAAAGAGATATGAAGAACAAGCAAGAGATTCAACAATAAAAAGGGAAGAGAGAGCAAGAGAATGAGCATTGGCATAGCCCTGTTCGGCCACCAGAGATATACTCTCGTATAGAGGGGGAGGAGAGAGGAAATAGAGAGGGTATATCAAAAGAGGAAGAGAGAAGAAAACATGGAAGATGGAAAAATGAGAGGGAATGGGAAGAAATAGAGAGAGACAAGCTAAATAAAGTTGAAAGTGAACATAGTATATGACAAGAATGAGAAGTAAATGAACAAGTACTTGTCATTTATTTTAAGAAAGAAGAACTATTTTTCCTTCTAGTTTACTAATGATTAATAAGGTCTTTATTTTTTTATAGGGTGCTGGTAATTACCCGTGCAAATTCCGCCTTCATGAGACTTTAAAGGGTTTCGTAACCTTTGAGTCCTTAAAAGAGGCTGGATGCCATATTTCTGTGCTCCCTACTGGTGAAATCAAGAACCCTAAGCTAGCTAAATCAAAGGATGATAGCGCACAGTTCTCTGTCACACTGCTGGTAAGTTTTAGAATTGAATTTGATTGATTTTGTTAATTTATGATTTATGTATCTATTGAAAAAGTACTCACAGCTTTCAGCGTTTGTGCTGATGGTTGACCACATCATCACAAGTGATTTGATCCACTACTTTTCCTGCAAAAGTACTTGTTAAGATTTCCCAGAGGTGACAATGTTATTAAACAGTGGAACGTATATGTGATCGAGAGAAATGAACCCGTCATCACAGTGGATTTGCTTTGGCCCACTTCTTGCGAATTTGCAAAAATGTTAACAGCAAGTTTCGGGGAAAAAGAAGTGGATCAAGCTAGTCACTTGCGATCAAGCTTCCAGCACAGATTGCAGAAGCTAAAGATGTAACTGTGCTTTTTCAATGAAATTTTCAGCAAATTGGAATCAGTTTTAATGGGTAAAAAATAAAATAAAAATTCATTTGATTTTGCTTGACAAAGGATAGATATTGCTTGATCATGTTGTGATGTATTATGTCTTAGCTAGTCACCATTCCAGCTTCTATTTTGGATTAGGAAACAGGAAAAATAAAATACCTTTGACATGCCTTTGAAATACCGAAAAGTGGAAATTCTATATCAATACACAATGTTATGAGTCTAATTTTTTTTTGCCAATTATAAGCCAAACAAACTTATAGAGCTTGATCTCATTTGGATGAGAAAGCTGGTTAATAGAATCAAAACAGTAAGAGATATACACCAAGACTAGCTATTATACAACTAAAAATGCTGCTGTGTTTTATCATTTCATTGTTTTACTTTCTATCAAAATGCTTACTAAAATGTGTAATTCTGTTTTCTTTAATATGCAGTATTCTCGTATAAATACTGGGCCAGCAGTTCAACAGACACATACAGTGTACCAAACTACTGGGCAACCAGCTCAACAGACGCACACAGTGTATAAAACTACCGTCATTCGCAAGTAAGAAATGTGACCTAATCACATTGTGAGCAGCGTGGCTGTTAAAATTTACAACTTATATTAATCAAGAAGGAAGGTGATGAATCGGTGTTATAATTATCTATTTGTTATTAGTTTGTAATCGGATTCAATATAAAATCACTGCCTATTGATATTGTAAATTGCACACACAGAGTATTGTTACACACACAGGAAATTTCTTGCAGAAAATTTGGAAATTTAAAGGAAGCATCCTATGGATGGATAAATTTGTACAAGATTTTTTGATACCACAATTGGCAAAATTACTTCTTTCCCTTCAATTATGCCCCTTTGAATGACAAAGGCAACATTTCAATTGAATTTTCCATCATACATATCAATTATTAAACATAGTGCAGTGCCACTTAAATGCTCATGCTGCAGTGAGCCCATTTGAAAAAAGTTGGGAATGAATTTTGAGGAATAATTGGCTGAATTTTTCATTTTTAAAATGTTCTATTCATTCCTATCAAGGCCCATAATTGAGTCAAATCAAGTTGTATTTAATTGAATATTAAGTGTCAATTTAAGAGAATGACTCTTATTTAAGTATGACTCTTATTTAAGTGTAAGGTGATACCTGTTGTGCTGAGTTAGTAGCCCTGTTAGTAGAGTGTAATATATGGAATCATCACCTATGACGGTAATTTGACAAAATTTGACAATTTGACGCAAGTAGTTAAATTAAAAGTGTATTTTGTGCAAAAACAGAAAGTACTATTTTTCATGTGGTTCTTGCCTCATGAGGTATGCTGCACTGTAATGTTAGGAATAGCCTCCTCTTTTCACCAAAGGAAAAGTGACCTTGTTTTCATTAAGTATTTGCTTTGAGGCAGGCAGACTGTTCGAAGTCATAATATACTATCTTTTGGAATGAATTTGGTTAATTTATTTCAATCCTGATTTGGCATATTTATAATGTTTACACATAATATCCAACTTACAAAATACTTGAAGGCAGCCAAAAGTGTTACAGAGCAAATTTTGAATTGATCAATTTTAAATAAAAAACATAAAACCCCCATAGTGTCACAGTTATGTGGCCAATATAGTAAATGTTTGCCCTCCTCCAATTTACTTCATTATTTAGGCTTTAAATGGACAAACCCCTTCTTGACAGTTGTTAATGATAATTATTTCATCAATTTTGGCAAAAAATTACCAAATTAAAATTTGACTGAAATTGTATATTATGGCTTTAATGTACGCTGAGTGCAGAAAGTTATCTTGGTCCACTAATTCATAATAATTTGGTATACATATTTTATGTGAGCTAGAACAATACATGTAGTATAAAACTTGACTGGGGCCTTATTTGAACACTGTGTGTATATAATTATTTGGTGTTTTGTTTATATCTTAAATATATGGTGTCTTATAATATTCACCTTAAAGTAGAAGGATGTTTAGAATGTATATCGTCAGCCTGCTACGCTAAATGCCTAAGAGATGTATTCCACAAGTTAATGAAGAATGCGGCTGGAAATTTGATGAATTATGGGTTTATTACTCAGAAAATCAAAATTGCAAATGAGAAACATGTAAGAATGACTTGGGCATTTAGCGTAGCATGCTGACGATATAGTACATTAGGTCAATGAAATAAGCTTTCCTATAATGGAAATATAATTATCATTGTTATATACAACTCAAAATATTATACATCTATTATAACTATATTCTTTCATATAGAATTAAAATTGCATTTTTTTACAACTATAAAGCAACTCTTTATTTTTTTAGATATAATTTATTTGAAAAGAATCACATTTCATTTTGAATATTTTGTGAATGTTATAACCTATGAGAAGAATATTCAGGAGCTTGGAACAATGTTGTTGCTTAGTATCTGGGCTTAGTATATTAATGCAACCAAAATTATCTTGTTTTTATTAGGCCAAACCATGTTTGTTTCCTGTAGCAGGTCTAATAAGTCAACGCGAAATGCATTTTTTTTTCCAGTTTTTTTTCCATGCCTTGAAACAAAAAAATAAAACTTTTTTAAAGCAAATTGGAATGGGAATTTACAGTGGGTCTCTCCTACACCCACAAAAAAAATCATATTTCTTAATATTCAAGAATATTTGTGATCCCCTTTCAACCAGCAGATTAAAAAAGGTATTTAAAAAAATGTGTGATGTTTTCTACAGTAGTTTTTCATAACGCTCGTTTCAACAAATAAGGTCTCATATCAGAGCTCAAGAATACAGGCATTGGCTGTTTGTTTTAATTTTGACATATTTTTCCTTATTTAGGATATACAGGGGTGAACACAACTGGTACCTGAATTCTTTGGCTTACTGTATGTTATGACCATACATTTACATACCTTTGTACCGCTCATATTTAAAGACATCGATTATCATTGCTTGCCAGCCTTCACCGCAGTATTATGGAGATAATACTAAATGCCTCAAAAATGCATTATGGCAGAACTCCCTAAGTGTTATGCAAATGGGTGTGATAGTCTGATGTCTATTCACTGCCATAGTGCATGTTAGTAACCATTGGTTACTGGTTCAAGGCTGGGCTCATACACCTGTTCTGAATTATGATATGCCATAGGCTTTGTGTTGTGATCATTTGGATCAGTGGTTCAAAACAAAGAAAGCGTGAGCCAGTTGACCTAGCAACGGTCATATTCTAATGTACACTACACCAGCGAATATATATCCCTATTCTAAAATAATAGTTTTATTTTTCAATAAAAAGCAGAATAATTTTGTAATTACACCAACTCAATTTGTCCTATCCATTAATTAAATTAAAATTTAGTGAATATCTGGAAAAGGGGTGACAATCCCGCTTGTTTTCTGAAACGAGAGCAATTGTAAGTATTATTAGTTTAAAGGCTGCAATATTACTTTTAGGGTGCTTTTTAAAATGTCTTTTGTGTTTGATCAAATTAGTAGCACAAATGCTTATTATATTCTTGCCAGCTGGTGTAAATATTCCTGTTATATTCTTTGACATAGATGAGGAACAATAAAATTCTACTATTAAAGTAAAAAGTAAAAAAAAAAAGTTGCATACTTTTCTGTTAAGTTATTAATGGTGTGTTTGAAGCCTGTAGTGTTGCACTGAGTTAGGGCTTTCAAAACTTACTTCCCAAGGTTTGAGGTCTTGGCATCTTTTGAATAGAGGTTATCCGTGTTCTATAAGCTGCATTTCACAACACCGGTTTATAGCACAAAATACCCCGATGATAACCACTGCTATGACGCAATCACCCCAAGTGAAGTCCTATACCGTAAACGTTCGCCTAATGGCGCACTGGGCTCCTTTACCTTGGGGGTAAATTTCATGTGCAAATAGAGAGCTCCCTCCTCTAAAAAATCCCAACAAGAATTAAGGGTACATGCCCTTATTTGCTGGTGGAATTTTTATGTCAAGGGAGCCCATAGCGCCATTAGACGAACGTTAACAGTATGTGCATCAAAGGTCAGCAAAACCACCATGGCTACCGGTCGGTGATTCTATGCTTGGCATGTGAGGGGTCTACGGTTCGAATCCCGGGGTTACTAAGTGACTTCTTTGTTCATCTTTTCACCTTTTTTGTTTCAATAGCAAAAGGCAGTGTTCAGTGTTAGGGTTAAGGAAAGAGTTGGGAAATCTTTCTTGCCACCTCTGCTATTCTTCATACCAACTTTATTCTTCATATTTAAGAAATAAAGGGTAATGCATGATCCTTTACACGAAAATAATGTGTCCGAGACAGTAAAAACGTAAATAATGGGTGAGGCGCAGCCGATCCCATTATTTAAAGGTTTTTACTGCCGAGGAAACATTATTTTCGTGTAAAGGATAATGATGCACCCTTTATTTCTATTCTATTACCACAAAATAGTGTGATTTAAAGAGAAAATATCACATTGCCCAAATATTTCAAGTTGTTTACATCAAGGTGGAGCGCCTACGCGTAGCCAAAGCATATGCACATTCCAATAACACAACCTAACATTCCATTCTCCCCTATAAGCAGGTATGCACATACAATAACACACTGGCATTCCATTCTCCCCCACATAAGCAGGTGTGCTGTGCGCTTTACTGTGCACTGTGATGATAGAAGAACATAAAGTTCGTTGCCCTGGCCACTTTATCGCTAATTAATGGTCTTTCGCGTGACGCGTTTCAACAAATCACAGTGTGCGATTTTGAATAATGGGTCGTGGGGGTAATAGAATTAAATATAAAAGAATAAAATTGGTGAGAAGACTATAGAGGAAGTATACCCCAAATATTTCTTTCTTCAATAATTACAAATGTTGAATAGATTATAAATAGCAGGAGTGCACAGTGCTTGTTGGCCATATCCCCAATCGTCCCATCTGGCCTGATTGCTTAATCACCTAAAAATTGTATATTCACACACAGAATCTTTGGCTGGGCAACATTCACATTCCTGATCTTTTGCTCTACACTCGAGGGGTTGGTGGTTCAAAACCGTTGCAGAGAAAACAACTTTTCTCTTCATCCTTTTTTTCTTCCATCTTTCTTTCCTTTCGCCAATAAGCATTAGGGAATTTGGGTTAAAAATGATTATGGAAGGGATTCCCTCTGGAACATTTACTTTCAAAAAGGAATGACACATAAAACCCAAAATAAAGACACAGACAACTCTGATTTCATAATATTTCTCTTAATTGCTATATTATTTTCTAGTACTTTGGAATAAAATCTTGCCATCTATAAAGAGAAATACATTATACTTTTTGTAAGCTTCCTTTGATCTAAAACAATGGGAAAATGTGGTCCATACTATCACATTTCTGGTTTTGTTCTCTAAATTTAGTTAGAAATTTACAATGCTCTCATTTTGTTGATATATTTATAAATATACATTTATTATAAAATTAAAAGGAATCATCTAAACATATAAATGTGATCATTGCTTACGACCTTTGAACCTTTAACTTCACTGATCAGTACCAAAGAGGCATTTGAAAATACTTCTCACTCGTCATAGGCAAACCAAACTTGATTCTCCATCACAGCTGCACCATTTGTATGTTATGTACATTGGTAGATTAGAGTTAGATCACAGTTCAGTTTGATTCATGCCAAAGACACAATTTTGGCCAGAACTTCCTGTATATCACAGATGAATAATAAATAGACCATGTTACATATCAAAACAAACCTGTTCATATTCATATGGACAGCTCAAATTTCCACATGACAATCGATACTAACACACCCAAGATTTTGGTTGCACTTTCTTGCAATGTCGTAGAGACACAAATAGCTGTGCATATATAGCCTTTTCTTCATGTTTATTTAAAACAGAAGTGAAGAGAAAAGTTACCAAATATCTTATGACGTCCCTAGAGCCAAAATCCGAGTGACTTGCCTGATTGGGACTGATCAATATGAAATCAACAAGTAATATCAATGTCAATTTATGAAAACAAGATGAAACATGTAAAAATTGCCCTGGTGGTGCTACGGTTAAAATTTGCAAGATACCATCAGACCAAACCCAACATGGACCGTAAATCATGTTTCTTGATAAAAACCACATACAATGCCCTTTTGTCATTGTTGAAAATCCAGAATACATGAAAGCTGGAATTTTCATAATTGCACTCATCCACTATTAACAATCACAACCTCCTATGAAATGTAACAAATCCTCTCTCTCTCTCTCTCATTCAATAAAATAATCTAATGTGAAATCTGTACTGTACTCTCAAAGGGTTATAGTAAAGAACTCATTTCCACCTTGGGGAAAAAATAAAGCACCAATAAAATAAGGGGAAATAGATAGTGGACATAATTGACATTGATATTATCCACTGAACTTGACCCTACTGCTTCTCATCCATCCACAATTAAAACTTATAATACCACTTGCTTCTTCCATTCCCTCAATTTCTGACATATATTAATACGCACACATTGTGTGGTAAACAGTTTTTAGTAACAGAGGTGGATTTCACTAGCATTACCAGTAATCTTGAACTATCGTAACTTGGATGTGTTTTCCGTTACTTAGGCGTATCAATAGACCTTTTCAAATACAAGTTTTCTAAAGCCAACTGCCATTTGTTTATGATGACCTAGCTGTTGGGCACAGCACTTATGCTAGTTGCACTTTGCGTAATGCGTGTCACTGGCAAGCGTTTATGTGAATTTACGCGAGCGTAAGGATGCTTGCGTATGCCTTATTATGCTGCATAAGCACATAGTGACTTTGTTTTCAGGACAGGTCTGATGTTGATTTGAAAAGGTCTATTGCATCTCTTGTGAAATAGAATTTACGATACAAACCAATTTGTAAGCAAATGTCTAAGATGTATTGTAATAATTAGTGAAATCCACTCCTATACATGCACAATTTGAATTGAAACTTTCAGTTAACAGCTTCAATTAGACTGATTTATGTTATCTCTCACAGCCTTTCATCAAAGCATTAGCCAGAGAGGTGTCTTTAGGGTGTCCAAAATGGTCAAAAATACCATATCCTACAAAATCAGGGTTTCCACTTCCTATTCACTTCCAATTTTAGGGTGTCCAAATGCCACCTGGACACCCCTCTGGCTAATGCCTTGCCTATCATACCATATTGGTAGGATGTACACCCCTCTCCTGTTCAATCTATACTATATGCACCTATACACCCCAATGAATGTCAATATTTAGTGTACACACATCTTGCTCCAATCGTGTACATAACTTGGATATCTAATCTTTTTGTACTCGTCGACACCATGCCATACATCCATGCAAATTCTGGAGTGACTTCACAAGTTCTTTTAATTTGCCTAATGTCAACAATGAACATTTTACTTCAGTATCAAAAGATGTCCATCCTAAAGATTGCAGGTATATATTTAATATGAATATTATATCAATACTGAACCCATTATTACTGTTCCAGCATCATGTCTCAATGCCAGCTATATGCTAAACACAGTCCAAATGTTGAGAAAATGCTTTTCTATTACAGTCATTTCCAAAATCCTTCAGAGTTTCTTGTGCCAATGAGAGTGATGTACCTGGGCTGTCTGTTAACCCTGATTGCTGTTCATGTACAACTGTGTTGATTGTACATACAAGTCGTTCATTACACCTTTAAGTCATTTAATCATGAGGATTATCCCAATGTTGATCTCCACAGGATTTTGAAAATGCCTGAAATAATTTTGCTTCTTTTGCAATTTCGTCAACCACTTGCCCGTTCAACCATTATTTTCTGAATATGTCATAGTATTTGACTCAAATAAACAACTTATTTGACATTAACTATGCCTACTATAGATATGTCAAATGACAAAAATTCTCACCGACCTAAGATTTTTCCTAATGGGAGCAAATGTATAAACTCTATGGTAAGTAGGGACTTGATTACGCATTGTGGCAGGCCTAGAGGTTACAATTTCAAAGACACTTCTGATTTTAAGCCCTGATTAGGAAATAATAAAGAAATATATAAAATATGATTTGAAACATTCAAATTGATGTTTATAATGACAATGGTATTGCTTCTAAAACTAAATCACCAAGAAGATTGATTAAAAGTACGTACCCACTTACTGTAATAACAAACCATACAATATGACAAATTTATACCACATATTTAACCAAATGGAGCAAAAACATTAAATTTGATATAACTTTCTATTTGATAGGGACAATAAAGCAATAACTTCAAGACTATTAAATGTTTTTTCTTCTTCAGTTGCATCATTTCATTTAAAAATTGTCATAAGATTTGCATCAAGTCTACCTTTAAGACAATACCTCTCATTCTAATACTCAAATACTTCATGAAGAGACTTATAAATTCAAATTCTTGAGCATTGAAGCTACACATGGACTAGGATTGCTACATGACTGTTTGTCATGTTGCATTTTTGCTTATGCTTCTTACCTCAAAACCACTTTAAAGATATCAAACATGACCAAAAAAGACAAAACAAACCTGAAATTTCTGTCAAAATCGGTTTTTACTTTCATACAGCTGAAAAAAATCCCCAAAATGTGAAATTTGGGTCAGGCCTGTAGAACTTATTTTCTCATTGCCTTACAGCTGTGCATATTTCCTTCCAGGACTTCCCTTAAAGATAAACTTCATACCAATATCTAACTGACACTATAGTGCATATCCATATTTAGAACTAAGAAATATACATGTACAATAAATTGAATCTGCCTAAAATATGTTCTCTCTATACAAGTATTGCTTCACATCAATATTACTACTAGACCGGTGATTTGATGAGGACAGTGTATATGGAAACACTCAATATATGGGAGTATAATAGATTACATGTCAAATGTAAAAGCACACACTCCAAGTAGCTCCCACAAATATATTCCTTCTGTGTATAGGTCAACCTAAGGAAGCTTCAAATTGCCAGTTGCAAAATGGCAAAACACACATAAGATTTGTGAGAAAATGCACGCTTATACATAATATACTATAAGTATTTTGGCTCTTGCCTGTATACCTGGTATATGATGAGTCTTCAAACCACCACTATACCTAATGTCGCTTTGAGTTTGGTGGTGACATTAAAATGTGTCTCTTTATGTAGGAGCACAGGCCCATTGTGCCGCCCTTACATGCGAGGGTATTCGCCATAGAAGTAGTGATGTAATAGCAATGGGTTTATACTATTTTTTAATGTGTTGCCCCGCACTAGACGTTACGTCCATCCTCTGCATTGTATATAGATTATCTAAGAACAGGGATAAAGACCTGATCACAATTCTATAGAATTTTTACATCATGCTGATCACTCGCACCTGTAAGATTAGTGTCTTTGAAAAGAGCGGTATCAGTCAATCTATCATTGCACACATACACAGGTGATAAGTGCATCCTGCTTATATGCTCATAGCGCGGGACAATACATTAAAAAAATAGTGTAAACCCATTGCTATGGTAATTAATCCTGTTGCATCACTACTTCTATGGAAAACTGACAGCCCTGATGTTGGTTATCTTATGAAATATTTACCAAACAAGTTTAAAATCTTTCATTTTAAAGCTTTTTCTTTGGCTTTATACAAGTGTTTCCATCCTCTTCTACACAATCTCCAACAAATCACCTTATAGTATGTCTACTCTAAGCAACTCAGTGATGTCAACATGTTGAAGCAGCCGTTTACCGCATATATCATATATCTATGCGGCGTAATGTGTATACACACATATGCGCTTTAAACAAATGCTAGTGATTTGAAGCTTCGCCCAATGACGTCCCTGACTCGCAGAGAGTGAAAATACTATAGAAAGCTGGATTTATATTTTTATTAATTTAACTGAGCTAATAATTCTCTGAGTTTCTAGTCACTATGACACCGAGAATGGGAAATTCATTTATAATATAATAATAGGTATTTTCAAAATGTTCTTTTCAAGTTCTTGTAACAGTCCGGAAAATATCTATTGCCCACCAGATTTACAATGTGTACTATTTTACACAATGTACCAAAGTCTTATTTTAAATAATATTGACTATTTCATTAATTCCCTAAAAAGCGAGTTCATTTGTATGTTGCTTAGCAGTGCTATGATATTACAACTATAATCATTTCTTATCAATGGATCTTATTGGACTTCAAAATAAACAATTTTTGCAAAATGTGGATAAATATTGTCTTTCAAGATATACCTGTGTAATACGAAGTAATTATAACTTAAAATACATTGTTTATGATTCATAAAGCATTTTTGTTGTGTATTAACACAGCAAATTTAAGCAAATTTGTACATATAAGTGCCATGTTCAAAGAGAGGGCCAGATTAGGCATGGTGTCTTACTACACTGTACTTGCAGACAAGTTGAAACAACTTGGACACTACAAGAATTTAAATAACACAAAATAAGACTGCAACATTAAGGTACGGTTGACTCCTTTTTAACAATTGTTTACATAATATGAAACTTGTATTGTTTCTTTGATGAAAACGGTGCCCAGGAGTTGTATTGTGGTACCGTACTTGAATTATGCTAAAAATGGGACATTTAATTTGGTTTAATTCTTATTTTTATTTCACAAATAACAAAAGTTATTGTGCTGTATGATGGCACACTCATGTGAGACAAGGATCACTTAGTTTGTTGAAACTGCTCTATGCAATGCAATACACTATGCACACAATAGGACTATTCCAGTTGAAATCCATACACCCGTATGGAAGACATGACCTAAAATCTACACAGGGGGCTATATTTCAAATAATAGTCACCCAATCAGATAACCCCATTTGAAATTCACACTCCGTGTGTGGGAGATCAAGGTCATGGATTTCAACTGGAATAGCACAAAGCACTCAACAGATTATGGCTAAATGCAAAATCACATTACACATGTGCAACAGATGATTTTATGCACCTAAAAAATTTGAGTGCACCTGGCTCTTGCAAAACAATCCACACAAGTAATACACAACCATTGTACAGTTTACCCCCCTATTGTCACTATTGGCTGAGTGCAACATATATATATGTGTGTATATTTGACAGCACTTCTGGGAATTACAAGGAGTGAGTTGTACCTTAAACATTATCTGTGTAGATTTCAGTAACACTGATTAAACTAAACCATCCAATTACTGTATTACTTCAACATTGGGCTATACCAGTTGAAAGCCATACACCCCATATGGAAACTGCCTTAATCTTCCACACAGGTGGTGTAGATTTCAGATGGATTCACCCATTTAGGTAACCCCAATTTGAAATTCATACTCCCTGTGTAGAAGATTAAGGTTATATCTTCCAATATTTCCATATATAGGGAGTGTATGAATTTCAACTGGAATAGCAGATTTAATTAAAATAAACACAAGTTTTAAGCTTTATTGCAATTTATATTTGCAAAGTACAAAGATAAAATACTCTTTAGTGTTCATCCTGAAATTGAACAGACAAATTGTGGCTATCATTCTGCTCAAAGTGATGAAATATTGCTCTGCATAAACAGCCAACACCGTATCTGCATACCAGATGCTGATACTAAGTGTCTGTCCAATTACTGGACATTTTAATAACCCTAGGACAACAGTATTACCAGCTACTGTTTTACAAATGAACCTACAAATAATATATAATGTGTGTATATATTTGAATATATATATGTTTTACCTCCCATGCATTCAACATTGAAACATAATAACAGGTTGACATACCTATCAATGTTGATTTCATGGTTTCATTGATAATTAGATATCAGCAATGGCACTCACCTAAAGGGTACAATAAATTAATGTATTCACGTTATTTTCTTTTGAATTCCATTGACTGTGTGTAACCAATTCTTGTGGGTTTTTTTCACTTGGAAGGATGATGAGCATTTGCTGAACTTGTTTCTACGGCGGCACCTGTTGGCCTCTGTAGCTGCAATAGATTAGGTTGGTGAATGGCTGTAATGCTTCCTTGCACAGCACTCACTACTTGGGTTGTTGCTACTGTTCCTAACTGGGGCTGTTGCGTCACTAAGTTTCCTGCTACGCTTTGTGTTGCCGGGTGTGGAGCTGCAAGTGGTGACATTGGTGTTGGGTAGACAAAATAGGCTTGTCGAGATCCCATTGCGGTCGGGGTGACCTGCACCAGTGGCGATTGCGGAGTTACCTGCTGGTTCGTAGTCGTCTGCCGTGCTAACGGTGACATCGGTTTTGTATTACTAGCTAAATGAGGGGAATACTGAAATTTAGTCATGGTCGGTGAAGCTTGAGCAGGTGACGGTGAACCCGACTTGACCATAGGAGAAGTGGGTGGTGTGGGAGTTAAAGTAAACTTAGCCGTCATACTTGATTGCGGACCAGATATAGTCATACTAGTTGTTGTAAATGTTAGTCTAGAAGTTGCAGAGGGTGATGAGGGTAGTTTGCCCAGTTTTAATGAACTCAATGTCCTTGGTGATAATGGCAGGGGGCTGCTGGGTGATGGCAGACCACCTTCAAGTCCTTCTGCCTCGTCCTCTCGGGATTGTTGCATGATCTTTTGGCGGACTTCTCGAATCTTAAGCTGGAGACATGACTTCGCTGGGAAGATGTCTTGGTGCTGCGCTTGAAATGATGCTGTTGCTGATGCTGTTGAAAGAAAAAAGATCAATATTAATGAAAAGAATATAACAATGTTATGTGATAAGCTTAAAAAGAGATTTGGACTTTGGGTTAGCCATGGGCAAATTTTGTTTAAGATTTTCAAGTGATGGATATACAAACTTCAGCTGTGACTTCATTTCCAATAGAAACAAATTTTTTAGGTTTAAGCTTTTTACTGGTCAGATGATGCTTCAAATTAAACCATGTGCTAATTATCAACCCTTTGGGATCTTTGTCAAAGACGGTTCATGCCATCCCACTAACCTGACGGGAAAAGTCCATGTGTCTTGAAGAGCTGCATCACTAAGATCCTCCTCTGATCCAAGATCTTTCTCAGAGTCGAGGAGTTCTTGTCAGGCTCCAACTCAAAATCCTCTCCATCTTCTTGGCCTGTGATAAAGAGTATCAAACAATGTAATGTTACAATAATTCTACAGCTGGTTGAAAATAATTGGGAAGAAAATGTTTCTTTATTTTATCTGGCAAAATCAATTGCATCATCCTATATTTCTGTTCAACTTTTTCAATACAAAATCAGCTTCTCTTTGTCTTGAAATGTAAAATATTTAAGAAACACTTCTTGCAATAAGTGTGCTTGCATGTATACTAATCAGAAATCTGGCAATCTATACAGCTGAGAAGGAATGAAATTAAATAGACATTGGCTCTATCCCAACAGCAGCAGGGTCTCAGTTGCTCATGTGTTAATATATTGATGAAGTCTCTTCAAAGACAAACTTGGCATGTTGGAACCACATTATCCGTCTGTTTTTAAAACCAATTTATTATCATACTATATTCATTTTTTCCGCTTCCTATTTTTTATACCTCTGTAGTAATTTCTCAATTGTGCCTTTAACCTAGTTCGATCAGATTATGTCATATTTCACTGATTTTAACAGCCAAAAAACACCCTACATACCTAATGGTCTCCCGATCAGTGTACTTGCAGATATCCCTGTCTCCATAGCCATGGCAGCCATGTTGATTTTATCTCCAAATTTGAACACTGTGTCATCATTTGATGTTCCTTTTCGAGGAGTACCTGGCTCTGAGCTGCTAGAACTACGTCTTCGAGTCGGAGACTTCAGTTTGGGGGATGTTGGGTCATTGTCTGTATCCGAGTCACCCTTACCTGTGTGGAATATATATTTGTTACATAATATAATTTGGTGGCTAAACTTGGGTGAATAAAATTCAGTTCTAATGTGTTTTGCTGAACCACACCAAAATTGAGTTTACCAAATCATATTTTTTAAGTAAATAGTCTAGCCATATCAGATTCATGGCCTTCTTTTGGTACATTTATTATACAATATTATTATTAATGTGGAAACTGATATGTTTTCATGTGTGTGCTCTTTCAATTTGATAATTAGCAGGACACATTTGTTTTATGCCTTTAATTTGAGTAAGTTATTTTTTTTCTCCATCACTCTTCTAGGTCTGGAAATTGATTTGAAATTGTAAAGCCTGTCAAGTTTCCCACAACTGCATGAACTACCACATGTACACAGAAGCTACAGCTGTCATTTGAATTATTACAATTTCAGATGACACAGTTGTTCTAATTTATTTCCCATATAAGGTGTTCTAGTACTCACACAATGATATGAAACAAATTAAACATTAGTGAAATTGTGAAAGAACCCCTGAACAATAAATACCATTTCTAAGTTGAGTTGTGATGAATATAAATAATATAAATAAGGACAAATGTAAATGAAAATCTTGGATCAATTCACTCAAGTTTAATTGTCATCTTAAACATTGGGTCATTAATGGTGTATACAATACAACATATACTTACTGAAAGATCCTTTTCGTTTGCGTCTGTAGCTGCTGACAATTGCCCTTGGAGTTAGTGGGATCGCATTGAGATCTTGCACATGCTCTTCAGGGTGATACTCTGGCAGCTCATTAAACTGGGCTGCAAAATTCACCTCTTCAAGGACTCTGGAAAGAGAAATAAAACTAGATCATCAGACAATTGACCAAAGAAAAGAACCAATGAGCATATTTAAGTTTGAGAAACACAAATAAACAATTAGGAGTAATTTTTTTATTTTGATGTGTTCAGTCAGTCAGTCAGGTACATTGTAGTATACCCATGGCTAAACTAAAGCAATACCATGTAACAACTCTTATTTGATTGCTCCTATGCAGAGTCATTTAGATTCATTATTTGCTATGTGTATAAATGCTTGCATTCAATCAACAGTACATGCACTGTACAATTACATGTGTTTATGTGCCATGCAAGAGGGAACTCCTGTATAATGACATGTATATGATAGCCTATTAGGCTATACTGGAAATCCTCTGGAACCTAGAGGGCGGGTTATAGGTATCAGAACTGGGAATGACCCCCTTCTCTTTTCCAATAATGCTGACACACTAGGTTAAATCTTCTGTACATGGGACCATCGGTTTATGCGACTTCCTAACCACAGAATGCCATTCTTATTTATATTCTACCACTGCTTCACGATCAGAGAAATTCAATCTCTCTATCTCAACTTAAACTGCAGTACATGACAATTTATGAATATATATGCATGGAATTACAATCAATAGAAAGAATATATACATACCTCTCCATGCCATCATTTATATGCCTCTTCAATATACTTGTCCTGGCTCTGTCCTGAGCAGATTCTACACTGGCAGTTGGCAAGGTCCCTGCTATAGCTGTTGATGTCCCTGTTGGCAATACCACTGCTGAGCCTGCTGCCGAGCTGTTTGGTGTCTCCCCCTCAGGTACAGGTGATAGAGTCTTGACTGGCTGCTTACTCTCAGAGGTTTCCAGTTCTTTCTGCGAGGTTTGATCGTCTTGATTAACTAATTGTTGCGTTTCTTGGATACCTGATGAAGTCTGGTTTCCATGGTCACCCAATGAAGCTTGGTTACCATGGCTACCTTGGTTTCCTGATGTACCTGAGCCCTGAGCTTTCCCTCCCTGTTGCTGTTGCTGCTGCTGTCGATGTTCGTTGGAATTTTTCATACTAGGTTGGTGACCATTGCCATCTGGGTCATGATCTTCCGTCTGGTCATTTTGGGATGGGCTGTTTCCATTTTGACACTTGCCACTCTGGATACATGAAAGGAAATAAATAGGAAGAGAATGGGTCAGAACATTTTGTATATTTCCATTTATATGATAAATCAGCAAGGTATGGTTTGCAACTCGTAATCGTGTGGTTATGAATTCCAATTTCAATACAGATATGCTGGCAAAGGTGCTCATTTTACCTAGTTCGCTGGAGACCACTGCACAATGTACCATCATCCTTCAACCCTAAAAACTTTTCTATTGATTGGTTGCAAAATTTTCTCTTATATTGAACAAGCTAAAAATGCCACCCTACCTTAATCTGCCAACTGCATTCTTTTTCCACAATAATTGGTACCCCTTGTGAGTGCGTAAGTGAATCATAAAATATTCATTTCATCAAAGTGTCACATTTGTATACCATGAAATACTATCAGAGCATGAATACATGTTTACGGAGCACACAACAGAAACCAGTCTTCCACTGACATTGAAAACTGTCTGCCACATTTACCCTTACCAAGAGTGATGCCATATACATTCTTACCTTTTTCTTTTCCTTCTGTGCCTTCTTCATCCCACTTTGTTCCAAGATCTTCTTGTACAACTTTCCTTTGCATGACCTTTGTGGCTTCTCTTCAGAAGTCTCCCCATCAACCATATTCCCTGATGATGGACTCCCAGCATGCTCCTCTACCTTATTACCAGGTTGATGATGATTCCCATCAGCCTTTTTTGCACTTTTTCCTTCAGGCACTTTAGCCAACTGGAAATGCTGCCCATTTCCAGTTGATGATATACTAGTTTTGGATGTCCTTTCTGTTCTTTTTGGTAGTGAGGTGGACTGGGTGGTCTGACTAGCACCTACTTGGCCCACACTAATCTGACCACTAGTGTCCGAAATAATCAACTTGCTTGGGGGCGCTTTACCTAAGATGCGATCGACATGTCTTTCCTCCTGTGATCTATTTGATTTACTTTCTGAATTCTTCTCAGCAGTTTCTAGTGGCCTTTTTTGCCGGACACCAACTTCTTTTGGACTGTCAATATTATGTAATTTGGACACACTTGGAGATCTAGGAGCAGATTGCAGTGATGGGGACCTAGGTTTTTCTAAGCTTCCACTGGGTTGTATTGGGGCAAGCCTAGGCATATGTTTGTACGACTGAGGTTTACTCTGTCCACCAGATGAAGAAGAGATTGATTTGTTCACAGGAGAAGATGGTACAGTCATCAAACTTGTTGCTACGGGAATGTTTGCCACAGTAGCTTTGATTCTCTTGCCACCAAGTGATGTTGAAGGCATCATTGATTCCACTTTGCCTTTCATCTGATTGCACATTGTTAAGGATGGAACAGTTACCACAGGCATGGCCTCTGTTGAGTAGAAAAACATGGCATATTAATTTAATTGACTTTGGACTTGACTTCAATTTGGTGTTTTTTTCAGGTTTAAGACTATCAGATGAGCAAAAGCTTACAGTAAATTCAACTTGTAAGTGTATAAAATCAAATGTGATTTCATACAAAAGAACTTCATTGGCTACCAGTTACATCTAGAATTGTTTTCAAAATATTACTTTACTTATTGTGCATCAATCTATAAACAATATTGCACCATTACACATTTCTGAACTTTTTGAAAATCATAATCCAACTCCTACATTACGTTCTATAATAGATTCCATAATACATTGGAGTGTTGGGAAAAGATTAAAGGGCATTGGACCTCGACTATTGTCCGAAATATGTAACGGAATTAAATATTATTGATCTCTTCCTAACTGCATAGTGTGGAGTCAGTGAGCCCGTCAAATGATAATATTAATACCTGCACAAAAATTTACTCCAAAGGTTACTCCAAACAGTTGTGGAACGTATAATAGTAATATGTTACTTCTCAAAGATTCCAAATTAAATAGAACATTGGGCAACAGCTCTTTTGTTATAGCTGCCCCACTGGAATGAGCTGCCTTGTGAATTCAAAACTGCTTAGTCTCATGCTCTACTCATGTATTAACAATAAATTACATAAACATTCCACCAGTGAAGTTTTCACACCTGCTCGCATTTTGACCACAGTACACATAGTTCATAAAATGTTCACAAGCTATATGAACTTTTTGGTATAGATTTATTTTTGTGGTTTTAGTGTAAAGCACATTGAGGGATCTGTGATGCTGGTGTATTATTATTTTTCTCCATTTTATTTTGTACTATATATACTAACCTGAAGAGAACACTGTTCTTGTCTGTGCAACTTGGACTCCTGATCCAGCAGAAGTCACGTGCCTCTCCAGGGCGCCATTATAACCTGGTTGTGAGGCAATGCCGACAGGTCTTGGAGACAAGGCAGGTTGTCCTAGTGAAGCATTTGTCATGTTGTATCCGGTTGACATTGGATTAGCTACCATAACACCAGGTCTACTTGTAGGAGCTGGTGCTATAGAAACAATGTTCTGTGGTGCAACAGTTACCGTCAACTTCTGTTTAGGGGTGATTGCTATTGGTTGGATGCTGAATGGAGCTGGAGATTTGGCAGGCTTGAGGGCGCTTGCATTGGCAACTGCGAGAGGAACAACTTTTGGAGCTGGAGAACCTTTTGAACAAAATATAAAATTGACTTTTCAAGGTCAACATTGCTTGTATGAGTTAACATAACCGAACAACAAACATTGACTTCTTTATCTATATGCTATTGTTTCATTCTTCTTTTCATACTCCTTTTTGTTTCCCACATCTGCTTGTTGGTTCACAATATAAGTCTGGTAATGATTTGTGGCTCATATCTTTATCCCCTCCCCCATAGCATATCAGGTTTAGATATATGTGAATTCATTTTTCACTTCCACTACTAAGTGAAAATAATATAAAGCTGTCTTTGATATACGAGTTCCGGCAAACCTGATCAAACTGAATACAAAACAAATTGTTGCAAAGATGCACATAACTTGGAATATGAGTTTCCAACAAACAAGATGTCTGATACCTAGTCAACAGGCAGCATAGAAACATTTTGTCCTAGCCCATACCCACTTGACTTAGTATATCCAAAGATAGTTTTGTCTTTTGTGTTTCACACATTTATTTTACAAGGAACTAAAAAGTCTTTATTCCAACATATCTTGTCACGCTTAGATAAGGGTTAGCTTTCCCTCCAAAATCTTACCTGGTGGTGCATATCCACCAGTAGTGGTCGTTTTTGAGAACGAAATAGGTACCATATTAGCTGGTTGGATAGGCATGTTCTGTTGCACCTTAGGTGGTGTTGATCTCAGACCTGTGGCAGCAGCTAACTGGTCAGCAGGAACCAAGATGGATGCTGGGGAAGATGGGTTGCCAGGATGTTGTTGTACATATGTTACTCTGTGGGATTCACAAGTTGTACATAAAAACCAAAATAGACATTGAAAAATTATCTTTGAGAAGAAAACAACCTCACACAAATTGCATCTGTTTGCAATGTTTTGCAGGCGACCCATTTTCAGTATACAACTCAAGTGCATGAATAATCTGGAGATATTGTTCATAGTTTTTTGTGGTGTCTCATTTTGGTATCATGCTCTGGCATGCATCACCAGCACGTATCATACCTCCCAACAATCATGATACTGACGTTTATAACTACCACAATGTTTATACATGTATGTATTGCGATTTTGGTACTGTGCAGGTGATCCTTTTCTGTCAATTTATGTGCCCTCTTGTGTAATTTCCCGACTAAGTTATTGCTGAAAGTTTCACACCTGTCATTCTAAGGCATTTCTGGCTGACTGGCTCCAAAAATTGAGCCCAGGGTTAAAAGTGGGAAGTCCAATTTTACAGTGTATTTTGCACCTCACACTACATTACTCATAAGACTTTTTAAAATAAATTAAAAAGTTGTTGATGGAATAAAAATATTATAGAAGTTATTGGTAGCCTATTTTGTTTTACACACGTGTAAGTTTAGAATATTCTGCATGCATTGAGAATTGAATGGACAAAAGTACAACTTAAAAAAATGCATCTTTTCTAACATAATGGGTCATTGTGGCCGAACGCAACAACATGCGACATTGCAAATAGGACCAGGTGTGTAAAACAAAATAGGCTACCAATAACTCCTGACTGACTCACCTTTGTCCACCAGGAAGTACCAGCTTCTGCTGAGGTTGTCCAGGTTGCTGCTGTAGTATGGTCCCAGTTGGCAATGACATCTGAGTGCTTGGTATCGTCATTGTAGGCAAACCAGCTGCTACAGTAACTACCGGGCTACATGGCTGTGTCATGATAGTCATAGGTTGAGTCCCCATTGCACCAGATATCGACGCTGAGATTGGTTGCATTGTCACTCTCTGTGGCGATTGCACATAAGCCTGCTGGGCATTTGAGGTTGATAAAGTCACTATTTGAGGCGTCACCCCACCAGGTTGGGATGACATCACAGGAATAACTGTTTGTACTTTGCTGCCGTTTAAGGTCAGTATTGGCGTTGTTGGCAAGTTCTGATTTGTAGGAATAGATGGTGATTGGTTACTTTGATTGGTAGGGACTAGGGCTAGCTGGTTGTTTGATGTTGCCTTAATAGTAAACTGACTGTTTTGTTGTGTTGGAGTCAACTGAATGCTTCCTAACTGAACTTGGTTTGTAGGTGCAGCAGTGAGCTGCATGCCAGCTTGCAGTTTATTGGTGCCTGCCATCTGGGCAGGTATCGATGGTAGAATATACTGCAGATGTGTGACACCTGTGGGCTGCTGCTGACCAACAGTTCCGGAAGCCAGTGTGACAGGGATTGTGGTCATGTGACTTGTTGCCGTGCCTATTTGGGTTACAGGTTGTCTAGATTGCATTGGAATGACATTATTGTTCGGTTTCAGCACTATGTTTGACAAAAGTGGTGTTCTTAAAGTCTGCTGCTGCTGTTGTTGCTGCTGCTGCTGTTGTTGTTGTTGCTGCTGCTGCTGTTGTTGTTGCTGCTGTTGTTGTTGCTGTTGAGTCTTAACTATTCCAGGACTTCCTGGCATGAGATATGGTTCAGCAACTTGTTTTCCCGTTGATATTGTCTGTAAAAGTTTTGATGCATTCATGGGGACTTGTCCTCCTGATGCTAAGGCTGACACAGACGATGGGTTTGTGCCACTTGCTGGAACAATGTTCACCACATTTCCTGACACTCTCTGCCCTGTGGAATCTGATACTACAGTTGGAGTTGACGGTTGTGTTACTTGTGGATTCTGTACAGTTAATGTTGCATAAATTGGTGCATTGGTAGCTGTTGGTGTACCAGGCGTTCCCATCCCGCAGACAAATCCACTAAGGACCTGAGGGTTGACAATAACAGTTCCAGGTTGGGCTGGATTCAACTGGACTTGCCCAGATGTAAGAAGTCCCCTTTGTGCAGCAGCATCTGCACTGACCACACCTAATATTGTCTGCTGTTGGTTGTTTGTGCCAACTTTCTCTAGTGACTGTTGCCCAGCAACTGGTGTAGAGTAAATTCCAACAGGATATGGGTTTGTCTGTACTTGTGAGCCTCCTTGCATTGTACTCACAAGTGTTCCTTGCGAGGTGCTGCTAGGGGTGCTCTCAATTTTGTGTGCAATTGGCATTTGATTCATCTGGGTAGTCACTGCAATAGTAGAGTCTGTTTTCCTATATTTTGGATGTGCAGCTGCTTTGCTTCGATCTGTAAATTCAATGTCTGTTTTCTTCAACTGCACGTCCTGTCCACCCATTTTGTCATCCTTACTTCTCCATGGTTGATACTCATGAAATGCTTTGGCCTTACTCCCACTACTCTGTTCACTTTTAACTCTTCCAGGATGAGCCTTAAACACAGCACCTTTGGGCTGGAATGTACTCCCACCAGCAACTGGTCTTGTGATTGGTTGTCCATCCTGGCCCAAAATGATACCGCCATCTGGTTGGTCGCTTCCCCTGCATAGCTCACTCCTGATTGGTACATTTGAATCAATCTTGGCTTTGATTGGTTTAGGTCTGTGAGGTTTCTTGGAGGATGACGGAGGTTTCATCACCGGTGAAAATCTCTGTTGTGGGAAAGCTTTGTTTTCAATCATGGTCTCATCTTCCGATTCCGTTTCACTGTTGCTATCAGCGACATTTTCGGTGCATTGCAAGTCAATATGTGGGACTTTGCTAACTTCCTCATCAGCTGAAAATTAAAAGAAAAGAACAAATATTGACATTACTTTCTTAGGTGATGAGAGATGTAGAAGTGACGGGAAAAGTCACAACAGGTCCATGTCTTATGCAATAATTACATATTTAAGTACACTATACTGTGCCTCACATCAAGTTTGGTATGGGGACAAACTGCCCTTGTATGCGTGTGCGTACACTCTGCACAATTAAATTATGTGCACGGTTCGATACTGCACACAGGGAAATACACACCTACTTCACTTCATGTACCAAACTTGAGGCGAACCACAGTTTATGTGTTTATTCCTTTTGTTGGGAACTTCAATTTTGCTGACAAATCATTGCATAACATTTCATTCCAAACAGCACCTATGCTTGGACTAATTTTATATTCATAACTCCCCACTATAAACCAGCTACACTAAAATTAATGAATACAGGCTGCATCAAAATGATTGGTACCAATCATTTTTGATGATTATTGAAGCCGGCTTCTTCAAATTGCAACAGGGTCTTCTTCAAATGATCATAGTTTATTGTAATATGACTGTTTATGACATTTGAATCAACAAATCATGCGAATTGAATCAACAAATCATGCAAATCCTATATTGTATTTTGATGTAGTACTCATTCATTACATATAAATACATCTGGAGCATGACCTGGAGCATATCCTCAAGAAGACTAAGTATCCATGCCCCAAGATGTCTGTATATAAAACTAAGTATCTATATGCAATGTGACTAAGTATCAATGCCCCAAGAAGTCTGTATATAAAACTAAGTATCTATGCAATGTGACTAAGTATCCATGCCCCAAGATGTCTGTATATAAAACTAAGTATCTATGCAATGTGACTAAGTATCAATGCCCCAAGAAGTCTGTATATAAAACTAAGTATCTATGCAATGTGACTAAGTATCAATGCCCCAAGAAGTCTGTATATAAAACTAAGTATCTATGCAATGTGACTAAGTATCCATGCCCCAAGAAGTCTGTATATAAAACTAAGTATCTATGCAATGTGACTAAGTATCCATGCCCCAAGATGTCTGTATATAAAACTAAGTATCTATGCAATGTGACTAAGTATCCATGCCCCAAGATGTCTGTATATAAAACTAAGTATCTATGCAATGTGACTAAGTATCCATGCCCCAAGAAGTCTGTATATAAAACTAAGTATCTATGCAATGTGACTAAGTATCAATGCCCCAAGAAGTCTGTATATAAAACTAAGTATCTATGCAATGTGACTAAGTATCCATGCCCCAAGATGTCTGTATATAAAACTAAGTATCTATGCAATGTGACTAAGTATCTATGCCCCAAGAAGTCTGTATATAAAACTAAGTATCTATGCAATGTGACTAAGTATCCATGCCCCAAGATGTCTGTATATAAAACTAAGTATCTATGCAATGTGACTAAGTATCCATGCCCCAAGAAGTCTGTATATAAAACTAAGTATCTATGCAATGTGACTAAGTATCCATGCCCCAAGAAGTCTGTATATAAAACTAAGTATCTATGCAATGTGACTAAGTATCAATGCCCCAAGAAGTCTGTATATAAAACTAAGTATCTATGCAATGTGACTAAGTATCCATGCCCCAAGAAGTCTGTATATAAAACTAAGTATCTATGCAATGTGACTAAGTATCTATGCCCCAAGATGTCTGTATATAAAACTAAGTATCTATGCAATGTGACTAAGTATCCATGCCCCAAGATGTCTGTATATAAAACTAAGTATCTATGCAATGTGACTAAGTATCCATGCCCCAAGATGTCTGTATATAAAACTAAGTATCTATGCAATGTGACTAAGTATCCATGCCCCAAGAAGTCTGTATATAAAACTAAGTATCTATGCAATGTGACTAAGTATCTATGCCCCAAGAAGTCTGTATATAAAACTAAGTATCTATGCAATGTGACTAAGTATCCATGCCCCAAGATGTCTGTATATAAAACTAAGTATCTATGCAATGTGACTAAGTATCCATACCCCAAGATGTCTGTATATAAAACTAAGTATCTATGCAATGTGACTAAGTATCCATGCCCCAAGATGTCTGTATATAAACTTAAGTATCTATGCAATGTGACTAAGTATCCATGCCCCAAGATGTCTGTATATAAAACTAAGTATCTATGCAATGTGACTAAGTATCTATGCCCCAAGAAGTCTGTATATAAAACTAAGTATCTATGCAATGTGACTAAGTATCCATGCCCCAAGATGTCTGTATATAAAACTAAGTATCTATGCAATGTGACTAAGTATCCATGCCCCAAGATGTCTGTATATAAAACTAAGTATCTATGCAATGTGACTAAGTATCCATGCCCCAAGATGTCTGTATATAAAACTAAGTATCTATGCAATGTGACTAAGTATCCATGCCCCAAGAAGTCTGTATATAAAACTAAGTATCTATGCAATGTGACTAAGTATCCATGCCCCAAGAAGTCTGTATATAAAACTAAGTATCTATGCAATGTGACTAAGTATCCA
The DNA here is from genome assembly GCF_039555335.1 of Amphiura filiformis. Classification (NCBI taxonomy): domain Eukaryota; kingdom Metazoa; phylum Echinodermata; class Ophiuroidea; order Amphilepidida; family Amphiuridae; genus Amphiura; species Amphiura filiformis. The sequence continues at coordinate 75,819,787 of NC_092633.1, forward strand.
TGCCCCAAGAAGTCTGTATATAAAACTAAGTATCTATGCAATGTGACTAAGTATCAATGCCCCAAGAAGTCTGTATATAAAACTAAGTATCTATGCAATGTGACTAAGTATCAATGCCCCAAGATGTCTGTATATAAAACTAAGTATCTATGCAATGTGACTAAGTATCCATGCCCCAAGAAGTCTGTATATAAAACTAAGTATCTATGCAATGTGACTAAGTATCCATGCCCCAAGATGTCTGTATATAAAACTAAGTATCTATGCAATGTGACTAAGTATCCATGCCCCAAGATGTCTGTATATAAAACTAAGTATCTATGCAATGTGACTAAGTATCCATGCCCCAAGATGTCTGTATATAAAACTAAGTATCTATGCAATGTGACTAAGTATCCATGCCCCAAGAAGTCTGTATATAAAACTAAGTATCTATGCAATGTGACTAAGTATCCATGCCCCAAGAAGTCTGTATATAAAACTAAGTATCTATGCAATGTGACTAAGTATCCATGCCCCAAGAAGTCTGTATATAAAACTAAGTATCTATGCAATGTGACTAAGTATCAATGCCCCAAGAAGTCTGTATATAAAACTAAGTATCTATGCAATGTGACTAAGTATCAATGCCCCAAGATGTCTGTATATAAAACTAAGTATCTATGCAATGTGACTAAGTATCCATGCCCCAAGAAGTCTGTATATAAAACTAAGTATCTATGCAATGTGACTAAGTATCCATGCCCCAAGATGTCTGTATATAAAACTAAGTATCTATGCAATGTGACTAAGTATCCATGCCCCAAGATGTCTGTATATAAAACTAAGTATCTATGCAATGTGACTAAGTATCCATGCCCCAAGAAGTCTGTATATAAAACTAAGTATCTATGCAATGTGACTAAGTATCCATGCCCCAAGAATTCTCCATATGAAACTAAGTATCTATGCAATGTGACTAAGTATCCATGCCCCAAGATGTCTGTATATAAAACTAAGTATCTATGCAATGTGACTAAGTATCCATGCCCCAAGAAGTCTGTATATAAAACTAAGTATCTATGCAATGTGACTAAGTATCCATGCCCCAAGATGTCTGTATATAAAACTAAGTATCTATGCAATGTGACTAAGTATCCATGCCCCAAGATGTCTGTATATAAAACTAAGTATCTATGCAATGTGACTAAGTATCCATGCCCCAAGATGTCTGTATATAAAACTAAGTATCTATGCAATGTGACTAAGTATCCATGCCCCAAGATGTCTGTATATAAAACTAAGTATCTATGCAATGTGACTAAGTATCCATGCCCCAAGATGTCTGTATATAAAACTAAGTATCTATGCAATGTGACTAAGTATCCATGCCCCAAGATGTCTGTATATAAAACTAAGTATCTATGCAATGTGACTAAGTATCCATGCCCCAAGATGTCTGTATATAAAACTAAGTATCTATGCAATGTGACTAAGTATCCATGCCCCAAGATGTCTGTATATAAAACTAAGTATCTATGCAATGTGACTAAGTATCCATGCCCCAAGATGTCTGTATATAAAACTAAGTATCTATGCAATGTGACTAAGTATCCATGCCCCAAGATGTCTGTATATAAAACTAAGTATCTATGCAATGTGACTAAGTATCCATGCCCCAAGATGTCTGTATATAAAACTAAGTATCTATGCAATGTGACTAAGTATCCATGCCCCAAGATGTCTGTATATAAAACTAAGTATCTATGCAATGTGACTAAGTATCCATGCCCCAAGAAGTCTGTATATAAAACTAAGTATCTATGCAATGTGACTAAGTATCTATGCCCCAAGAAGTCTGTATATAAAACTAAGTATCTATGCAATGTGACTAAGTATCCATGCCCCAAGATGTCTGTATATAAAACTAAGTATCTATGCAATGTGACTAAGTATCCATGCCCCAAGAAGTCTGTATATAAAACTAAGTATCTATGCAATGTGACTAAGTATCCATGCCCCAAGAAGTCTGTATATAAAACTAAGTATCTATGCAATGTGACTAAGTATCCATGCCCCAAGATGTCTGTATATAAAACTAAGTATCTATGCAATGTGACTAAGTATCAATGCCCCAAGAAGTCTGTATATAAAACTAAGTATCTATGCAATGTGACTAAGTATCCATGCCCCAAGATGTCTGTATATAAAACTAAGTATCTATGCAATGTGACTAAGTATCCATGCCCCAAGATGTCTGTATATAAAACTAAGTATCTATGCAATGTGACTAAGTATCCATGCCCCAAGAAGTCTGTATATAAAACTAAGTATCTATGCAATGTGACTAAGTATCCATGCCCCAAGAAGTCTGTATATAAAACTAAGTATCTATGCAATGTGACTAAGTATCCATGCCCCAAGAAGTCTGTATATAAAACTAAGTATCTATGCAATGTGACTAAGTATCAATGCCCCAAGAAGTCTGTATATAAAACTAAGTATCTATGCAATGTGACTAAGTATCAATGCCCCAAGATGTCTGTATATAAAACTAAGTATCTATGCAATGTGACTAAGTATCCATGCCCCAAGAAGTCTGTATATAAAACTAAGTATCTATGCAATGTGACTAAGTATCCATGCCCCAAGATGTCTGTATATAAAACTAAGTATCTATGCAATGTGACTAAGTATCCATGCCCCAAGATGTCTGTATATAAAACTAAGTATCTATGCAATGTGACTAAGTATCCATGCCCCAAGAAGTCTGTATATAAAACTAAGTATCTATGCAATGTGACTAAGTATCCATGCCCCAAGAAGTCTGTATATAAAACTAAGTATCTATGCAATGTGACTAAGTATCCATGCCCCAAGATGTCTGTATATAAAACTAAGTATCTATGCAATGTGACTAAGTATCCATGCCCCAAGAAGTCTGTATATAAAACTAAGTATCTATGCAATGTGACTAAGTATCCATGCCCCAAGATGTCTGTATATAAAACTAAGTATCTATGCAATGTGACTAAGTATCCATGCCCCAAGAAGTCTGTATATAAAACTAAGTATCTATGCAATGTGACTAAGTATCCATGCCCCAAGATGTCTGTATATAAAACTAAGTATCTATGCAATGTGACTAAGTATCCATGCCCCAAGATGTCTGTATATAAAACTAAGTATCTATGCAATGTGACTAAGTATCCATGCCCCAAGATGTCTGTATATAAAACTAAGTATCTATGCAATGTGACTAAGTATCCATGCCCCAAGATGTCTGTATATAAAACTAAGTATCTATGCAATGTGACTAAGTATCAATGCCCCAAGAAGTCTGTATATAAAACTAAGTATCTATGCAATGTGACTAAGTATCCATGCCCCAAGATGTCTGTATATAAAACTAAGTATCTATGCAATGTGACTAAGTATCCATGCCCCAAGATGTCTGTATATAAAACTAAGTATCTATGCAATGTGACTAAGTATCCATGCCCCAAGATGTCTGTATATAAAACTAAGTATCTATGCAATGTGACTAAGTATCCATGCCCCAAGATGTCTGTATATAAAACTAAGTATCTATGCAATGTGACTAAGTATCCATGCCCCAAGATGTCTGTATATAAAACTAAGTATCTATGCAATGTGACTAAGTATCAATGCCCCAAGAAGTCTGTATATAAAACTAAGTATCTATGCAATGTGACTAAGTATCCATGCCCCAAGATGTCTGTATATAAAACTAAGTATCTATGCAATGTGACTAAGTATCCATGCCCCAAGAAGTCTGTATATAAAACTAAGTATCTATGCAATGTGACTAAGTATCTATGCCCCAAGAAGTCTGACTAAGTATCTATGCAATGTGACTAAGTATCCATGCCCCAAGATGTCTGTATATAAAACTAAGTATCTATGCAATGTGACTAAGTATCCATGCCCCAAGAAGTCTGTATATAAAACTAAGTATCTATGCAATGTGACTAAGTATCCATGCCCCAAGAAGTCTGTATATAAAACTAAGTATCTATGCAATGTGACTAAGTATCCATGCCCCAAGATGTCTGTATATAAAACTAAGTATCTATGCAATGTGACTAAGTATCAATGCCCCAAGAAGTCTGTATATAAAACTAAGTATCTATGCAATGTGACTAAGTATCCATGCCCCAAGATGTCTGTATATAAAACTAAGTATCTATGCAATGTGACTAAGTATCCATGCCCCAAGATGTCTGTATATAAAACTAAGTATCTATGCAATGTGACTAAGTATCCATGCCCCAAGAAGTCTGTATATAAAACTAAGTATCTATGCAATGTGACTAAGTATCCATGCCCCAAAAGTCTGTATATAAAACTAAGTATCTATGCAATGTGACTAAGTATCCATGCCCCAAGATGTCTGTATATAAAACTAAGTATCTATGCAATGTGACTAAGTATCCATGCCCCAAGAAGTCTGTATATAAAACTAAGTATCTATGCAATGTGACTAAGTATCAATGCCCCAAGAAGTCTGTATATAAAACTAAGTATCTATGCAATGTGACTAAGTATCAATGCCCCAAGATGTCTGTATATAAAACTAAGTATCTATGCAATGTGACTAAGTATCCATGCCCCAAGAAGTCTGTATATAAAACTAAGTATCTATGCAATGTGACTAAGTATCCATGCCCCAAGATGTCTGTATATAAAACTAAGTATCTATGCAATGTGACTAAGTATCCATGCCCCAAGATGTCTGTATATAAAACTAAGTATCTATGCAATGTGACTAAGTATCCATGCCCCAAGAAGTCTGTATATAAAACTAAGTATCTATGCAATGTGACTAAGTATCCATGCCCCAAGAAGTCTGTATATAAAACTAAGTATCTATGCAATGTGACTAAGTATCCATGCCCCAAGATGTCTGTATATAAAACTAAGTATCTATGCAATGTGACTAAGTATCCATGCCCCAAGAAGTCTGTATATAAAACTAAGTATCTATGCAATGTGACTAAGTATCCATGCCCCAAGATGTCTGTATATAAAACTAAGTATCTATGCAATGTGACTAAGTATCCATGCCCCAAGAAGTCTGTATATAAAACTAAGTATCTATGCAATGTGACTAAGTATCCATGCCCCAAGATGTCTGTATATAAAACTAAGTATCTATGCAATGTGACTAAGTATCCATGCCCCAAGATGTCTGTATATAAAACTAAGTATCTATGCAATGTGACTAAGTATCCATGCCCCAAGATGTCTGTATATAAAACTAAGTATCTATGCAATGTGACTAAGTATCCATGCCCCAAGAAGTCTGTATATAAAACTAAGTATCTATGCAATGTGACTAAGTATCCATGCCCCAAGAAGTCTGTATATAAAACTTAAGTATCTATGCAATGTGACTAAGTATCCATGCCCCAAGAAGTCTGTATATAAAACTAAGTATCTATGCAATGTGACTAAGTATCCATGCCCCAAGATGTCTGTATATAAAACTAAGTATCTATGCAATGTGACTAAGTATCAATGCCCCAAGATGTCTGTATATAAAACTAAGTATCTATGCAATGTGACTAAGTATCCATGCCCCAAGAAGTCTGTATATAAAACTAAGTATCTATGCAATGTGACTAAGTATCCATGCCCCAAGATGTCTGTATATAAAACTAAGTATCTATGCAATGTGACTAAGTATCAATGCCCCAAGATGTCTGTATATAAAACTAAGTATCTATGCAATGTGACTAAGTATCCATGCCCCAAGAAGTCTGTATATAAAACTAAGTATCTATGCAATGTGACTAAGTATCCATGCCCCAAGAAGTCTGTATATAAAACTAAGTATCTATGCAATGTGACTAAGTATCCATGCCCCAAGAAGTCTGTATATAAAACTTAAGTATCTATGCAATGTGACTAAGTATCCATGCCCCAAGAAGTCTGTATATAAAACTAAGTATCTATGCAATGTGACTAAGTATCCATGCCCCAAGAAGTCTGTATATAAAACTAAGTATCTATGCAATGTGACTAAGTATCAATGCCCCAAGAAGTCTGTATATAAAACTAAGTATCTATGCAATGTGACTAAGTATCAATGCCCCAAGATGTCTGTATATAAAACTAAGTATCTATGCAATGTGACTAAGTATCAATGCCCCAAGAAGTCTGTATATAAAACTAAGTATCTATGCAATGTGACTAAGTATCAATGCCCCAAGATGTCTGTATATAAAACTAAGTATCTATGCAATGTGACTAAGTATCAATGCCCCAAGAAGTCTGTATATAAAACTAAGTATCTATGCAATGTGACTAAGTATCTATGCCCCAAGAAGTATCCATGGCCCAAGAAGACTCAACTAAGTAGTGAGACTAAGTTGAGTCTCACTTCTACTTTGAATTCCACCTATCCATGTAACACACACAAGTCAGGCTTTATTCAAAAACTCACCAATAACATCATCATCGCCTTCCTCATCAATGACCATATGCTCCTCATCGCTTAAGGTTTCTTCTGACTCCAATCGAGGGCGCTGTGCTTGCTTCAGTTTTGGGAGAGACTTTTCTGGTGTCCCTTTGGAATCAGGGCTGGATTCAATTGGTTTTGTACACATCTGGTAAAAAAACAAGTGAATTTGATTAAACTTCATTATTGCATATCAACAACATACAAAAATATACAATATTTATTTATTTATACTTTCTTTAAGCAGGGTAATCCCATCAATGAAAACACTGATCTTCCTGGGGGCCCTGCAAGAGCTGTACATTTACAAATTAAAATACAACTTAAATAGTATTCATACTGAGCACATGAGGAAAAATATACATACTTGAACATGAAATAATTATGATTACATTATGAACTTATGCTGATGAATTAAATTATCTTGGTTGAGGTGCACAATGTAGCATTCTTAAGCATGGAGAGACTCATTGTATTGAAGTTACTACGAATGTTAGATGGAAGATCATTCCATATTTTAACAACTCTAACATTAAAAGTACGTTTATTGGCCTCTGGTTGCAATATTATGTACAGATTAAGGTTAGATGATAAGTATGACGGCGCTTGATCTTTAATACATTTTAAAACAATAACTAACAAATGATTGTACCACCTTTTGTCAAGCTTAATCCAATTTAACTTATCCATCATTTCATCTGTTGGTGTTCTAATGTCAGCTGACAAAATAATTGACAAAATAATTCTTGCAAGTCTGTTCTGGAGGATTTGGAGAGAGTTTGCACGTACTCCAGAACAATTTGACCATACAGGGCTGCAATAATCAAAATGGGGTAATGCGAGAGCATTTGCCAGCATGGTCAGAGTTGACTATGGAAGATAATGCTTAATACCATTTATGACACCACATCTTTTAGAAATATTTTTAGAAACATAGTTGATATGGTTAGACCATGTTAAGTTTGAATCAAATATAACACCAAGGTATTTAAACTGGTCAACTTTTTCAATGATTTAATCACAATAACTTAATATCATTTAGAAATTTAGATAAAACATGCCATGTACCAAATATCATAAATTTAGTCTTTTTGATATATGGATATAAATATTTACATAGTGAAACATTATGTAAATACATTTAAAGGGATATGAACAAGCTGCGTAGTATCGTGTGATCCAGGCATGACCTATTTACGTGATAAAGAATTAACAGAACATTTTGCACAAGGGCTGGTCAACGAACTAATCAATATTTTTAGATACCATTACATCACATGATTGCACCTACCTCAGTTAAAACAGCTAGAGCTGAGCTATCAACTTGTGTGTACTCATGCGGCGTAACTGGGATGTGAGAGGCGCTCAGAGATCGTTTCTTGGGTGGAATAGATGACATTGGCATCTGTCGATGATGTAACGGTTGAGGCTGTAAAATATTCAAATAAAAGTGATTGAAATTTTATAATTTACCATGAAAGGCAGTTCACCAGCAAAACTTCCATGCCTGTACATTTTCTTTATGAGCTAAAAGTGGAAATTTTTACTTCCTTTTTAGTTAGTATGAAATCAATGTGAAACTTCTGGTCAGTAAATCATACATTTTCAATTCAATTCAACATAATTTTATTCACACATGTTTTTATCTCACATAAAATCCACAAAGAAGCCAAATTTGATATGTTTTAGACTGTTTGTTCGCTCCCACACCCCAATCTAATTAGAGGCACTAAATTATTGTCATATTTTATGTGATACTGATGAATCGATGATAACTATGTACCATCCCTTTGTATCATACTAACTACTCAAATCTGAAAAACAAAATCATCACATACGTACCTGTGGTGTTGGCCTGGCCATTGGAGGAAACAGCTCTTTGATTGGACTTGGACTGGGCATAGGAGCCGATACCGGCATCACCTCACTGGCAGCTGTCACAAGCATGCTCAGATCACTAGGCAGCTCTGTAGGTGGCGAGAGCACTATGAGAAAACATGAAAAGTGTGTAGAAGCAATTAATTATCAAATACTGGTTGGGAGGTAGGTTGCACCATACAGAGACAATAGGGGGTCACCTGCGCATGTTCAGGGGGACTCACATGGGAGGATTGCTGGTTGTCGGCTATGTCATAGGTGGGAACTACAGGCATCATGTTGGTCTCTCTTTATGAATATACCTCCGGGCTAATCAGAGACATGAATTCTATGATGTTTTGGCAACTTCTGATGGTTATTTTTTGACCATATGGGGCACTATTAACCCAGAGCGGAGTTTGGTTGGAAGTGCTCTGTGTGTTGCCCACCCCTACCAGCTGAAGGGGAGGCACCCAGCCTGTAGGCTTTGGTAGCATGCAGGGCATTAAATCAAAATTATCCCACACAGCAGTATCTGGGGAGCATGTGTGGCCGAGTGGATAAGGCGCCCGACTCATAATACATAGGTTGTGAGTTCGAGCCCCGCTTGTGCCAACGTGTTGTGTCCTTGGGCAAGGCACTTTATCCTCATTGCCTACTGGGGGATGGGGTTGGGTTGGATTGGATGTTTGTATAGTTGTTTGTTTCAATGTTGCAATATTGGCGCTGATTAAGCTGCTGCCTGCAAATTGCATTGCGTCTGTTTAGTTGTGTTTAATGTACAATTCTAGCAATTTGACCTGCGGGTCACCATTAGAGTTTGAAATAAAAACCTTCCTTTTTTTATCTCTTAGCACTGCTGTATTACAGCAACTCACACTGTTTGGGCAGAACACACCAGTATTGAGAAATATTATGTGAGCAAATCTGATGCAATTAGTCAATCTAATTTTACCAATACTATTATATACATATGCCAAAATTAAAGTCGGAAAACAACAGTAAAAAGCAGACAATTGATTGTCGTAACAAGATCATTTCTTACTGGTTGGTGTTGTTGGAATCTCCTCCCCTTCTGATGCCCTGCGTGTTCTCTCCTCCTTTATCACAATGTCTGAGGTTGAGCTAGAAGACTTCTTCCTTTCTTTATTGCACCATTTCCAATCAGGGTGGGCCTTGAAGTGGGCCTCTTTGACCTGTAATGAGAGTATTTACGTAATTATGTTATTTTGTTTCACAATGTAATATGGGTTGAAATGCAATGATAAGTACACATAAACCCTTTTGATCTAGGTAAAGAACATGGTACATAACTGATCAAGGTTTCTTTCTTTTTCTTTTCGTCCTGTAATTCTTGTATTTAATACTAATAATCTCTCGATTTTTTTTCTTGGTGTGTAGAGCATATCCAAGTGTGTAGCACATATCACACTATGCTACCACACTTGGTTTCTATGTAATCGGCCATTGATAAATCATTGATGTCCACCTTGCTCTACACATATTGGCAAGGTTTGAACATATATACAGCACCCCAGAGACAGCACACATGTCCAAATGAAGACCACAAAGAACATGGGCCTTAACAAATATTACAAACTGACTTGGTAAACTAGTGGAATGCTCACAAAAAGCAAATTCAAAACACACTATAAAAGTGCTTGCTTTATTTAGACCAGCAAACATTTTTTATGTTACTCTGTGACCTCATAACATTTAAAGACTTACAGGTTTGTTAACACTACCCTTGTACACACAACATAAACGGTAAATTGCCAATAAAATTCACCCTTTGCACAGATCCACCATCTTGCTACCAAAACGAGGTTCTCCAAAAATGTGCACTTTTGTTTCTTTTCTAGCAACACACCAGGCGGCTTTTGCAAAGCGTACGCAGTAATTAAAGCATGTATTTGACAGGCGTATGCACACACAGTATGCACTTTGCGGGTAGAACCTCGTTTTGAGATGGCCATGCGATCGGCGAATAGATGTAAATATACCATGTAAACAATCAAACATGGCAAGTAAAAATAAAATAAAAATAAAAATAGATTTTCAAAACTGGCACAAACATAATATGTTAGGCTATGGCTTTTGAGAAATTCTGATTGAGTTTTATCTGCCATTACATGTTCAGGAAAAAAATATGACATACCGCCCATCTTCTACAGGGCATTCGAGGACAACCAAACAAATATTTTATGTTGGCCTTTCAAGATATCCTACCTGGAATGCCAAGTCATGGTATTTCTGCTTTTCTTTTGGCTTCAACGCATACCACCATTCCCCAAGAATTTTGCTGACAGTTCTGTTGTCTTGATTAGGGTGTCGCTGATGTACCAGAGCACGGTGGCGCTTGCTGAATATCATGAAAGCATTCATTGGACGACGAACATGGTCTTTGTCCTTCAGCTTGGTGAAAAAATAATAACAGGTACAATAAAAAAATACATTTTAGTACAAGAAAAAGGCAAGCTACAGGTTAAATTAATTAAAGTAATTATTGGCCAAGTTCGAACTTCAAACACTCGGAATGCTAGTGGCTCTGCGATAACAGGTACAATATTTATACATTTTAGTACATCGGCTTCAGAAAAAGGCAAGCTACAGGTAAATTAAATAATTCTTGGCCAAGTTCGAAACACTCAGAACGCTAGTGACTCCGCGATAAACACACACGCACATAGCGTGGTACTAAAGAAAGCATACACATGCCTTACATTGCATACACGCTTAGTACGCTACATGGACGCAACAGGTACATTCGAGTTTGGCCAAGAATTACTTAATTTACGTATACATGTAGGTATTACAAGGTATTACAAGGTATGGGTTCAGTACAAATGAATACACCAAATACAAGGTAAATGGTTGGCCTTCACATCCATGGTTGGCCAGATTTTGTTGCTGAATGCATCAACTTCTCTACATAGACACTGGCTTACTGGAGATGCAGATGGGTTCAATCAACATTGGTTTATTCTAATTGAAATTCATACACCTTTTATCCCACACAGGGAGTTTAGATCTCAAATGGAGTCACCCATACAGGTAATACCATTGGAAATATAATAGGTCAAGATTTCCATATTAGGGGTATGGGTTTCAACTGGAATAGCCCAATTTGTATGCAATATCAAGCTATTTATCACAAACCATGCCTTGGCCTACAAATGTACTCCTTCATGAATGCATGTAAAATTGCCATCAACAAAATACTGGCATACCGCTCATCAAGCATGCATAGAGGGTGCAGTAATGGAAGCTTCCTGCAAGCACAAGTGACATGACTCAGTTGCAGAATCATCCGAGCACACATAAAAACATAAAAACAGCAGCCAGGCAGTGTACACTCGTGGCTTGCTATTCCTGGTCTTGTCCTCTTGCACCCAATGGATCCATGGCTCAAAACTGGGCCATAGAAAACAACCTTTCTCTTCATCTTTTCTCCTCCAAAACGCATCCATGGCATTAGGGTTAGCAGCATCTAAAGCAGCAATCATCTAAATGAAATCAACTAACCTTTCTAGGACTACGAGGTTCTTTCTCGGCCAAATCCTTCGGCAGAGCTCCTAGTGATTGCGTTCTTCTTTTGTTTGGCGATGGATAACTAGCACTTGCAACCCTGATAACAGGAAAATTAATTAATGTTGTTACATTTCTTTGTTTGTTTTTCAGGTAAAATATAAAACACTTCATCAGGATTACATAAATTTTGGCAAGAAAATCTTAATCAGTTCTTATAGGTCTGTAAAATATTGGCATGAATGGAATTTGATTCCTGTTAAAGTCTACGCAGTTGATAGTATGCAAGAAGTAAATGATTCAGATTCTCTCAAAACCATCAATCAATTGCAGCATTTGGATGGTATAGAAAGCCTTATACTTTGATCAGCTCTTAATCGGCGGATTAATATTGATATTTCTCGAGTTGTCTTGTGACATTTCGTCAGGAGCATTACAAATTATTAATGAAAGCCCTATACATTCTACTTTCTTAACCATGCACAATATAGATCAGATTGGTCAATTATGTCACTCTTAGCATGGGTCTACATTTTGGCCTAGTGGTGAAAGCCTAACAATTCCTGACGATTACAAACTATAACTCACAATGTGACACATTGTGAGTTGAGGCTTTTGGGCTCTCAACCCTCCAATTGTGGATAACGTTTATACTATGGCTTGCCTCAATTTTTGGAAGTGACATCAATGCTTTTTGCATTACAGGCGTGGCAACAAACTGCCCTCATGTGGTTGTGTACGCCTTGCGTGATTAACATTACACACAATTCGATACTGCAACCAGTGAAATATGCACTTATGACACTACCAAACTTGAGGTGAACCAAAGCTGAACCACACAAATATTATGATGGCTCTTTCAGCATCCTGTCCGGTCATTAGATTTCTTTTAACAGTACCCAGACTTTTCTTTTTCTTTCCAGATCAATCATCACTGATAAACACAGTAGGAAAAGAACAGGGAAAAATTGTAGGAAAAGTGAAAAGGTTGTCTGTGGTTACAAATCTTAGCAAGTCCCTTTAAGTATTATGCCATGCATGATATTCAATCCTCTCTGGCATGAAGAAAATGCAAATATTTTCCCCACTAAGCCTGAAACCACAGTGGCCTAATTTTTAACCCAGTTTTGTTGATAGAGTGATTCAGTACTTACATTTCTTCCCTTCTTGGCTGTGTCTGTACCACATTAGCTGTTTCAGGAGGCACTGATGCCTGGGCTGGCTGTATGGCTACTCCACTGGGGCCTGGAACACCACCTGTAAATACAGAAATAAATGCACATGAAACTTAGGTCTTCTACAGGCCTTCATATTTGGGCTTGTGTGAAAAACTTGAGGAAGGAAAGGTGAAATTATAGAAAGGTGAAATTATTGAAAGGTCAAATTATAACTTCCAAGAAGCTTAAGACATGTAAGATCAGGCCAACATTAAAGCAACTTTGTCTTAACTTAGGTAAACATAACATACCGTAAAGATCCACCTAATGGCATACTTGGGTTCCTTTACCTCGGGGTGCATGTGCAAGTAGAGAGCTCCCTCCTCTGAAATCCCAACAAGAATTAAGGATCTGTGCCCGTATTTGCTGGTGGGAATTATACGGGAGGATACTTTTAAGGTTGTGCCTAAAATTCCACTTTTGTCAAGTGACCCCAAAGCATCAATAGGGGAATCTTTACGGTAGGTGCTTTTAAAGATTTTGTCACCAATTTGAATTTTCAACATTTTAGTTGTATTAAAGCTTTGATTGTGATTGGTTCTTTCCAATTGATTGACATTAATTGGCTGATTATACGTTGTCAAATTGGGTTTAGTTGAGCAAAGATAAATGCACATGGGCTTACCTTGATTTTGATTGGCTGTTGCTGGTTGATTGACAGCTACTTGCTGTGTGGTATTGGCTGCTTGTCCATTGGCAGGCTGGGTAATGTTGAAGATTGGGACGAGGGAATGCCAATAGAACACCGGCACATGACCAGGAGGAACCATGGATGGCCAAGCTGCAATGATCAAAGAACACATTCATTAAGTATCAAAATGGACCAGTCACACCATTTTGAGTAATTACTTGAATTTAATAGACCAGTCAAATCTTTTTCACATCCTGCACATTTAAAACTACCATAGTTACACATTGAATCAATCCAATACATTTTACCTTACAGGGAACAAGTGCAACATTTTGGCGAGTATGAATTAAATATAGTTGCTGGAAATGTCAGTGTATTAATGTTTGAAGATCAGTTCAACAGCTAGGATCTATGGTTTTCTTAGCAGCAAGCAGGTGTCCTACATGTGAAGGTTAAGTATGTAAGTAAATACATTTACCTTCAACTACTTGCATGAAGTTGCATCAAACATGAATAAACACTTAATACCATTGTCCTTTCGTTAGCCTAGCTGAATAAGTGATGTGATGTGAACAAGCAAATAAATCCTACGTCTGGGCTAACTGATTTTTCAATTGAAGATAAATTCGAGACAAATCATAAATGTTTGCTTCTGGTGTTGGGTCAAAAGTGTGGTACGATTGGTTATTGACCTGCGCAGTACGACATTTTTGGTCTGGTTGACAGGACATCATGTATACGCGAAGTCGCAAACTAGTCTTTTTAATTCTGTCTTTAATAATAGTGATATTAATTTAAAAATAATGAGTAAATATAAAAATTACAAATTGTAAAATGGCCATCATCAAACAAGACATGACCGTAATCTCCTCCATAGGGTGTGTAGATTTCAAATGGAGTTACCTAAATGTGTGATTCCATTTGAAATCTACACCCCTTGTGTGGGATATTTAAGTCATGTCTGGAAGAATCCAATGTATGAAGAATCTTGTTTTGCAACTTACTTGCAGGTCTCTGGTCCCTGTTCTCTTCTTTATCCCCACCCCCTGCTGGCATCACAGGTAGCAAAGATGTTGGAGTAGGGTGTGAGGCTGCAGCCTGGAATGGCGTAGTTTGAACCTGTCCAGTCCCTCCAGCCTGTGGGTTCACCTCCTGTGTCCCTGCAGCTGCAATTGGTTTAGTTTCATTCATAATCTGTCCTCTTTCATGCTGTTGCTGCAACGTTGTCATGGTTACAGCTGCTGGTGTTGGTTTGGGTGATATTTCTCTACGGACAACACCTTCCATTCTCAGTTTAGCTTGGTCCTTCTCAAACTCTTTGGTCAGATTTGTTCTGGGAATTTTATCTGCATAAGTTGTGTGCTGAGACACAGGTTTTGTATCGATTATGGGGCTTGTTTGTGTTTCTTGCGCAGTCTGAAATTGGTGCATGCTGCGTGGTGCAAGAAGCGCTGCACGTAGTTTGGTGTCCGATGGTGGGGAGGGAATTCAAAATGGCTTTTCTCCGGCGATTGAAAGTACTGCGTGACCTGCTGTCGGGGTGCTGGGGGTGACATGATATTAGGTGGTGACATGACATGATGGGAGGGGCCAACAGGTGAAGGGGTAACACTATGTTGATTAGGTGTTGGCGATCTATTTACAGAATCCACACCAGAGTCATTACTATCACTCGACTCACATCTCTACTTTGATTTCTTGCATGTTCCATCTTGAGTTTCAGTTTATTTGGACTAACTGGTGTTGCAAAATTATGTGACTGCGGCTGGAATTGCACTACTGGCGAAGAAATCTCCGCTGAGGACCTCCCCGATAAAGGTGTTGCAGAGCCCCATCTATTAGGAGTACCGACTGCAGACCCACTAGCCTGGTGCGAGTTTGGATATTGTGAAATCGGGGTAAATGTAGCGCCGATGGCTGAAAGGAGCTGGGGACGAGGTCAGTGAGTGGGACATGGGCGAGTGAGGAACCGAATGCTGGATTGGTGTGAAGCATGCTGGAGTTCCAGAGCGGGAATTTCCCAGAGAAATGAGAATGTTAGCTGTTTCTGCCTCATCACTGTCAAATCTGGATGGGTCAATCTGTGGTCTGGAATCTGTAGGTGAGAAATTACAGAGAGAAATATTTAGACAAACATTTATTGCAAAAAAGAATTTAAATTTTTAATCTGATTTTAGTCATGAAAAGAAATAGTCAGTTTAAATATCAGGGGCATACCCAGAAACCTTACAACCAGGGGGTGCTCAGCAAGGATAGGCTGATTTTGCTTGTCAACAATCAAGCATGTACATGCTGCATGGTTTTTTTGTTTAAAAATCTGCCATGAGCAGGGACAAGTGATTTGCGCGGAACTTTTTTCCACGAAATCTCCGTGCAATTGGCTATTTTTTTCCTATGGGCAGGGATACATGATTTGCACTGAAAAAAGTTCCGCGCAATCTCTGCGCAATTAGCTATTTTTTCCCGTGCAAATCACTTGTCCCTGGCCATGAGGTTTCATGAACCATGTAAACTAGATTTATAATATTAGAATCATTATGATGGGAAGGAGCTTCCCAAATACCCCACTTTTTCGAGCCATGATTTTTATATTATTGGCAGTTTCCAAAATTGCTATCACATTCACATGCAATATTTTGTATACTGGTACTATTTTTAATATCATATATTATGATGTTTAAATGCATTAATTTGGTGGTCTTGTAGCACATCGTTTGATTTGAATTCATTTATCAGACAATTTTATCACAACGTTGAATTAGAATCTGATGGCAATTTTGAAATCATAAAATTTCTTCACTTTATCACCAAGACTATTTATTACCACCAACAGACTATTATTACCACAATTTATATCTTGTAATGTGTACAATATATTGTTCAGACTGAAAATGATTCAAATCTATACATGCATATCTTGCATAAATCTATTTCAATCTTCTATAATAACCCACTATGCCAATTACAAATTATTTTCATTAGAAATTTATGCTGTGACATATGCTGTTATGTTACTTCTGTATGAAAGTGAGTGTACAATAATGTTGAATTGGAAAGTGTAAGCACTATGTTTTTAATGTATTTTGGTGTTTAAAATGGGAACTTGGCTTCAACTTTGTCTTACCAAATTTAACAAATATGTCAAAGTAAGTGTTTTTCTAATCAAAATTAATATGGAATTTCTTCAGTATTATTTGCACAATTCTAGAGCAGAATAAATACTAGGGTAACAAGGCTTTAAGCATGTCCTGTACAGTACATGTATATTGAATGTGACTCAATTGAGTAACAAGTCTGAAAATAGATGCAACTTCCTATGGCTGTACTGGTCATGAACTGCCTGCTTGAAATCCCTGATTTTGTTCTGTTATTTGTGGTTTCACTTGTATTGTAATGTAATGTAATGGAATTAAATTATCCATCAACAAATTCAAAGCAAACAAGGCATATAGACTCTTCACAGTAAACATTCAAATTAAAAAATAATTGTGTAATTTGCCCAATTATTCTAGAAATTTTTGGATGACCAAGTTTTCTGAAAAATGTGACCCAAATAATCTGTACAACAGAGCCTCAAAATGCACCTCAAATCTGCTAAACATATAGGGCCTACCCTACCCCCCTTCCTTCACCACAAGTGGCCATAATCTGATATTACATTAAATAATTGTTATCCTCATCCTCACCATTTAATTACTTCATCACCACCCTTGTGCCTTTGTGTTGATCTTTGAATATAGGCCTATAATATGTAACTTTTTGTTTGTTTGTTTGTTTGTAAATTTAGCTAAACTCCAGGATTGTTGCCCTCATGATTGCTATCATTACCATTGAAAAACAAAATTTATTAAATTTTCATGCCTCATGATATAGGCCTACTTATTTTTCCCCACAACCCCTCATAATCATTTCCAAGAAGTGGTATTAAATTGATCTTACAATGTACATTGCACACCTACATGTAAAGGAATATTTACCATGACTTTTTTGCACTCAGGTTTTGTTGCAACCATTCAACCTTTAGCAAATTAGTATGCAGGTTTGTTACCTTTCAAATTGTTGATGTAGGCAACTGAATTTGACTTTTATTTGGCACTTATAAGTTCATACATGCTTGTACATACATGTACACAAAATGTTCTTCCTATTTGAATATTTTGAGGGGAGGAGTGCAACTTGCATGGAAGCATTAATTCATGAACATAATATCAATGCATAATTTCTACATCAAGTAAAAGGTTTGAGGTTTTAATACAACAAACATGTGAACTTTATACACTAATATTGCAGACATTATTCTGGACAGACAATATTCTGGACAAACAAATATCACTGTCTGGGAATGCACCTGTACATCATAATATCAATTTCACTACAGACCTGTGTAATCTTTTGCCAAATTTAAATAGCGCTAATATTGTTTAAATTGCTTCAGTGTACAACTAAAGAGCTTCACAAAAGATTCCTACACTCAGTCCTATCAATGCAAAGTATCAGTGTTTAAACATGAAGCAATAAACGCAATAACAATTAATAATAATCTAAATAATAATAAAAATAATAATACCGTAAAATGGGGTGACTTTGGACACTGGGGTGACTTTGGACACACATGGGAAAAACTATTATTTCATGTAGGCTGTTTTACCTTTTAATATTTCTAAGAATATTTTTGTATTTTCTATGTGGTAATGTATGGACATTACAAATGACTAAAGTTTCCCAGTATAATGTGTTATCTAAATATGTTTTTCAGAACTTTTTAGCGGGGTCCATAAAATACAGAATTTTTGTGGTGGTCAAACTTTCGGTACTCCACCGGAACATAAAAGTGGAAACTCGAGCCTGTTGGTTGGATAGTAAACACAGATGAATCAAGAACCTACCTGGATAGTCATGATATCTAGCCACTCTTAAGAATTTAAAAGCAGGCTGTGTCCAATGTCACCCCAGGGTTTGGCTTCCTTTCGGGGTGACTTTGGACATAACAAATGAATACAAAAAATTTGACACTTTGTTAAAATACACCACAGTGACCATGCCCTACCACAACAGTGTCCTCTGTGCTCC
Organism: Amphiura filiformis; assembly: GCF_039555335.1. Lineage (NCBI taxonomy): Eukaryota > Metazoa > Echinodermata > Ophiuroidea > Amphilepidida > Amphiuridae > Amphiura > Amphiura filiformis. The sequence goes on from NC_092633.1 coordinate 75,838,553, forward strand.
TACCCACCTCACAACTACTTCCACCCTCTCCATTGCTCTACTCTTCAGGTCGGGGTGACTTTGGACATGCACTTGATTACATGGTGTCTAAAGTCACCCCAAACCAAAGGGGTGACTTTGGACAAACTTTGCCCCCCAAAAAATTATCGTAAAATAAAATAAACTCGAGTTGACCTTATGGGCATGAACTGTTCTCTATTGGTACTTGCCAAACCCAACATGAAACTCAGAATTCTACTGATCATTATAAAAATATTTACGACAATACATCAAAATTGTCCAAAGCCACCCCATGTTACGGTAATAATAATTAATAATAATAATAATAATAATAACAATAATAATAATTCAAACAAAATATTAATGCAGTAGATGATAAAGAATCAAATAATTATCAAGAATCATAATTATTTTAACATTTTGCTATTATTTCATTTTTTAGTTTTGGGCATCCCTTTTAATTTTCTCTTAATCATTTTATCATTATTTGTATACAATGTTATGGCCCATTTGTCTTTTGTTCATGATTTCATTAATACATGAGAGCAACAGTTTATAATCATGTGGGCACATGAAAATAAAAACACCTCAAATATTGCAACAATATAATGGGTGACTGACCCATTCAATGTATTAACCATGTCAATGGTTTGCTTTCATTGTGTTCACAACCTCCCTATATCAGGTAAACAACTATGACATAGCAGATTAAAAAACAACACCATCCTTATGTCAAAGTTTAGTTACACCAGCCATGCAATGCATAAATGAATACTCTGCACTCTGGGATCACACAGCTTGTAATATTCACCTTAAACTGAGGTCAAATTACTAAAGGGTTACATATGTGGTTGTATGAACTTTTGTAATAATATTAATAAATGAGGTTGGGTTTATATTAAAGAAGGTTCTCTCAAAACATGATGCACAAGGCCAGACCTTACACTGGCAAAAGCATGTGTATGTGAATGATGGAATCTCACATTTTTGTAAAACTAGAGTACCTGCGGCTGTGAGGGCACTGTAGCTGTACGTGAGAGCACCACCAGCATCAGATAGTGATGCTGTTTGACCCCCCACTGAACCCATATGACCTCTGACCCTAAATGACCTTGACTTGATCCCCTTTGACCTTTGATGACCTCAGTTTTATTTGATACATCCATTTGAAATTTAGAAATCATTTTCAGCTATGAATGCTGGGAAGACATTGCAGTCCTCACAGGGAGTGGTGAAATCTTCCTGTTCCTGTCATATTGAGAATTCGTTATACCATGTTTAAGCCCTCGTAGCAAGGACTCCACCCACCAAGTCTGTGCCCGATCGGACAAAGTTTGAAATTTGACCCCCTCCGTAATGACCTTTGACCTCGGTTGACCTCAATGGTATTTTGCGCATATATTACCCTCGTAGCAAGGATTCCACCCACCAACTTTGAGCCCCATCGGACAAAGTTTGAAATTTAACCCCTCCATAATGACCTTTGACCTCGGTTGACCTCAATTTCATTTCGGGCATATATTCCCCTCGCATCAAGGATTCCACCCACCAAGTTTGAGCCCGATCGGACAAAGTTTGAAATATGACCCCCCGTAATGACCTTTGACCTCGGTTGACCTCAATTTTATTTCGGGCATATATTCCCCTCGTATCAAGGATTCCACCCACCAAGTTTGAGCCCGATCGGACAAAGTTTGACATTTGACCCCTCCGTAATGACCTTTGACCTCGGTTGACCTCAATTTTATTTCGGGCATATACTCGCCTCGTATCAAGGATTCCACCTACCAAGTTTGGGCCCGATCGGACAAAGTTGAAATTTTGACCTTTGACCTTGACCTCCGATGACCTTTCAAACTACCCCATAAGCGTGGAATGCCCGATACCTATCTATATCCGAAATATCGGAGTGATGCGTCGAAGCGCGGCGAAACGCATTGCCGGACAGACGGACAGACAGAGCTTACGATTTTATTAGTACTAGTGCACCTGCAGCTGTGAGAGCCCTGATGCTGTGAGAGCACTGGCATGATAGCGATACTGTTTGATGACCTAAGACCTCGGTGTAATTTTTTTCTTGCTTCCCTCATACGAAGGATTCCACCTATCAAGTTGAAGCCCAATAGGGCAAAGTTTAAATTTAGGCCCTACATGACCTTTGACCTCAATTTTGTTTTGTGCATATATTCCCCTCGTATCAAGGATTCCACCCACCAAGTTTGAGCCCGATAGGACAAAGTTTGAAATCCATGACCTTTGACCTTAAACTTGGATGACCTCCATATAATGTTTTTCATGCTCCCCTCATACGAAGGTTTCGACCCACCAAGTTTGAGCCCGATCTGACCAAGTTTGAAATTTGACCCCTCCGCAATGACCTTTGACCTCGATTTCATTTCTGGCATATATTCGCCTCGTATCAAGGATGCCACCCACCAAGTTTGGGCCCCATCGGACAAAATTTCAAATTTTGACCTTTGACCTTGACCTCCGATGACCTTGAAAACTACCCGGTAAACAGCGCACGCCCGGTACCCATATATGTCTGAAATATCGGAACCATGCGTCGAAGCGCGGCGAAACGCATAGCCGGACAGACACACAGACGGACAGACAGAGCTTATGATTATTATAGTACTAGTGCACCTGCGGCTATGAGAGCCCAGATGCTGTGAGTGCACTGGCATGATAGTGATACTGTTTGACCCCAGATGACCTTTGAACTTGGATGACCGTGGTGCAATTTTTTCATGCTCCCCTCAGTCCTACGAAGGATTCCACCTATCAAGTTTAAGCCCAATAGGGCAAAGTTTAAATTTAGCCCCTACATGACCTTTGACCTCGGTTGACCTCAATTTTGTTTTTGCATATATTCCCCTCGTAGCAAGGATTGCACCCACCAAGTTTGAACCCGATAGGACAAAGTTTGAAATCCATGACCTTTGACCTTTGACCTCGGATGACCTCCATATAATGTTTTTCATGCTCCCCTCATATGAAGGTTTCGACCCACCAAGTTTGAACCCGATCGGACAAAGTTTGCAATTTGACCCCTCCGTAATGACCTTTGACCTCGGTTGACCTCGCTTATTTTGGACATATATTTCCCTCCTATCAAGGATCCCACCCACCAAGTTTGGGCCCGATCGGACAAAGTTTGAAATCTGTGACCTTTGACCTTGACCTCCGATGACCTTCAAAACTACCCGGTAAACAGCGCACGCCCGGTACCCATCTATGTCCGAAATATCGGAATGATGCGTCGAAGCGCGGAGAAGCGCATTGCCATCGAACACACAGAGCTCATTATTTTCTTAATGCTAGTGCACCTGTAGCTTTGCAGCAATGCATTCTGGGTAGACATTACAGTGCATTTCAAATTGGGCAAACAGCCAAAAGCTGAATGAAACTTGTCCAGAGTTGCCCATTACACATCTTTGTATCCACTTGCTGCTGCTTTTGCTATCCAGTTGGGGTATTTTCCCCCTAGATGACCTTTGACCTCGAGGGGCCCTTCAAAACCACCCGGTTAACTTGCTTTTCCGTCACCTATCCATATCCGAAATTTCGGCTCGATGCGTCGAAGCGCAGCGGAACGCATAGCCGGACAGACAGACAGATAGATAGATAGATAGATACACAGATACACAGATAGACAGATAGACAGATAGAGACCGCTTATTATTTTATTAGTATAGATAGACTAGTTCACCCGTTGCTGTGAGAGTAACTGATGGCAATGCTATTTGACCCCTGATGACTTTTTGACACGTTCTCCTCATATCGAGGATTCTTTCTACCACTTTTAAGCCCAGTTGGGCATACTGACCCCATATGACCTTTGCCCTCGAGTGACCTAGGTTTTGATTTTGTTCATGCTCCCATGATATGGAGAATTACTTTCACCAAGTTTTACCCGAAATTAGGCGAAGTTTAAAATGCAGCCCCTGGATGACCTTTGACCTCGATTATATTTTTACGTGTTCCCCTCATATCAAGGTTTGAGCCCAATCGGACAAAGTTTGAAATTTGAACCCTCCGTAATGACCTTTGACCTCGGTTGACCTCGCATTTTATTTCGCGCATATATTCCCATGGTATCAAGGATTCCACCTACCAAGTTTGAGCCCGATCAGACAAAGTTTGAAATTTGAACCCTCCGTGATGACCTTTGACCTCGGTTAACCTCTGATTTTATTTTGCGCATATATTCCCCTGGTATCAAGGATTCCACCCACCAAGTTTGAGCCCGATCAGACAAAGTTTGAAATTTGAACCCTCCGTAATGACCTTTGACCTCGGTTGACCTCGCATTTTATTTCGCGCATATATTCCCCTGGTATCAAGGATTCCACCCACCAAGTTTGAGCCCGATCAGACAAAGTTTGAAATTTGAACCCTCCGTAATGACCTTTGACCTCGGTTGACCTCGCATTTTATTTCGCGCATATATTCCCCTGGTATCAAGGATTCCACCCACCAAGTTTGAGCCCGATCAGACAAAGTTTGAAATTTGAACCCTCCGTAATGACCTTTGACCTCGGTTGACCTCGCATTTTATTTCGCGCATATATTCCCCTGGTATCAAGGATTCCTCCCACCAAGTTTGAGCCCGATCGGACAAAGTTTGAAATTTGAACCCTCCGTAATGACCTTTGACCTCGGATTTTATTTCGCGCATACATTCCCCTCGTATCCCCCCTAACCCTAATCCCCCCTAACCCTAATCCATATCCGAAATATCGGATCGATGCGTCGAAGCGCGGCGAAACGCATAGCCGGACACACAGACACACACACACACAGACTTCGCTGGTTATTTTAGTATAGTAGACTAGTGCACCTGCAGCTGTGAGAGCCCTGATGCTGTGAGAGCACTGGCCCACCTCAATTTTGGCTGCGCATATATATTCCCCTCGTATGGAGGATGCCACCCACCAAGTTTGAGCCCGATAGGACAAAGTTTGAAATCCATGACCTTTGACCTTTGACCTCGGATGACCTCCATATAATGGTTTTCATGCTCCCCTCATACAAAGGATTACACCTACCAAGTTTGAGCCCGATTGGACAAAGTTTGAAATTTGACCCCTCCGTAATGACCTTTGACCTCGGTTGACCTCAATTTTATTTCGCCCCTATATTCCCCTTGTATCAAGGGTCCCACCCACCAAATTTGGGCCCGATCGGACAAAGTTTGAAAATTTGACTTCAAGGATTCCACCCACCAAATTTCGGCCCGATCGGACAAAGTTTGAAATTTTGACCTTTGACCTTGACCTCCGGTGACCTTCCAAACCACCCGGTCAACATGCTTTTCCCGATACCTATCCATATCCGAAATATCGGATCAATGCGTCAAAGCGCGGCGAAACGCATAGCCGGACACACAGACACACACACACACAGACTTCGCTGGTTATTTTAGTATAGTAGACTAGTGCACCTGCAGCTGTGAGAGCCCTGATGCTGTGAGAGCACTGGCCCACCTCAATTTTGTTTTGCATATATATTCCCCTCGTATGGAGGATGCCACCCACCAAGTTTGAGCCCGATAGGACAAAGTTTGAAATCCATGACCTTTGACCTTTGACCTCGGATGACCTCCATATAATGGTTTTCATGCTCCCCTCATACAAAGGATTACACCTACCAAGTTTGAGCCCGATCGGACAAAGTTTGAAATTTGACCCCTCCGTAATGACCTTTGACCTCGGTTGACCTCAATTTTATTTCGCCCCTATATTCCCCTCGTATCAAGGGTCCCACCCACCAAATTTGGGCCCGATCGGACAAAGTTTGAAAATTTGACCTTTGACCTTGACCTCCGATGACCTTCAAAACCACACGGTCAACATGCTTTTCCCGGCACCTACCCATGTCCCACCTTTGACCTCGGTTGACCTCGCATTTTATTTCGCGCATATATTCCCCTGGTATCAAGGATTCCTCCCACCAAGTTTGAGCCCGATCGGACAAAGTTTGAAATTTGAACCCTCCGTAATGACCTTTGACCTCGGATTTTATTTCGCGCATACATTCCCCTCGTATCCCCCCTAACCCTAATCCCCCCTAACCCTAATCCATATCCGAAATATCGGATCGATGCGTCGAAGCGCGGCGAAACGCATAGCCGGACACACAGACACACACACACACAGACTTCGCTGGTTATTTTAGTATAGTAGACTAGTGCACCTGCAGCTGTGAGAGCCCTGATGCTGTGAGAGCACTGGCCCACCTCAATTTTGTTTGCGCATATATATTCCCCTCGTATGGAGGATGCCACCCACCAAGTTTGAGCCCGATAGGACAAAGTTTGAAATCCATGACCTTTGACCTTTGACCTCGGATGACCTCCATATAATGGTTTTCATGCTCCCCTCATACAAAGGATTACACCTACCAAGTTTGAGCCCGATTGGACAAAGTTTGAAATTTGACCCCTCCGTAATGACCTTTGACCTCGGTTGACCTCAATTTTATTTCGCTTAATATATTCCCCTTGTATCAAGGATGACACCCACCAAATTTGGGCCCGATCGGACAAAGTTTGAAAATTTGACTTCAAGGATTCCACCCACCAAATTTCGGCCCGATCGGACAAAGTTTGAAATTTTGACCTTTGACCTTGACCTCCGGTGACCTTCCAGACCACCCGGTCAACATGCTTTTCCCGATACCTATCCATATCCGAAATATCGGATCGATGCGTCGAAGCGCGGCGAAACGCATAGCCGGACACACAGACACACACACACACAGACTTCGCTGGTTATTTTAGTATAGTAGACTAGTGCACCTGCAGCTGTGAGAGCCCTGATGCTGTGAGAGCACTGGCCCACCTCAATTTTGTTTGCGCATATATATTCCCCTCGTATGGAGGATGCCACCCACCAAGTTTGAGCCCGATAGGACAAAGTTTGAAATCCATGACCTTTGACCTTTGACCTCGGATGACCTCCATATAATGGTTTTCATGCTCCCCTCATACAAAGGATTACACCTACCAAGTTTGAGCCCGATCGGACAAAGTTTGAAATTTGACCCCTCCGTAATGACCTTTGACCTCGGTTGACCTCAATTTTATTTCGCCCCTATATTCCCCTCGTATCAAGGGTCCCACCCACCAAATTTGGGCCCGATCGGACAAAGTTTGAAAATTTGACCTTTGACCTTGACCTCCGATGACCTTCAAAACCACACGGTCAACATGCTTTTCCCGGCACCTACCCATGTCCCAAATATCGGATCGATGCGTCGCAGCACGGCGGAACGCATAGCCGGACAGACAGAGAACGCTTATTATTTTATTAGTATAGATAGATAATTTATTGAATACCATATTAATGAATAATGAATTTATGATATTTTTTTTTTTTCAATGGATATTTAAGCCTGAATCTTGCATGTATGTAAAGCCCTAGCCAAAACACTTGCACAAGTACTATTGCTACCGAAAGGGAAAAGTGGGACTTTTTTGGCCCTTTTCTCAACATGTTGCTATGGCGCTGGACCCATGTTCAATGCTAAACAACACAGAAAGTATGTACATGTAGGATTGGAGAGATGAGGCCCACCAGAACCCATAGAAGAAGCCAAAATGGATATTGTATAATTGTAGTGGCTTTCAAATTCCCTCATAGGCTGTGATTCCCTCCACTGGCGGCAAGCACTATGTTCCCCCTTTTTCACACAGCCATTGAAAGACTTGATCAATCTAAAATTGCCTAAGTAAATATGTAGGCCTAGGCTATTGGGCTATTGATAGATCTCTTTCTATCCAACTGTCTAGATGATTTTACATTTAACATTGTTGCCCATGCCCACCTGTGTCTGTCAATATCTTTTCTCAAATGTTATTCCCACTTTTTATTTTTACCAAGAACAAAGTTCAACAAGGTTACAATTTTACACTAGATAAACAATTTGCATGACTTGTCTAGCTATAGCTGTGTATGTTAAGTCTACTATGAATGAATAGAACTCACTCAACTGCTTTGTGTTCACCTGATCTTGTTTCTCTGGCAACAAAAGGTTGTGAGTCTTGCGCAATATCTCTCCGCAACTTGTCCTTGTCCTAAACTTTGACAGCTGACAGGGCCGGTATAAAGGAAACTTGATTTTTTGACTAGAGCGTTTACAGGAAAAGTAAATATATATGTAAAACGGAACAACCTCTGTAGCAACTCATATTATATACTAGTATTTGGAAGTGTGCTGGGTCCATGTTTTCAAAATAAAAATAAAAATAATTGATGGGGCACATAGCCACATACACGTAGATTTCAAACCCAATGCATGGCCCTTAAAAGTTAAAAAACAAAATTCATAATTGCAAAACCTCTCCAATTGACAAATTTGTGATGTTGAAATATAATATAGACAATTATGGTGCATACAAGTAGGAATACTACAACATTATGTATTCAAAAACCCATTTTGCCAATGAACAGATGAGGTATGCTCTATAAATAGATTCATATTTTTGTACAATACAACCATGTATTGCTTCATCACAAACCAAGCTATGTGTGTGTAGAATCCCTGGTTAATATGAAACAAGTACCACATTGCTGCAACAATATCAACATTGATTGCACATTGTATATGGATAATTCAATCAAGGATGTTAACTGTTCGTTCAAATTTTATTTTCAAAGAAGGAAATGGAACATACACCTTCCAACCACATATTTCAGGTTGAAGGTACATACTCCAACCTGTAGTTCACCATCTGGGGTCCCAAGCTCAAACCTGGGGTCCAATGGGGGAATTATATGGATCTATTTATAGAGCATAACTAATCAGTTCAATGGAAAAATGGGCGTTGAATATCTGGCATTATAGTATTCCTGCCTGTTGCTAAGGTATTAACTGTACAGACAGTGAACATGTAAAAGCTTGTAAATCATGCAACAACAACTTTGCAACTGAACTCTACAAATCCACAATAATTTACCAGTCCTTGTTTTTGTCAATGTCACACAATTCTTATGTAATGAGTCTTACAATATAATCTGGCTTCTTGAAATCGAGTATTTGAATTGTTAAGGGGTACTACACCCCTGGCCAATTTTGTGCCTATTTTTTGCATTTTTCTCAAAAAATTATAGCGCATAGGTGACAAATAAGATATGTATATTATAGGGGCAAAGACTACAACTACTGCACTGAAATTTCAGCAACTCAAGGCAAGTAGTTATTGATTTATTGATCAAATATTGGTTTTCCCTCATTTTTGACTGTAACTCCACAACTGTTGTCTGTACTGAAATAAAATTTCCAGTGCAGTAGTTGTAGTCATATCTGACTTGCCACCAATGCACTATAATTTTTGAGAAAATGCAAAAATAGGCACAAAATTGGGCAGGGTGTAGTACCCCTTATACATTTAATCCTATAAATAATGTTAGTATATGGAATAGAATTTAATATTGAATAACCCCTCACCTGTTCTAGCCACACTTGAGCATCTTGAATCACTGTCCCAGTCCACATCACTTCCTTGAGACATATTCTTAACCATGGACAGATGCCGTGAGCAGTAGCCACGTCGTTGCGACTCTTTATTGCATCCCTCCTTGGAGCACAGACGCCTCCACTGCTTTCCATTGAACTTTTTACGCACACCGTTCGGATTGCACACAACGTCCCCTTTCTTGTATTTTGCCGAAGAGATGACGGGTGACACCGAATGGGAGCTTATGGACGACGCAGTGCTGGCACTGCTTATGTGGCGCTTGCGATCTCTCTGGTCTAGTTTCTTTAAGGCGTTACTGTCAAATGGGGAGTAGATAGAAGAGGTTGGGGTGGAGGCAGGTCGCATTTGAGGAGGGGTATCAAAGTGGATATCTTCCCTCTGTAACTCATCGTCTGATCCATCATCTCTTGCATTCTGTCTCGCCATCAACCTCGATACCTCTCTGCTAGTTTTAGCTTCAACTGCTGGACTATAAGTTAATTGCCTTACGGTCGCTAAATGTGAATGTGGGGACATGTTCAATTCTTGCGACCATGGGTACTGCAAAAGTCGCAACTTCCATAGAGGCGCCGTTATGAATTCTGTTTCTTTATTAGCTCCTTCGCTCACATTTGGACCGAGTTCAACTTGATAATGCTGATGAGGTGCCACTTTAGCTTCTCTGACCACTCCTTCAAAGTACATGTTTCTATCTGGCCCCTTTGGTACACAGACAATAGAGCCAACCATAACCTTGTCTAGTGACGGCACAATGTCGCTAATAATCCGAATGTCTCCAGTTGATAAAACGTCAAAAAATACCACCTCTTTGGAACCAGCAAAGAGGACACCAACCTCATTCTTTCGGAACTGACTAATCGTTCCTGGTTGAAAAACGTTACCATTCCTAGCTAATACTCTATGACCTTTGAAATCTTTGAAATCCATGGCGACTTTTTTGGACGGCGTGGCTGTGTCAGGGTATGAAACTTTGCGCTTTTCTCCTATTTGAGGGGACGAATTATTATTATTAACAGTTCTTGGTGAATGAGTTCTTGGCGATGATGAGGAATATCTGATAAAAGCCTTGGCAAGATTATTGGTCGAGAACTTGAAGCATTAATATTGGCTGCTGTTGTTGTTGTTGCTAAAGTCTGAACAGAATTGTGAATTATGCCGGTTTCTTGCCATCTAATTTTATTCTCGTGTGATGATTCAGGGCTGACCTGAACAGATGGGTTAGGATGTACATTGCCTATTGGCAATTGGTTCCTTGTCGATGCTTGTACCCCATCTGCAAGGTTGTTCTGCTTCAGTTCACCAGTTCTATCATGTCGTGTACAAGAAGTTGCTTCTTGATTCGGGTTAGAATTATTTGTAAGTTGCCCAACATTAGCATTAGTTGGAACATTGTTACTGACTGCAATTTTGTTGTTAAGAACAGCTTGCTCTTGACTTTTGGCCTTTTCAGAATTTTCAAGTTTTCGTAAGTGCTCGCTGACTGTTCTTGGTTTACTTTCTTCTTGCTTTGCAGAGTCCTTTAACTTTGCTGTTCTTGATGATGTTCTCCTGGTGGTGCTTGGTGCCGACTCTGTAGATTCCCCTGTTTCTGGTTGCGTCTTAAGGGATCCACGTTTAGATCGTGTATTGCTAGTGGTGGTGGTTTCTTGAGCTGATTCTGGTGTAGAAGCCAATTTCTTCCCCCGTTTACCCCTTTCACTCTTTCGATTCATGGTGGCAGGTCATTGCACTTTCTGATCGGTCACTGCACTTTTCCTGAAGCAACAAATATAAAGAATGATACAAATTATTGTTGGCATTTTAGGAACATATATGTTGCAAGTAGGCTGTAGGTACACCACTTGTCAAATTGGTGCTATGCTATGCTATGTTGAAGGTTCGTAATGTTGAAAGTAGGATGCGCTATGTCAAATATGAAATAAAGTTTGCCATGTCAATATGAAAAAGTAAGGTTAGCTAGGGTTTGCCATAGGACTAGGGTTAGGGAAGACTCAATATAGTGAACCGTATGTCATATTCGACATTGTCAACCTTAATTTTGACATAACAAACCTTCAACATAGTGAACTTTTGACTCTGAAACCAATCAATTTGCTTCCCAGTTTTCATTTGAAAAACATTTACCCAGTTTTGACGCAGAAGCATGCTCAGGGCTTCCTTATTATTTTAGAGAGTTGACCGAAAGATGGGTAATTTTCAGTCTACTGACCATATAGAAAGCATTGTCATTTTAAAGTACATTTTCTGCCTTTATTGGACTTTTATGTAAGCATGACAGGTTATGTGTGACCTTTGAAACAACCAGTTTGCTAGTGATTCAACTACCCTGTAGCTGTAGTATAAAATTAAAAGACAAAATTTATTTTTATCTTGCCATTTTCAGTCCATCTTATTGCATGGTTACAGGTGCATTCTGGGTATTCAATGTATATTGCATGCATACTGACCAGGTCAATGCCATGTTATAACACATATGGTATGCATGCATCCATGGATCAAACATTCAATAATATTTCTTGATATTGAATTTTTGATGTGACAATTGAATTTGTTAAATATCACCTGTACGCTGTCACTGCCAATTAGTGGCTTTGATAATAATGTTTATTAGTGTTTACAATACAAAAGATTGAACAAAATACAATGTATGTACATGCCCTGGATAACAAGGACACTCCAACAGGAATAAAAACGCATGATGATAAGGATTTCAAAATGAACATGCTATTGTTTTTATATTAAAATCATGGAAACATAGTCTGCACTTTATGTTTTTCTTTTTCACTAGTAAAGCCAAGGGTCTAAATATCATGGCAGTTTGCATGTTGTCAACGATGCTCCACAGTAATCCAATTTTATAACTGACATAGTTAGTTTGGCAATTATGATAAAGAATTGCATGGTTAAAGAATTCACAAGCTGGCTGGCTGGCAGGCAAGGCTGACCAATGCCTACATGTACAGACTTGACTTGGAACTGTGTAGCCTTACTACAAGCCACCTTTTATGAGAAGCGATTTTGAGTTCCAAGTTATGTGTGATAGCTTGTTGTACAGCAATCTTTTCCAGGTGTGAAGTCAAATTCCAAAAGTCATCAAAACTCATATTTTAAAAAAATTATGATTCTTTTTTGAGGTTTTATTTTATGATTTTTACCGTTATCTGATGTTTTGGTGTCCTAAGGTATTTCCCTTCATTCTGGGTGTCATTTGGGCATTTCCCTTCAAAAGAGATTTCAAGGTCAGAGGCCTAAGATCTTTTTCCTGGCTCCTGGCATTAAACCTAAAAAGCCCATTATATGTACATGCAAAATGATCTAAGTAATTTGGCTATATAACTTTATAGGGGCACTTTATGATCCACTAACTCACAAATTCAATGTCCCAAATATGTACCTTTTTCGTGGATAATATCTAGGCCTAATCTATTGAACCATACTTTAAAAAGAGGATGTTAAATCACAAAATACCCCTTTAATTTGACCTTTATAACTTGAGCAAATTTGAATCTTAGAAAATAAATATCTTTGACAAAATAAATAAAATAGATTTAGACTGAAATGATATGTTTTTAACTGGAAAATGTGAGTTACAATTAGTACTGTATATCATGTATGCCTGCTGCATGGGGGTGTTAATGCTCAAGGAAATAGACAGAAGCCTGGTTACTGGCATAGGGTGGGTGTGGTCTCCAAAAATAGCCAGCAGAATGCAATTTTTTTGTCAATAGGCTTCTGCCTTTCTGCATCAGCTGGTTATAAAAGTGCTAATCAAATTTGAGCATTTATTTTAATTTATTTGTATTTTGAAATGGCTTCACTATCTAGGCACATATGATATGACTACGAAACAGGAAAAATGTACAATTTTTATTCAGCACAACAAAACTGGAATAGTTCCCATACACATGGATATCAAACTTCCTATTGACAAAATTACCTTCAAATTAACCTTTACATGGCAACAGCTACAATTATAGCAAAATTCACTGTAAAATCAGCATACATTGAGGCATGATGTAGGCGTATTTTCATACGGTGTTGCGTGATTCATATGGTAACCCTGACCCAACATTCTAACTCTATATGAGGATTCATGGGGTGATGGAATGGGAAGGGGGAGGGGATGATGCAAGGTAACTGCGATGCAAGGTAACTAAGGCGAGGTATCGCTATTGCTTGAATTCTGGGTGATGGGTGCAGTAGATTACATAATATCAATATCAGGTTAGGGTATCCACTCCAGAACAGTCTTGTTGGAGCTGGACAACGGGTTCTGTGTCCCTAGAAGACTGGATGTTAGATCACAGATATCTGTGGTTAGATTCAGCAACTAACGACAAGTAGTTATTGATTTATTGATCAAATATTGGTTTTCCCTCATTTTTGACTGTAACTCCACAACTGTTGTCTGTGTTGAAACAAAATTTCCAGTGCAGTAGTTGTAGTCCTTGCCCCTATAATATGCATATATCTTTTCACCAATACACTATATTTTTTGAAAAAAAATGCAAAAATAGGCACAAAATTGGGCAGGGGTGGAGTACCCCCTTAAAGATGCCCCTGAAGATACCATATGAGACTCACTTCTGGTAACAAAATGGTGGATTTCCTGTTGGATGTGAAATCATTTCAATACTAAAACAGCGGATCTACTCACAGCTCAGCGGTTCACACTTCAATTTCGACCTTAAATTAACCTACGGACTACTCTTTCTAAGAATAATTATGGGGGTGTATTGGCGTTTACAAATTTCTGAAGGTGAAAAAAGTATATTGTTTGAAATGGCCTGATCAGCAGCCTCATCCCCCCACATTTTACCTCATTGTTGATGAGATTTTAGTATCGTAATAGATCCTATTTTTCTCATATTTTTTCCTGAAATTTGACTTTAAAATTTTGGCATTAGTCAAAATTGCACATTTGGAGAGTCCTTTGACCTAGAGCGAAGTACTGCAATCATTTGTGGTTGATTTTTAAAAATTTGAAAATAAAGTTACCAAAAAATTACTTGTTTGTATCCAAATGGGACCGATTTGTAACTTGTGTTCACTGCATAATCTATTGAAGATATAAAAATGCATTGGTTTTGTACACAAGTCTATATCTTAAATAGATTTTGAAGTGAACACAAGTTACAAATCGGTCCCATTTGGATTTTTTCCAAATTTTTTTTAATCAACCATGAATGATTGCAGTACTTCGCGCTAGGTCAAGGGACTCTCCAAATCCACCAAAAAAATGCAAAAATGCAAAAATTGTTGTTTTTTTATAGATTTTTTCCCAAAAATGTCAACAACAAAAATGCATTTGGAAGCAAAATACGCAAATTGTGCCGCAAATAACGCAATTGCGCATTCTTAGCAGCCCTACACTTATTAGATCCCTACAGGGACAATTTTCTTCCCTTGCACAAGATTGAAAGTGTTATGTATTTGGGGAGTCCCATAGAATTTCATTGGGGAAATTTATACGATAATTTAACACATGAATATTTTCATTCAATCGTCTACTCATCAGTCTTCATCTCCCAACTAAAGCCTGCATATCTACAGGGGCTGTATCTGTATCATGCATTTTTCACCAAAAGACCCATAGGTTGGCTTCTAACTCTGTAAACACCTGCAAATAATTAGTATGTTGCAGAATATCTTATAATTCTTATTTACAGCAACATTTTTATTTTGACTATTTACAATGTAGTCCTACTTTTGACATTATGGGAAATGTAGTAAGGCAATCTGACAGACCACATCCAGACTGATGGTGTTAACAGTTGGCATTATTCCTGGAAATTTACTCATACATGAACCTTTGAAATGACATTATACATAAATGCCAAATGTTTGGCACCACCAAAGGTTTTTATGAAAAATACAGGTTGGCAGTGTGGGAGTGTGTGTGTAAACACTAAGAAATTTCTCTGACATTACAAATACATGTATAACACGCAGGAAATTCCAAATCTAAACCAAGAATGCATTATAGCGGAATATAGCCATTGACCGCAGACTTTGCCTTGTGTAGGGCACGTCTGCACTTGGAAGTTGGAACTAGTCAAACTTGACCACGTCAGTGGTAAGGCAAAAAATGTTTTTAATGTGTTGGATAAACTCAATGAGGGATTATGTCCGTGGTTGCCTGCGCTTAGTTACAGGTGCGCATCTAGTGTTTAAAGACAGGCAAACAAGATATACACAAAATCTTAACAGCAGACGAACAGAACTGTGGACAACCACTATTCGTGGACGGGGGTTCGTGGTCAGTGTCAATATAGGCCTATACACATCATGTGTTAGTAACACATAAAACACAAGTTCTGCAGTTGGATAAGTAGAGTCAGTCCGCATTTGAATAGTGAAAACTTTAAGGCCAGTATGTGGGTGTAGGAAGCAATGGAAATGATACACGTGGCACATAGTCCAACTGTACATGTATGCCAAGTTTCATGGATTCTTCAATGTTAAAGGGATCATCAACGATTTGCAACTAACTGTGACTAATAATTTGCCTTTTGCCACTCATATCAAGGTACTTCCATGGTTTCAACTATATAGCAGTCTGTAAAATTCATGTTGTTTCATGTGCAAGTTATTATTAAATTTCGCTAAAATTATACAATATTAAACACCTAAAGACCAAAATAATTACTTTGTGGTCCTTGACCCGGTTGACAGTCCAATCCCCCCACAGTACCTCATCATTGATATTTTGGTATAATCATATAGGCCTAAAGTAGGCCTATTATCCTATTTTGCTCAATACCATCCTCAAATTTGGCATTCCAAATCAACCGAAGAAATCATGAAAAATATGTAACTATTAGCTTGCAACTTGATATTTTTGTGCTTTACAATTACCGTATTGTTTGTATTAAACGCCCCAGGCCAAACCAAATTGCCTAATGCCTATGCAATTAAAAGAGCATCACTGCCAGGTTACGGTAGGGTGAATTCGGCATCGCCCGTACAGGTAATTAGATGTTATTTTAAGGTTGTAGAATTCGGCATCAACGGCCGTCATGGATGCATGAATAATGCATTGACTGCTGAATTCGGAAGCTTTATCAACACAATGTTCATAATAAATGACACAGACACCGTCACACTCACAGACTCAAGTCATATGGTCATTGGTCATAGTATTTTGGGTACTTTTATTAAGAATCTTTTAATATACCGGTACCGTAAAACCTTGTCTACAAGCATATATATGCCTCTAAACTGTTTTTTTTAATGCAAGAGACGAGAGGCAGAAACTCTCCACAAAAACATTATTTGGAGTTTGAACAACTATATTACCGATATAGGCGACTGTACAAACATGTATTATTGTAAGACCAATCTATTGTAATGTGTTTGTGGAGGGTATTTGCCTTTTGTCTCTTTCGTCAAAAAATACCTCGTCTAGAGGCATATATGCTTGTAGACGGAATTCTACGGTAATCAACATACAATCCAAAATTTAATTTTATTGCATAAAAAAACAGCTATGCCAATTTTTAAATTGCTACACAAAATATATAGCACATAGCAATAGCAATACTGAAAGAAGAACCTATTACCTTGGAGGGGGCGTTTATTAGAGGGGGGGGGGGCATTGAATACAAACAATATGGTACACTGAAAATGTTGTTTTTGGATAGATAAAAGGAACAATATTATTCACTGTTAGGTAGTTTGAACTTGAAGAAAATCTGTGTCCTAAACCAATAGGGTCACCCCCTCCCTCCCCCCTAATCATCTGCCGCAATCAGATTTGAGGTCAAAATCATGACTTGATGGGTAAGTGGGGTCAAATACAAATTTCAAACCAAATTTGATCAGAGTACCCACCCATACTGCGTTGGTTTGTCATCATCTGCCATAGGCCTACTAGAAATAAAGTACCACAGCAACAAGCAGCTTGGTGACTAATAATTTGCTTAGTGCCTTATTTTATCAAGGCCTGTAGTTTTAAGAGATACGTACACATGTATGTATATATAGCTACATCAAAAAGACTTGTAAACTTTCTTTGGCAGCTATAAAACTGATCACGAGCTATTTCTCATTGAACACAAGGGAGTGCACTTAAATATTTAAGGCAACTTTTATTTTGTGCTGTGACCTGAACTAACTACAGACAAACTCTTAACTCATTTCCTGGTGCTGCAGAAAGCCTATGCAGAGCTGATCATATTCCTGCTCGTTCATGATACCGCACTAGAATTCAAAGTGATCTTGGCGGCTTTCAAATACAGGAACGAAACATGTTGAGAGTAACTTTTAAAGTGCGGGTCATTATCTTCATAATATCAATAATATGCACCTTCTGTATACATGGCAATGTGAAATAAACAATTAATAATTGTTAATAATGATAATCTATATAATAATTCAGTTAAGTTCACTACAACAAATATGCGTAATGAAATATTTCCTTTTTTGGGATAACACTTTCACAAGGCAATTTTTAACAAACATATTCTGCAGCTTCTCCAGAATAAATTTTAAGGAATTAAAAACAATCAAATAATACTAATTAATAATAATAGCAATTCCATCCTCATTATTTCATTCCATCAGCCATGTACCATGTTAATATATCCACATAATGCCTATCCAGCTGGCAACTGAACTTTCAAGGTAACATACAATCCCTAACAATACACAAACGAGTCTGAATGCACAGACTTTGCTCAAGACTAGTCACCAACCAATCCAGGGATGTGTTTGTCTGGCCATTCAATACATTTTCACTTCATCACTGAGCCCTCATGAATAATTCATCATGGCAGCAGCTATTGGGATGATTTTGATTGGCTGAAAGGGTTTGACCAACTGATTAAGTATTCATGAGCTTTAAGGAAAAGGACATAAAACCCCATAATAATCAACATTGCCAGGTTCCAGAAAAAGCATTACAGGGACCAAACACAAAATACAATGCAGTAAATTTGTGGATTCCATTGCATGCAGAATTGAACTGTATGTGTCAGCTGCATTTTGTGGACAATTTTAATCAAGAGAAAAGAGCAGCAGAGATCTTTATAACTCTCTGCACAAACAAAACAGTACAAATAGCCCTAGTCTTGTTCTGCAGTTCTTGACACATATTGCCATTTTGAGGTGCCTTGTCGTGGCTTTACACAGTTGAATTTCCAAGGGAAGCATACACTTCAAGCACACTATGCTATGCTGGTAATTCATTTCCTGAAAATTTAGCTCTTTGCAGCAAAGCATCAACAATTTAATGAATTTGTCTACTCAAATTTGTTCTCACAGTTTTGGTTTGTTAGAACTACATTGAATTCAGTATTTTACTAGCACAAACAAAATCAATTTGTTTTTGCAGTTTTGGTTTGTTACAATTATTCATTCTCTTAAGCACAACCAATATCAATAAATCAATTGGATATTTAGCTGAAAAACACACACAAACATGACAATTGTTTCTGCCATTATTATCATATAATTAAGGTTCCTCCTGGCCTACTACACTGAGTACGGGGTCCTTCATTTTGAGAGAATAAATGGCACTGGTGTGATTCCCAGGGGCTTATTTTTGTATATTGCAGATAATGGGGTCTACACTACAATTTGCACCTGGACCCCAAGATATTTGTCCTAAAATTTGATATTAAATCATGTCAGAATCGGTGCTCACAGACCCAAAACAATTGGGACCCAGCCATATTTTTCAATTTATCTCTAGTAAAGAGCCTCTGCTCTGCACTATCCACTAGCAATCTACTGTCCATACTGAGGTGGTGGGCAGAGAGGTGGCCTTGATGTCTGCGCTATCATATGCGCCTCTGCTTGCTCGAACACGCTTGCTGTTTGGCCATCGTGATCTGAGATAACTGATCAAGTTCTACTTTATATGGGGTCTATGTGGAACCATAGTCTATGGTGGAACCCACTTCAGGAAAGCTAGCAGGAACCCTGATGGGTGTAGCTGCATTTGCTCAAGTGTAGCTCAATATTTACAACAAATAACTATTGACTATTCAATCACAGAACACTGCACACACACATGATTTTCTATTAAAATATTTTGCCTTAGTTCTAAAGGAATTGATCAATTACCAAAAATTGATTTATTTGTAGGGATGCAAGTAGCTGTTGAAAAAACCAAAAAAAAAACCTGAAATGGTGTGAGCGAAGCAAGCAATCCGAATGCTTGATCAGAGCACTATCATTTTAGCGAACAGTAGGATCAGGGAATAATTTTTCCAGATCGGAAAAAACGGTAATCCGTAAAAAAAGATTCACATCCCTGTATTAGAAAACATTGCAAATGATTTTTTTTAAAGATGCAGTTTTCAAATTTTGAACAATTGGGACACAGGCATAGCATAGCATACATGTAGCAATGTAGGCCTACATTTTTAACTTGTGATGGCTCCATCCACGTCAAATTTCAACAAAGACTTTCTCTATTACCGTATGAACAAGAATCTCTGAGCATGCACAATTGCACATGCAGCTTGAACTGTTGATAAATCAATAATAATCAAGAAAGTGATCGAATGATATCGCCAATATAATTTTCTGAGTGTAGGCCACATGCATCTGGTGCATACGTCATAATACGCTTTGGTAAATTCACAGTAACACGCATAACAGTTTAAAGCGCAATCATGACAACTTTCGTAAGAATTGCACCCAACAGCTGCGTGATGATGATGACCCAGAATTTATAAAGTGGGTCATCATCAACAAAGGATTGTCTTCGGAAAAGGTCTTTTTTCCAGTACCATCATCACATATTCCGTCAATCTGACAATACATGTATACTGACAAGATCCTGAGGCATACTCATTGATCAATTGATATCTTATCGAAATTTGTGATTGAAACATGCAAATTATGGGGGAACACGAACGACCTTGGATAATTAAAGCAAGAAACTACGGCAACTCGGTGAGCGTATAGTTATTCAGTTACTGTTCTTCCATTTTATGATTTATGGATTTAAATCCCTTGGACATATTTTCATAACTCATTTGACACCCGACAAGCCCAACAGAAATGCAATTCACCAGTATTCTAAATTTTGAAGCTTTTAGTAGCTTGAACTTTCATGTCACAAAAATCAATTTTTCGATATTGAGTGGCCGCTGGCCAATATATTGATTTCTGACATTGACTGTGCTTCAGCATGCACACAACATATGATTATAACTTTCTCTGCAACACCAGTGCACTGTATTCGCATAGTAATCATCAAAAGGCCGCCACACACCCACACATGACGAGCACAATAACAGTGAGCCCATGGTCTTTTGTAAATCTGTACCCTTCAGCAGATTGACTTCACCAGAAATTTGTTTGGGCCCTCAAAAACACCATGAGGGCCTAAATGGTCCCCAGAAATGTTGGCGCATTTCGAGGTCTGTTGAAGGGCAACATTTGAAAGATTTTCCATTCTGAGTGTCATTGTTATCCATGCCAAATACCAGTTAAATGTGTGCTGAACATTGGGAGTAACAATTTCTGCCACTTCTGCGATCTTAACACTGTGTGGTCTAGCAAGTAAACCACACCTACAACATTACATACGATATGTACAATGTAGACTGTAGAGTGTGGTCTAGCAAAACCACTCCTAGAGCGTGGTCAACAAAAAAACCACAAGCCAGGTTTGGCTATTTTGGGAAAACCCCTTGCTCACATTATTATAGTTGCTGTTGTATTATAATTTCAAGGATTGAGTTTTAAACAGGTGTGCTACAAATTGCACTTCTGGAAATATTAAGGCGGGCTGTCAGGTGTGCTATTAAACTGGACTCGGTAAGAAGTTGAGGAATTGAGGCGTGCTATAAATCGCACTCGGACAGGCAATTTAAGGTGTGGCTACCGGGATCGCACTTACATGCTTTAAAACTCAATCCCTGCAATCTTTGAGCATAAATCGGCATAATAAATCTTCAAAAAAAGAGAAACAAGAGATACTCCAATTCATTAAAGGGGAATACCGTATGATCATGATGATGAATTCTCTTATTCTGCATTGTGTGTACTGGAATATATCGTCAGCCTGCTACGCTATAAATTGTCATTAAATATTAAAAAGTCATTTTTTGTAATTTTGAAAACAAAGTACAAATTAAAATTTTGAAAACAAAGTACAAAATGTGGTTCAAGCATGCATCATTTACATAATCACCCTAATTATTTCAGATAATTCCTTTTCATTTGTATCATTATCATTTGTTCTAAGATTGGTGAATAATCATGTTTAAATTATGTATGCTTGAACCGTATTTTGTACAAAATTACAATTATTGGTACATTTAAATGACAATTATACAATGTGACTGACTTCCCAATCCCATGGCGACTTAAAGGAGGATTTTGTGATCCCGGCATCCTCTTTTTATAACATTTTTCAGTAGATATTCACGAAAAAAGCTCATTTCCAAAATTTCAGTTGATTCAGATTTTTGCGTTTGCGAGTTATGCATGATTATGTCTATTTCGTTCTGGTATACCAGAACAAAATTCAAATTTGATGATATTTTTGCTAAACGAATTACTCTGTAGGAAATTTTTGGTACAATACATCAACATTATGTAGCCACTAACTAGCCAGAGGTTTCCAGTGATATAAAAATCTCAACTTTTTTGAAAAAAATGGGGGGGAGGATGAGGCTGTGGATCACGAAATGCCCTTTTTAAATAAATTTAGTAACAAACTAACAACATGCAAAATATGGAAAAAAAAAAACAGGTTAAGGATCCTGGTCCGATCAACATGTGTTTCTTTTAACATGCATGGATAACTGGTAATGTAGACTATACCATTATTTATAATCAACCCGGTACAATTACCGAATAGGGTGCAACTTGCTAGATTTGAGTCCAGTCCAGACACGGACCCTCCAAGTCCAGGAAAAAAACCTGTTCTACACCGGGTAGACTGACCTTCAACTGGAAAGCATGGTGCTACATAGTACATGTAGTTCTCTTGTTTGAGAACGCTTTGTATACAAATTAACAAGACATGCAATGGGTTGGAGCAAACTGCAACTTTTGAATTTGCATCTTTCTTGAAAAATATTGTTGTAGTAGGGTGGCCACAATGCTAGCTATTGTGTGTACCCCTGCCTACATACACTAATGTATGGTGGAAATTGTAACAGATTCTGCAGCAGTTGGAAAACTTTTGGGCATTTTGAATTCAATATAATTTGTCTTCTAGTAACTTCTGTGCAAACCCGACTACCTAATTAGATAGAAAATTTTCTGCTCGTAATGAAGGTGAATATAGCATTTTTGTACAGTCACGCATAAAAAAGTTACGCACAAAATAAATTTTTGTCATCAAATAAAACTATTTTCCCAAAGATGTACAAATATGCTATTCAGTTTTACAATCTAGAACCTCAGAGCAAAATCCTGTGCAAAAATCAGACAATTTGGTTGTGTAGTTTAGGAAATACAGGCCTTTGAAGGTCATAATTGGCACATAATAGCGCCCTCAATGGTGAAAATCACACATATTTACCTTATAAGTCCTGGCAAAAGAATTATTTTTGTGATTTCAGCCATTTTAAAAATGTTGCAAAGAAGCAAATATAGCAATTATGACCCTGGATTTTTAGTATTTGCATAAATGAACATTAAATAAACAAAAACAATACATCTCATGCCTTCTTTGGCTTTATTCCCACAATTATCGCTTCATGAATATGCAAATTTATGACAAAATCAGGATTTTCCTAAAAATGGGGTAAAATGGCCAATTTTGTGAATCTTTAAAAGGCTGTATCTTCGCAACGGATTGTCCGATTGAGTTGATTCAAAAGGTTTTTGAAATCATTTTGCAGAAGGAACAATCCTGACAGAAATTTTCATGTGACCACCCTAGTTGTAGTGTGTTTTCATACAAATATTTTTAAAAAATCATGACCTTTTATTTGTATAACCCGACATTTAATGTTATCAAATTGTTTTACTAAATAAAAAAGCTACCTAATATAGAATAATAATATTTGTATTCGTAGTTGAGGTCAAAGAGCATGCAGAGATCATCAAACAGCTCTAGTTCTAATTCTTTGGCTTAGCAGACCCCTTTCTCTTTCATGACAAGATAATTTTTTTATTATGACTAGCGAACCGTCTATTGTATTATGGTTAGCAGTCCTTTTTTTATTATGAATAGCGGTCCTTTTTTTAATATGACTAGCGGTCCTAAATTTGTATTATGACTAGCGAACGTGTTTCTCTATTATGACTGGCGGTCCTTTTGTTATATTATGACTAGCGGCCGTGAATTTTTTCATTATGACTAGCGGTCCTTTTTCTTGATTATGACTAGCGAACCTCTTTTTGCATTATGACTAGCGGTCCTCTTTTCCTATTATGACTAGCGAGCCTTTTTCTCTATTATGACTAGCGGTCCTTTTTTTCTATTATGACTAGCGAGCATTTTTTTCTATTATGACTAGCGGTCCTCTTTTTCTATTATGACTAGCGGGCCTTATGACTAATGAACCCTTTTTCTTATGACTAGCGAACCCTTTGTTTTTTTTATGACTAGCGAACTCATGGTATAGGAAACTACACGTTATGACTAGCGACCCTTATGACTTATGAACCTTATGACTAGCGACGTGTAACCATCGACAGAACTTCGTCCATGGCGACATAGTGCTAAGGCAATGGCCCAGTAAAACTTCGTCAGGCAAGCTCATTTTCACTCAAAATATTGGCCATTTCCAATGTATTTTTAAAAAAAATGCAATGCCAAATCTTATCTTTTACCTACTATTTCGCCAATTTTTCATGTTATTTGCCTTCAGGGGGCATACTTTTGGCAGCATTATGCCTTGTTTTCCGGTGTAAATTGTACACTTCATCGCTACATGCTCGCTATGAAGACGGCCATCTTGGAAATTCACCTTTTCGGTAAATCCCAAAAGCCTTTGCGAGTACACCTAAGAACTCGTCATTCTGCGTCACGCCGATGCGCACATCGTTTATCGAACATCGAAAAAAAAAAAAAAAAGTCGGCGAGACGTCAAATGACGAGTCCACAAATTTACTAAAAAAGGGTTATGGGATTTACCGAAAAAAAATCAATTGGCGACTGTGTTTCTAGATATTTTTAGGTTAAAATTTTTAAAATATTCCTAAAATCATGAAAAAAAAAAGTCCTGGTATTTTTTCGAACCCAAATGTATGTCAACGTCAAGATACGAAATATGTCGACATCAAAAAACGGTGCAGACACCGGCCCTACTTAAATCTGAGCTAAAAGATGCAACTATTGGCTGCTGGTTCCAATTTTGAAATGTCTGTCTTTGTTTAGGATACAGCCTGGGTGAACATATTGGTCCCTTTATTCTTTTGCTCACTGTATGTTTGTCACTTAGAGTACTAGAGTAGTGCATTTTCATTGAGAAATTGTTTTGATGGATACACAAACAAAAATTGGTATGATAATATTTATCAAGAACTCCTTTGTCATAATTTATACAGTATTTTTGAAATAACATTTTAAAAGGGCATTTCGTGATCCACAGCCTCATCCCCCCACTTTTCTCAAAAAAAAGTTGAGATTTTTATATCACTGGAAACCTCTGGCTACATAATGTTTATGTACCAAAAAGTTCTTGCAGATTAATTCGTTTAGCACAAATATTGTCAAATTTGAATTTCATTCATTTTTATTATTACTGCAACTATATAGCCTGGCATTGATTAGTTTATGGGACAGATTTCCTTTAAATAATTTTCCTGCTCGCTGCACTCACTCGCAACATGTATAGACCATTTAAGGGGGTACTACACCCATCCATGGCCAATTATGTGCCTATTTTTGCATTTTCTCAAAATTATAGCACATTGGTGACAAGTAAGATATGTATATTATAGGGGCAAGGACTACAACTACTGTACTGAAAATTCAGCAACTCAAAGCAAGTAGTTATTGATTTATTGATCAAATATTGGTTTTCCCTCATTTTTTTTTTTAACTCCACAACTGTTGTCTGTGCTGAAATAAAATTTCCAGTGCAGTAATTGTAGTCCTTGCCCCTATAATATGCATATCTTACTTGTCCCCAATACGCTATAATTTTTGAGAAAAATGCAAAAACATGCACAAAATTGAGCAGGGGTGTAGTACCCCCTTAAGGTTTGCAAATTGGGACCCCAAAAATTTGGCATAGTGCAAGGGGGGCAAAAGATTTTTGGCGGGCCGAGAGTGGTGGGCAAGCGATTTTTGGTGTGCGAGGCGGGGGCCAAGGTGGGGGGGCAAGCGATGTTTTGGCGAGTCGTTTGGAAATTTTACCGGTTCATAATTATTGCACAGCCCCTAACTTAGTCGTGAAGTAGCTTTAGATTTAGAATACATGAATATCATAATTTGTTCATACTTTTGCATTGCAGTATTGTGTATATTATTTTACTAAGTTTTAGCATTGCTATACTAGTATAGGGTAATAATATAAATATTAATATTTTAATAACGTCATCGTTCAAAACAGAGATGGTCATACATCATGTACATTGCAACACAGTCATGACACTGACAGTGCAATGGTCATTGATGATGGCGATTATTTATATGCACCACAGAAGTTAATGAAGTAAACAATAATCACTTGATCACTATCAGTATCACTATAA
Organism: Amphiura filiformis; assembly: GCF_039555335.1. NCBI lineage: Eukaryota > Metazoa > Echinodermata > Ophiuroidea > Amphilepidida > Amphiuridae > Amphiura > Amphiura filiformis. Next base: position 75,864,657 of record NC_092633.1, read on the forward strand.
TAATTTATAATAATATTCAGGCTGTCAAAAACTTTTTTCATTCTTTCATTTACATGTTTTAATAATCCTGGGGATATGTACTGAGCCTGAGGAGACTCGGAAATTTTCATATTTTTCAATAACATCGATTTATTTTATGGTGTATTGACGGGGAATTTCCTATATTTTCTACGCAGATATACGTGATACGTGATACTGATAACACAAGGCCTTGCATCGAAATAGTGCTTACGTTTGCGTACAACCTTCAATGCAATGACGATGACTGAATCATGGAATTAGAATACCGTACACAATTCACAATGAGATCCAGGACACCTACAAACGTATATTTGTAAGCTTATATCTAGCTATAGATACCTCAGATCACAAAGCGATTCCACAGAACAATAGCTAATACATCAAGTTATCTGCATGCAACTTAAATTTACCTTTTTAATGGTGAAGTTCATCAGAAAGTTGTAAAAATCGGTCTACGGAGGTCCCACACACAGTCAGATCGACGAGCTGAAAAAATCACTAAAAAAGGTGAATGAGCATATGCTGGAGGAAATACGTGATTTGATTGGCTGTTGAAAAGCCATGTGACTTAATTAGTCATAGTAACGTACTTTGATTGGTCAATGGCCTCTCAGCTTGTCACATGGTTGTTTACGTGGTAGCAACCCCGACCCTAAATAATATTTTTGCATAATTACTATTGTATAGTTTACATCCAAATTTAACCCATAAAATAAAAACAATTGCAGTATTTAGCTAGTGCACATAAATCTCACATAAGTATCTTGTGATTTGCCCGAAAAATCAGCGTTATCGCTGCTGTACTTGTGGAGAAAGAAACATTTTTTTGCATGATACCTCCTTCTGCAAAACATAAGCACGTCATTCTATCATATGGCTGGGAAGGAAATAAACATAATTATGATAATTTACTACGTTAACCAATCAGAGACCGGCAGGGTGCGGAACTAAAATAGCTCTTGTTGCCGAGTACACACACATCATACACACGCGTAGTATAAAAATACTACGATTGACTGGACTCTGTCGCATTCTGTGTGGTTGATGAATGGCCAGGAATGAACGATGCTGTTGTTAGGGGCTTGAAGTTAAAATATATCGAGAATCGAGATATGCCCGAAATTAAAAATGCTTGCTTGTTTTTATTTTATCTCGGTTGTTGTCCATATATACTTTTTTAGTCAAAGGTGCAGCTGCAGGTCACAGGCTGCAGGTGGGACAATGGAAGTTTCGCAATAGTAGGCTACCGGTTTAACAAAAACAGCCGGTACTTATTCAAGGGCGTGTCCACAACCCTGGGATAAACATGTGTGAACCTGTTGTATGCAAATGAGACTTTTAATTTCATTGACAACTTCTTATTTACCACCACGGACCAGACACGACGTGACAGGGTGCCTGACACATGCCCTCAATAGGCGCAAGGCTGGAAACCACGAATGCTATAATAATTATTTAATTCTTACAGCCTGAGGGCACCGTACAAAATCAGATACAGGGCTCGAAACAAGTTAAGGCCGAGTAAGAAAAAAAAGTTTAGCGTCCCCGCCCTCCTCCTTTTTTGGAGATTTTTCAAATTTCTTTTTATTTTGTAAATTTTTATTTATAGGCCTAACTTCTTAAATAGGCCTATGTTTGAGAAGTTGAAATTTTGTATACAGCCTTGGCCTTGCAAATGTATAAGACACACCGTAAAATGGGGTAACTTCGGTCAGCGGGCGGGCCAGGGGTAACTTTGGTCGGTGAAATATTTTTTTTTAAATGGTCATATTTTCGTACAGCAATATTGTTTTTAGTCATATTTGGTGTGAATTTGTTAAGAAATATATTTGGAAGAAATAATAGTCGATCATGTCCAATTTCCTCAAAATTTATGAAAAAATCAGGATTTTTGACCAAAAATGAGCATTTTTTTAACGATATTTGTGAGCAAGGATGTGTGCTTGATTAATTTTACAAGGGGTCAAATGTCACAAAAAACAACAACTTGCCCATATACAGCGAAGATCAATTTTTTTGATTTTTTTCCTTCATTGAATGTATACTCATTATATTATTATTATAGGCCTATGTTTTGATGGATCCATGTGTGTGAAAATATTGGATCCAACACATAGGGCCTAATAATGATAAAATTGGATGCTTTACGCCCAATATTTATTGGTCTCGCTTATGAGTTGTAAAATATTGGACTCGACTACATATTTTAAAACTCATAGCTCGACCAATAAATATGGGCTCAACCGAACCAACTTTATAGGGCCTATCAATTTAAGTTGCCCCAAATGCGGGGTAACTTTGGTCAGGCTAATTTTAACCCCTAAGGCACCCGTACAAAATTATTAAAAAATCTTTTTCAACTTCAAAGTGTAGTGGGGAACCCTATGTCATAAAAAAGAGTTAATTAGAAATATAATTGGTTTTGTTTGGAAGCAGTGGTTAAGTGCCCAAAGTTACCCCATTTTACGGCATTTCGGAATTAGAGTTTTGTGATCACAGGAGGGGCCTATATACCTTCCAAAACAACATAATTTAGAGCAGTTTTCGTAAGAAAAAAAAAAAGCCCCCCCTCCTCCTCCTTCCTCTTTTTAAAACACCAGGACGCTAAACATGTTTTTATTTTTACTTGGCCTATTAAAAAACATTCAAATTCAAGAAATTATATGGTTTTGATAGGCCTATTATGTGAAAAAAGTTCGGTGGCACTCTATTATATAGATACCCAATGATAGCGCCCCTTTAGGCCCAATAAAAAGTAGGGCCTAATAATTAAATAAAATATTCACATGATTCTTGGACATTCTGTACAAATGCTTGTCAATTTCGAATAATTTTTATACAACAATCAATTATGATACGTTTTACTAGCCAGTAGAGCAAGTACTCAAGTTCAAGTAGGCCTAGTATACCAACAATAATTATTTTTATTTTTTTATGGTCTTTTAAAAAAAACAAAAAAAACAAAAAACAAGAGTCCAATTTCTGGAAAGAATTATTGTTTTTTCACCAACTTTTGTAGAATTCCTCCCATTTCCAAAAATACATAGGACCTGAAGTTACAGCACTTTAAGGGACCGTTCACAGATACTTGTTAGGGGTGGGACTGATGCAAAAAGGGGGGCCCTGAAAAGTTTTGACCCTAAGGGGGGGGCTGAAAAAAAAGACCATTGAGTTTTGAAAATTGAGTTTATACGCTTTTATGGGGTTGACCGGGGGGCACTTCAATTTGAAATGGATGTAGGTGTAGGGTTGGCACTTTCGCACTAAGGGGCATTCGGTGAGAGCAAAATGTAAAAAATATGGGGTCATTGGGTGAGATGAGAGCATGATTTTTGGCATTCGGTGAGAGCAAAATGTAAAAAATATGGGGTCATGGGTAAGAACATGACCTTTTTTTTAAATGAAATCTTTGGGTGAGAACCGAAACAGCGGAACAGAAACCTCAAAAATCGAAAAATAGGGGTCTTCGGGTGAAAGAGCATGTGTTCGTAAAAAATATGGGGTCTTTTTGGGTGACAGTGATGCTGAAAAAGGGGGTCTTAACAGCCCTACATACGCGTCACCTCCAAAGTTGGAGTGCCCCCCGGGGGTTGACCCATAATTTTCATGATTAAAAGGGGGCCCTTTTATTTATTTTTTTAGGTCTGTTAAAAGGGGTGGGGGCCGAAATATTTTCGCAATGAAATTTTTTTGCATCAGGCCCCCCCAACAAGTGTTTGTGAACGGTCCCTTAATGAATGGATTTCTACGGAGAATTTTCCATAGGCCCTATAGGCCTACATGCATCGATTGGGTGGCGTATAAATATCTTTTGACATGGGGGGGGTGGTGTTGGAAAAAGTTTCTTGAAATATAGTGAATCCAGCGCTTGGCGGCACAGTACGGTACAATTGCGCGCGAAGCGCGCGAAAAAAATTGCCATATTGAAGCGAAATAAAATGATGAAATACCGGCATGTTGCACAAAAATTGCAAAAATTTGCACTTTTGGGGCTTAAATGGACAAATAATTTGGTCAGAAACCTACATACAGGCATCAACATTGGGGGGGGTGATTGTATGGACCCCCCCCTGGCAAAATTATTGCGGGGATTTATCCCCCCCCCCCCCCCGGATCTACGCCTATGATTTGACCCCTTTATTGATAACCTATATCATTGATTTACATGCACAGCTTTCCTAGTTAAAGTGGCACAATTGTGATTTTCGTTGTTAACTATAAACATATCTCGAAATTTTATCTCCATATTATATAGCTTTATCACGTTCCGGACATACATTGTTCTTTTTTTAGACCGTTTGAGCTCAGAATTAAGCCGAATGCCTTATTTTTTTTATATATAAGTCCTGTATTTAAGTCCCGTTCAGAAATTTGATCCATGATGAATGGGGATGAGACGCTATTAATGCTATAGCGAAAAGGGGGGATACGATCAAAAAAATTCTAAACAATATTTTGAAATAGTAACTATTTTTACAGTAGGTCTATGGTATATATAACTAAAACAGCCTAAGTTGTCAACAACCGCAAAATTTTGAGGTATATAGTTTCATTCGTTTAACTAATTCTTCTTGCCGCCCATTCTGCCCGCCCTGTTTTTTGTTGCCCTTCTTCTTCTACCGCCCCTTCTTTACCGTCCCCTGCTTTTGGGGCTCTCAAAGCCCCCCCCCCCCCAAAAAAAAAGATGCGGGTCCCATTAGAGAATGAATTTGGAGAAAACCTTCTAATAATAATTACAAACACTCCCTGAACAGCAAGACCTTCCCTCTAAGCTTTTAATCCGATAAGCTGATTATCTATTTGTTTTCATGAACTTGGAAGACATTATTTGATGTATAATATTACTGAGCTCAATCATCTGAAATTGCTGGAGCGTGAACCACCCAGGCTGGTGGCTCAGCATAGTATTTTATTAACAGAAGGTTTTCTCCAAATTCATTTCCTAATGCGGAACGTGATGAGGCTATAACATTAATTTCGAGCCAAACAAATGAGGTAGGCCTATATAACGAAGAAAATTGCGATTTCATTTAATGCGTGTACTACGCTCGCCGATCGTATTACATGTAACTGCACGGAGCATCGCGCTCGAAGTGTGTATATACAAGCTGACATCCACGGTACATGTTAGCAAGCACTCGATCGTTGAACTCTGAATAAAACCGGGTCGACCCGGTTTTAATACAAAAAGTTAAATTTTACTGTTATTAAAGCACTTCAGGCTTGGTCTTTTACGTGGTATTTTAGTATACCACTGGGCATTATAATTATGCAAAAAGTAGAAATCCGAGTAAAATTTGAGGCGTCGCTGTAAAGCAAATCACACATGGCTTTAATGCTATCTTCAGTAGATAGCGAAAAAAAAACCCATGAAGGCATCACTGATCACTCTACTCAAAAATTTTAATTCTAACACGCGTTCTGCACGCGATTAAAAAAGGGCATTCGGTTTAATTCAGAGCCATTTTAACATAGAAAAGGGTCTGAAATAGAGAAAGATGTAGGTCCGCGTGGGTGATAAGGCTCTAATAATTATAGAGATACAATTTCTGAACCGGATTTATGTACTATAGAAAGAACATTAGCCGCTACGTGATGAAATGAAAATATAAAGACAAAAAAATTAAACATGGCTGATGCATATAGCTTCATCACGTTATGCATCTTTCTCTATTAAAGACCTTTTTAATAGCTCAACATTAACCAGCGTGTCCTTTTTTATCTCGCGCAGAATGCCTGTTAGAATTGAAATATTTGGGCGCATTCGATTCATTGTGATGTTTGTTTGTTTGTTTGTTTAAACGGTCGCTCCGTATGGAGACACGCTTGGGCCCTGATGGGACCAGGCTCAAACAAAAATGCATGTTTGTTTTTCGCTATCTACTGAAGATAGCAATAGCGTCTCATTCAGTTTTCTTCTGAGGCCAAAATCTCCATTTTAATAGGAAAAGGGGGGAGCGAGGCTCTCGATCAGGTCACCAATCTTTAAGTTATTTTAACAAAAAAACAGAAACATAATTCATTTCAGTTTGATTAAAAGTGAAAGAGGTCTCAATAAAAAGCGATATTAATAAGCCTATTATACGGTGTCTGATCTCCGCCAAATGCCCCCTTTTATTATTAATTCCCCGATTTTTACTTACCCCCCACCTTTTTTACAAATAATTCCCCCGTTTTAATTTCCGCTGTGTGCATATAGGTCCCCCTTTTTTGTAAATAGTTCCCCCTTTTTATTCTTACCCTTTTTGTAAATATTTCCCCCTTTTACCAAATAATTCCCCGTTTTAAATTTCCCCTTTACTTTCACCCGTTTTGTAAATATCCCCTTTTACTTTCACCCGTTTTGTAAATATCCCCTTTTACTTTCACCCGTTTTGTAAATATCCCCTTTTACTTTCACCCGTTTTGTAAATATCCCCTTTTACTTTCACCCGTTTTGTAAATATCCCCTTTTACTTTCACCCGTTTTGTAAATATCCCCTTTTACTTTCACCCGTTTTGTAAATATCCCCTTTTACTTTCACCCGTTTTGTAAATATCCCCTTTTACTTTCACCCGTTTTGTAAATATCCCCCTTTTACTTTCACCCGTTTTGTAAATATCCCCTTTTACTTTCACCCGTTTTGTAAATATCCCCTTTTACTTTCACCCGTTTTGTAAATATCCCCTTTTACTTTCACCCGTTTTGTAAATATCCCCCCTTTTACTTTCACCCGTTTTGTAAATATCCCCCTTTTTACTTTCACCCGTTTTGTAAATATCCCCTCATTTTACTTACACCCGTTTTGTAAATATCCTCCTTTTTACTTTCGAGCTAAATAAAATGAATAAAATGATACTTATTGTGTAATTTATAGGATATAGATCTACATTTAAGAAAAATCATAATCTGAATTATATCATGCAACTAAATATAGACCCAGGAAAAGGCCAGGAGTTTGGAATTCGAATCAATTCGATTGGCTTATTAATCGTTATTATTTTGGACTTGTCTCGACTTTAAAAAAAGACTAGGCTTAATTGCTACTTAATTCTCCATCTAACATAATAGGGCCTACTAATTCTTTTTTTTTTTTTTTGGCGTGCACCACTGACCGAAGTCCCTGGTTCATTTGTCTGGTCAATTGAATATACGCCATAGAGCCTTTGATTAGAAAGCACATTTTTATTGTTAACGGAATTGTTGACAAACAAAGAATAGCGAAAATTACTCGGAACGTCGAACTGGCTTAAAAATAAAGTTGCATAAAATCACACAGCCACACTTGTCATAAATATGCAATGCCCATTTTGTCCAGGCCCGTTTTATAAATGTATGCTTTTATTGTCATTTCACTGTTAAGACCGCTTGTTTTAAACTTTGGTGCTAACTTAAAAAAACACCTTTTGAATAATATAGCACAAACAATTCTTATTATCTAGGCTTCTGTAACAATGGCAGCCAGTTGTTTGTTGTCTCTGACATATCCCTGTTTATAGACAAGTTCTTCACAGACTTTCATCATTGCTATGAATTTGACCAGCATAAATATTTATGCATGCCAGTTTCACCCGTTTAACATTCTGAACATCATTTGGTTTATCAATCATATCGGATTTGCTCTTTGTACAGCCCCTCTATAAACGTGCATAAAAGTTGACGGATCCCTAACCCATTGAATTTAGCGGCGCTTGCACAACAGGCTATAAATCTACCTACGTTGGTATCCAAATTCATATAGAACGCCTTTCCAATAATGGATGTAGCGAAATGAGCTGTAGTGAGTGCACGGTACTCTCCAGGGTCCAGGCTTACTGGTAAAGCCTACGCACGGAAAACGGGGAGTACCAAACAAAAGGGAGTATTAAAAACAAAAAGGGAGTATTATTTAAAAGGGATAAACTATTTAAAATGGGAACCTATTTGTGAAAAGCGGGAGGAAAGTTAAAGGGATTATTTGTAAAAGGGGAACTATTACAAAATGGGTGAAAATAAAAAGGGTATTATTTGTAAAGGGGTAATTCGAAAACGGGGAAACTATTTGAAAAGGGGAATTAAAAGAAGGGGGAAAAATCTGTAAAAGGGGGATATGTAAAAGGGGGAAAGAAAATTCGAAAAGGGGGAAACTATATGAAAAGGGGAAAGTTGAAAAGGGGGAAACTATTTGAAAAGGGGAAAGTCGAAAAGGAGAAACTATTTGAAAAGGGGCAAGTCGAAAGGGGAAACTATTTGAAAAGGAGAAAGTCGAAAAGGGGTAACTATTTGAAAAGGGGAAAGTCGAAAAGGGGAAACTATGTGAAAAGGGGGTAAGTCGACAAGGGGGAAACTATTTGAAAAGGGGAAAGTCGAAAAGGGGAACTATTTGAAAAGTGGGAAAGTCGAAAAGGGGGAACTATTTGAAAAGGGGGAAAGTCGAAAAGGGGGAACTATTTGAAAAGGGGAAAGTCGAAAAGGGGGAACTATTTGAAAAGGGGAAAGTCGAAAAGGGGAACTATTTGAAAAGGGGAAAGTCGAAAAGGGGAACTATTTGAAAAGGGGAAAGTCGAAAAGGGGAACTATTTGAAAAGGGGAAAGTCGAAAAGGGGGGAACTATTTGAAAAGGGGGGAAAGTCGAAAAGGGGGAACTATTTGAAAGGGGGAACTATTTGAAAGGGGGGGAAAGTCGAAAAGGGGAACTATTTGAAAAGGGGAAAGTCGAAAAGGGGGAACTATTTGAAAAGGGGAAAGTCGAAAAGGGGAACTATTTGAAAAGGGGAAAGTCGAAAAGGGGAACTATTTGAAAAGGGGAAAGTCGAAAAGGGGAACTATTTGAAAAGGGGGGAAAGTCGAAAAGGGGGAACTATTTGAAAAGGGGGAACTATTTGAAAAGGGGGAAAGTCGAAAAGGGGAACTATTTGAAAAGGGGAACTATTTGAAAAGGGGAAAGTCGAAAAGGGGGAACTATTTGAAAAGGGGGAACTATTTGAAAATGGGGAAACTATTTGAAAAGGGGAAAGTTAAACGGGGAAATATTTGAAAAAGGGGAAAGCATTTCGCAAAAAGGGGGAAAACTGAAAATTTGGGGAGATGAATTATAAAAGGGGGAGTTTGGCGGAGATCAGACACCGTACTATTATGTAGACAATGCCGCTTTACTTTGGCCGAACATTTTATTAATGGCTGTATTATCAGTGAAGATGATAAACCCACTCACTTGACTTGCATAACAATTCAATTATCAGTCCGTGTTCTAAACTTTAAAACATAAGAAATGATTGATTGGTTTTTGGATTATGTCGGAGGGGGGGGGGGGTTACCGTACATCTTGGGAACCCTGTATTTGATCGATGTCATGCTTGACTGGAGTGTAATAGGCGTATTGCGTCAAATAAAATAATTGAAATTTGCCACGTATAAATAATTGCTCATTAAAATGGCACGGTGGTGTGCAGTACTGTGCATGCAATAAAGCCGAATTTATACTCCATCGCTGAGCAATTCATTTGTTTTTTTTTGTAATGAGGTAAATCACTTTTCCCAACGCATACACAAATCGCGCTATCTCATTGGCTTAAACCAATCGCGGGTCGCTTAGCGATGGAGTATAAATTCAGCTCAATTGTTGTAACTTCCTCCTTGTAGATTTCAGCGAGTCTTAAACCAGTATTCCTTCGATGGACTCCTTTGGTAGATCAAATAATATTACTTTGTAATGATTATGGCGGAAAAATTGACAATCGTTTTCATCCTGCTTGCATCTTTAGCAGTTGAATACATTGCTGCAGATGGTAAGACTGTTCACTCATTCCTTCATATATAATATATTGCTATGCATAGAAAATCAGTGCACACATATTTTTAAAATTAATGTCGACTTGAATTCATGTGTATCCTAACTTTCCCGGGGAACAATCCCGGGGAACAATGTTGTATGAAAGACTTTGTTTCACTCTGATTGGTGTTGAAAATGCCAAATTAATTTTGCTATTAATACGCTTAAGGTGTTCGTTCTGATGTCAAACTCTAACATAATGTGATCCAATTTTATAATGACCACATTTCAGCACAACTTTGAAATCATAAAAAAGGCTTATAGTTCTTTGGACGCCTTCAAAATATGTTGGTGAAACGGCTGGAGAGTTTGCTGTAGGTTCAGTGGTAAACGCTACTTTACAAGTAATTTGTCAATTAGGTGATCCAAAGATGTTTTTTAACCACATTAAGATATCTATAATCTTGTATTCTCTGACGAGTAAATAATGAGACTAATGTACGGAATAAAAATGTTTTTGACGCATCTTTGAACGTGTGGTTACGGGATAAGTCGACGGTAAAACGAATAGTAAACGTTTTGCCTACTGTGCATATCTCTAAAAGGAGTATTTCGTGATCCTAGCATCCTCTTTTTATGACTTTTTTCAGTAGATATCCACGAAAAAAGCTTATTCCTAAAATTTCAATTAATTCTGATTTTGCGTTTGCGAGTTAGGCATGTATTACACTGCTCCCTCCAATGTTGTAAATTCGTTCTGGTGTACCAGAACAAAATTACAACCCCAGCATGGTTTATCGTCAGTTTTTTCAAGTTAAAAGTATAGGACATGGCAAATTATATATTGATTTTTACAACTTGTGTTGAGTCACTTTATTTTCAAGTTGCTTTTGATATAGTGTAGTAGTGTTGGTTTAGGCGTTTTCCCTTTTGTGGTAGTTGATCACATGCTGGCAAACAACAATTAAAATTGAATAGACTATTTTTACTGTTACTTATCATTATTATTGAAGAGACTAATTGCCTGTTATGGTTGGAGTTAATGTCGACGTGTATCAACGAAAAAGAAAGCTTACTGATCTATTTTAATTTGAGCTTACTGACTAACTCACCCACCTGCACCGTATTTATGGGTCCTGAGCCCGGCGCTCTTTAGCAAAGCCATAGTTCATTGAATTTAAAACCGTATGACAAAGCAGGCGAAAATAGTAATATTTTGCACAAGATTTGCAATTTAAAGAGAATTGGTCATTGCTCGTTAAAATGAGGCTGGTATGGACAATATAAGTGTACTCTTCATCATTTTAATGACATAAAATTTGAAAAATGTTGTAAGGAACACTTGAGGTTTTGACTTTTAAACCTACTTTTTGTTAAACAAATGTGTTTGGATAGGTAGTTTTCAACATATTTACCACATTCACCTTGCTATAACATTGAATTGCGTTATCTATTGAACTAATGACGAAACGTCTTTTTAGGAGGAAGTGTTAGCTTTCGTTTGATATTTAAAAATCTGATTGGATGAAGGGAACACTTGAGATTTAGACAAAAACAATCACAGAGGCCCATTTTCCAGCTAGAAGCCCCACAGCTCTTACGATGCTATGTACTCAACCGTGTAGTGTATAATCAAAGACTGTGTGGAGACAATTTACTGCCTGCTTGGCAGCTCTTCGACGAAAACGTGTCAGGTGTATCGAGGTGGCAACTGTGCATAGATGGTTTATAAGAGAATCATCGTTTTTGTGTAGAAACCTTTCCATATGCGGTGATCCGAATCGGTGACAATAAGAGCACATTCCTATTAGCCCAACGTGATAGTTGCAATGAGACGATTCACTTATAATATTCCTAGCTATAAATGTAAACAGAGAAACAAGTAGCAGCGTTATACTGTCAGCACGTGGTCTGAATGGGCTACCCGAATTATACATGGTGGTGTCATATCTTATCGATATTCATACTTAGATCTTTGAATGCCCTATCTCAAAATTCTGAATATATCCTGTTATTTTTGGTTTCTTTAAACCCATTAGCTTCAGGAGATTGTAAGGCTTGCACTTGAATATATGTGTTGAAAGAATATGATAAGCTTCAGTCTGCGTATTGAAAACTGAGCATGCGTCTTGAAAACAAAAACTGACAAAAAAACCGAATTTTCTTGAGTTGACACTAAGGTGCATAAGAATCCTTCGCAAATCGTAAAAATGAGTCCTTCCAGCTGCTGATGAGTGGCAAATGCGCATGCGTAGTGGGAAAGAAACGTAGGCCTATCTATCCATCGTACAGAGCTGTACTGTACAGGTGGTGTGTCGAAGTCATTGATGGTGTGTGGCAATCGTATTTTGCCTCAGTCCCTCGGCCCATATCTCAAAACTATTAAACACAGCGGAACAAAATCGCCATGCGTGGCTGTGAATAACTAGTGGATCACTATGTCGATTTCGGACACGAAGATATATGGATGATCAGATGACGCTGTGCTACATGTTGTAGAGCAAGTACAATACACAATTATACCCGGTCTGGAGACCAAGTCCTTGCGATTAAAACAATACAATGCTATTCAATACTATATCAATGCCTAAACTCTCAATTTCAGAGATTTTCATCTTCCAACAGCCAGAATATATTCTGGAGGAAACACCAGCAGGTAATAATGTCAATCTTGACGTGATAATTTCTAGAAGTGGAGATGTCGCAGAAACGAGTCTAGCTACAACAGTTAGTAAGTCAAAAGCTTATCAAAATACCCTGCAAACTGCAAACACACGACGGTTTACAGAAAAGGTTTAAACGTCGGCTTATATAAAGGGAAAACGTTTTAATAACATTCATAAGACATTTTTGAAAACGTGATGCAAAACATTCTAACACCATTTTGCTTTATCAGTGGAGGGGTATTTGGGTTAATGTGATGTGTGCATGCAGGGGTGGGGTGTGTGAAGATGCGAGGGATAGTGTGCACAAGCACTGAGCATAGTCTTGTTGAAACTGTGATATCAACATCATTACACATTTTAAATCAAAAAACAAACTATTACCTTGCAGCATTGAGTACCGCTTGTCCAATTGGAGTTCAGGCAACTGCAATTTCAGGATCTGATTATACTGCGCCAACAACGGTAGTATTTAATGCCGGAGATCTCCTCGAAGAAATCCAAGTTGCAATCATAGCTGATGATGACGAAGAATATCGAGAATTCTTTTGTTTGACAATAACAACCAATCCTGGAAGCCAATATACATCGAGAATATATATCCCAGGGAATGACTGTAAGTCAGCAATTTTCGGTGCAATAATTTTAAGTCATTAAATGTGTTGGTAATGACATATGATTTGAAAACTACACATGATTTAATCTTAAGTCATAGGAATAAATGGTAATACGATATACAGAATACTCACAAAGTGTACAATTTCTATAATCTGTAGCTAAACTGTAAAAGAGTGAAATTTACTCAATCTCAATGTGGTTTCGTCGGTAACGGTGCTGCTACACATCTAAACCAACGTTGACCCTTCACTCGCATGGAAGACGCAAATTGAAATTAATTTTCACTCGCATGGAGGACGCAAATTAATTTTGACTCCTATTTCTTGTGAAGTTGTGATATGCTCTATGACATTATTTTTGAAAACCCCTAAACTCGTTGAGTTGACAACAGATGCAGGCAAACTATTCTACATCTTGGTTGTGGCTGGAAAGAAGGAGTTCTTGTAACTATTTAGCCTGGTTGATGTTACTTTCAACTTGAGTTGGTGCCCTCTGGTGAGCCTGGTATTCAGAGTTCAATACTCATCCATCTGCATGAACATCGATGAGCTTGTTGACCATCTTGTAAAAGGTTGTGAGCCATTTCCTATTCTTCTTTCTTCCAATGTATTCTAGTTAAGTTCTTGCAAAATCTTGCTCAATGACCCAGGTTCTCTGTTGTAATACCTCTTGCAGAATCTCGTAGCCTGGCGTTGGACTCTTTCCAAAACAGATATATTTGATTTCTTATAAGGACACCATGCAGCTGTACCATACTCCAAGTGGGTACGGACAAGCGTCGAGTAGGCAGTAATTGTCTTCATCTTTTCTTGGTAACTCCAAAGATTTGTTTTGAAAATACCTATAACTCGCTGGGCCTTTTTAATTGCATGCTGAGTTTAGATGTCTCAATCCAATGTGTTGGCTAATTGAACCCCCAAATATGGATGAGAGATTTCCACATCCAATTTTTCACTGCAGAATGTGTACTTGTGGCTCGGCACTTCTTGTGTGCACCAAAGCTGATGACACGTCATTTTTTGGATTGAATTGAACTGCATCAACCATTTATCCTGCCACTGCTTCAACTTTATGAAATCATTTTGCAAGAACACAGCATCAGATGGTGACCTGATATTTTATATACTAAACAGTCACGAGTCATCTGCAAAGAGTCTACATCTAGCATCCAGGCTGTTGGGTAAGTCATTAATATATAGCAAGAACAACAGTGGTCCTAAGACCGCGCCCTGAGGCACTCCGGAGAGCACATCATCTAGTTGAGATTTAGACTCATCAAGGACAACACACAACACTCTGCTTCCGATTGGTCAGAAAGTTATCTAGCCGCTTCAGTAGGGATCCTTTTAACCCATAATAATGTAATTTGTGGATAAGTCTTTTATGCGGCACTTTGTCGAAGGCTTTACTAAAGTCGAGCACTCCCACGTCCACAGTCGTCTTGGAACTGATGGTATTTAGGCTTCTTGCGATGTCTTTAATAGTCAGGATCATTGGATCAGTTACGACTCTGTTGACCGCTTGGCTCTAAAACCACGCTGGTTATCATCAAGGATGGAATTAGCATCAAGATGTTTCATGATGTGACTGTGTATTATGTGTTCGAGCACGGTACAGATGACAAAGGTGTTAAGGACACTGGTTTGTAATTTCTAGGGTTAGATTTCTCCCCCATTCTTTTTAAACAGGTCTGTGATGTTTGCCATTTTCCAATCATCAGGTACATCTCTCGTGTCCAATGCTTCCTCAAGATCTGATCTTCTTGAACAAGTCTTTTCTACATTGTCGAAACTGTTCCCATACAGTCTTCTGATTAATCTGACTTTTAGTTCTGTTGTATCTGCGTTATTTATGCCTATATTCTGCGAAGCTGTCTATTAAACCAGTGTAAATCAAAGCTAGGTTTGCTAAGGCGCTGGGGCACATGGGTTTCCATTGTTTTCAGAATTGCTGGATTGATGTTAATCCACTTCTCATTAGCTGACTGTCCAGTGGTCTCATTGAAGTACCTCTTACCAAACGCTGTTAAATCTTCAAAGATACCATCCAAGTTCGCTTTCTTGTGGATGTAAACTTTCCTCCGTGGTATCCTTTTGATGTTCGGAGCCAAGGACAAATCCACCACCCAGTGTCATGATCAGATATTATCTTGTACCTCCAATTTACTCACTTTATTGGCATTGTTTGTAAATACTAATTCAAGTTCATTGCTACACGTTTTGGTCATTCTTGTTGGCTTAACTGGTGAAAACCATGTTATTCAGTGATACCGAGCGATTTAGTTGCGGCCTGCGTACTGTATACCACTTACGATGACCCTGTTTGATGGCCAGTCTATATTTGGAAGGTTAAAATCTCCCAAAAGAAGAACATTGGTTTTGTTTATATTGTCACCAATCTTGAGCAAGGTCTCATTTAATGCATCAATTCTAAAGCCACAAGAATCCTCCTTCTCATACTCTATCTCCGGTTTGTGCCTATATTATGGCTCCTTGAAGAGTGAAAATGTCACTCTCTGGAGTGCATAAATACTTACTCTTTCGATGCACACTTTTACATTAACATGATTAAGAGAGTATAAC
This sequence comes from Amphiura filiformis, assembly GCF_039555335.1. NCBI lineage: Eukaryota > Metazoa > Echinodermata > Ophiuroidea > Amphilepidida > Amphiuridae > Amphiura > Amphiura filiformis. The sequence continues at coordinate 75,880,272 of NC_092633.1, forward strand.
GTGGAATAGGAATTGCACATTGTGTATTAATTCATTTTGCTACCCATTCTTTTAATTAACAGATTGCCTCCATACATCCAGTCCGATTAGTTCAAATGCCAATTCGATAGATCCTCAGAATTTTGATTACATATACGTTGGTCCGTGGCTCGTTGGTAATCCCGGCATTCCTGACGCTTTTGACATCGATGTTCTTCCTGAACCACAGGCAGATGGTGGGAATGGAGAACAAATTAACATATGGTTAAGAAATATTGCTGACCAAAGTGTCAATGGCAACTACTATGGGTTGTGTAAGTATATCCATAAAACGCTGCAGTCATTTACTTTCTGGATGTAGACTAATATCGGCCGGCCACACGATTGAAACAGAGCCAATAACGTCAGATAGCTAAAACAACATGCTTGCTGTGTGAAGATTACACAGTGCCTAAGTTTTGAGTGAGCTATAGGTTGTACAAATTGGATTTAAATATTGTTTTCTTTTATTTAGTACTTGATATTGTTGACGCGATAGACGATCCTTTCAATGGTAATGGTGTTGCGGAAGAGGATTCCATAGTTGTCAAAGATGCTTCTACCTTTGTGGGTACTTTAAATGACAACAGTGCTACTGGTATTGACGTGGTGGCTACAGCAGGAGATGACTTCACCGTCCAATACACTGAATCCAATGCACAATTTGTGCTGACAGATCGGGGGAATAATGCACAATACAATGCTGATGATAATGGACAACCCATAGACGTGAGTCATGTATTTGTGTCCAGTGGAAATGACAATTCTGCGTCATGGACTTTGTGCGGCATGCGTAAGTAATTCATACCTCTGGGTTAAACGGATCAAGATAATAGAGGTTATCCACTTTACTCATGTGTGACTTCTAACAAAAGGCGCTGGTTCCCATAGTATTCCTCATTCAAACCAATTCAATGCATGACCTTGGAGTTACTTGCATGACTTTGGCGGGCTATTTTAAAACAGTCGTCATGGTTGCACATGCAGGTACTTCTTTTGAAAATCCTAAACAAGGTATATAGCAGTCGCTGATAGGATAGGTATATGCAGCTTATAGAACATGGATAACTTTTATAGGGATGGGTTTACACACACAATACAAGCACCGACAAATAATACCCTGTCTGTCTACCATTTGAAGACACAAGATATAATAAAAAAAAATGCAACATTATACGCTTGGCTAGAATATGTTCATGTAGGTGATGATTAAAAAGAAGCATTCCAATGCGCATTTGAAAGGGTCCTTTACCAAGCGGCAAATCACAATGCGGTCTTGGCATAATGCATTATTGCCTCAACTGCAATCTGCATAAACCTTCCTTTTCTATTTTCAGTTCCTAGAAGATTACCAACTGTGAGTGCTTCTGCTTCTGGATTTAAAGTTGGTAATGCCCCAATCAAGGCGATGGATAACGACCGCAACGAAAATGGCAACGTGCCGAACACAGGTTGCTTCATTTCAGGTATTTATAGAATCCGTTCTCATTTTATTTACAATCAAATGAAATCAATAAATCAAGCATAATCAGTCACTACATATTATAATCGTATACAAATGATTTTTGTTTGTATGAATTTATCTTTTATTTCATTATGTTTTATCATCGAAATAAAATGTTCCTAAAATGTTAATCAACAACTGTTTTTGATCAACTAATAATGAACAATGTATTTTATTTGCTGTTGTTTAGACTCAGTCACAGATCCTTGGCTTCAAATAGACTTAGGCCGAGAGTTTGCTGTAATGATGGTTCTTATCTGGCCAGTTACTCCAGACGGAACTACTGCTCAACGTAAGACCGACCAAATGTATATTCTTAATTATGACGCAGTTTGCGATAATGGAGAAATGTTTTTAAACAACAGATATCAAATTCGAGGTGACGAATCGTTTTCATCATAAGAATTGACCCGTAACAAAACAAACAAACAACAAACACAGCTTACACTTAGAAATAATCAAATACTCTTTCGTCCGTATGCAGAAATGGTGACTGCGACTTTTCTAAATAATTTTTCCACAGCTTCTTGGTTGGACAATGCAGATGTGTACGTGGGATCTTGTCCAGCAACAACAAGTGCCACCCTTACCAGCAACAATTTATGTCACAATAATATCGGGGTCGTCGGTGTTAAGACCGTTATAGAGGCGCAATGCGGAGCAAACTCATATGGGAGATATGTGTACGTACATCTGGACACGACAGCGGCGAGGACACTTGCACTTTGTGAAGTAGAAGTTTACGGAGATGATGGTAATACTTCTTTCTTGGCTTTCTCTTTCTTGCATCGTAGCTCTCCTACTGCCTTTGTCCCTCCTACTTTTTCCTCATCTTCAAATTTTTGGTCATAATCATACTGTGACCTGTTACAACGACATGAGCGTAAAGTCGCAAGTTGGTAGTTTCGAGACATCCTGACTGACTGAATTGATGTTCTTTGCTTGCCGATGCCGCACACCTGTTAACATGGTTAAGCCAGTAGTATGTCCAAGAATGGCCCATTGTGCCATACTGCTGGCTTGAACTGGTGCGCAAGAAACAAAGACCACCAACGCAGTAGCTGGGGCGTCTTGACACTACCAACTTGCGACTTTATGCTCATTTCGTGGCAGCAGGTCACATATTCTTGTTCCGATTCTTTCTCTTTCAATTATTTCTCTTTTGTTAATAAAAGTTCTAGCTGTCAAGTTAGCTCAATCGGCAAGGCAGTAAACAGCTAAACCCTGTATATGACGGCTAAGAGTTCGACCCCGGCAGCGTCGTTGATAGTTTGTTCTCGTGAAAAACTTGAGCTGCTTTGGAGCTTAGCTGGACAAAGAGCTTATTGTTAATTGTCCTATTGTATCCGCTATGAAACTTGATGAACTGATTCTGGGAACAAAGCTTTCTTGTTATTGTATGTCTAAGGTCTGCATGCATATTGACAAATACCTGTTATTGTTGTTAAATATTTTTGAAGTGATTTTGGCCACCGGTCATGGCAACCTCACCCTGTAAAGTACGCAAAGACATCGTGGGTTTGGCATAGCGTACCGTAAATCAGTAAGGATTCAAAATCATAAACAAAATCCTCCAATATAAGCTATCTTTAAATTCATCTTTTCATTCACTAACTTACTGCATATTTTTTGTTATATAGTTCCTGTTGATGACGAAGCAACTGTAGAGTTTTCAGCTGCCACATTTGCAATCGCAGATGACGAGAGTGCACAATCTGTCACTATTACTGCAATTAGGCATGGTGCTGGCCTGACGTGTACCTCAGTCGGTAAGGGCGTTTGCACAATTAAATCGTAAACTTGCATGTGTGTATGTCCGTTTTTCAAAAGGTATTTGATATAATTGAACGAGTAAATATAGTGTACAAAGTGGTAAAGCTGCAATGCTATCTACTTTGTGTACTATCAGTGTGATAAATGTCTTCATAATAGATGTAGGCTATATACATCATCGTATGTGCTGTTTAATTTGTCAGCTCACATCATGAAGGTGTGCAATGCGGGTGCGGGGATGTATGTTGGTTTGCAAAAAAATATTTGTTATAATTGAATGCGTAAATTTGTAAACAAAGGTAATGCAGAAAGTGGTAAAACTGCAATGCTATCTACTTTGTACTGTCAGATCATTGTGTTGTTTACATTGTCAGCTGACACCATGAACGTGTGCAATGCAGGTACGGGGGATGTATGTTGTTTTGCAAAAGATTGTTATAATTGAGTGAATTGAATGCGTAAATTTGTAAACAAAGGTAATGCAGAATGTGGTAAAACTGCAATGCTATCTACTTTGTACTGTCAGATCATATACATGTGTTGTTTACATTGTCAGCTGACACCATGAACGTGTGCAATGCAGGTACGGGGGATGTATGTTGTTTTGCAAAAGATATGTGTTATAATTAAAATGCGTAAATTTGTAAACAAAGGTAATGCAGAATGTGGTAAAACTGCAATGCTATCTACTTTGTACCATCAGTGTGATAAATTTCTTCATATAGATAATGATCGTATGTGCTAAACATAGAGGTTATCCACTTTACTCATGTGTGACTTCGCATTAGGAAATGAATCTGGAGAATACCGTCTGTTAAAGTACTATGCTGACCTTACGCTCCAGTAATTTCAGACGATTGAGCTCAGTAATACATCAAAGAATGTCTCCCAATTCATGAAAACAAATAGATAATCAGCTTATCGGATTAAAAGCTTGAGGCATTTCAATTGCAAGGCCCATTACTTATACACCAACAACAACATAGACCTACAAGTGCATGGAGCTATTAAAGATGGAGAAGCAATAGATTATATAACGCATTGTTCACTTGTGCCGATTTGAAATCTGACAAGCTATTCATCGAAAGGTACCATTTGTTTGGGACAAAGGGCTTCCGCCATTAAATCGGTAAGCTGACCCGACAGTGAAGTGATCAAACGAAAGGCGCGTGAAAGCGACTACTGGAACGAAAAGTACCTTTTGTTACCATAACACACAAGGGTGTGATTGAGTAGCCGTAAGCACAAAATGCATACATTAGCCGCTGATGTACAGTTCGTGATCACCCCACTAACTTTAGGTGCTTCATTTAAATAAATTGAATACGCTTGCTGAATGATTACACATCAAGGCTGCCATGTCTGCATGTCTATAGTACTGTATAATGGTAATAGCTACGTATACATGTAACAAATAATAAGTATACCGGTATAGGCCTATAAAAGTTGTTTCACAAATTGACATTTTATTTTATTTTAAGAAGGCGAATGTCATAAACAGTGGCGTACTGAAGGGGGGCAGCTCTTCTGTGAGAGGTCTTGGGAGGGGATGAGGGAGGAAGAGGTGAAAGAGGGGTTATGAAGAATGAGAGGGGGACTGGAGGAAGAGAGAAAGAGGAAGAAATAAAGAGAAATAAATAAATATATGAAAGTAAATAAATAGAAAGGTAAGAAAAATGATAGGAATGAGAGGGGACAAAAAGTAAGAGGGGATGGAGAAGGGAAGGGAGATAAGGTGTTGTGCATTTGGCAATTTTGGAGGGGGTGGGTTCAAAATGACCCCATAGGATTATACGGGGGTCAAAATTTCAAATTGCTCAAATACCCCTTTCAAATATATCAAATTATTCACATAAATAAATAAATAAATAAATAAATAAATAGATAAATAAATAAACGAAAAAAAATTGAACAAATTGTAGCGTAGCATTAAAATCATAAATATAACCATTGCTGGCAAGCGGATTCGAACCAACGATATTGACATTACCAGTCTGATGCTCTATCACTGAGCTATGACAGCATCTAGTGATGAGGGTCGAGTTTTTAGCGTATACAGTGTTTGTCTGTGATAATGCCGCCTCGTGAAATAAATAAATATAAAATCTCAATTTTTAATTTAAATTTATTTGATAATTTTCTAACCTATATTTTCTTTAGAGCAGGGACAAATATTTCCTTTTATCCAATTTGACCGCTAAATAAGAATCTACTTCTTTTATTACTGATTTAATTCCGCGATTTGTTCCATTAAGCAATATCAAAGATTAATGTCACACATCTCACAACAGATATGTAGTTGGCGTAGTGGTCTTTTAACCGGGAGGTACCGAGATCGATTCCCACCTCTGCTTGCAATTTTTTTTCAAGACTGGGAAATAATAACCTGACATTCGCCGCTGACATTCGTTATGCATGGGTTATAACTTGCTAAACTTTGCTCCTTCCGTGAAAGGGTACATTATTTTGGCACTACATTATTTCTTTTTTTTCCACATTGCTGGTATTAAATATCAAATGGTCATAATTGGCGGTCACTTCAAATCATCCCCAACTGAACGAGGTTCAGGAATGTCCTCTCATTGTTAATTGTTGGTTAACCCACTACTTGAACAGGATTTAGCCAAAGCACACAAAGACTTAAGCTTTTTACTAACTCTATACATAAGTATAAGCTTATTATCCTCTTCAACAATAGGATTAAAGATTGGTGTTTGACTGGTCTAAGATAAGAAACATGTCGGACAAATATTTGGGACATATGAATACAATTAAACAGTCATCTTGAGTGTTTGTTGTAGTACCATCGTGTTTACAATTGTGAAAATTGTGCCAATGTCTTGGGTACAATAACTGATCTCCATTTTTATAATGATCACCCAGCGACAAAACTTCTGGTATAACATTGTGACAACTGTATCGTTGGTATATATCGTTGGCAAGCATTTCAGCTGTAATCATGACCATGTACAGAATCTCCTACCATATGAGAGACACCTACCGCATAGATACAACATACAGTTTTCTTCAACATGTTGGAGAGACGGCAATAGGGCCTACTCAACTCTTCTTGTAAAAAGTATTAACTCATTTAAAGTCAACAAATTTGTCAAGCACCAACCCAACAAAATGCAAGCTGGTTTATTTTGTGCATCCTGCTCAGCGGTGATGTTGAACTCAACCCAGGGCCACCAAATGGTCCCCAGTGCAACTGATGTGCCAAAGTCGTCCGCAAATCAGGGCTAACTTTGTGCGATATTTGCAACGCATCTTTACACAAACAATGTGCCATCGAGGGCAAGTTCTGTCAGAGTTGTTTTTACCCATGTGGACTCTGTAAAGAATGTGTAGTGGAGGGAGTTGATGCTGCAGTGCAGTGTGATGGTTGTGACTTTTGGCTGCATGATAAATGTACCAATATGGATGAGGCCACTCATGATCGCCTAGCAAACAGCGACGAGCTTTGGTTCTGCCCTGATTGTGTAAATAGCATCGAGAGAGAAAGTACCTCTGACTCAGCCGATGTGGATGACTCAGCCAGTATGGATGACTCAGCCAGCACGGATAACGAGTCTGGTGACTCGCGTGAAAATCAAACCAATTCCAAGAACAAGAAACCTTTACGTTCAGTTGTGAAACCATTTCTGCGTTGCCTTATGATTAACTGCCGTAGCATTGTGAATAAACCAGCTGATCTAGCAGCTATGATAGATTTGCACAACCCAGACGTGATATGTGGGACTGAATCTTGGCTGCATGATGGTGTAAACAGTGCTGAAATATTCCCGCCTACATTTACCGTGCTTAGAAAGGACAGGCAGACTATCACCCATGGTGGAGGGGTTTTCCAGGCAATTAAAACTGATCTCATTTGTACCCACCGTAAAGATCTGGACTCATCATGTGAAATAATATGGAGTGAGTTGAACTTGAAACAAAATAAGCCTCTGATAATAGGCAATTATTTCTACAGGACGTCTGAAGACAATCATGGGCTTAGGATTGATGAAGTAAATACATCAATTCTAAAGATGAAGGAACAATCCAATAACAGTAATCTGCTTCTAGTTGGAGACTTCAACCTACCCAACATTGACTGGCCAACTAATTATGCGGTTAGTTACCCAAGAGGGTACAGTAGGATAGCTGCTCAGAAGCTCACCAACTTGGTAGAAGACCACAATCTTGACCAACTAGTCACAGAACCCACAAGGCACAAAGATGACTGTAACAACATCTTGGATTTAGTCTTCACCGACAACACAAACATTGTGAAGAAGGTATCAGTCACAGATGGCATTTCTGACCATGATGCGGTAGTGGTGGACCTAGATCTGAGACCCAGTAGAAAGCGCAAGATCAAACGCAAAATATTCCTGGTGGATAAAGCAGATTTAGAGGCTATTGGTGACCACATTCGTCAATTCTCGGCCGAGTATTTTGCCAAGCTTGTGGACGTTAGTGCTAGTGCTAAGTGGGATGCCATTAAGAACTGTATCCTGGAAGCCATGGAGAAATTTGTTCCCAGCCGGAGTGACAAGCTCAAGGTTTGATGTGGCATGGTTCAGCAGAGCACTCCGTAGACAATGCAGGAAAAAACAAAAGCTTTACAACCGTGCCCGTAAAACCAAGTCTGGTGAAGACTGGAGCACATTTTGCTCAGCTAGAAAGGAATTCACCAGAGCAATTAGAAGCGCTAAAGCTAGATTTGTCAATGAATTTCTGAGTTCCTCCATCAAAGACAAGCCGAAAGCATTCTGGTCTTACATAAAGAACTTAAGACAAGAAAGTACTGGTGTTGGCGATCTTAAGAAGGATAACAAGACCGTTAGCGACACAAAGGAAAAGGCTGAAATGCTGAACCATCAATTCCAAAGCGTTTTCACAAAGGAGAATGACAACACACTCCCTCATGTGAGCTTCTCTCTACCTCATGGAATACCAAACCTGATCATCTCTACTAATGGGGTTGAAAAACTGCTCATGAATATTAATGCTTCAAAAGCTATGAGACCAGATGGAATTCCACCTTGGTTCTTGAAGCTGGCAGCAAAAGATCTTGCTCCATTACTACGAGACATGTTCCAGACTTCGGTTGATAATGGAGAAGTGCCCGATGATTGGAAGATAGCTAATATAGCTCCGATCTTTAAAAAGGGTGATCGTGCAGAGCCTGCGAATTATCGTCCAGTGTCGCTTACATCTGTAGTCTGTAAACTCCTTGAGCATATTTACACACAGCCATATCATGAAGTTCTTTGAGCAGAACAGCATTTTGTCAGATACCCAACACGGATTCAGAGCCAAGAGGTCAACTGAGACCCAGCTGATACTTACCATCAATAACTTGGCGTCCACCATGGAAGACAAGAAAACCATCGACGTGGCGATATTGGATTTCACGAAAGCATTTGACAAAGTGCCTCACAAACGTCTCATGCATAAGCTCCATCACTTAGGGATCAGAGGATCATTACACTCTTGGATTTCCAACTTCCTGTCAAGTCGACAGCAACGAGTAGTTATTGACGGCGAGTCATCCTCGGCAGCAGCTGTTACGTCAGGTGTTCCTCAGGGAACGGTCTTGGGACCACTATTATTCCTGTCATATATAAATGACTTACCTGACAAGCTGACCTAGCAAGTCAGAATGTTCGCTGACGATTGCCTTGTTTACCAGCCTATTTCATCTGACAAGGACATATCTTCGCTTCAAAATGATCTCGAGCTGTTGGAGTCCTGGCAGAATGATTGGCTCATGGATTTCAATCCGTCAAAGTGTTGTACCATATCCTTTGGATCATGGAACCCCACCAAGAGGAAATACACCTTTTGTGGTGTGCCGCTATCATCTGAAGAATCCCATCCTTACTTGGGGATTGAGCTCCACAACACTCTCAGTTGGAATAAACAAACCAAAAAAGCTACAAGTAAAGCTCAGAGAGTCCTTGGTGTAATTAGGCGTAACTTGTGGAGTTGCAGTGAAGAGGTTAAATCCACAGCGTACCTCTCTCTGGTGAGACCTCACCTTGAATATGCAGTGGCAGCATGGGATCCACATACAATCTGCAACAGTAAATCTCTGGATAGGGTGCAAAGACAAGCAGCCAGGTTCTGCAAAAGAAACTACAGCAGAGAGGAAGGAACAGTCACAAGACTTCTAGAAGATCTCCAATGGGGTGATCTAAGAGTGCGGAGAAAAATCAAGAGATTGACCATGCTCTACAAAATACACAACAACCTTGTAGCTATCTCTCCAACATCTCATCTCAAGTTGAATACTAGAAATACTAGGGGCCATCAACAGAAATTTTTTGAGCACAGGGCCAACAAAGATGTGTTCAAGAACTCCTTCTTCCCTAAGACAATAGCTGAATGGAACAAAATGCCAGCTTATGTGATTAACTCTAAGACAGTGGAAGCCTTCAAAGTCAACGCAACAAAGCATTTCTCAAGTCACTAAATCTTCATGCGAGTCACCAGGTCATTTCAGTTGGTGTGATATGCACATTGTGCACCTTAATTACCGACTTAAACAAAAGAAGAAGAAGAACCTGTATGCATATTTTGCACTGTAACTTGAAATTCAATTTGCCGACTTTACGAGCGGTTTGAGATGGATGGTCACATTATGTGCTAGTGTCATTGGTTATTGTTAAAAGGCAATAAGGTGTGTAATTGCAATATTTCCTCTGAATAGGAAAGACTCTCTACATCGAACTATGGATGCTGGTGGTTCGCAATACTGTTATTTAGGAGAAGGTATCTTCCAAATCAAATTCGAAATGTACATAAACAACAGTATTTTTGGTTTTTATATATTGGTGTTAATCATACATCTTAAGATTTGTTTTTTCTTAACTTGCTTTTGTATTGCGCCTCGAACATCTTGTATTGTAAATCCATTGGACCAAGTAAAAATAACAAAAATGTTTAGCGTCCCCTCTAGCTTCCTTTTTTAAAGATTCTTAAATTTTCTTTTTATTTTCTGAAATATCAGTTATAACTTTTTAATGAAGATATTTGAGAAGGTCTATAGCCTTCTACAGCCTTACAAATGTATAAGAAGCATTTCAGGAAAGTTTTGTGATCAGTATAGGGGCTTAACCTACAAACAAAACAGGCCTGCTCCTTTTTGCTATGTATCGCTGTGCACGCAAAAGCGGACCAGGGGGTTGCAACCATTTGTTCAACAAAAAAACCTCCTCCTTCCTTAATTTTTAAATGTATTTTTTCATTCGGCCTTTAGTTAAGTTAATTAATAACTTGAAAATACAGAATATAAGCACATGACCAATGTTATTATTGTTTATTTTAAGATCACAATACAGCATACTTTAGTAAAGCAGAGAGCTGTATCAGCTATGGAGATCATGTGAAAATTTACAAAAATATAGAAATAGATCAACAATACATGAGAAATGCAAATAGATCTCTGATCAAAGGTACAATAGATAAGTTTTAAATTTTTAGTTAAGTTGTACATTTTATTGTAGCCTAAGATGGTGACTGAATTTATTTTTCAGGTATAAATCATGGAAGCTAAGAAAAAGGCCAAAGAAAATAATAGTTGTATCTCATGATATCCCTGCGCACATTTGATTTATGCTGCCCAAAATTGCAGAAGTTAAATTTTATTGTGTATTTAAAAAAAAATTTTTTTTACATATTTGACAGAAAATCGGCGGTAAAATCAATGTTCAATTTCAATTTTGTTTCTGTTCGCTTCGCAACTCCGAAATTATAACTCGAGAAGTACATAACCATTATATAGAATTGTATTTACCTATATTTTGATATTATAAAATACCCAAAATTGGCCTTTTTCAATTTATAAAAATAAAATAAAAAACGCATACCGCATTAGATTCCAAACCCCCATGGGATGAGACAAAACTATTATTTTGTTTTTGCTGAAAAAAAAAATTGTTTCCGCCTGGGCTCGAACCAGGGACCTTGTGCGTGTTAGGCGCACGTGATAACCACTACACTACGGAAACCACTGGGACAATCTATTTATTTCTTTACATTATATCATCTACACAACTTTATATAAAACCCCAAAATGCAGTACTTACATTGATTGATTTATAAAGTTCATGCAAGCGTACAAAAACAATGCGTAACTTTACAAGTTTATCTATGACATACTGAGACGAATATACCTATTCGTCTCAGATGACATGTAATTATTTTAAATTTTATCTGCTTTCTAATTGTTTTAGGCCAAATAAAAAATAAACATGTTTCACGTCCCCTCCCGCTACCTTTTTTGAGGTTTCAACAATTATATTTTTATTTTTTGAAATTCAGTTATAACTTTTCAAAAAATATGTCTTGGAAGTAGAGATGCATTACTGCAGTTACTGTCCGTTTTCCTATACACAATACACAGTGCTCTCACCATTGACGCGTGACCTCTACAAAATGATGTATGTTGGGAGAATGGACACTTGCCTAGTTAACATCACTGTGTGAAAAATAACCAGCCAATATTTTATTTATTCTCCAAAACTTCTAGCAAATATATTTCTCTAACATGACCTAAAATTACAGCTAGGTTAGATGTTCAGAAATGGTCGCACTTTTGTAAAATATGAGTGAGGGCAAGGCATAGCTAGCCAACTCCCCGTGTTAATTGAATGGAGATTTGACCGAAAATATTGGTATCGGACCGCTCACTTCTGAAGGATGCCACAAAAAACGGTACAAGCTACATTTAAACTATTCTAAATAGGTTCTAGAAAATATAGTTTTGTAACATGTCCTAAATTTTTAGCTAATTTAGATGTTTGGAGAGGGTCGCACTTTTGTGTTTTAGGAAGGATATGTAAACGACAGATAACACCAAAAATATGAAGAAATTATTTCCAAACCGTGTTAAGTCAACAATCATTATGTTGCTCATTTTGAAGAATGCTGGTTAACAAAAAGCAGGTCTTTGTCTCATTTCGTGAACAAAGGTACACGTACCATTGTTTCCTTTCGTTTCCTTTATAATCGGTTAACCAACTGAACCTATAATACCAGCTTTATTGCGATGTCGCACATTGAAAACAGACACTTGTGCACAACCAGAGAAGATCTGATTTAATCAGTTGAGCTGCTTCAATGAGTGTTATCTTGGTTTAATAGCTTTTAATGGGGTTTAAGTCCTGCAAAGGTCGAGATGAATTCTACTGTAGACATGACTGCATCATGGCTTTCTATTGCCTTGCTAATACACAAGAAACACTTTTGTAAGGTTTTGCGATAATTAGAGAGGGGCTACCTCTCAGAACAACAAATAAAAAGAGGTCTCCTTTTTCCAGGCATAATTGTATACCGCTAAAGCAGCTCTAATTATGGGTATTTACACCGATGTTGTGATAATATAGAAAATAAAAAGACCCCTCTTCCTCCTTTTTTTCAAAAACCCGGACGTGAAACATGTTTTTTATTTTACTTGGCCTTACTTCTCACTCTCTTATCTCCCTCTCCATGCGCGTATTTTTTTTTTTTTTGGGGACCTTTGGGGGCGAGAGCCCCCCGGGGTCAAAGTAGGGGGCGGCAAAAACGAAGGGGGGGAAAGAAGATGGGGAGGCAAAAAGAAGAAGGGGCGGCAAAAAGAATTAGTAAAGAAAAAAGGGCGAAAGAAATCATTGCTTTTAGAGCGCTAGCGCCTAAAATCCCTTTTTTTTTTCTTTTTTTTTTTTGCTTTTCACTTTTCAAACCACCGAAAAAAATTGGGTCAACCTTTTGGGCTGTTGAGGAAGGGGCGGCAAAATGTGATATTCTTCAGCCCCCCGGGATAGGAGCGGCCACGGTACGCCACTGCTCTCTCTCCCTCCCCTCTTCCCCTTTCCTCCCATCTCCCACCCATCTCTCCTCCCTCCCTCCAACCATCCTTCTGTCTCGAACTTAATTTCTTTCTCACTCATATAAAAGTCACCAACTTTTCACAAAGTTGCTTGAAACTTTCTTTAAATTGCCTGAAGTTGTTGACAACACGCTTTTTTTGGGGGGTCTGTTCTTTTCCTACTTTTTTATTTTCTTAAAATTATACAAACGACAATATTTTTGTTTTGTTTGTATTGGTGTGCATCATTGTATATCTTCATATTTTCTTTAAGTTTGTAATTTTGTTTTTCTTAACTTGCTTTTGTATTGCGCCTTGAACATCTTGTTTTGATGGTATGTGTACGCGTTATAAATCCATTAAGTTAATTGAATTAATAACTTGAAAATACATACCAGTAATATGTTATTATTATTTCAAACATCCATTAGAAAAGCGGAGAGCTGTATCAGCTCTGAAGATCATGTGAAAAATTGGAATCATGGAATTGCAAGCTGAGAAAAAGGCCAAAGAAAATAATAGTTTTGTCTAATGTTCCCTGCTCGCATTTGATTTATTTTATATTATTATTTTTTCTATTCGTTTTTGTTTTTGTTTTGTTTTGTTTTGTTTTTTAAACAAAATTCGACTGATAATCGGCTGTAAAATCGATGTTTAATTTCAATTTTGTTTCTGTTGGCTTCGCAACTCCATTATTATATATAATTGAATTTACATGTGTTTTGATATTATAAAATACCCACAATAGGCGTTTTTCAATTTGATAAAAAAAAAAATAAAAAACCGCATACTGCATTAGATTTCAAACTCCCATGGGACATGATACAAAGCTATTATTTTGTTTGACCCAACAAAAAAAAGTTGTTTCCGCCTGGGCTCGAACCAGGGACCTTCCGCGTGTAAAGCGGACGTGATAACCACTACACTACGGAAACCACTGTGACAATATTTCAATTTGTTTACTTATCAACTACACATTTTTATATTGGGCCTATACCAAAATGCAATACTAACATTGATTGGTTTATAAAGTTCTACAAGTGACCTTATCAATGAAATGCTTCATCAGTTGTGTTCAATACTTAATCCGATAAGTGATCGATGAAGATGTGATCGTGGAATTAAACCATATGGATGACTTCAATTTCATTGATTCTTTACAATATTAAAGAAAACAACAATAATAAAATACTTATCTTATCTCTCTCCCTACCCTCTCTCTCTCCCTTCCCTCTCCACATCCCCTCCCTCTCTCTAACCATCCTTCTCTATCGCACTTAATTTCTTTCTCACTTAAAAGTTACCAACTTTTCACACAGTTGCTTGAAACTTTCTCAAAATTGCCTAGACCTATTAAACAAAAGTTTGCAAAGTTGCTGAAACTTGCGCACAGATCACACTTGCAAGCGTTTTTAGGAGGTAAAAGGTAAACTTTATATATCTCAAAATACAGTACTTACATTGATTGATTTATAAAGTTCAAACAAAATATACAAGTTTGTAAAATAATTTAACCTGTAGGCCTATGACGTGTAAGTTTTTATCTGCTTTCTAATTGTTTTGCAACTTACTCTCTTATCTCTCTCTGCCTCCCTCTGCCCCTCCCTCTTTCCAACCACCCTTCTCTCTCGCACTTAATTTCTTTTTCACTTAAGGGATCTAAAATGAGCGTTTATTGCGTTTCGACAGTATTTTTTGTGGGACATGAGACCACCTCAGACCTATCGAATTGCATTCTGAATACGAAGCATGTCTTTCTGATATAAAATAATTTTCATTTTTTGAAAATCACAATATAATACAAATTTTATGACAAATTATAAAAATTTGATATTTTTCAAATTTTTTTATATATAACAGTCCTCGAAGTAAATCATATAAATCTAATGATATATTCTTAAAGTGTATGTAGCACGGAGGAAAAGCCGACGGTCAATTGAAAATTTTGACCTTTCATATTGAAGATATGGATTTTTTTCCCAAAAAGACCTTATTTTTTGGGTGTTTTGGGGAAAAAAATCCATATCTTCAATACGAAAGGTCAAAATTTTCAATTGATCGTCGGCTTTTCATCCCGCCTACATACACTTCAAGTATAAATCATCAGATTTATAAAGTTTACTTCAAGTACTGTTAAATATCAAAAATATCAATTTTCAATGATTTGCCATAAAATGTGTACTAAATTGCGAATTTCAAAAATCAAAATTATTTGATATCAGAATGACATTCTTCGTATTCAGAATGCAATTCGATATGTCTGATGTGCTCTAATGTCCCAAAATAAATACTGTCCAAACGTTTATACCACAGCCCTTAAAAGTTACAAACTTTTCAGATTGTTGTTTAGTTTCTCAAAATTGCCAAAAGATAAACCAAAGATAAACTATAGTTTCAACTCACTGAGCGAAATGAATCGGATATCGTCAAAACTCATTTAGTTATTGATAGAAAGAGGTGACACGTTTTTATGTATTCTGTGTTTTGGGTGATTTTTTTTTGGGGGGGGGGTCTTTTTTCCTTCTTTTTTATTATATAAACGACAATATAGTTGTTTTTTATTTCTTTTTTTTTCGAGGGGGGTCTGTTCTTTTTTCCTTTCTTGTTTTCTTCTTTTTTGTTATATAAACGACAATATTTTTGGCTAGTTTGACGTAGTGGTGTTCATCATTGTATATCTTATTATTTTCTTTAAGTTTATAATTTAGTTGTTCTTAACTTGGTTTTGTATTGCGCCTTGAACATCTTGTTTTGATGGTATGTGCGCGTTATAAATCCATTTAATAATTTAATAATATTTTCCCAAGTTATCAATTAACTTAATGGATGTATAACGTGTACACATACCATCAAAACAAGATGTTCAAGGCGCAATACAAAAGCAAGTTAAGAAAACAAAACTACAAACTTAAGGAAAATAAAGATAATAAAGAAAACGAAGAAAAAGGAAAAAAGAGCATACCCCCCACCAAAAAAAAAAATACATAAAAACGTGTCACCTCTTTTTATCAATAACTAAATGAGTTTTGAGGATATCCGATTCATTTTGCTCAGTAATTGAAATTATATAGTTTACCTTTGGGTTAGCTCCTTAAAACGCTTGTAAGTGTGAACTTTGCACAATTTTCAGCAATTTTGCAAACTTTTGAGCGTGTTTTCAGCAACTTTAGGTAATTTTGAATAAGTTTCAAGCAACTTTGTGAAAAGTTGGTGTTACGTGAGAAAGAAATTAAGTGCGTGAGAGAGAGAGAGAGAGAAAGTGAGAGAGAGAGAGAGAGAGTGAGAGAGGGAGGGAGAGAGAGAGAGAGGGATGGTTGGAGAGAGGGAGGAGATATGGAGGGGGAGAGGGAAATGGGAGGAAAGGGGCGGAGGGGGAGAGAGATACGAGAGTGAGAAGCAAAACAGTTAGAAAGCAGATACAAACTTACAAATAATTACATGTCAAACAGATAAACTTATATAGGCCTAACAGTATGTTACCACGTTTGAATGAACTTTATAAATCAATGATATAATGTTCAGAAATAGCCAGATTGTCACAATGGTTTCCGTAGTGTAGTGGTTATCACGTGCGCCTAACACGCGCAAGGTCCCTGGTTCGAGCCCAGGCGGAAACATTATTTTTTTGTTAGGCCAAACAAAATAATAGTTTTGTCTCATGTCCCATGGGAGTTTGACATCTAATGCGGTAAGCCGTTTTTATTTTATTTTCATAATTGAAAATCGCCAATTTTAGGTATTTTTATAATATCAAAATATAGATAAATACAATCCTCTATAATGGTTATGTTCAGCTGAAATAAGGCTAAATCTACTAGCGTTACAATTTTGGAGTTGCGAAGCGAACAGAAACAAAATACAAAATAAAATTCAACTTCTGCAATTTTGCTTAATCGCAGCATAAATCAAATGCGCGCGGGGAACATGAGGCAAAACTATTATTTTCTTTGGCCTTTTTCTCAGCTTCCGTGATTTATATATGAAAAAATATAATCAGTTCACATCCTATAGGCTACAATAAAATGCACGTTTTAATGTATTATTTCTGGTTTTTTATTTTTATTTAAACGACAATATTTTATTTTTTTATGTATTGATTGTATTATATTATGATGTGTTCATCATTGTGTATATCTTCATATTTTCTTTAATTTGTTTTTAATTTTTTTGTAATTTTGTTTTTCTCAACTTGCTTTTGTATTGCACCTTGAACATCTTGTTTTAATGGTACGGTGTACGCGTTATAAATCCATGAAGTTAATAACTTAAAAATACATAATAGACACCAATGTTATTATTATTTTTTAACATCACAATACAGCGTACTTTAGAAAAGCAGAGAGCTTCGCATATGAGCTCTGAAGATCATGTGAAAATTTACAAAAAATATAGAAATAGATTAACAATACAAGAGAAATGCAAATAGATCTCTGATCAAAGGTACAATAGATAAGTTTTTTATTTTTAGTTAAGTTGTACATTTTATTGTAGCCTAAGATGCGAACTTATTATATTGTTCATTTATAAATCATGGAAGCTGAGAAAAAGGCCAAAGAAAATAATAGTTTTGTCTCATGTTCCCGCACGCATTTAAATGCGGAGATTTATGCTAGCGCGTTTGCACAAGCAAAATTGCTGAAGTTGAATTTTAACGAAATTTGATTTTTTGTTTTTGAAATCATAAATTATTTTGTTTTGTTTTTTATGTTCAATTTCAATTTTGTTTCTGTTTGCTTCGCAACTCCAAAATTATAACGCTAGTAGATGTAGCCTTATTTCAGCTAAGCATAAACATTATATAGAATTCTATTTACCTATATTTTGATATTATAAAATACCCAAAATTGAACTTATAAAAATAAAATAAATTGTTTTTCTTAACTTGCTTTTGTATTGCACCTTGAACATCTTGTTTTAATGGTATGTGTACGCGTTATAAATTCATTAAGTTAATAACATAAAAATACATAATATAAACACCAATGCTATCTAACAAAAGGCGCTGGTTCCCGTAGTATTCCTCATTCAAACCAATACAATGCACGCGCCCTCGGAGTTACCTGCATGACTTTGGCGGGCTATTTTGAAACAGTGATGGTTGCACATGCAGGTACTTCCTTTGAAAGTCCTAAACAAGGTATAGCAGTCGTTGATATGATATGCAGCTTATAGAACACGGATCATAACTTCTATTGCCAGCTGACATCATGAACATGTGCAATATGGGTACGGGGGATGTATGTTGTTTTGCAAAAGATATTTGTTATAATTGAATGCGTAATTTTGTGTAAACAAAGGTAATGCAGAAAGTGGTAAAACTGCAATGCTATCTACTTTGTACTAACAGTGGGATAAACATGGTTATAAGTGTATGTTATCACAAGAGTTGGGCACAGCCTAACGAGTGTGATAACATACTTAAACATTGGTTACAAACAATGTCAACTTGGTTATGTCTTGAAAATCATAACATTAAGGGCTGGGGTATGAACGTTTGGACAGTATTTATTTTGGGACATTAGAGCACATCAGACATATCGAATTGCATTCTGAATACGAAGAATGTCATTCTGATATCAAATAATTTAGATTTTTTGAAATTCGCAATTTAATGCACATTTTATGGCAAATCATTAAAAATTCATATTTTTGAAATTTAACAGTACTCGAAGTAAACTTTATAAATCTGATGATTTATACTTGAAGTGTATGTAGGTGGGATGAAAAGCCGACGATCAATTGAAAATTTTGACCTTTCGTATTGAAGATGTGGATTTTTTTCCCAAAACACCCAAAAAAATAGGTCTTTTTGGGAAAAAATCCATATCTTCAATATGAAAGGTCAAAATTTTCAATTGACCGTCGGCTTTTCCTCCCTGCTACATACACTTTAAGAATATATCATTAGATTTATATAATTTACTTCGAGGACTGTTATATATCAAAAATTTGAAAAATATCAAATTTTTATAATTTGTCATAAAATTTGTATTATATTGTGATTTTCAAAAATGAAAATTATTTGATATCAGAAAGACATGCTTCGTATTCAGAATGCAATTCGATAGGTCTGAGGTGCTCTCATGTCCCACAAAAATACTGTCGAAACGCAATAAACGCTCATTTTAGATCCCTTAAGGGTAGACGAGGTATTGTTGGTCGAAGCAACTTAAAAATCGATTTTCATTATCTTGATCAATATATTATTGAAAATTAATACCTTGATGTTTTGCAAAAGTTCATTCTAGAAATCGTATACTTTGCAAACTTGTTTAATTCATTGTTGTTAATGAGTTATGTACGTTTTACAAAAGTGTTGTTGTTTCAGTCCTCTTTACAACGTAACTTTAGAACCGCAGCACCTATTAAAGTATATCTGTGATATTTTAATTCTTCTACACGCTCGCTATGAATTGAGCAATGCAATTTTTGCCAAAGTTTACTACCATTCGTAAGATGCTGTGAACTACCAAATCACAACAGTTTAAAATAATTAATAACCTTAATTCACAGGTGGTCTGACAGTTCTGTCAACTTTCAGCACCCTCTTTGAGTGATTTTCTTTCGTTCAAATCGTATGGTGTACCTGCGCAAGTGAATGTTTTGGACTTATTTATTGTTGATAATGATATCAATATCATTCAACATTGTTGGTTACAGATTTCTACACCGATGCAAGTGGTGTCATCAACGGAGGTGGTGCCGACTTCACGCCGGTTTTATCAAACAGTCCAGTTACACTAACATGGGAGGCCAATGATAGTAACGGCACCACAACGGCACACAATGTAGTGATTGTTAACGACGATGAGTGCGAATCAACGGAAACATTCAATGTGTTTCTAACAAACGTCGATGGAGGAATCCTTGGAACTCAGTCTTTCGCATTAGTGTCAATAATTGACGATGATTGTAAGTTCGTATTTAAAAAATAATTGCAAATGATGTGCACTTGTTTTCAGAAATATGGGCGACACAAAGATTTTGCTGGGAAAGGAGGGGGGGAGAGGGGACAACAATTTGCAGAGGGGGGTTCAAAACAATTCCTATACTTATTGTTGCCCTAAAAAATTGAAAATTTTCAAATTTCATATTTTGACTGCAGGTTGAGGGGAAATTGGGGATGATGCCCATTTGCACCGCCTCTGGGAATATAAACAATTAGGTTGTGACGATATCTGAAAAATTAGGTCCCTGGAAAAAATCAAGGCCGGAAAAAGTTTTGCATGTCTCTAATAATTTGTACTAATTTATGTTGTACATAATTATATTTAAGTTATATTTATTTGATGAAATTGCTTTTTTCTTTACAGCTGCCACATATGCCCTCACGAGCCCGACTTTCAGTGTCGCTGAAAGTAGTTCTGTTAATATTGGCGTGAGTCGATCAGGAACGGGAACTATGCAGACTGCACGTGCAGGTGACATAAGATTTGTTTTTTAATCAGACATATAGAAACTACATATGCCTATTATTAAAACACAAGGATAACTGGCAAGTGCCATTTCTTTGTGCCGTTTTTGTTCAAGAATATACTAAGCTTACAAATTTCACAAAAATCGCATGTCCACGAACACAGATCTGAAATCACAGATATCACGGCCCCGTATTGTTTAGTGATACTTTCTAACACTAACAGCTACAGAGTAAATTGATCCTATAATAGTTCGTTATTATCCAAACTGATTTTCTCTTGTTTATAATGTTGAAGGACTTACCTTTACGGATGTCACAGCCCAGGCAGTAGATTACGGCAGTGCAGCAGGTGTAGTACCTTTCACTTCTTCCAGCAGCAGTCCGCAATATCACACAGTGATCACGGTGGATGATGATGAATACGAAGGAGATGAGACTTTTACAGTGACTATAAGCACTCTACAACCCAGCACTTGCAGTACTTTGGGCATACCGTCAACTGCTACGGTGACATTAACCGATAACGATTGTGAGTATAAAAGTAAAAAGATGTGATAATCAGAGGCGTACCGATCGGGGAGAGCAATACCGGAGCAAATTTGACCAAAGATTGTAATGTGTCTTCCTTTGGCCCGGTTCTAGGCCACAATAATTGTCCTAATTTTGGCCCATTTTAGCGTTAAAATTCGACCAATTTGAACATTAACCCAGTATCCGCCGAACTCATTACAATTAAGATGGGGCTAAACAATGGGACAGAAGGTGTCCACTGTGTTGTAGTGACATCGTGTGCGTATTCAAGTGATTACAATGGCGGATGGAATGACGGAAATACGTTTGAACGAAGAGTGGATGAAACTTTAGTCTAGAAAATGTCCAGGGTGCCTTATAATTGGTCGCAAAATGCGTTTCGCAACATTCGTTCCCGCATTCGTTTCTGCAAGGTATCAGTGAATTGAGTGAAACAGTGACAGAAGAATGATTCATGAATGTTTCGGGTGCAGTGGAAGAAATCAACATCCTTAGAAGATAATGCAAGATCATGCAAAGAACAATGATTGCCATCTAATCTCTCTCTGGGTCAGATGGCGCAGGATTGCGCTGTTGTGGTCTTCGCAAGAGTACCACATCATTCTATTTCTATCAAAAGCCAAACGTGTGGCACCATACATTCCGTGTGATGAAACGTTCTTCACATTATTTGTCCAAGATGTTGATGGACGTCCCCTTCCACGAAGGCCTTCCACGGCTCCCTGAAGAATCTGCTTCTCAACTCCACCATCCTTTCTTACAATGTAGCCAAAGTAGCGCATATTCCTCTCAATGATGGACTTTCTGATGTTTAAGTCTGTGCCAATCTTATTTAGGACCCAGATATTTGTCTTCTTGTCTTTCCAAGATACTCCCAACAGCTTCCTATTATAATAGCACCATATCTCAAATGCATCTATCTTCTTCCTGCCATTCTTTGTCATTGCCAAGGATTCGCACACGTATGTAGCAATTGAGAAGACTGTTGCACGCAGTAACCGTACTTTGAGGTTGATTGATAAACCACCACTCTTCTAGATCTTTGACATACTCTGAGTTGTTGTCCTTGGTATCTTCTTTTGATCTTAGATGTGCTATCACCTTTGTTGTCTATCATTGAACCCAGGTATTCATATTGTTTAACCACCTTGATATTTTGACCATCTATCAAAAAGTCCTCTCCAATTCCATTTCTATCAATAGCCATTACTTTAGTCTCCTTGGCATTTAGAAGAAGGCCTTTCTCCTCACTGGCTTCCTTGATGCATTTCAAAAGGTCCAGCAGTTCCTCTCTACTGCTGCATATTAGGGTGGTATCATCAGCATAGCGTAGATTTGTGATACTTCTACCGCCAAATTTGACTCCACCAGTAAACCCGTCTAAAGCTTCTCTCATGATGTCTTCAGAAAAATATTAAACAGGTTTGATGGCAATATGCAGCCCTGTCTCAGCCCTTTTCCAATCTTGAACCATTCGATATCTCCATTACTTGTCCTGACCAGATTCCTGGTCCTCATATAGTTGACTAATATGATCCATAATGTGACCAGGGAATCCCATCCTTCTCATTGTCTTCCACAATTGTGGATGGCTGACACAGTCAAAGGCCTTGCTGTAGTCAATGAAGCACATTTAAAGTTTTTTTTAATAAAATGCTAGAGTGAACAATCGCCCATGAGAAGTGACACAAATCAAGAACTTATATAGGCACCTAGGCACTATAAAAGACAACCACACGGGCCAATCAGTGGTTCACAGCAGCTTAGGAACAACAAGAGTGAAGGGTGCAGTAACTTAAGCATCAGACACATGAAAGGAGATGCTTGTGCACTCTGCTCTTGAAGGGTGGTGCGTCGTTGTTAGTTACGTCTCCGACTACTCCATCTGGTAGGCTATTCCAAAGGTGAACTGCAGTGTGGATGAAGGTCCTGCTAGAAGATATGGTTCTAGAAACTGGTACTGTGAGAGCATGACAAGGCATGGACAAGCTGCTGGAGCGGGTAGCTCTTCTGACTACAAATGGCTTTGGTAGCAGTGCCTTCAGATCTGGTGGGCACAAACTGGTGTGCATTTTGTAGAGGACTGTTACTGCAGCAACTTGACATCTATGACGGAGAGATGTCATGTTCAGCTCTGTAATCGCTTCCTCTTTGCTCACACCTGTGATTCGAAGGGCCTTCATTTGGACAGAGTCTAATAATCCCTGAGTGGTGGCGCTGGCACTCATCCAAGACAGGCGTATTCCATCACAATGCGAACTTGGGCCTTGTAGTTCAAGTTTGTTTGCAACTCTCTTCAGAGCGCCCAGCTTCTGTCTTGCTCTGGATGAGACGTTGTCAACTGTGACTCTCAGGATCTCCAGCTCCTCCTTCTCAGCCAGTTTGGTGGTACCAAACAGAAGATCTAGCTTGGGTGGATTCCTCTTTCTTGATATTGCCATTGCCTTACATTTTGATGGCTCGAAAGTCACCTTCCATCTGGCTGTCCAGATCCTCAGTGGTAGTCTGTGATCTTTATCATCTTTACAATGCTCCTCAGAAATCTCCTGGTCTAGTTTTAGCTTCAGCCTTCTGATGATCATCTTTTGCCATCTAATACGTGATGTGAAATCGACAGGATATTGGATGAGTGTTCAATTTACAGTTTGTCGAATTCTGTGCTTTCAGCGATGTTGGCAATACCTGTGTAGCTCAAGAGCAAGGCTGATGTGACGTAATTCAGAACTCATTGGCAATCATTTTCTTTTGTTTTTGATTCTTTGTTTACTTTTAGCCAAGTTTACATGGGGTGTTTCTGATGATACTATCACAATAGGAGAAGGAACATCTACAACAACGTTGAGGATCACTAGAGAAGGACTTGTTCAATCCAAATCTGTCAGTACGTAATACATAGACATTATTGTTTTTTTTACAAAGACAACGACACCAGCAACAATAGTAAGAACAAGAACAACAACTTCAATAAGAACAACAACACTAACAACAACAGCAACAACAACAACAATACAGCTACAATATTAATGATCAATATGGAAGTTGTGCAAGTCATAGGCATATTGCTTTTGCAACAACAACACCAACAACGACGACGACGACGACAACAACAACACAATGTCTATAAGTATCAACAGTAATGATTGCTATATGTGCGTAGTTGTTTAAGTAAAATCTGTATTAGGAATATCACTACTTAAGAAGAAGAAGATGAAGACGACGGTGAAGGAGAAGACAACGAAGAAGAGAACGACGGAAGAGGTAGACGAAGACGAAGTAGACTAACTTGTAGAAGAAGAAAGAAGAAAGAAAAATCAGAAGAAGAACAACAATAACATCAACAACACATGCAAATTACTATTATATGCACAATCAGATCATGCAGGTTAATTACGTTAGCATTGTGTTAAAATTGTAGTCTACATTACCTTAAATCACACTCTGATGCTGAAACCTGGAAAATCTTAGTTTTAAAACCACCAACACTTTTCACAGGTATTGACGTTGATGAAGTAAGCGCCGATTTCTCAACCGATTTTAGCATATCGCAAATTAGCGCATCTTTTGCTATAAGCGACGCATCTGAATCCATCAATATTTATGTCGACGATGACTCTCTCGTCGAAGGTGATGAATCCTTTACTTTGACTTTAAAAGACCCTAGTTACACTACTGGACATCGAAACCTGTATGGTATTTACCGGGTGACCATTGTTATCCAAGACAATGACGGTAAGTGAAACACAATCAGACGGTCAAATCGGCAAAGATTCTTAAGATCATTTAGTGAAGATAATGTAAACAACATTCGTGATACAAGATAATGTAAACATTCGTGAAAGAAGTTAAAAGACATGATACTTATAATGGTGTTCGATAGCTGTATTTTCGTCGTAATTATTACAAATGTTGTAAATATTACAAACTGCACTTTTTTAAAAGCTTACATTTTGCCCGGGACATTTTGTATTATTGTCGAAATACAACTTGTTCCAATCGTTTAATTGGTCGTGTGTGGAATCATTGGCCAAGGTACAAATCATGCGCGTATTTGGGGGGGCTCCCCGGGGTCAAAGTAGGGGGCGGCAAAAACGGGGCGGCGGAAGAAGAAAAAAGGGGCGGCGGAAGAAGAAGGGGCGGCAAAAACAGGGGCGGCAAAAACGAAGGGGGCGGCAAAACGAATTAGCAAAGAAAAAAGGGCGCAACAAATTGAAAAAGCATAAAAGCACCTCAAATCCTTTTTTTTTTTTTTTTTTGCTCTTCACTTTTCAAACGACCGTGAAAAAATTGGGTCAACCTTTTCGGGCTGTTAAGGAAGGGGTGGCAAAATTGTTTCTTCTTCAGCCCCCCGGGGTTGGGGCGGCCACGGTACGCCACTGCAAATATCCAGCTAAAACTCCTATCTATCTGCATGCATGTGCCTGAAGGGTTATCAAAGAAAAGAAGGCCACTCCCAACAAATCAAGTTCACAATTTTTCTGTCAGCCTTCAGGGGCAAAAGAAAGTGAATGAATCCAAAGAAAGTTTCGAAGTTAAAACTTGCAATGAATCCAATATTTCGTCTGTTCCTGAGGCAGTTGTTTTTGTGTACAGCAATTTTGGTCAAGATTACGGTGACTTTTGTCTCATAAATAAAATTTAAAATACGGTATACATTTGTGTCTTCTTCCATGATACTCCATTCTAGCCAAATACACATGGAAACAATCCGAGTACACCACATCAGAAAGCAGTGGTACTCTGGAAGTGTGTTTGTTACGATCAGGAGACACATCGACAACCAAGACTATTGGTAAGCCACCAATAATATGTTTTTAAACAAATCTGAACTTATGATAGGAATAAAAGCCATTGGCAAAAACTTTTATGGCATTCTATTTTAGGAGTTCTATATTATTATCGATTGATCTAATTTAACAGATATATTGATCTTGGAAACTTTTGGCAATATTGTCTTACCAACAGAAGTGTCTTCAACAATTGAAAAAAAAACCACACGCTTGAAATGACAAATCTAACTAACGACGTGCGTCTTGAAGACATGATTTGTGTGCGATCGAGAGACGCGACTTTACGTCCTACTGGTAAAAGTGTAAAGCCGGTTTCGCAGGACTGTAGATTGTGTCTTAGACAAGACACATGTTCCAATTATTATGCTTTCCAATGTTTAAGACATGTCTCAAATATGATAAGACACATTTAGCAACCAATATACAGTATATAAAACATGACAATCATCATGTCATCTGCATATTCTCTTGTAAACAGATGTCAATTCTGTCAGCGGTACAGCGTCGGGTGGAGTCGACTTCACACCACTAACTCAGATTATGTTTGACGGCAATACCGAAGCATGTGGTAATGTTGTTATTCTTGGAGATAGTGCCGTTGAAAACACCGAGATATTGACGCTATCTATCTTGGACGGACAACAGAACGTGGTAATTGGGGATACACAAACTGCACAGGTTTCTATTACCGACGACGACAGTGAGTTGGATCATATTTGCTTATAGTATTTTTTATTGCGAATCGCGTGTTTCCACAATTCACAGATTATAATCTTCATGTATTTGGGATTATATTGAAATTTTTGTGATCTACTGTCGTAATCAATGGCAATATTCTATAAAAACAAAAAAGTCCGCATCCTGTAAAATGGAGAGGCATCATTCATGTCCTACACAAATGTATGATTGAGAACTATTGAGTTCTGACTGTACATGTATAGTCAATAGTCATGGCAATTGATGGATACTGCTACCCAGCTAGATGCGATTGCAGTCATGGCGATGGGAGTGGGGCTGTTTCTGCAAACTGTAAAATAAGTTGACATTCTTATTTGTTTCAGGTACCGTTTCCTGGGAACGACTCTCATATTCATTCAGAGAAACGTCAGATACTAACGTCGTGAAAATAACAAAGACCGGCAGTGGCTCGAAAACCGTCAGTAAGTACATAGTTATTAATGCAATTCCTTTCATAGTGGCCATTTTTAAAGAGATTTTGCAAGAAAGTTGTATCAACATCAGCATAACACACTGTATTATTCTTCATTCATTTTTATGTTCACTTCTAGCAATAACATCACAGCAAGTGACTGCTACCCATGGGGTTGACTATGCACCTGTAGCAACTACAGTAACTGTAACTGGTGACGTTACCGACCTATCGATCACTATCTATGATGACGACAGTGATGAACCTACCGAAACTTTCACATTGACGCTTTCTGCAGCTGGTATTACGTCATTGATGACTAGTATCACCATTCTTGATGACGATCCTACTCCAACAACTCCACCACCTGACGAAGGTATGTCTACGTCCAATCCAACATTTGAGAATACTATATTACTTTTCGAAAGATCATAATATGGGTAGCTACTTCTACTTCTACTTCTACGACGATACTCAACAGGATCCATAAGTAAGGATGTATATAGTGTCAAGGAAACTGGTCATGCTCATGCACGGTGCAAAGTCCAATGTGCTAGGTGCTTTATTTACAAGTTGACAGTCGTCGTGCGAGTAAAAAATGAACATGCCTTTACATGGCATTTGAGACTGCTCCCCGGAAGGCCTCTACTGACGGAGAGGTCAGGATTGAAGCGGGGAGGGTATTCCACCAGGTGATTGTTCTGGGGAAAAAGGCGTACTGGTAGAGTTGAATACGAGCAGGAATGATCTGGAATTTGTTAGGGTGGTAGTACCTGGTGTTTGAAGATGGCATCTGGATGAGGATATGATCTGCATTGATGGCCACAGACTTGGTGAAGATTTTGAACATCAGAATAAGGCATGCTGATTTGCGCCGGTTCTCAAGGGACTCCCACTGCAGTTCGTGGAGCATAGATGACACGCTGTCCCGATGATGGTATCTTAAAAGGACGAATCTTGCAGCACGGCGTTGAACCATTTCAAGTCTGTCAGTGTCTTTTTTGGTGTGAGGATTCCATACTGTGCTGGTGTACTCTAGATGAGGGCGGACGAGAGAGATGTAGGCTTGCTGCCGGAGTTTTTGTGGACAGCCTCTGAGGTTGCGTCTGAGCAGGCCTAAGATCTTATTTGCCTTTTTGGTGGCGTTCGATATATGCGCTTGCCAGGAAAGGTTTGATGTTAATGTGAGGCCCAGGTAAGGATATTCATTGACTGATGAGAGCTGGTTTCCTCCCAGGTGGTATTCACTGAAGGTGTTGTTTCGAAGGAGGGAGAATCTCAGAATGTGGCATTTGTCCACATTAAACTTCATCTGCCACTTGGATGACCACTGGTCCAGACGGTTTAAGTCTTGTTGGAGAAGATCGCAATCGCCAAGGCTGGACACAGGTCTATATAAAAGGCAATCATCCGCGAAGAGACGAAGCTTAGATGAAATCCCAGATGGAATATCGTTGATAAATGATAAGAAGAGTAGTGGCCCAAGGACCGTCCCCTGAGGGACTCCTGAAGTGACATTGACGTATTCAGATGACCGGCCATCAATGACAACCCGTTGAGATCTTTTAGTGAGGAAGTTTTGGATCCAATTAAGCAATGATGCATTCATCCCATAGTGCTGGAGTTTTACAAGCAATCTCTGGTGGGGGACGCGATCAAAGGCTTTACTGAAATCCAATACCACTGCATCTACCTGTTGCCGATCGTTCATGGCCTTTGCAAGATCTTGAGTTGTTGTAATCAGTTGTGACTCACAGGATCTACCTGAACGGAAGCCGTGCTGGAAGTCTGATAAAATCTGGTGCTTGTCATAATGATTCATAATTTGACTATGTATGATATGTTCAATAAGCTTGCTGCATATGGCAGTGATCGAAACCGGGCGGTAATTTGATGGAACGCTCCTGTCACCCTTTTTGTAGATTGGCACAATGTTGGCGACCAACCAATCAGAAGGGACTACACCCGTGTCTAAAGATTGCTGGAATATGAAGGTTAATATGGGTGAAATTTCTGTAGCACAATCCCTCAGGATCCGAGCAGGTATCATGTCGGGTCCAGTTGCTTTCCGGACTTGGAGAGACTGGAGAAGTTTCAAGACTCCATCTGATGTCACAATAATGCGGTCCATGGGAGGAGCCACAGGCTTACCTAGCACTGGAATGTTACATTTGTCTTCTTGAGTAAATACAGATTTGAACTGATTATTGAACGAAGTGGCTTTGCCCTTGGCACTAAAAATAACACTGGAGCCATCTTTCAAAGATGTGATGTTAGTAGTGTCCTGCCTTTTCGAACGAATAAATCTCCAAAATGACTTGTTGTTCTTATCGTCGGTGTCATTGAACATTTTGTTCTGATACTCCCAATAGTTATGGCGAACCGACTTCCTCACGGATTTCTGGAATTCCTTGTATTCGCGCCAATCGGTTTCATTGCCTGAGCGGGATGCCTTGTTATACAATCTCTGTTTCCTTTTAGATTTTCTCTTGATTTCATTAGTGATCCATGGATTTGACTGCGAAGTCCTGGACATCTTGGATGGAATATATTGTTCCATCAAGCAACTGATATTGTTCTTGAATCTGTCCCAGTTGTCTTGGACCGAACAGTTTTCAGGATTACCTTTCTTTCTTGTTTATTTTTGGCTTTAAGTTCACACTAAAGGAAACCATCTCATGGTCGCTGATTCCTGCTGACACGCGACATCCGCTGATGAAACTGGGATGGGAGGTTAGCACAAGATCAAGTATGTTCCGTGTAGCCCCTGATATTCGTGTGGGTTCTAACACCATCTGATCAAAAAAGTGGTCGTTGCAAATGTCAAGCAGTTTAGCGCATTTCGTAGGTTCAATAGCATATTGCTTAACAGTGCTGTAGTCATTCAGAGTCGACATTTAAGCTCCTATGAGAGTGCATTATTTCCAAGGATTTCCAAGGAAGTTTTTAATTTGAAATCCGATCAGAGAGCGGGCCAGAGAGCGTATTCTCAGATTATTCAGTGACTTGTAGATGTATGAGAGCTAGGATTTTGAACATGATAAGTTTTGGTAGCCAGCGCAGTAAGTCAAGAAGCTCAGATGAAAGACCCTGTGACAAAATATGACAGAAACAATCGGGAAGGAAAAGCAAAATTCACCCGATCATGGGCCAAAATAGTGTAAAATACGCGCACATTACCCAAACAAAGCCCCTTTCACCTCGATCACGAAGCAAAATAGTGTAAAATACAAAATGTTGGTGCGCTGCGTGCGCACATTGTCCCAATAAAGCCCTTTACATGCACAGTCTCTCTAAAAACCCGATATCCCACCGATAATATACCGGGTCAAAATTTTTGCCGCTGAAATATTTATTTTGCCCCTACCCCCCCCCCCCCTCCCCGCCCCGACCAAGAAAGCTGGCTACGCCCTTGAACCTTAATCTAAGCCCTAACCATAACCTCTGACTGTAATCCCATATTTGCACCAAGATAAGGTTGCGTCACAACTTGTTCCACGCATGTGCGCTTCCGCAGTGCGATTATCTTCATCCAGATGAAGCAGCACTTTACCGGAAGAAGAAGAAGACCCTAACCCTAACCATATTCATCCTTACCTTAACCTAAGCCCTAACCATAAATATAACTCTGACTGTAATCCTAACTCTGACCCTAACCATATAACCTTATCCATAACCCCAATCCTAACCTATAATGCCCTTCACCCTAACTTTAACAACGAAAGCTTTTTACGGGCAAAAACCATTCGGAATAGGCTGTTCCTCAGATGAGTGGCGGAGAGGGACTTGGAATACAATGCGATCGAGCAGCTCTGTTCGGTAAGCCCTGAAGACGATAGACTTGGCAACTAGACAGGAGAGCATATAACATTCAATCTAATTTTGAGATAAAAAAAAATTGTATTAATACAAGTTTCTTGATTAATGTAACGACGAATTCTGGAGATATTCCAGAGTAAAAAGTTCAATACTTTCTTGACTTTTCATATATTTTACAGGTCTTGGTGCAGGAGCCATTGCCGGTATAATAGCTGCAGCATTGATTGCAGGAGTCGGTGCCATTATTGCTTTAGCTCTATGCTGTATGTTCCTAACTAGAACCGGTATTTGCGCCCGTGTCGCAAAGCCAACACCTGCCTCGGCAGGTTTCCCGGCAGGATTCCAGGGATATCCTCTCGCTACTTACGGCCAACCGGCTGCATTGGCTAATTTCGGCGGAGATGCCTTTGGTGGTAATACCTTTGCCATTGATAATAGGTTTGGTAATTACCCCAACCAACAATTCGCAGTGAGTTTTATTGTCTATTTTCGAAATAATTGAGCTTTAAGAAGAGTATATTACATACAGTATAGTGATTAGTTTAGAAAAAACCTCACACACCGCACATACAATGCTAGTGCAAAGTAGTTTAGTAACTAATATAATCATGATATCCTATGTAGGCATATATTGTAAACCAACACATACACACACACACCCCCATACCCCCTCAACACCCCTCCCCCATTGATCACACTGACATAGTACAAAGTAGGCAGCAATGTAGTTTTACCACTTTCTGCACCACCCTTGTTAACAAATTCACTCATTTAAGTAAAATTGACCACACTGATATAGTACAAAGTAGGCAGCAATGTAGTTTTACCACTTTCTGCACCATCCTTGTTAACAAATTCACTCATTTAAGTAAAATTGACCACACTGATATAGTACAAAGTAGGCAGCAATGTAGTTTTACCACTTTCTGCACCATCCTTGTTAACAAATTCACTCATTTAAGTAAAAAAATTGACCACACTGATATAGTACAAAGTAGGCAGCAATGTAGTTTTACCACTTTCTGCACCATCCTTGTTAACAAATTCACTCATTTAAGTAAAATTGACCACACTGATATAGTACAAAGTAGGCAGCAATGTAGTTTTACCACTTTCTGCACCATCCTTGTTAACAAATTCACTCATTTAAGTAAAATTGACCACACTGATATAGTACAAAGTAGGCAGCAATGTAGTTTTACCACTTTCTGCACCATCCTTGTTAACAAATTCACTCATTTAAGTAAAATTGACCACACTGATATGGTACAAAGTAGGCAGCAATGTAGTTTTACCACTTTCTGCACCATCCTTGTTAACAAATTAACCCATTCAATTAAATTGATCACACTGATATAGTACAAAGTAGGCAGCAATGTAGTTTTACCACTTTCTGCACCATCCTTGTTAACAAATTCACTCATTTAACGCGGCTGTGTACTCTAGCCATTGTTTCTTTCTCAAAATTGAGTTTTTATGATATGTTTGTACCTTGTTATGTTTTTTATAAATAGAAGGAATGAAAATCCAGATTTGTAAACTCCAACTGCAATATTTTAAGGATTTTATTTCACTATTCCACTCGTGTTTGAAATTGAAAAGGAAAGAAAATCTTTGTTGTACCAGCAAGGTACACGCGCGCAACAACTCATCGCGTTGCGCATCGCGCAATTTGTTAACGCACAAATACGCGACGCATACGCGACGCTTATCTGCATGCGCGGCGCATCTTATGGAAACACCACGGAAGCACTGATTTCACAAAAACCTAGTGGTCAAATGGCTCCGTTTTAGCTGATAAAATGTGGGTTTTTTTCAAGTTCTTTCCCCCGATTTAAATATCAAGTTATGAATGGATTTCGCTCAAACTTCTCAAGGGGCTGTGGATTTACCCGATGTTCACGTAATATAAGTTACAAAAACGAAAACTGTCGCATTCTCCTGTGAGATTCGATGAAAGTGCAAAATGTGACCACTTTAAACTTCAACGGCCATTATTTCAATGTTCATTTTCTCGGTAAAATGACGATTTAGGTACATGATAACTCAATAAATACAGCATCTATAGGTAAGCAAATATGATCATCGTAAAAAGCATGATCGACTCAAGAAACGTTTTCATTTTTTATATTTTGGTCTATTTCCGATTTTGGGCATCATTTTGTGCAAATAGGCGTTTTTGAATTTTAAAAAGTTCATTTTGATGCCTTATATGGTCAATATCTCAAAAAATAAGGCCAATATCAAAAAAATAAAAAAATCGTTTTTGGAATGGAGCCTCAAGATTGAGCTAAAAACAAAATAAAATATTTTGGAAAGAGTGTTTTTTGTTATGATGTACCTAACAAATATTGCCAAAAACTCACTTTTTTGTGATTTTCTTCAAAATTGTTGTTTTTACCCCAAATCTGTATTTATATTAAGATTTATTGATGTCTTGCCTTCATAAAAATGTATACTTTTATATGTTTTGCGCGAATAATTACAAAGTTATTGCACTTTTACTACATGCATGTCTGAGAGTACACAGCCACCTTAAGTAAAATTGACCACACTGATATAGTACAAAGTAGGCAGCAATGTAGTTTTACCACTTTCTGCACCATCCTTGTTAACAAATTCACTCATTTAAGTAAAATTGACCACACTGATATAGTACAAAGTAGGCAGCAATGTAGTTTTACCACTTTCTGCACCATCCTTGTTAACAAATTCACTCATTTAAGTAAAATTGATCACACTGATATAGTACAAAGTAGGCAGCAATGTAGTTTTACCACTTTCTGCACCATCCTTGTTATCAAATTCACTCATTCAATTAAATTGATCACACTGATATAGTACAAAGTAGGCAGCAATGTAGTTTTACCACTTTCTGCACCACCCTTGTTAACAAATTCACTCATTCAATTAAATTGATCACACTGATAAAGTACAAAGTAGGCAGCAATGTAGTTTTACCACTTTCTGTACCACCCTTGTTATCAAATTCACTCATTCATTTAAATTGATCACACTGATATAGTACAAAGTAGGCAGCAATGTAGTTTTACCACTCTCTGCACCACCCTTGTTATCAAATCCACTCATACAATTAAGTTGATCACACTGATATTAAAAGAACAGTATAATGAAAGTATATAGCCAGTGGCGGCAGAAGCATTAAAATTAGGTGGTGGGGTTGGGTTGGGCGAGCATATTTTGGTCCTGTTTTACATGGACTTGTATTTTCGCACGAAGTGCAAAAAATAATTCAATTTCACAAATTAAGGTGTTTTCTGCTGTTTGATTTAAGTAAATTGAGTAAATTGATCACACTGATAAAGTACAAAGTAGGCAGCAATGTAGTTTTACCACTTTCTGCACCACCCTTGTTAACAAATTCAATCATATAAGTAAATTGATCACACTGATATAGTACAAAGTAGGCAGTAATGTAGTTTTACCACTTTCTGCACCATCCTTGTAATCAAATTCAATCATATAAGTAAATTGATCACACTTACATAGTACAAAGTAGGCAGCAATGTAGTTTTACCAGTTTCTGCACCACCCTTGTTAACAAATTCAATCATATAAGTAAATTGATCACACTGATATAGTACAAAGTAGGCAGTAATGTAGTTTTACCACTTTCTGCACCACCCTTGTTAACAAATTCAATCATATAAGTAAATTGATCACACTGATATAGTACAAAGTAGGCAGTAATGTACTTTTACCACTTTCTGCACCATCCTTGTTATCAAATCCACTCATTTAATTAAATGATCACACTGATATAGTACAAAGTAGGCAGCAATGTAGTTTTACCACTTTCTGCACCACCCTTGTTATCAAATTCACCCATTTAATTAAATTGATCATACTGATATAGTACAAAGTAGGCAGCAATGTATATAGTTTTACCACTTTCTGCACCACCCTTGTTAACAAATTCACTCATTCAATTAAATTGATCACACTGATATAGTACAAAGTAGGCAGCAATGTAGTTTTACCACTTTCTGCACCATCCTTGTTATCAAATTCACTCATTTAAGTAAATTGATCATACTGATATAGTACAAAGTAGGCAGTAATGTAGTTTTACCACTTTCTGCACCACCCTTGTTAACAAATTCACTCATTTAAGTAAATTGATCGCACTGATATAGTACAAAGTAGGCAGCAATGTACAAAGTAGGCAGCAATGTAGTTTTACCACTTTCTGCACCATCCTTGTTATCAAATTCACTCATTTAAGTAAATTGATCATATTGATATAGTACAAAGTAGGTAGTAATGTAGTTTTACCACTTTCTGCACCACCCTTGTTAACAAATTCACTCATTCAATTAAATTGATCACACTGATAAAGTACAAAGTAGGCAGCAATGTAGTTTTACCACTTTCTGCACCATCCTTGTTAACAAATTCACTCATTTAAGTAAATTGATCACACTGATATAGTACAAAGTAGGCAGCAATGTAGTTTTACCACTTTCTGCACCACCTTTGTTAACAAATTCACTCATTAAAGCAAATTGGTCACACTGATATAGTACAAAGTAGGCAGCAATGTAGTTTTATCACTTTCTGCACCATCCTTGTTAACAAATTCACTCATTAAAGCAAATTGATCACACTGATATAGTACAAAGTAGGCAGCAATGTAGTTTTACCACTTTCTACCCCACCCTTGTTAACAAATTCACTCATTTAAGTAAATTGATCACACTGATATAGTACAAAGCAGGCAGCAATGTAGTTTTACCACTTTCTGCACCACCCTTGTTATCAAATGCACTCATTTAAGCAAATTGATCACACTGATATAGTACAAAGTAGGCAGTAATGTAGTTTTACCACTTTCTGCACCACCCTTGTTAACAAATTCACTCATTAAAGCAAATTGATCACACTGATATAGTACAAAGTAGGCAGCAATGTAGTTTTACCACTTTCTGCACCATCCTTGTTAACAAATTCACTCATTAAAGCAAATTGATCACACTGATATAGTACAAAGTAGGCAGCAATGTAGTTTTACCACTTTCTACCCCACCCTTGTTAACAAATTCACTCATTTAAGTAAATTGATCACACTGATATAGTACAAAGCAGGCAGCAATGTAGTTTTACCACTTTCTGCACCACCCTTGTTATCAAATGCACTCATTTAAGCAAATTGATCACACTGATATAGTACAAAGTAGGCAGTAATGTAGTTTTACCACTTTATGCACCACCCTTGTTAACAAATTCACTCATTTAAGCAAATTGATCACACTGATATAGTACAAAGTAGGCAGCAATGTACAAAGTAGGCAGTAATGTAGTTTTACCACTTTCTGCACCACCCTTGTTAACAAATTCACTCATTTAAGCAAATTGATCACACTGATATAGTACAAAGTACGCAGCAATGTAGTTTTACCACTTTCTGCACCACCCTTGTTAACAAATTCACTCATTTAATTAAATTGATCACACTGATAAAGTACAAAGTAGGCAGCAATGTAGTTTTACCACTTTCTGCACCATCCTTGTTAACAAATTCACTCATTTTAAGTAAAATTGATCACACTGATAAAGTACAAAGTAGGCAGCAATGTAGTTTTACCACTTTCTGCACCACCCTTGTTATCAAATTCACTCATTTAAGCAAATTGATCACACTGTTATAGTGCAAAGTAGGCAGTAATGTAGTTTTACCACTTTCTGCACCACCCTTGTTAACAAATTCACTCATTTAAGTAAATTGATCGCACTGATATAGTACAAAGTAGGCAGCAATGTAGTTTTATCACTTTCTGCCCCACCCTTGTTAACAAATTCACCCATTTAAGTAAATTGATCACACTTATCCGATATCTTATCCGATTAATTTTTCTTCTATTATGAATTTTGGAGGGCACGTTCCCCCTTGTCAAAAATTAAGGGGGTGTCCCCCTGCCATGCCCCACCCCGCTTCCACCGACTTTGCTGATAGCAAGACAGCAATGTAGATTTTTACATTGTCTTTTTTAATCTATTTGAGGCAAAAATATATGGGAATTTTGTACAAACATAAGTACACATTTGCATGAAACCAATTCAGCAACTGTTAGCCACCATACCTTTTGCAGTACCACTTTAAAGGAAGCTGTAGCTAATTTTGAGTACCTCTGTGGACACGAATCACAAACAAATCATCTTCATAGTTTGTGTAAAAAATTGATTCCAACTTGTATTGAAATTAAACATAAGCAAATTTAACTAGGGATTGATTTTTTTTATCATGTGCATAATTATGTCTTTCCATGTATGGATGTAATGAATGTTCTCTGTTCATTTTCAGGGTTTCAATCAGCCTGCACTTGGACTTGGTTTTCCATAGAACCATGTTACAGATGGTCTCTCTTATTTCACAGAAATCTGCATCTTACCAAAGGATCCTCAGCCATAGGATATTTAAGGTTTACTCATCTACTTTAGAATGCAGAAATACTACCCAAATATAAATATTTAGTATTTTTTGTTGTTGAAAACTTGCATTAAGGGGACTGTGCACTCTGAGCAGTGTGTTTAAGCCATATTATAACATTTCCATAAGAAATAGTATTGTTTGTTTTTTTTTGGTATAAAATGTTAGTTTTCACTGTCAGATATTAATTTGGGCCCAAACAGACGAGGCAATACAAAGAAATTTTTTTATACCAGCGTATATGTGGCCAATGCGAGCCACTCATTCGAATATGAGTCATGTTGGTTCTTTTGATATGTCATGACTGCCCACACGCCATGTACGTACTGTGTTATGAACATCGTGTAAGCATTCAACTAACAGTAATAATAAAATGACGGTTCCTGCGGTTTATTCAAAATCTCTGATTTTGACAAAACTACAACACCTCAAGTCTTGATTTTTGCAGGGTATGTTAGTTTAAAGTCTTGATTTTTGCAGGGTATGTTAGTTTAATAAAGTACATAACAATCGTTATCAAAAAACCAGAATTTTGATAATGTTTAGTAAAAAATTTTGAAAAATATTGAGCAGCAAATGTTATAATTATGGCTTTAATCTACAGTGGTGTAACTTCTTTAATAATAAATCATGCCAGAAAATACAAGTATATATTTTTGGAAGGAAAATTAGCAAAGAAATATAAATATAAAAGCAGAATTTGTGTAAAGACAACAATTTTGGAGGAAATCACAAACATTTTTTTTGCCTCAATTTTTTTATCAAGACACTATAGAAAAAGGGGAAAATCTGAAATTTGGCTCTGTGTTTTTTTCAGGAGCGGTCTGTTTTCATTGTTTAGATACTGGCTTTATTTTTTGATTTACCAAATAATAGTAAAGGTTTTTGGTATTTTTGTTTAAATAGGTCAATATCTAAAAAATAAAAAAATCTTTCCCGACATAAAATAGATTACAAAAAACACACAAAAGTCATATTTTGGCATTATATTTTACTTTTTCTATGTTTATCAAAATTTGAGGCAAAAAACGTGGTTTTTGTGTGATTTTCTCCAATATGTGCGTGTTAACACCAAAACTATTTTTATTTAAGATTTCTTGACTAATTTTCATTCAAAAATGTATACTTTTATATATCTAGCATTAACAAATAAGGAGTTACAGCCCTTCTGAGAGTGCATAGCCATGTTAAAGCAGGCCTATTATCTCATAAAATAATTCATCCTGTCTTAAAGGGGCATTTCGTGATCCACAGCCTCATCCCCCACTTTTCTCAAAAAAAGTTGAGATTTTTATATCACTGGAAACCTCTGGCTACATAATGTTTATGTACAAAATATTTCTTGCAGATTAATTTGTTTTGCAAAGATATCGTGAAATTTGATTTTCGTTCTGGTGCACCAGAACTAAATTACAACGCATTGTCTATGGAGCAGTGTAATACACATAATCATGCATAACTCGCAAACGCATAAAATCGGAATCAACTGAAATTTTGGGAATAGGCTTTTTTCGTGGATATGTACTGAAAAATGTCATAAAAAGAGGATGCTAGGATCACGAAATACTCCTTTAAAGAAAAATTAATAGAAACAACACAATATTTACCACTCAAAAGCGAACGAGAAATACAATCACTTATATTTTATAATTATATAAATATTTATTGAAAATCAAATAACAATAGTTCATCAGTTTTGAAAAAAAAAACACCATGCCAATGGCCTGTTTTCCCCTTGGGTATTATGAATAAGTATCAAATTCAGTCAGCATAAATTCTACTATAGCAACACGTTTGGTATTTTCTTTTATAACCAGTAATGTATTTTTCAAGTAAAACTATGAGAAGCGTTTCAACTTAAACACTCTAGATATTGAAATTATTATACTTATATTAGTTCTCTGGTAGTATTACGAAGGTTGCTGGTTCAAATCCGGCAAGATGCAATGTGCACTGGCTGCTCTGGGTATAGATTAAAATAGGTTGACTCTAGTTTTGTACTATTATCATCTTTTTTAAAATTTCAAATAGTGATCAAATATAATTGCTTATAGTTGGTTCTTAGTAGAGGGATTCAATTCAATGCTGCTGTCATATAAATTAAATATTGTTCATATTATAATTGTCTTTAAATTAAAAAAAACAATAGCACTGTGTTACTTTGGAATAGGGTGGCATCATTGAATTGTGTGTTATAAAAGAAAAAAAGTACTGTTTTATAACAAAAGGTAATAGAATAAGAAAGGAAGAATAAAAAAGAGGAATGAAAAGAGGCAGAAAGAAAGGATGAAAGAACAAGAGTGTGGCTAAAATTTCATGTTAATAATGTTCATGCTGACATTTTGATTAACATAAAATTAGAAACTTCAGAACTTTAAGCCAGTTTTGTTTCTTCATCCTGTTTGTTCCTTGTTTTTCCTAACCTTCAGCCTCTTTTCCTTCCTCTTTTTTCTTCTTCTTCCTTTTCCTACTCTATTGCCTGCTCCTATAAAAAGTATTTTATTTTTAACTAGCTAGTAATATCATAAATTTATGACCAAGGCAAAATATATCAGTACTGTGTATCATAAAAATGTTTTAAGAATAACAAGATCTGCCCCTACTTGTTCCACTCCTTCCATTTCCTTCTTCTATCCCATTTTCTTCCTCTTTCTTTTCTTCTTCTGTTATTTTTCCTCCTCTCCTTTTATTATAATTTGCATACGACTACCTTGCCAGCTTGTATTTTCCTAACATGCTTGCTTGAAGTTGTTTGTAGTATTTTTTACCAAAGCAAACTATATATCAGTACTACTATTTATGTGTTACACAAATTATAATAATATTCAGATTTGTAGCAATTATTTTAAGAATGTCTACTATTAAAAGTATAAGATAATGAAATGTTGGACACCTGTTCCTATTTCTTACATGGTAATACAATGTATATCAGGGCCGTAGCAAGCGGGTGGCCACGGAGGCCATGGCACATTTATATTTTGAAGGCCGCCCCACTTTTTTCAACCTGGCTATTTATGTATGGCCTGTATAAGATTTCCTGATGTTGACTGAAAGGCACATGACTCCTACATAGTTAAGCATTAAATACTTACTGTCTGTTAGGTAATGTAATATACCACCTCATACATGTACACCGTAGAATTCCATACAAAAGGTAGATACACTCCAAAAACATTATTTGGAGTTTGAGACACGATATTACTGATACAGACGACTGTACAAACAAGTATTATTGCAAGACAAATATATTTTTCTGGGGGTCCCTGCCTTTTGTCTCTTTCAAAAAAGCACTCATTTAGAGGCATATGCTTGTAGATGTAATTCTACTGTATATGTGACCCGTTACAGCGAAAGGTACCTTATGTCGGCTGCTACAAGTGTCTCTTTTTCCCCAATGTTGGCAGAAAATATCAAACAATAATGACAATCTGAAGTGGCGGTCATTTCAAATCATCTACAAGTCAACGAGGTTCAGGAATGTCCTCTCATTGTTAGTGGGTGGCTACATACCTATACAAATACAATACAATGCTTTTGTAACCCACCACTCACGCCACTTGAACAGGGATTAGCCATATCAAATAAAGACTAGAGCTGTATAACAAACAGTTCTATAGGCAGGTACAAGCTTATTATCCTCTACAACAATAGGATTAATGATTGGTTTAGAATGCATTTGTTACTAGCAAAATAAGGCATATGTAGCTCCCGACTTAAGGTACCTTTTGCTGTAACGGGTCACATATATATGGCATGTGTAGCACATCTTTGAACAATCGCAAGTCAGCGCTATTTCATAATTGGACAATCATGGTCCTTTTTTGATTCATGATCAAAGTTAACACAAAATGTTAACATGTTAAGATCTTTTACTGTGATTTAAAGATGCTGCAGTTTTACTTCGAAGTGCAGAGTTTAAGTTAAAAATTGAGTAGTTTTACTTCTTTGTGTATAGACCACTTGACATCACTGTTTATCAACAAAGGCGAGGGACTCGTCTATCGATATGCTTGAACGAGTCGCTACACTGCTCAGTGGCTTTCTTGTTATATATGAAATGTGGCGGGCGATTTAAAATGCACGTGCCCTTAGCAAACTACGATGCGTACGCACACTACAGGGCAAAGAACAATGGAAATGGCCATAATGCGCGCGCATACTGCCGGGCAATGACGTCAGATGCCAAGTGGTCTATATTCTGAACATATTATAATTGTATTTTTAAGGGTGAATAATATTGATTAAAAAGATAACATTACTCAAAAAATGATTGCATCATCTTAGTCATGTTTTAATTAGCTTTCAATATATTGAATGGAACAATTCATATTTAAAGTTTCCTACGCTTTCCCCTTAGCCATCATATTCATAATAAAAAAAAGTGTGTTAGTCTTTTATTTACCCAACAATTGAGCTGTCAAACACTGATATATTCTTATTGACATTAAATATGTATGTGAATTAATTAAAACCACTTGACCCAAATTTTACCAAGTACAGGACCAAAAGTAGTTCCATCTTAAGAACAACAGCCATAACTTCCTATTTTTCCGTCAGTAACCATCCTAAAATGATGAAATTATGTAGATTCATAACAAGTTTTGACATTATGCCAAACAAAGAGGAGGTGATTGTGAACATTAAGTTGTAATTATTACCAACTTTCCCTGTATATAGCCAACAGGGGTGTGATTGTACTTATAAACAATCCTGTAAAGCTGATCAAAAAATCCTGTAAAAAGCAATATCTTATACTGGTACTTTTGTACAGGGAAAAAAAGGATAAAAATCCTGTGAAATCACACTCCTGAACCAAGCATGCCATTGGTGAAATCCTTACACCATACCCAATAGGTTTCTAAGTTTTGGGAAGTCAACTCTTTATGTATATCCCCATTTTGTTGTTACCTGCATCTCATGATTTGGCCAGCTTGAATCAGATTGCATCATGTATTGAATGTAGCACAGACTCTGAACTGATGGCATAGATGCATGTGCAATAGAAATTTAAACAATCACTGTATGCTTGAGCACCCACCTG
Source organism: Amphiura filiformis (assembly GCF_039555335.1). Taxonomy (NCBI): domain Eukaryota; kingdom Metazoa; phylum Echinodermata; class Ophiuroidea; order Amphilepidida; family Amphiuridae; genus Amphiura; species Amphiura filiformis. The sequence goes on from NC_092633.1 coordinate 75,922,598, forward strand.
CACACTTGTTGCATATACTTGTTGTGGCAGGTAACTATGCTTGCAATCAATTACATGTACCATTTCACAAAAACCTCTGCTGAACTTAGTGTGAGTAATCTGAACCTATTATGGGAGGTATAGCCTATGATTTACAACTAGGTCTGTAACTTTTTAGAATTACAGTTGGACTGGCTAGTGCTAAACTTCTTTGGAAGTAGAGTCCTGGAGAGCCATGTCTTTCATTACATTTGATGCATTTGAATCTAGCAACAGCCATTAAAATTTCAGTTTTTTGTAACAACAATCCCAAAATCTGAGTCGCCTAAGTTCCTGCCAAGGAGTCCCTTATTAACATGGTGATGTCAAATCAATATCATCATATGATAATCCTTTTGTCCACTCAAGCATATAGTTGGTCCACGGAGTCCCTTATTAACAAGGTGATGTCAAATCAATATCATCATATGATAATCCTTTTGTCCAAGCATATAGTTGGTCCACGGAGTCCCTTATTAACATGGTGATGTCAAATCAATATCATCATATGATAATCCTTTTGTCCAAGCATATAGTTGGTCAGCTTCCTTTTCCCAGTCTTCTTCTCCGGCATCATCCTCCCATTTATCAAAGTCTTTGTCAGCAATACCGGGATTGCCAGTAAAATCATTCATATCTGCTGCATGATTTGTCAAGCTAGGAGTTGGTTGTGTATCTCCACCCTAGAAAAGATTTTTATGAATAGAAACAATAGAAACAACATTAATATTCTGATGCCCCCTGGGTTCAAATATGGCACATGGCTATTTATCTTGAGTGAAAATTCCAAAAAAGTGATAAATAAATGCATGCAATAAATATCAACAGAATATCATTTACTATGCAAATTCATATAATATTATATTTGACAGATTATGTCCAGTCCAACTCCAACAGGAATTATGTATGGGGAGAGGGAAGCATTTTCACTAGGATATGAAAAGCTGTGTAAATAATGATATGCATACATTAAAGCCTTTATGTACGATTTCCGCCAAATTTTGATTTTGTTATTCTTTATTCAAAATGTTGAAATAATACTAGTAATAACTGACGAGAAGGGTTGCTGTCTATTTTAGTTTGAAATAACAAGGTAAAGTGAAAGAAACCCCACTGGTTATTTTGGCCATTTTTTGTTAAAACATGCAGTTCTATGGGAGGACATATTATCATAATTTTTAAATTATGATAATATGTCGAACTTTGCTCTGTTGACCTACAAAGACAACAAATTTGGCCGATTCCATTTAGGTGCAAATTGGGACGTGTGTAAACATTACAAATATATGCAAAAAAATCAGGTTTGAAAAAAATTATCTAATTTCATATTATAAGATCGTACATTTAGGATTCAATCATGTTTCACCGTTGTTCATCACCGATTAACAGCGATGCGTCGCGTCGTCTGAGTGGTTTACTTGGCGAGGGCAGCTTTAGCTGCCCGAGCGAATTAAACCACGCAGACGCCGGACGCGAAGTTGTTAATCGGTGATGATCAACGATGAAACATGATTGAATCCTTTCAACAACGAAAACAAGCTAAAGAACGTATAATTCATATTATTATTTCCCGATTATTTCATGAGGAATGTCAGTTAATCATTGACAGTCATGCATGCAGCCTTACAAAAGATCAGTGATTTCTGTTGATATCAGCAATAAAACTGAATAAAACGGCAATCTTTATCCGATATATACTTCCAAAATACTGAATTCAACTTGTAAGCGTGAATACGCACACAGATTCAGACATGACGAATTTTACGCGCCACGCGTAATGCGGATGTCGCTGGCGTTTCGCGTATACGCTTACTGCAAAAGTGTTGATTCATCACGGATTAACAACGGTTGGCTCCTGTACAAAAGTATAGGAAGAGTTGTTGAATATGGCTTTAAAGACAGATGGCTCAAATGCTATGGTAGTATAGACCACTTGACATCACTGTTTATCAACAAAGGCGAGGGACTCGTCTGTCGATATGCTCGAACGAGCCGCTACACTGTTCAAATGGCTTTCCTGTACTATATGAAATGTGGTGGGCGATTTAAAATGCACGTGTTCTTAGCAGACTACGATGCGTCACGCACACTCCAGGGCAAAGAACAATTGAAATTGCCATAATGTGTGCGCATACTCCCGGGCAATGACGTCAGATGCCAAGTGGTCTATAGAATGAGATACAATCTGAATGAACTATTACAGTTGAAATCCAACTTTTGCCTGTACTTCAATTTCATAATTGCAACCTCTGTCGTGATTGACTCAGACCAGAATACAAATATTAATTGTTGCATGCCTTACCATTCCAGATGTCATATACAGTTTACGCATTTTGGCTACTTTCTGCTTAGCTTGACGTGATCTCCTTGATGTTTGGCTCGGATCATGTTGAGGTTTGACATTCCTTGCAGTATGGATATCCAATGAATTATTCACATTCACTGCAGGTGCACTGGAAATAGGAAATATCAAAGGCAAGGTAAATACATGATAAATCATAGGGGTTCATACCACAAAATAGCTCTCCATAGACTTTACGTACAAAAATAATCACATATGTGTACATTCATATCAAAAGGATGCACTTATCGGCTGCTACATGTGTCGCTTTTTACATAATAGCTATAGGAATACATACCAGAATCATATCTCAACTGGAGGTCACTTCAAACCATCCCAAAGTCATGGTTTAGGGAATGTTCTAGCTGTACTCTCAAACCATGTGACTTGGGGATGATTTGAAATCACCTCCACTTGAGATGAGTCTTGTTTTTGTTCCTAGCTAATTATGTAAAAAGAGACACATGTAGCAGCCGACAAGTGCATCCTTTTGATATGGATGTACACATATGGCTTTTTGATCTACTCTCCAGTCAAAGAAACATTTACAACAGCTATAAATATAATTTAACATCTGTCAACGGCATTCATTTTGTCTGTCCCAGGGGCAAACTCCCTGTCCAAAATGGTAGGTAGCTCTACGTTGTTCAAATTATACAAGGCCAAATTTTTTGGATTTTATTACTGCATGCATCAATACGGTTACAACTTACACTTGCGTAAATTAACAAAATTGCATCCCAGTCACACAATACACACTTTGCGTAGAACCTGTACGTGCTGCTCCTAACTGCATGCAAGTCATTCTATATATTGCAATCCATGATTTTATTAGTCTCGCCTATCTGCTTGTTTATTGAAAAGAGTTCTATATGTACACATTGCCAAATACAAACTGCTTACCGTAGCCGTGAAATAATTCTGATATGATTTAGTTGTATTTCTTGAGTAATTGGTCTTGCTGTTAAAGCGGGTATCTCAGCCCTTAATCTTGATGATGGAGTACCCCTATGCAGGTAATCTACTATATCATACAATATCGTTGTCCGTGGAAGAGCTGGAATATAATAAGTAAGATGGAAATACAATGGGTCATTACTTTTGACAGAATATTGGTCATTATTATTAAGCCAATCACTAAAGTGAAAATGAAAAATGACTAATACTGTAAGAAAAATAATACATTTTGTTGTTTATACTTATGCAAATACCAATAACTCGGCAGATGAGTCAAAGTTCTATATTTTGTTAATAACTGACTTGCAACTATGTTAGTGTAATGCCCATTTATGGCACATTCATACTTATCAACTATTATGAATTCGGTATGAGTTGGTTGTTATTCTTTTAAAGTGATTGAAAAAAGAAACACAGAAGTTTACTTTGTCTATGAATCTTACCATTTAAATCTAGTTTTCTCCATAAGTTATCTCTCCCACCAATATGTGCAGGCATTTCATCTAAATTACTTATGTACTGAAAAGAAGAAGACAAAACAACATTACATCTCTAATTTTGCTTTATTTTACAACATACAATTGAATTGAATTGACAAGAATCTATGTGTTTCTGTGAACATATACCACATAATATATGGGGTATCTGTGTACAACCCCCCTCCCTTTATATTATGTGAAGCCAATTTATATTTTATATCTCTTCCACAGCTTCTAACTACATGACCATATCATTTGTGTTGATCAGTAGCAAATATGATCAGCCATTCATAATTACACATAACACACTGCATGCTTAGGGTTTGCTTATCGTGTACAACAAATAAAGCTTTTTATTTGAATACAAGCTTTCATTCTTGTCAATCCTAGACCCCGTTTACACAGAGAGAAGTCAACTTCAATTGTGACATCAAATTCAGATTGTGACTAAGGATTAGCATAAATTATTTCTTGATGGGGTGTGTGCACAGTAGTCAAGTTCAAAACAAATTGTGAATTCGACTTTTATGCCATCATTTGCTTATGCTTCAAATTACCATTATGAAGTCGACTTCATATTATGTGTTCGTTTACACTGCATATGTCGACTTTGAAGTCGATTTTGAATTTGACAAATGTTGCTCCGGGTCATCATTTGAAGTCGACTTCTGAAGTCGAGTTCAAAACTCGGCAACCCTGTTTACACACAAATGAAGTCGAGTTCAAAGTCAACTTCAGGCTCTGTGTAAACTGAGTCCTAGTCTTAGTGTTACTTACTTGCATATAATCTTTGACTGTAGTGACATCAACTTCATCTGTAATTCTATCCTGCATATGTTGACATGTATCAGCTATCATCTGATCATAAAATTTCCTATGACCCATCATTCTGCATGCATCTGAAGCTGCCTATAAATTTACACATTACAAAAGGAAGAATATAGTGATTGGAATAAATAATCAATCAAACAAACAAATAAACAAGTATACTTACAAACACACAGAACAAAATGAACATTTGAAAAACATCATTTAAAGGATATAGGGGTAAAATAGTAATAAATTAATAACAACATGATTGCAAATTATAATGGGATTTGAAACTGTTGATATGCTCAAGAACTTTGACTGATTTTCCTATATTGGAATTGTAAGATGGAACACCATCTTTTCTATCATTTATTGGTTTGATTTTCAATTTCTTTTCAACCATTCCAATCATAATTCTTCAAAAATATAATCATGTTCAAGAAAGCTTGCAAATAGCTTGTTAGCTTGTTACACCCACAACAGTTTAGCAGTTGAAAATAAAGAATGTTCTCTGTCCTTCTTAGGAACAGCAAATTTATTGAAAATTTGCTTCTGGTTGGCACCCCAAGTTTCTTTTGCTGTCAATAACCTAGCATTTTCGCCAAGAAAGCAGTATGCAAGAGTACGAGTGATTAATGAAATCACTGGCTATTACAGGGCGTAGCCAGCTTTCTTGGTCAGGGGGGGCAAAATTAAATTTTGGGGGCACAGACGAAAAAAATTGCAGTTGCATCATACAATACATAGAGACTGTATGTCTTGAGCTTCCGAAAATGGCCTTATTGGGATGATGTGCTTTGGCGTAGTGTGAAAAAAATGGTATTTTACACTATTTTCGCCCATTATCCGCTAAAAGGGCTTTTTATTGTTACAATTTCTTGGCAGTAAGCTAGAAATTTTTTGTATTTTACACTATTTTGGCCCTGAATTTTGCTAGAAAAGGGGCTCCTTGCCCTTTTTCTATTCCTTTGCCCTCCTGATTTTCTCTCTCATTTTTTGTCAGAGGGGCACTTTTTCTTTCATTTTTTGTCAGGGGGGGCACTCTGCCCCACCTGCCCCCCCCCGCTGGCTACGCTACTGGGCTATTAAGTTGAAATTTGGAAAGTTCCTCCAATTGTTTGTTCAAATAGCAAGTGTACACAAAAGCTAAAAATCAAAATGAAACAGTAGAAACCCGCTCACAAACTGGACAATCACACCCCTGAGTTTGCACCCGCTGTCATCCCCCGAATACATTCCTAACAGTAAACACAGGAATATGACAGTTGATAAAACTACTAATAACTTTAGTGTTGGCCGATCCAACCCAAGATCGGATCTGCCGATCTCCGATCTGAAAATTAGCAGATCGGGCCGATCCGATCCCGATTCAGATTCCTTAAATGTTATTCTACAACCAGTACAAGTTCATTCAAGTCGGACCCCAGTATGTAAACGGTCAAAGCTTAATTCCCCAAACCTGTAACTATGTAATATGATGACCGTTTTTAGAGGTTTTTCATGTCAATATCAACCCAAATAAAATACCATTTTACACCCCAAGTCCCAGCGTTACTCACTCAGTGCCTCCGATTGTCGGAAGTTTAATCATTAATCCATTTCTCTTGATTGTTTTATTCTTCTTTCTTCTCCGCGAATCAACTTTGATTTGCGTGTGTACTAAGTTAGGCGATTCACTGCGAATTGATTCGATGACCCTGCAGCTAAATCAGCTCCATCGATATTATAATAATTTATGCATATGACGTATTGGGGAATACCACGGAATTCCCATCCTGATTGGTTGTGCAGAGTTGTTTACAGAAAGAATTCACGTGTTCGGAGATTAAGAGATGAAATCGTCCGTGTGAGCAGGAGGAATAGCGAGAATGTGCGCGATTCTAAAAATAACATGCCCTCAAATTCACCTTGGGAAACCCGACATTGAAGGCGCGCGTGTCGAAAGTGTTAAAGTGTTTACAAATTTTTCCCAGGGACGCACTGTACAGTCGGGAGTGTTGTCACTGAGTGGATAATATTTTATTTTTGGCTTTATTTTTGGAAAATATTAGTTATTGCCCGCGAGCGTGCAAGTTCAATTGATAAATACAACAGCAAGGTTTGCGGTATGTGCAAAAGGTTACAGATGTGAGATGTCAAACAGCAACAAGTCATGACGACAAAAGCGCAAGCACAAGACAGTGAGACACGTGATTGTTTGTTTACATTTTAATTCGGTCTATCAAAGGGTGGATACATACATAAAATACAGTATGAAACGACATGATTTTTGCGGTGGTAACAACGTTTTTGGAAATATATTGGCATTAAATAGTAGTAATGTTACATAAGAAAGTAATGGTAAGCTTAAAGAATTGTTGTGTACTTTTATTACTGTCAAGTTCAGAGATCGGTAAGCTAGATCGGCAGCTGATAGCTCATCTGCCGATTCAGATTCAAGGCCGATGCAGTCCATATCGGCACCGATCTCCGATTCACAAATCGGTATCGGCCAACACTAAATAACTTACATTTGTAGCAGGTTTGATACATCTTTTACCACTCAGGTATTTAAGTCCAGTGCCTTCTGTATGTGTGAAGATCTTAAACAAGATAACAGGAGGAAATTCTGATCCTGAGAATCTGTAGATAAAGAATTGGACAAAATATTCGTAAACAGACAAACATGGTGTACATAAACCCAACTCAAGTAAATCATGCTAAATATCAAAAACAATTACATTTCCATCCTCATAACTGGATCAATTGTGAAGCTGAAATCAATTTATGGTACAGAACTGGACTACATAATATTGCACTAGGTTAAATGAATCCTGTATTACATTATGATTAAACAATGGGAAACATTTCCATGGAAATGTGTATCAGATACTAGAACTGCAGAGCAAACCTGGGACATATTCAAAGAAGGGACCCTTTATCTTCCAAATCATCTAAAAGTAAAAGAGCCCTCTTATCCTCAACCAAAAAACAAGGAATTATCTAAACTGAAGGGACTTGAACATATATTTCTACATGCAAGTATCATTAAAGTTTTTGTCAGAGAAGAACGGCACTGTCTTACATTTTGAGAGCGTTAACACAGAAGTGGGGTTCTGATTGGCTGAATCAATCGTCTGAAAATCATAGCAACATACCAATAATCTGATTGGCTGATTGTGCGTCAAATCATTGGTTGGCACAGATTGGCACCCTTGAAGTGAACATAAACCTCCGCGTATGTCGCTCATTAACAGGTCGTCAATCTGAACAAGGGACTGCCGTTCCTCTCTGAAACGCAGTGTAGTACACACCAGTATCTTGCTGATGACTGGCAGAATACCTGTAACATTGTACTCACCTGAATCTAACTCTTGTTTTAATGCCTGGGTCTTTCAGCAGCTGTGCTTCTGTTGGACACACCTTTCTTAAAATCTCAAATGTGAGGGAATGCTCCTGAAAAAAAGTAAATATATGTTTAAAGACTTAACTTAACTATCTGAAAAGAGCTAGGAAAACATCAGGGAAACAAAGTTACCACACTTACACCTCTAAACTCTGCTCGGAATTGAAATGGTTTTGTGTGTGTGATGACAAAAGATTTACAAAGGTATGTACAATGTATATCATCAATAATTATACCAGATAGCAAACAAAATTATGCTGCAATAGAAGATAGCACATCATAGCAAGATTTCCAATCCTTTTTGTATGCTGATTTAGATCAAACCATTAATACATCGCAGCCTGGGCAACTTAAGTTGAGAATAACCTTATTCTATACTTACTGCTGCACATATGGCATGTTTAAGGAGTTTAAACATTTGTTTATCTCTATATGAACACCAGCATCTCTCAATGGCTCTTACAGCAAGCACCTGTTTTAATCTGTACATCAAAATGAAATAGAAACAACACGTAAGTTTGTGTTTCAATGAATATTCTATTAAGTGTGACAATATATAACTCATATCATTCATTCTGCAGGTAAACTAGCAAATGAAATGGATGCAGACTTGTCTCTGCTAGCCAAAGGTGATATTGTAACTTTGTTTGTTGACACTTGGGGACTTGAACAAAGGTCTGTCCTGCATCTATCACCTCATATAATGTTACATAGGCAATGCCTAATGGGCAATGCCATTAAGCAAAGCAACAAGGAAGAGGGCAGGATTGCTTTTATGAAAAAGATATAATATTGCTGAGTTACATGAGACAGAGGATGTATGTGTAATGTATAACAGAGGCTTAATACGACACCTCAAGTTTTATTCTCATTGGTGATAAATATGTGATGGGGAAACTCAACATCAACTTTCATTAGCTTTTGCTAACTTTATGCTCATTTGGCTTAATGACATTACAAACTTACTCCCTTTCTGTGTGACGAATCTGTGAACTGTGTGCAGACATCTTTTGACTCCCTTCATATTTACTTGACTGATGTCCCATCTTATTAACGCTCTGGCTACTTGGAATGGTAACATTGAGAGTTGATCTGCTTGCACTACGATTTTCATCCATGATGAATTCTTAATCTAGAAGGAAAAAATGCAAAGTTTGACAATATAACATTAACAATATCTAATATTAATGGTAATAAATAGAAGGAAACTCATTCATTATTTAATCACAATTTGCAAAATGGAAATAGGTATCTAATAATATATTTACTGCTTTTAATTTGACAGAAAAGGTATAGGCAGACAAATGACCGGAGGATCCTTTCAAATGGATTTTCTTTATGATATCTGATTTTAGTCAGAGCCTCATATCAGCAGAGTTGTCAATACCAACATGTTTTTGCCCCCCCCCCCCATTGAATATTGGGATCAGTAGCGTAGCCAGCGGGGGATGGGGAAGGTGAGGCAGAGTCGCAGGGGACAAATTTACCCCTGCTAAAAGGCAAAATGCCTCTGGTTCTGAAACAGAACTGTGCGTATTTGTATAGACCAGGAGCAATATTTACACAAAAACACCCAAAATTGCTCCTGGATCTGAAATCCTTATTTCAAGCCCTTGCGCGGGGCCACCGCTTAAATCCGTCCCTGTAGTCCACCACAGGGGTAGCGATAGAACAAATCGCTCCAGAGTCCGCAGAGACCCCCGAACTTGCAGAAAATCTGAAAGTAGGGGGTCTGTAGTAGAGTTTGGCAAGTCAGAGTTGCACAAATGCAGCATAAATAGTATGTCTGCGGTAGCGCAGATTGAAAAACTGAGGGTCTGCAGGAACCCCTGAACTGCAGAAAATAGAAATATAGGGGTCCGAACTGTATTTTGGCGAGTCCGGGACCCCAAAATGCAGCCTAGCGCTATCCCTGGCCCACCATGTAAACTTGTATGGTTCAAATTTCGGACCGCTCACCATTAAGTTTACTGTCAATGTCATGTCCGTATTTTTAAATTTTTTGACGTTTTAATGATCCCCCGATTCCCGGACAATTATTTTAGCTATTTCACACGTATGACGTTTGTGGGAACCAGTCACACTTCAGAATAAAACAATCGCCGATATCGATGTGATGTGGGACTTGCATTGCAAAGTTGGGACTATAATAGGTGTGATAAACTGTTGCCAGAAACCGCTTCACAGGCAGATTTAGTGGTATGAACCCTTGAAGAGGCTTTCCATTGTTTTTAGGACTTAAAAGTATTTTGTTATCTTTTTCACTATATTTTGAATTAATTTATAGAAATTTTGGGTTATTTTCTTTCATACTTTAGACAGGATGTCGATTTCAAACACAAGCATGATAGCCAACAATTGCCATTTTTCGTCATTTTGATGCACATGAACGCATAATGGTTGCTGATTTGCCATTTTCATGAATATATTAATTGATGTTAAGAGTTAACGTTCTTTGAACATCTTTTACAAGTGCATAACTTCAAAATACAAACATTCTCAGTACGTGCAGCATATTTAAAAAGACGAGAAATGTCAATCAAGTAGGCCTACCCCCCCTCCAGCGTCGATTTTTACCCGTTTTGTCCAAAAAGCAAATGTAACGAATGGCTATTTGTAAATAAATATTAATATAAATTAAACTTTGAATGTTATAACAATTTACAATACTGGACATTGGTATAAATAAAGCAAACTAGAAACTTAAATATCTTAAATCTAATTTTTTATGCAATTCTATTAAAATTGAAGGCCAAAACTTTAGTTTAAAAATGACAAAAAATTTAGTTAAAAAAGAACAATGAAATTGAAAAACCTCTTTGTAATTTAAACACCAATAAACAATGTTTTTAATATTTTGAAACTCTTCTTCATTCATATCAAAAGGTTTCAAACTTCTACCAAAATCGGAACGTTTATTAAATTGGAAATAAAAGCAGGCCTATTCGCGGCAAATTCACATACAGCGAAAAACCTGGCTGCGTCCATGCACGCGCTTGTTGATGTCCCTCCTCTTTTCTTCGCGTGCATTTTAAATAGATAAAGACGCGTGGAAACCGCATGAAAGGGTACAAAACACAAAATAGCTTTCCATAGACTTTACATGCAAAATAGGGGTTGCATTTTAGGCCATGGCATAAGTCGAGTTAGGTCTAACTTTGAAATATATATTTGGTATCATCTTAATCAGAACAAAATTCTGCATAACATATCTGAAAATGACACAACATTTGCCGTCTACTTTTTGAGAAAATTAGCGCTATATAAAAAGGCCCGATTTTCCGTCCGACTGCTAACCGTGTTTTGACCTGTGTCCTTGTGTGTTTGTTTTGACCTTGAGTGTTCATGCGCTCATCATTTAAACATCACTTAAATTTTTGCGTTTTCTTTTCAAATCAGTAGTGATCACATTCACAAGTTCTAGTAAAACACGATTTTCATCACTAAAATTGTTAATATTGCACCGATTTTGCACAATTTGTATGCAAAGTTGGGACTCAGTCTAGGCGTGATAAACTTTTGCCGGAAATTTTTTTTTTATACCATTCGACCCGTAGGCCTGGCACGAGCCCAATATTGCAAAAGCAATAAATTGAAGGGAGGCCAAACATCAAAACAGCTTGACAGGAAACCGCTTCACAGGCGAATTTAGTGGTATGAACCCTCAATGCTTGGCTTGCTTGCCTACACACAACATGCATGCATGTCAAGTGATGAGTGGTGATGATACAATCAATTACAAGTTGTAGGTAACCTAGGCAAACCTTAGTTAACACATTTACTAGTCAGCGAATTCGCCGAGACCGGGGCCCCAACACAATGCATATTTACATAGAAATTTGAATTTTTTTCGAGAATAGGTGGGTGAAGGAAACCTACATAAATATGTTTTCTGTACTTCACTTGACCCAAATATATGATTTTTTATGGTGATAATCAAGTCGCACATGGAACTTTAGAGGGATTTTCATAGCAGTTCCATTAAAAAAAGCTGCCATCGCCATGAGACTAAGATCTAGAAACACCCCGAAATGCCGTTTTGGGGAATTTTGCTAGCTGAATCTTTTTGATGAAAGTCAATCTTTGACAAGATGTAACTTTGCTACGGAAAGTGCTATGAAAAAAAGATTTTCAGTTTTGGCTTAGTTTACTCAAGGGCTTTAATTTGATATATAAAACGATGCAATTTGATGGCAAATTTGAATTCACCTAGGATACCTATAATACAAGCATGACAAGTAAGTAAGTTTATAAACAGTTGTCATTTCAAATTGAGAATGGATGTGTACAGTCTTATTCAGATATCCTTTTACAAATTAAGCGTACTGCTTGCCGTCCAGCGCGTATTATTTGCACAAGGTCCAATGCACACGTTTGACGTCGCGCACGTATACGCGATGGTTAAGCTGTTAAATGAAATCTGAATAAGACTTTAGTGTCTGTATTGCTCAAGAGTTGTTAAAAGTTTGAATGTTTGGCTGGATGTTTCATACTTACAATTATTACTCCAAGATATTTGTAATTATTTGAAATGAAAAAGATATTATTCTTCAAGCAATGCAACGTCAAGTTTCCCCTGATCGCTGATCGCAAATAAAGTAAACACGTCCTTTGTTGATAACAGTTTTCCATTGCCCATGTAGTGGCGAATAGATAAGCTAAATTAAACGACGGGTACCGGCGTCACCAGTTGCCAAGCCTACGTTCATGTTTCTAAAAAAGAAATCTGCAATTTTATTAATTTTCTTTTTTGTGATATATTTCTCGCTAAATAAAGACTTTCAAATTAGGAAAATATATTGGTTGATGAATTATAATCTTAAAATAGAGAAAACAGAACATTAAATTATATTCATTGTCATTATGATTGGGAATTTTAGGGAAACATGTGTTCCACTTTATACTTTTCTAATAGCGACCCCGAACAGCGATAGCGACTTTGTGCGAGACATCGTTCATCTATGACAAGCCATTAAGGTCATAACGCGCAGCTGTTGACCAATCAAAATCGTAAATGGTTGGGTCTTTACCTGCACAAGGTGTTAGTGCTAGCTATCCTCTTTCACAATAATTATCTTGTAGGCCTAATTAATGTACGGAATTAGCTAAGGAGCGGGTAACGACTTACAGCATGTCCCAAGAGAACATGTTGCTACTGATAGGCCTATACCTAAAACACAAATCATAGGCCTATCTATCATCACGAGTGTTTGCAAGTTTACCCCGTGTCTTATGGTACACTGTATAAAGCAGTGCAGGGGATCTGAAGCAGCAACCATGCAAAGCGCTGTGTAAATATAGGCCTAAGCGAATGTCACATGCCGATGTAGCTTGTGTAATATAGACCTTTTTCCTCTATCCCACAATGCACTATTCCAGGGGGGTATGACGTAGTTCATCAACCTCATAGATCGTGTGCATCCGATGGTCTTTGCCAGGCCTTTGCAATTATTTTGTCTTAATATGGGCATACTGATTCCATATATGCGGATTATCGTAAAGGCCATCGATGTTACTAATTATGCAATTATTGAATACACGAGTGATGCAGTTACGGAGCGATGCAGAACATCTGTGTAAGAGATTTTGTGTTCGTTTTATTTTCAACTCCGAAAAAAAAAGTGAAACGGACGCCGGTAAAATATCACTGCGTGTCCCGTCATCAGTTTTTCACCATTAGGTCTATAAAATGTATGCAAAGTTAGGTTTCAATAACAGGAAACTTTTTTGGGTGAATACACCATGTCCATAAGGCATAGAAATGTTGTTTTTGCCCCGAAAGGTATTAGTGACCGTGGCGCCATTATCATCATTATCGGGGATTCCTTTTTGTGATGAAGGCACCAGTCGAAATGTCCGTATTCCAGAATGTGATGAACATAACTCTGTACTCCCCGGGGAGATGATGTATTTTGCGACACTCATACCCCCCTGGAATAGTGCATGATGGGAAAGAGGGAAAAAGGTCTATAGGCCTTATAGGAGCTTATAGGCCTATAGGCCAATCATCATTCTGATCAAATATTACTTCAATACCATTTTATTTCTGATATAGGCCTACAGATATTTTCACTTAGCCTACAAAAATTAACAACGTAATATTTGTGACAGATGCTAAATTGCACTATACCACGTGCAGGTATATTCAGACCCATCGGGTCTGATTGGGGGGGGGGGTACAAGCCATTTTTTGGGCAATTTTTCTATGGGGTATTCAAAATTTTACAATTGATTGGGGGCACATGTCCCCGTGCCCTATGTCGCTACGCCACTGCTCAGACCGACCAGAGATGTTGATGCACGCTACTCCACTGGGTCTGAGCGCGGTGGTGGTAGCGAAGGGGGCAACTTTCAAAGAGGGCAAACAAAATTTGCTAAAGGCTCTTACTAAAAAGTCCCCCAGAACTTGAAGTCCTAAAAAACTGCATCCGAGGAGTGACTTCTCACCCGAGCACAGCTAGTGGGCAAGGGTGACACCGAATAGTGGGGGGGGGGTCGGGGTCAGGACACCACTGGAGAGCAGACCAACTTGAGGTCCACTTTTTCATACAATTGCCGCAAATAGGCCTAAGTAGGCCGATAGGAAGTGAGGACAGTGCAGGCTCTAAAATCAAAAAAGATTGAGCACATGTTGTGTTGCCAGTGGGAAGGGGGCAAACAAATTGTGGGTTTTTAAATATTTTTTGCAACGCCTACCCCCTCACTTTTCTAAAGCGCACTGCATGGGCAAAAAATGGGTCAACAACTTCACCCTAAAACACTTTTTTTCATTACATAGGCGTACGTCAACAGCCCGGGTCAACAGATAACGCAATTCAATGTTTATAGCAAGGCAAATGTCGTAAATCTGGTGAAAACGACCTAGGCCTATTCAACTGAGCACGATTTTTGACCAAAATGTAGTTTTAAAAGTAAAAAATCAAGTGATCCTTAAAATATCTTAAAAATTTTATGTCATTAAATGAAAGAGCACACTTAGGCCTATATTGTCCATAATAGGCCTAGCCTACTATAGTAGGAATTCCAATTGAATGAACGCAGCTTTCAGCAGCTGTACTTGATCCAACCGCGATCGTATATCGTGTATTTCAAATTACAATGTGAACGCATGACCATGGATACAATGCTAACCAATCACAAGTGCGTTGGCATGGTTGGATTCACTTCCGTGTTACTCACGCACAGTCGCACACGCTGGCGTACATCGCGCAGTAGGCCTATATGCAAAAAATCGTCACGCTATTGAAAGCTGCGTTCATTCAATTGGAATTCCCACTATAGATTCATTCAATGAGTAATAACCAATTCTAGTTTCACCTGTTTTGTTATACGGTTGTAAATTCAATGTTACAAATTCATATGCTTGAAGGGGGTCTTTTGGGCACCCACGCAGTCTAAGATGTTTTTTATGTTTTGTCATGATGAACGTAACTACCTGCACGTTATGACTCTAATGGCTTGCCATAAACGGCGATGAGCAACGACGAAGCATTTTGAAGTATGAAATTATATCATGCCGTTTCGATCTTTGACCTGCGCAATTGGATGCGCAGAGAAAAAAATACCTGAAAAACACTCGCCAATGCCAAATTCAGCTACTGGTCCTACGATCAGTTTTATATTTAGTGCACATGCATTTCCCACATCAAATTGAATTTCTCATCAATGCGCCTACAAAACATGTAGACAATTGTAGATTTCAGCCAGCTTTATAGTTTGTGTGATCAGAGATACTAGCAGTGACTAGGGGAGGTCGTACAATTCCAGCAGATCTAGCTGATCTGGTAAGCTTACTAAAATAGTAAAAATTTTTAGGAATTTCTTTATATTATAGTACCGTATCTAAAGCATACTACTGCAGGCATGATTTAGGCAGGGGTTCGTTCATATATTTTCATGACTAAATTAGAGGTCATTCATATATTTTCATGACTAAATTAGGGGTTCATTCATAGGATTGAGGGCATAAATCAACGTTCATACATGCTCGCTATATAACGGCGCACGTGATTGGTCGAGAGCGCGCATAAACAGCGTTTATGCCCGTGGCCCAGATGTGCGATCTTGGGGTAAAGAAAACGAAGGAAATTCATCGTTTTTTATGATGTTCCTTGTTAGGCCAATGGAACTCGATTATTAGTTTCCGATTGGATGTTTGAAAAAAAGGACGAGGTCGCTATTTCATTATTCATTATTCGGTCTCTTTTCATTATCCATTATGTCAACAAAATCAATGATTTTATGAACAGCTATCTCCAAATTTAGGTACCCCACCAGTACCAAAGTATATTGTTGATGAAAGACCATCTCAAAACAGATATGCTTATAGATCATACAGACATTTTGCAACAGACTGAGAAAAAATTTGAATTTGTTTTTATAAAAAATGAAAAGAAATTTGCCATTTTTGTAATCACTAGAAACATGATGAGGTAATCCTTAAATTTCCATTATTTACTACATCCTCTACCCCTACAACTAAGAAAAAATGCTGATTATGATCAGCAGGGGATGTCAGCCATTTTGAGAGATTCAATTTTGATTATTTCCATCTCAATTTTCAGATAATTGACTTTTTAATGAAAATAATGAAAGTTTTTGTCAAATTGTAAAGGTGATGCGGGCGGTCAATAGGAAACTAAAAATCGAGTTCCATTAGCCTTATCTTTTGTCATTATTTTGATGAAATAAGAATCACAAAATGTTCTGGTATGTATGAACGGGGATCATTCATATATTTTCATGACTAAACGGTTGTTTATGCCCTCGCCGCAAGCGGCCCCTCGGGCATAAACAACCGTTTAGTCATGAAAACCTACGAATGAACCCCTAAATCATGCCCGAAATCCTATGAATGAACCCCGTTCATACATACCCAACATTCTGAACATTGTTAGCAATCCAAAACAAATGAAAATAATAAGGTTTACAAGTTTAAATAACATTTTCATACCGTTTTCCTTCAAAAATTGGGAGAAAATGAGTAGGCCTACTTGCAAGAATCATGGATCGCGTTAATTGGGTTCCAACGCTGCGTGACGCAGCTTTTTTATGCCCTGCGTACTGGTCATAAACGGTATTTATGACCAGCAAAAAAGGACGCAAATCCAATCAGAAACGTCGTTATATCGTGAGTATGTATGAACGGTTGTTTATGCCCGAGGGGCCGCTTGCTTATGCCCGAGTTTATATATTTTCATGACTAAGCGGTTGTTTATGCCCGAGGGGCGCTTGCGCCCCAGGGCATAAAACAACCGCTTAGTCATGAAAATATATGAATGAACCCGTTCATACATACCAGAACTTATTTCATCAAAATAATAACAAAAAATTACAAGTAACGTCATTATTAAAAAACACGATTTTCCTTCATTTTCCCTACCAGATGATCGCACATCCGAGATACCGGGCATAAACGCTGTTTATGCCCGGCTCTCGACCAATCACGCACGCTGTTACATAGCGTGTATGTATGAACAACCGACGGGTGGTTAGCTAAGACCCTGACCGGTACCATTATTAAAAAACATGATTTTCCTTCATTTTCCCTACCCGGCGATCTCACACCCGGGACATCGGGCATAAACGCTGTAATGCCCGGCTCTCGACCAATCACACACGCTGTTATGTATGTATGAACCAGTACCAGGGCTGTCAACTCTCACGCAGCCATTGGCCTTGAGTCTCACGCATTGGGTTACTTTCTCACAGTCTCACGCCAAGGTAGTACAATCTCACTCCTAGGTTGTAAATGCTGGAAAATGAGAAAATCTCACGCATCGTCAAAAAAAATTGTTGTCCCCCCCCCATACTCTCAGTACTCCATTAATTAATTTTCATAAAAGTACTCACATGTTCAATTTTGTGATATTCCCTAAAAATAACACTATGAAAACTTCCTGCATCTCTTTTCTTCATTAAATCTGCATTTCACAGCAAAAAAATGCAATTTCTTCGCCACCATGGCCACCGTGTTATATATCTCTATGAGACATTAATTTTTGTTATGGTGACGATCACTACGGTCACAAATTTGGTCATTTTACAGGCTTCAAATGTACTCAAAATTTACACACATATGCACAAATATGTTTTGTTCAAGTCTTTATCTTCATGTGAGGAACGGTAGGAAGTGATATTTTGAAAATTGGATACTGTGTACCCTGGACCAGATACATGTAGGCCTAGGCATCTCAGACCTTCGTTCAGAGAAGGCCAGTGGAAATTGTAGTAACGGAGGTGTGAGAACCTCGGGCTGGGCTGGGGGGGGGGGGGGGCTATAATTACGCGGAAATCGCAGATTGTAATCTGTGCTGTTCGCATTGAAACTATTAATTTAAATTATTTCTCTTCCCAAAGTTGATGCTTTTAAGGGGGTACTACACCCCTGCCCAATTTTGTGCCTATTTTCGCATTTTTCTCAAAAATTATAGCGCATTGGTGACAAGTAAGATATTATAGGGGCAAGGACTACAACTACTGCACTGGAAATTTTATTTCAGCACAGACAACAGTTGTGGAGTTACAGCCAAAAATGAGGGAAAACGAATATTTGATCAATAAATCAATAACTACTTGCCTTGAGTTGCTGAATTTTCAGTGCAGTAGTTGTAGTCTTTGCCCCTATAATATACATATCTTACCTGTCACCAATGCACTATAATTTTTAAAAAAAAAAAAAAAATAGGCACAAAATTGGCCAGGTGTAGTACCCTATAACCAAACAGATGACAAGAATCTTAAGATTTGGTATATAAAACAAATATTGACTGCTTTTTATTAGGGGCATGGTTAAAATATAGGCCCGCGGTGATCTCAAAACCATGACTATGCCGAGGGGGCATAGTCATGGTTTTGAACTCACCTCAAGTGGGCCTATAATTTTATTATATTAATTATTATGCCCCTCATAGCAGTCAATATTTGTATACTATTAGACTACCTGTGGCTTGCGCTATATGTGATTTGTATGATAGTTATTAGCAAACAAGTTTCAATGAAATTTTGTTTTTCATCATGATCATTTTTTACGTGGATGGGTGGGAGGGGTGAGTTCTTCAGTGTATTTCTTTTTATGTATTTCAATTTATAAATTTATTTTTATGGTCTGTCAATTATGATATTATTTTATTATTATACCGGTAATTATTTTCATACAGAAGTGGAAAGGCTTCATTTATACCAGTGAGACAACAAGCTAACTATTCATACACTGTACCAAGCTATAGCAGAAATAATGAGATTCTTAACATCATTGGCAAAAGAGCCAAAACATATCCTTTTGAATGGAGTTTCCACAACAATATGTATGGATTTGAGGTCTGCAGGTGATTTGATGAAATCATAAATGCATTTGATCACCCTGATTACATGGCTGCTGAATTCTCAATGTTATAGGGTGATGAAGCATGCCTTCTGGTGCTATAAATGTTTGTGTCAAATTAGTCACATTTATGAATTTTGCTTTGTGTATGTACTCAAGTCAAAAATCCAATAACCCACTCTACCATCAAAAATACTTTAAAGTAGATTAATAAATAAATAAGATTTCGGGGATCCATCCATTTAACCTTTAACCCTTCAAGTAACCTTTCGTAAGTTACGAATACCCTTTTACTAGACACAAATTTAAGAAGGGATCCTGTAGTAAATCCCTATTACTTACGAAGGGTGCCGATCATATAGTGAATTGGATTTTTTGAAGTGTTTTTCATTATGAAATATATTGGCCAAATGACAGCAATTGGCAGTGTTGTATATGAAGCTCCATGCAGTTGAATCACATTTAGAGCTCCATACAGACAAACTCCTCATACATTGACTAAAATGTGACCTGTTTTACTTTATTCATATTATGCTGTGCTCCAAAAATGCAAAAATCTGATTTTTGATGATTTTCTGATTTGCCAAAAAGTTGAGATATTTATGCCATCAGAAACCTGGGACTACATCATAATTGTGTGCATTTATAAACTCTCTCGCATATTCATTCGTTTAGCAATTTATATTTTTAATCCATTGACAGCCCCAAATTATAACACAGTAGTAAATGGGTCGCTGGAATGTAATTTTGCATAACTCGCAAATTCAATGTCTAAACCAATTATTGGCTATATATTGAACCATACCCTAAAATTAGGATGCTAACATCACAAAATACCCCTTTAAGAGCAAAAATATAAAAGTTAAATATTTTGGAAGGAACATTAAAGCCATTCAAATACATGTTGATTTCCTTAACTGATACTCACATTCAGAGTTAGTCTCTTGCGTAGCTTGGACAACATCTGAAGAACTCTACTCATGCAGTGATGACCATCAGATATTGAAATGGAAGAGGCTTTCAGATGAGACTAGTACTGTAGCCAATCTGTCGACTGATATCTATGCTACTGATATTCATTTCTTTCCTAAAGGACTTGGAGGAAAAGGCAAACAACCAGCTGCAGATATATTTGTCTTAAGTTCTGCTGATGGTAAGTGCAGTCTCTTTACGTGCACATGTTGATGTTACTAGCTTAAAGTTAGCTTAAGATCCGATCATCCCGTTCATGTAACATAACTCTTGTTTCTAGTGCATATACTTTTGAAGTTACAGACAAAAAATAGTGCCACCTAATTGTCCAAAATTTTGTGTGTGAAATTGTGACAGCAGGCACATGTACAATGTACACTACTGTATGTGACCCGAGATGACCTCCTATTCTTTATTGTAAGAAAGCTGTTTTGGATGGTCTTGATTTACACACAAATTGTTTTTGCGCTTTAACAAGTGTCGACTTGGTGGAACATAGATATGTGATAGTTTATGATCCAATTTTATGCCAGTACCAATGTAAGTCAACATCACTTAGGTTTTGGTTGTCAAAATTAATTTTTAGTGATTTTTTCTATTGAGCCCCACAGTAAAGCCATTTTTGGACCGTACATGCACATTCCACTTCCCTATGGACGAATAGCGACACCTATAGTGTGTGATGTGAGCCAGTGGAAATTGTAGTAATGGAGGTGTGAGTACCTCGGGCTGGGCTGGGGGGGGGGGCTATAATTACGCGGAAATCGCAGATTGTAATCTGATTCTTAAGATTTGGTATATAAAACAAATATTGACTGCTTTTTATTTGTTGCATGGTTAAAATTATAGGCCCGCGGTGATCTCAAAACCATGACTATGCCGAGGGGGCATAGTCATGGTTTTGAACTCACCTCAAGTGGGCCTATAATTTTATTATATTATGCCCCTCATAGCAGTCAATATTTGTATACTATTAGACTACCTGTGGCTTGCGCTATATGTGATTTGTATGATGGTTATGAGCAAGCAAGTTTCAATGAAAGTTTGTTTTTCATCATGATCATTTTTGACGTGGATGGGTAGGAGGGGTGAGTTCTTCAGTGTATTTCTTTTTATGTATTTCAATTTATAAATTTATTAGGTTTTGGTTGTCAAAATTAATTTTTAGTGATTTTTTCTATTGAGCCCCACAGTAAAGCCATTTTTGGACCGTACATGCACATTCCACTTCCCTATGGACGAATAGCGACACCTATAGTGTGTGATGTGAGCCTGCCTACACATGGGTAGATCATTTTATAAAGTATAACTATAAAGTGCTAAATTCAAATGTTGGTTGTAACTTTCAGGTAATGGTATTATTGAAGCATGAGTCCTTTTGGGATACCACTTTGGGTGCACTTCTACTGCCGCCTTGGTAAAATACCTTTATGACTCACTCAGTCCTGGGTAGCAGATAAATCCCAACCTTTGCTACTATTGTCAAATGTGATGTCAGTTTCAAACATCTACGTAGATACTTTACACATTGTAAAACTGGTGTTGTTTTGTTCTTGTGTCTGCAGGCAAATTCCACTTAGTGTCCAACTCAGGAAGAGTCGAAAAATCAGTGGATGCACATCGAGGTGCTGTACTTGCAGGAAGATGGAGTTATGATGGGACAGCTATGGCAACAGCCGGAGAGGATGGCCAAGTCAAGATTTGGTCACGTAGTGGCATGCTAAGATCAACTCTTGCTCAAACTGGTAAGTCTGGTTAGCAAAGGATTTATAGGCAATCAATTTGTAGATTACTGATTGTCTGCATTAACATGTTTTCCTATCAGTATTTCCTACAACAATAAAAACCCAAGCACCAAACAAACATACAATCCGCTTATTGTCACAACATCAAGTATGATACATGTAGCGTCAACTAGTTGGTAAGTTTTGAGGGTGCATATGTAAACTCTTAAATTTTATAACAAGTTCAAGAAAAAACAATGATAAAATATACCCCCTACACATTTATTTACTACATTAGATTTGCCGATCGCAAGGTCACTGTGCTTGTTGCGTGTGTGTACGTACACCTGTCAAACATGTGCTTTAATTACAGCATACATTTTGGAAAAACCTCCTGGCGCGTTGCTAGAAACGCGCAAGAAACAAAAATGAACTTTTTGCGCATGCGTTTGCAGGGAGGACCTAGTTTTGGTAGCAAGATGGTGGATCTGTGCAAAGGGTGAATAGTTTGTCACCTTTGATTCCTGCTGTAAAAGTGGATTAATTATTTTGTGCATGTTGCCAATCTTAGTTCTATGAAATAGCCACAAATGTATTGTTTTCATTATGTTATCTGCAGGTTCTCCAATCTATTCCATATCATGGGCACCTGATTCAGATCAAGTTTTATTCACCAATGGTAGACAACTAATCATCAAATCAATGCAAGCAAATGCCAAACCAACACAGGTAAATGATAACCTTCAGCACAGCTTGAATTATTTTAATACTAGTAATTGTTGTTGCTTTTATTATTATGATGCATTTCTGCTTTTCAAATCACTTATGACATAATTCTGCTCTTTCTGGGAGAGGAGGTTTAAGCTTTGTAAATGCACTGGACCTTTAGAAATACAACATGTTTTTAACGGGGACTTGACTTTATATTCAAATGTTTGTTTGTTTCCTGTTGATTGAAAACAAGAAAGAAAAATAAATCAACAAAAATGTACAAGAATTACGAAAAGGGCAGTGCAAACAAAGACTCTTTTAAAACAACATTTTCTATGCATTAAATAAATGATAGCGATGATAAAATAAAATAAATATTGAGTTTTGGTAGGTTTATACCGTCCAAAATGTAGGCTCTGTTGATTGGAGGACTGAGTACCGGTATAGTGAAAACATTCTAGTCCACCTTTCTGCACCCATCTAGATCAGCTTGGTCTTTGCATTTTGTTACAATTTTTTTTCTTGCTGTATCAAACTTGCAGTGGAAAGCACATGATGGTGTGATACTGAAGGTTGACTGGAATCCTGTCAATAATTTAATTCTGTCTGGTGCTGAAGACTGTCGCTACAAAGTATGGGATAGTTATGGACGTCAACTGTACAGCAGTCACCCACATGATTATCCGGTAGTATCTGTGTCTTGGGCACCTGATGGACAACTCTTTGCTGTTGGTTCATTCAACACTCTCAGATTATGTGACAAGACTGGGGTAAGTCTAACATACTTTCCATTATCTCTCTGTGTGCCTTTGCTCATATCTACAAGTAGGCTTTTGCTAAGTCTTGCTTTTAATGCAAAACTTCTATTATTTAAAAGCGGATGTTACTTTTTGTATCAGATTATAACAAATTTAGCCAGAATTAAGGCACTTTTTATATTGGAGTAGACTTGCAGAAATATTTCATATGTACAGAAGGGATGAATTGTCATGGTCAATTGTACATACTGATTATCCATGGCAAAAGTAAGCCAAATTCAAATATCATCTCTTTGATTGTAACAGGAATATGATGGGACAAAAACAAACCAAAATCACAAACAAACAAAGTAAATATCAACAACTGTTAGGCCACTCTTATTTTCAATTTCAAACCAATAAGTGACCATAGTTGAAGACATGCTTACATCAAAAACCAGCCCACATTATGACTGCTTTAAATAGTAATTTTGTCCATTATATTCTATTTCAGTGGTCATATGCATTAGAGAAACCCAACACAGGGAGTATCTTCAACATAGCATGGAGTGGGGATGGAACACAGATAGCAGGTGCTTGCGGTAATGGACATGTTATATTTGCACATATTATTGAAAGGTTAGTACTCTATGCAATGTAGGATTTATATTAAAAATGATGTTCTGAATTTAAAATGGGTTGACCAAGGATCATTGCATCAAAATGTAAACAAATACCTGCATCACACTAACAGTTGCTGTAATTGTGGGCCAATGTGCTTGTTGTCAAATGCTTGTAGCAATTATTAATGCTTGAGACAATTCAGTCATGGCCAAAATCATAGAACGACTTGTGACTGAGTTGCCTGGAGTTCAACTGGTAGTGATTTGACATTGGCCATGCTAAGGCTGTCTTATGGACATACCGCCTAGTCGATCACAAAGTCCTTTAATATTATTTCAATCTACAGAATTTTATCATGAGTGTGATTGACTATTAATATTGTAGGGTCAGGACCTTCTTCTCCCATGGGCTTTGTTGACTAAAAGTATGGCTGGCTCAATTTAGATCATCTTGAGAGAGTCCATGTTACAGGTCATATCCCATAACTTGTACTGTATTTAAAGTGATGCCAATGCACAGGAAGATAATGGCAATACACAATGCTGCCTTGGATAAATCCTAGATAGGAGGGTGTGTACTGAATAAGATCTAATAAATTTTTTACACATATGTATGGGCAAGGAACCTAGTGATTTCCTTTGCACACATATTGTACTTAATGTGAGAGGATACAGAAGTACATAGCATGATACTCATAACTAACCATGAAAAAGCTTTAGTAAATGACTAACTAATCAAGTTGGATGGTATTTGATGTGTTCAGTTATATGTTTTGTGCTTGGTACATTTTTCTCTTCTGATTCTGTAGTTTTTAAAACTTACTCTTTTTGAAGTGATTCTTTCATACATGTACATTTGATAAAATATGTATCCATTACATTTATTTTCTTGTTGTGCCAATTAGGAGACTGGAATGGAAAAGTTTTGAAGTACTTGTCACCTCCAAGAAAACCATCAATGTCAGAAATGTTACCAACGATGCCAGAGAAACGTTAGAATTCAGAGATCGTATCATCAAGACAGGGCTGGCTTTTGAACATCTTGTGGTAGCTACTACTTCACAGTGCTATGTGTATAGGTAAGAATGGATGGAGTGAGATCTTGGAATGATAACATTTCTGCATTGCACACTTTTTGTAAAAGTGGGTATTTTTGTGCTACTTCTATATTTCATGCTCCGACTGCTACCTGTACCTCAAAAAATAATATTGGGAGAATATGAGGTTAAACATTTCATTTCATTCGACTGCAGAGCAAGCGCTCCAGGTGCCACGATGCATTGCTAGTGAGGCAATAGCATATGGTTGTAAATCATTGTTGATATCCCCAACAGCTTCTGTATATAAGTCAGATAGCTTGTCCTTTGACATTCTGTCATGTGTCAAATTGACTTCTGCCATGTGGTGGGCAGGCTTGCAAAACCCGCGATTTGGTAGCCAAATTGGGCGACTTTTGACAATTTCCTGTCCATTAAAACCAATGGTTAAGAACAAATTTGGGCGACTTTCCAATATTGGCTCCCGCGACTTCCGATAGTTTCCTGCCCCATAGAAGCCAATGGTAAAGAGAAAAATTGGGCGACTTTTTGATTATTTGACCCGCAATTCGGGCTGAAATCATTGGCAACCCTGGTGGTGGGACATAAAGAGCATATCTTCTCCAGGGCTCCTCCACTGGCATCCTCATGAAGCGAAGAAGGTGAAATTGACACTGCCTTACTAGATTGGTGAGAGGCTGGGTGTCAGTCATAACATAGAAGCGGGCAATGCCCATACAGTCAAGGCACTTGATGTTAAGCATTATCCTGCAGCATGATGTAGGAAATTATTTAATCTTATTTAGACAACAATGATTTACACAGCTGGGAAACTGCTGCACCATTGTTAACTGAAGAATACTGGTCTCCATATCAGTATACAAATACCATAATACATGACTGATAGACTTGTCTTTTGATTTGTGTTACAGCACAAAGAATTGGAATACACCCATGATATTTGACTTGAAAGAAGGAACAGTGACACTCCTTGTGCTAGCTGAAAAGTAAGTTGCATTGATTAATATTTACAAGAGTTGCTATTCATTGTCAGGGCCGGATTTACCTTTTTGGGGGCCCTGGGCCAGGCCAAAATTCGGAGGCCCCCAAACTCACCGTGCGGAAGGCATGTGCACTGAAGTGGCCAAGTTTTGGTTTAGGTATAAGATCGCGATACCAACAGTGGCGGAGGGGGGAGTATTACAAAATTTAGGCTTAGACGAGCATAAATATTACTAGGACATTTGCGCGCAAAAATTTTGTACATTTCAGACTTGAGACTATTTTAGCCCAAAACGAAGGTGGATTTTGCTATATAACGAGCCAGTGAGCACAAAATTGTTAAAATTTACCCTATTTTGGCCCAAAACATTGTGTTTTTTTGGGCTAAAAAGGAAGATGCACAGGGCAATTTGGGGGCCCCTAAATTTGGCCCAATGGTAAATCCGGCCCTGTTCATTGTCATGAAAATATACAGCAGTAATTTATATGGTTAGAATGTAGATGTTGATGATGCAGTGTTTCATTAAGCATGCATGACTTTTGGTGTCAATACCACAATGATTTTTCCACATCTTACTTCAATTGAATAAAGTATAGTACAAGCTGTATCAAAATTATTCGTACCCATCACTTTTCATTGATAATGGATGAGTCTTGCGCATCAAAATGCAACATGAGCCAAATAATTTATAGATTATTTGTATAAAAAGTCATAAACTTTATTCTTTATTCTGGACATTTCAAGAGTATCCAATATAATGTTGCTTTTGGATTTTTCAATAAACATCATGATTGAAAATCATCTCTCTCACCCTCTCTGTATCTGTTTGTCAGTTTGTCTCCGTTTCATGTGTTCACTTCTTATGTATATATAATTGACAGAACTCCAATAAGGTAGAATCAAAGAGTACCAACTCTGTCATGTTTGTGTGTCACACGTGGAGGCAATGTAACATACCTCCGGATTATTTTGCTATACGCCTGGCAAATTTTGATTCGGAGTCAGTACTTGTTTGTTTGCATTTAACGTGTTGTGCCAAGTCACACGCTAAGCGCTGTGTACTCAAACGTTTGTAATGCACAAGCTGAAAGACCCAAATTATTGTTCAATTTCAGGCTATTGCCTAGAAATGCCGGATGTACATTATCTGCCCTCCATGAGCAACAAACCAAGAGGGAGGATTTACCATAGTGTTACGTATATGGTGCAATATTGAGCCAGTAATCTTTGGGTAGAATATCTTTGGAGAACTTGTAAAAAAGAATTGTTTAGTAATTTTTGCTTTTTTTTTAACATTAGCAAGCAATCAAACTATCCAAGAACTAAAATATTGTCAAGAAGTTGTTTTCCGGTTTTAAAAGTTTTATGTTAAATAGGGATAGTCCCGATTTTTGGCGTGAAACCTCTTTTGTTCAGGACAAATTCTGATTGGTAGCCAAAGTCCTCTGGATTGATCAATCTTTTGTTCAGAGCAAAGCCTGATTGGTCACTGAAATCCTGTACCAATCGATTGGGGCTGTTCCGTTTTGTGTCCAAACTCCCTGGCCAGGTTGTTCGTGTTCATATTTTTTTTTTTTTATTCATGTGCGGGAGCAAGTATATTGACGAATGTCCTTTCCTCTAAATATTGAGTCAGTGGAACTTGCCCTTTCACAAATAGGGAGGGAGTAAAGTGGAAGTAAGAGCGGCGAAATCGCCGTGACATCCGGGTCTGAACCAGATCAGATCAGTTCTGTCGGGCCGTTCGTGGGCTAGAGACATGCGTCTGGTTTTGCTTAAAAATGTTTCAATTTGTTTTATAGGTTTTTCATCAAAAATTTAGTGTGGGAATAACTCCACCTTGAGAGTGAATTCCCTACACAAGTTTGGTCAAAAATTTTAGCTCGACCAACGTCGAGAAAGCAAAAAGAAATGTGTTTTAAAATATAAACACGTGTGAAATTTTGAGAAAACAAAATGGCGTCGAACATGTCCAAAGCCTTTCGCCATACAGAAGTGATGGTTTGGTAAGTGTCGTAAACCTTAAAATCTGTTCCACTGACTGACTGCCCTCCATTTATCCATGTTTGAAAATATTATCAGAGATGTGTGAGGAATTATATTGGCGTTCTATTACGGGACACAAATAGAAAATGGGGAAAAATTGTTGTTGGTTTGCGAGAAACTCAGACACCGTTGCCTCAAATTTTAAAAAGTCCACGGCGTTGTGATATGCTGTGGCTTCTTCATTCGGTGATACCGAAAATTGATTTGGCGAATATTTTGATTATTTGAATTGATTGATGTCATATTTTTGTTAAGCTTAAGAATTGCACTTTTGTATTTGCCTCAAAATTTAAAAAAAAGTCCACGGCGTTTTGAATGCTGTGGCTTCTTTATTCGAATTCGAAAATTAATTTGTGTATTATTTGGATGTTCTGAATTGATTGGTGATATATTTTTGGTAAGATTAAGATTTGCACTTTTTTTTTTTTTTTTTTTCGCAGAAGCACATACAAATAATTTTGTTGTTATTTTGATGTGAAGTGACAATTTTGTTGGAAAATTAAGTTGCATAATTCAATTTGAATAATCAACAATGTCATGATCGTCTTCATGAATGTTGGTGTCTGGTTTTCTCGAGAAACAAATTAACCTCGGTGCTGAAAATTTTAGCACATGAGTTTGTGGCCGTGAGAAAATGTGGGAGACGACAAAAATGGTTTTATAAGCTTAAACTTTGTTTAAATTTAAAATTAATTGATGAATAATTTTCATTAATCAACTTTCATGACTTTCATCCAAATTTTTGAAAGGGAAATGATCGATTCAATTGAACGGTCAGGTTGATTGATTTTATTGGAAAGGTATTTACCGATCACTTGATCGGATTGATTATTAGAAGTTGATTGATCAATAATTTTTATTAATCAACTTTCATCCAAATTTTGAAAGGGAAATGATCGATTCAATTGATCGGTCGGGTTGATTGATTTTATTGGAAAGGTATTTACCGATCACTTGATCGGATTGATTATTAGAAATTGATTGATCAATAATTTTTATTAATCAACTTTCATCCAAATTTTGAAAGGAAATGATCGATTCAATTGAGCGGTCAGGTTGATTGATTTTATTGGAAAGGTATTTACCGATCACTTGATCGGATTGATTATTAGAAATTGATTGATCAATAATTTTTGTTAATCAACTTTCATCCAAATTTTTGAAAGGGAAATGATCGATTCAATTGATCGGTCAGGTTGATTGATTTTATTGGAAGGTATTTACCGATCACTTGATCGGATTGATTATTAGAAATTGATTGATCAATAATTTTTGTTAATCAACTTTCATCCAAATTTTGAAAGGGAAATGATCGATTCAATTGATCGGTCGGGTTGATTGATTTTATTGGAAAGGTATTTACCGATCACTTGATCGGATTGATTATTAGAAATTGATTGATCAATAATTTTTATTAATCAACTTTCATCCAAAATTTTGAAAGGGTGTTGGTCGGTGCATTTTATCGATCAGCACTGGGGTATTTAGGGTTTCACACTTGATCAGATTGATTATTGGAAATTGATTGATCAATAATTTTTATTAATCAACTTTCATCCAAAATTTTGAAAGGGTGTTGGTCGGTGCATTTTATCGATCAGCACTGGGGTATTTAGGGTTTCACACTTGATCAGATTGATTATTAGAAATTGATTGATCAATAATTTTTATTAATCAACTTTCATCCAAAATTTTGAAAGGGTGTTGGTCGGTGCATTTTATCGATCAGCACTGGGGTATTTAGGGTTTCACACTTGATCAGATTGATTATTAGAAATTGATTGATCGATAATTTTTATTAATCAACTTTCATCCAAAAATTTTGAAAGGGTGTTGGTCGGTGCATTTTATCGATCAGCACTTGGGGTATTTAGGGTTTCACAAATTGGTCAGTTATAATATTGACAAATTACTTGAAAAGTAATAAGCCGATTGATTAATCGGGAATTTATTTTGTCTCGATTCATGTTGAATCGTTATTTTATGAGAAACAAATCTCAAATATTGTGTCCCTGGTTCCATTATACCAGAGAAATTGAATTTGCTATTTAAATTTATATTTATATTTATATTTTGCAATTCAAAAATAATTAATAAATTTACTGAACTGTAAAACCTAGATTCAGGGTGAATTTATTTCGTCTCAAGGTCAAGAGTATAAATTAGGCACTTGATTCCCCTTCATATTTTTCAATTTTAAGGCCACGCTACCCACGGCCAGGAATTGTCGGACTTCGTCGCAAGTCCGACTTTTATTCCAATTTTCCCAAACCCCTGGTCTGTGACAATATTAGTGAATATTGCAAAAGAAAAGAGATTAGGAAGTAGCAATGAATGTTATTGAAATTGGTCATTCAGAAAGTTTGAAAACTGTATCAAAAATCAATCAACATACAGAACTTGAAATTTGCAACCTGATGATTTGAAATAACCATGATGATCTGTTGATGTTTGACACCTTTATTGCAGACATTTTGCTGTTGTTGATGGAGCTGGTATTCATCTTTATTCTTATGAGGTAAGGCTCATTCAACTTTCACATTCAAATTGCATTTTGATATATAAATTCACTCCACGTGAAACAAATTCATAAACGCAATAATATTTGTGAGGCAAATAACAGTTAACTTTTGATATTAATATAAGTGCATTTCATACATTGATATTTGTTAATGCACGTAGGTGTCACTTTGAATTTACACCAACATATTTCTCCATATTTACAATGTACGTAGTAATGGCTAATTACAGGTGAGGTTTTATCGGGCCTCTAATGAGGTGGTTTTCCATGTTGATTTTAGGATAGTTAAGGTGTAATTAAAAAGGCAATCAACATTCTTTCATGATATTTATGAATGAGGTTAGTGACTAGAAATGATTTTACTGATGTTCAAATGACAAATATAAATGCATTATTTTCATCACGATGCACTCCCCCCCCCTTCGATGTTGTCCATTGGTAAAATAAAACAGTGCATGAATTGGTATTTGTCATCTAGTCATTAACCTCTGAAAAATTCACTTGAACCAAAACAACAAAAACAAACAACCCTACCACCAACCAAATGGATATTGCATTTATTACCTTTGTGTATACAATGTCTTCATTCATCTTACAGGGAAGGTTACTTTCCTCACCCAAGTTTGCAGGGATGAGAGCTGATACATTAAGTGCCCAAACTCTTGGTATAAGCAATGACACAGTGGCTATACGAGACAAGGCAGATGAGAAGTTGGTTCACTTATTTGAGAGCTCTAGTGGCAAAACATTGGACAGTAAGCCACTTAAACACAAGGTATTACACATTGAGAAAATAAATTATTAATTTGCTAACCATTAGATCAGGCTTGTAAGGTGTTGATTGGAAGTATGCTTGGTTGATTTTCTTAATTGATCCTAAAACTAACTATAGCTAAAATAATAGTTTCTCGATCATGAGAGTATGAATGTACTGCGTGCACTGCGTAATGTTGCAAGTTTAGTGGAATGACACGATAGCGCGATCGATTGCGCATGCACAGGAAATGCAGAGCGTGTGTGGTAGGCGTTGTACGCCGACACAATTGTCATTGCGTGCATATTGAGCTCTCATGATCGAGAAACTATTATTTTAGCTATAATCCTATACCATTCAGCAAATTACTTCAGCGGTGTCCGTCTGCTTTGTCTGATTATTGCGTAAAAAGAACAAGGTCACGTGTTACTACGGAGCTTGACCAGCGAATGAAGTGCCGATGTGATGATGACGTGATTCAATTAGCCAATCAGAATCCCACTCCTGTATACACCATAAACTGCGCCAAATTTACGACCGCTGAAGTTCTCTGCTGAAAACTTTAGTAAACTAGTCTTTATAAACAGGCATATCAAAAGTTGTTTAATACTGGTTAAGTCCTAATATGTTGACAACTATTTCCTTTGTACACATAGCTTGATGTTTTAGAAGTATCATTGGACTGCTGTGGTCCTGCGTCAGAAAGACGATTGGCTTTAGTGGACAAGAATCGAGACCTGTACCTGACCAATGTGAGAACTTTTGGCAAACCACCCAAGATAGTCAAGTTAGGTGAGTGATGGGAGTTCCTGATTAGATCTCGCTACATCTAACTTATTAAAAATACTAAATCGGTCAAAGTTTTCAAAAATGTAATCACATAAGGTGTGTCATCACTTGCATTACAAAATCACTTTTTTTTCTGTTACATCATATTATTGAATGAAAATAGCCATTGAAGTGATCACTCATGTTGAAAATTATCATCATTTTTGAAGTGCAATTATTAGTAATAAGATAAGGTAAAATAAGATAAGATATGTATTTCCATCAAATAACATCAAGCAAACAAAACATATGAGAAATGATGTATCTCTTATACAAATCAATATAACAAAATACAAATAATATATACATAAAATTACAACCAGATAAAATGAATTTTGCTAAGCACACCCAGGTTCTTAAGCTACAAATTGTACACATTGTCTAGCTGTTGTATGTTATAATTTGGCATATATAGATTGAGCAGTTAATGTTTTCCTGATTTTGTTTTTTCAATCTTTATAGGCAACATGGTGACTAGTCTGGCTTGGAATGATAGTACCAATATGTTGGCAGCCTTATCTGATAGTAAGCTTACAGTATGGTTCTATCCCAGTGCTGTCTATGTTGATAGAGATCTATTGGCTATTACTCTCATGGAAAAAGATTCAAGGTAAAAAACTATGTAGGGTTTGCAGGTAGAAGAATCATGATGATAGATGCACAACAGTGGCTAAAAACAATACCTTATTCTTATTCTTAAACACTTAAATTTAAATAAAAATATTAATCATAAGTTTACCAAATTTAATCAAATTTAATCCTACATTGTACAAAGAATTACCTAGGGCTTAGAATCGACCAGTCCCGTTGTTGCTATGTACCTCTGATTGGTTCAAATAGCACGTACGAGTATTGTGTTGACTAGCACATGCTGAACTGTGTTATATCGTGTCATATCACACGGCTAAGAACCAATAAGATTGCAGGAACTTTCTCAAATAATAAGAATGTGTAATATAGCATTTTCCTCAAAAATTATAGCGCACTGGTGACAAGTAAGATATGTATATTATAGGGGCAAGGACTACAACTACTGCACTGAAAATTTTGCAACTCAAGACAAGTAGTTATTGATTTATTGATCAAATATTGGTTTTCCCTCATTTTTGACTGTAACTCCACAACTGTTGTCTGTGTTGAAATAAAATTTCCAGTTGTAGTCATTGCCCCTATAATATACATATCTTACTTGTCACCAATGCTCTATAATTTTTGAGAAAAATGCAAAAATAGGCACTAAATTAGGCAAGGGTGTAGTACCCCCTTAAGAGAGTGAAGGTTTAAGGTCCTCATTGGCATTCTTGATTTGTTGTTGTGATTTTGAAATAATGTTGATTTGATTTGACTTGATTTACCAACATTGAACTCATGTTTGAATATGTTACATGGTATGTTTCTATTGTTTGCAGTGAATTTGGAAAGAATCCGCAGATAGTGGCTTTCCTTGGCAATCATGTGATTATTCGTCGAGCAGACGGTGCACTTGTAAGCACTGGAATCTCTCCTTACCCTGCCTTGTTGCATGACTTGGTTACATCTAGTAGATGGGAAGATGCTATGCGTCTATGTCGCTTCTGTAAGGTAAGGAATGTGACTGATGGCACCATCATAACTGGCTGCTCCCAATGCCAGAAATAAAGCACTCATATTTTGGAATTATAAAATATTGCCTTGTTTTCGCCAAATGAAACATAGCTAAATCCTATTCCTTTAGTTAGTTCTAACTGGCAATAAAAGTCAAGTTTGAATATTTTACAATTTGAGGGAAAATTGGCCAAAACCATGCCATTTTGCATGTTTTCTTACAATTGTAGTCACAAAATTCTAAGACTCTGCACAAGTCTTGGCATTCAAAATCCTAAGTATAGTTTAAAGAGTTAGCTCACAAATTTATTATTTTATGTTATTTTTAATAATTGGTTATGAAAAGGATTAGAAAATGTGTTTGCCAAACTTTAGAATGTATATCTTGAAATTACTCTTTGTACATGATTGTCACAGCATACAAAAACACTCTAAAGACACATGTTTTTGTCTCTTTTTCAAAAATTGACCAAATTTGACTATTTTTGCCAGTTAGAACAAACCTGAGACTATTATACCTGATAGTCTCAGGAACAAACTAATGGATTAGGATTTAGCTGTGTTTTGTTTGCCAAAACAGGATAATATTTTTTAATCCAAGAAAATCAGTGCTGTTTATCTGGAATATTGAGTAAATACCCACACATCCCAGTATGTACAAATCCTGGTCAATGATAAAAATTTGTATTCCTTGGCTGAGGTGAGGGAAAGAATGTGATCACTATGGTGACTTATCGATGTGGACTGCCAATCGCAGACAACAGTTTACCATTATATACATATATCAAATTACCTGCTTAAGATAATTATTTCAGTATAGAATATACTTGTTTTCATTACGGCCATACATACAATACATACAAATTTCACTTATATAGCCCCCTCTTGCATTACATGTTATTTGCTTAATTTTATTGCACAATTTAACTTCATTTTGTAATTCTGGGACTATTTGTTGTAAAATGGAGGCATAACATGTTACCATAGAGATTGGATTGAAAAGGATGCTATGATCATGTGCTCATTAGTGTGGATGCTATGCTATCATATTGTTCTCATTTTGGTCATTTTGAGCACTATGTATAGGCCTGTAGCCAAAAAAAAAAAGTAAGAGGGGGTAATTTAACATGTATTCTTAGTCAGTGGGAGTGGTCTATTACGTAGACACATAATCTGATTGGACAATCACATTATTTTGGGTGTCGTCTATCAGGCTGTAGACGACCCCACGTCATCATGCGTGTTGATAACGCGGAACACACTCATAGCGGTGCGCGTATTTATCGCATTGTATGCATAGACGCAGTGCGGAATACTCGCACTCGCTAGCAGTACGCGCAACAAAAGATGTAAAGTCGTAAACAAGTTTCGTTCATTTTAGAAAATGGTGAGTTTTTATGACGGTAACTTAATTTTTGCTTTAAAAAATAGATAGTTATTGAAATAATATTTAACTGACTAAGAATGAGAATAAACGATAGGAATTTTTATTTTGACCTATGATAGACGACAGGCAGGTCAAATATTTTTATCGTAGTGGATACCGCCTGCGCCGGCATCCACTACTCAAAATATTGGACCTGCCTGTTGTGTATCACACGGTAGAGGATAGTTAGAATAAAAATTCCTATCGTTTATTCTCTAATTAAATGCCCTTTATGTTTAGTGGTTTTGAAACAAAGGTGATTAGCCAAGCAGATGTACCACCATGCAGACCAAAGAACCATACATGTACACCTTGTGGCCATATACTTTGTTCTTTATTACATGTTTGAATGACTTGGCCAGCAGTGTTGAGTGCAAATTGTCAGCAAGCTACTTTATTCCCACATCAATTATATGGTGTGACCATCGACATAAAAATAGGACAATACCCCTGTAGAATAACCTCAAAGAAAACATACTCCAAGCTCTAAGTAACCAAGCATGCAAAGCACACCTACAGGCTCAGTAACCACGCTTAACCCCCGCACAAGCTTGGCTGTCATACCCAGACTTTCTGGGTCCTGCCAATATCAGAGTTGAAGTTGAAATTGAGAGTCCACAAGACCTTCCCCTATTGTACTATCATGGTTATAATCAATCAGCGATGAGTAGATTTTATCGATTGAGCTAGGCTGGTTATGAACCACTGTTATCGGATACTTGCCAACATTGGAAAATCAAAAACAGGGACAATCTTATGCGAAGCGGCGCGAACGTCACGGCTGGGGGTAAAGGGGAGAATTTAATTTGTATCCATTTTGAAATCCATTCAGGTGATGACTCGCGTTGAATAGCGTAAACCGTTTATCTCACTCGAGTGGGTTAGGAATTTTTTGTGGACTCCTCTCCTATTTTTATCTAGATGGTGTGACCCATTAACTAGAATATTGATGGAACTCAAAAGCTGTAGGCAGTCCATTGTTGAAGTCTTCTTTCTCAATACTTGAATGGTGTGAATAAAGAGTTTAACTTCAACACTACACTATTTGTCGCTCATCTGGAATGAATGGTGTGATTAGGTGTGATAAGGTCAAGTGCATTGTTGACAAAATAGGATCTTTGCAAGTCACACCATCTAGATAAATTCCGAAATTTATTTATTTTATTTTATTTATCATATGCTGCTCTTTTAATGGAAATCTGGCTATTCTTTTTACGGTTTGTTCCTTAATTCCAATTGGTCTATAAATAACTTAAATTTTCTCACACAAGTGTGCACAAATAAATTGTGAAAGATTGTACAATAATGAAAGAATTTAGGATATCCATGACTAGTTATGTGAGTTATGATAAAGGCACCCTGTAATGAATGTGAAAAATTATTTTTTGTGTTGTATTTAATATCATGTAAAAAATGAATTTTTATTTAATATTAAATTTCAGTAGAAACTGATAATATTTTACTCCTTGCATTGCCTAGTCTTGTGAATTTTAAACCATGCTGAACTTGACTTAAGGATATGGGAACTAGCTGTGTGAAATTTGTTTTGAAGATATATATCAACAATGATTAGCCTATTCACTGCTAAACCTGTGGAAATATAATTGCTGCTTTCAATCCAGCAGTGATTGTTCAACTGTCTATCATTATAGGCTGAAAAGTTCAATTTGAACTTT
Organism: Amphiura filiformis; assembly: GCF_039555335.1. Lineage (NCBI taxonomy): Eukaryota > Metazoa > Echinodermata > Ophiuroidea > Amphilepidida > Amphiuridae > Amphiura > Amphiura filiformis. Next base: position 75,959,553 of record NC_092633.1, read on the forward strand.
GCCCTCTTGTCATGTAATGACACAATGTGAATGATGATGACATCATCCTCCTGTCAATCACCATCTTTGTTTTGAGACAAGTCAGTGGCATTTCTGACAAGTAAAATGTGTTATAGCATAGACATCAAGGCTTGCGTAATTTACAGCTTTGATTACTAGTTACTGGTCACTATTTTGAAGGAATTGGCTCACTGCAGCTGAAGGGATTATCCCATTATGCATTGCAGTGGGTCTACTTGCTCCATAGCTAATGTATACTAAAATAAGTAAAAGCCGCTTAAATATTGAGAGCTATGGATATGTTCCACAATACTTCAGGGGTCATTTAAAAAAAAGTAATTGAAAGTTAAAGACAGGGATTTTGTGTACATTTTCTATAGCAAATGCAGTTCTATTATGATACCACAAAGCATATAATGGGTCAGGATTGAGTCACCACAAAATTAACCAAATCACAAAAATATCTGTATGTGAAATTATTGGCTTAATAATGTGGTAATTGTTCCTAGAGGCTGTATCTGATATCCTGTTGTTGTTGTTGTTTTTTAATGATATTTATACCCGCATGCGAAGCATGGACGGGTATATTCTTATTCTGTGGTTTCTTCTCCTCCTCCTCCTTTTCCTCCTCCTTCTCCTCCATCAAACACATTATTCTGTCAAGGCTAGCGTTAAAACTACAAAGGCCCTGGGGCCCATATGTGAGTACACTTATGGGCCCTACCCATCAGAAGTGCCTTTTGCCCATCTTGGCCCCAGAGGTCAAGGTCACCGGCCCCAGGGGCCCAAATGTTAAAATACAAAGCATGCCGTTTCTCATCAAATGAAGCAGCCTCAGGGCCCTGAGTTTGTACACTGATAGCCCTAGGGGTACTCTATATTTACAAATATACACGAGCCCCATATGTTATATATTGTGGGCCCCAAGGGCCCAAATGTTAAAATATGGTGCAACAGATTGACAAGCCTAGCTCTATAAGTATAAGATGACTAGGGCTCATATGTGGCATATGTATGGGCCCTAAGTTGTAGATGTGCCTTTTGCCCATTTTGGCCCCATATGTATAAGGCTAGGGGCCCCAGGGGCCTAAATGTTAAAACAAAGGGCCGGTCGTTTCTCAGCAAATAAAGTAGCTACAGGGTTCAGATTTGGTATATAGATAGGTCTTTAGTATTATATTGTCATATGTATATATAACCCCATATGTCTCATAATATGGGCCCCAGGGCCCCAAAAGCTAAAACATAGGGCCGGCCGTTACTCAGTAAATAAAGCAGCTACAATGCCCAGCTTGAGTTTTCTGATAGTACTTGAGAATTATACTTCAACATATGTACATGAGCCCCATAAGTCAAATATTATGAGCCCCAGGGCCCCAAATGTTAAAACAAAGGGCCGGCCGTTTCTTATCAAATAAAGCAGCTTCAGGGTTCAGAGTTTGTACACAGATTGCACCTGAGAATTATATAGTTATATGTATATATGAGCCCCATATGTCACATAATATGGGTCCAGGGTCCCAAACGCTAAAACAGGGCCGGCAGTAAATAAAGCAGCTACATTATTGGAAATACCAGCGGGAAGCGTTAAGGCTGTTCCAGTTAAATTACATACCCATTGGCTGTTCCATTTTATTTACATACTCCCTCTGAAATGTCCCCCCAAAAGGCTCTTCCGTTTAATTTACATACTCCCTCTGAAATGGCTGTTCCATTTAATTTACATACTCCCTCTGGAATAGTTTCCCCTGAATCGTATTGCATAGCCTCACTGTGAGTAAGAGAGACTGACAACAGCAACCTATGGAGAGTAAGAGAGCGACTCCCCTGGGAGGGACTTTTACAATTTCTTTATTTTAAGTGCTACGACAGTGCAACCTACATTCAATTAAAGCTTGTGAATTGGACTTTCACTTTTTACACATTTTCTGCCCAATTGGGTGACTTTTTACAATTTTTTTATTTTAAGTCCTCAGAAATGAGGACTGTAAGTTTGGGTACACCGATAACATGCGGGTATAGCCGTATTTGTGTACAAATATATAGCCTTCTAGTTGTGTTCATGACTGATTTAATTTTGTATTAACTACAGTGTTTGTTTGCTATGTGATCCAAACTGCAAGATATTTGTAAAAATATTATTATTATTAGTTTTTGTTTTTAAATATGTGTACTTGTTTGTCAGCTGCACAGTGGTTAAATGTAAAAAATCATAATGATAATTTAGAAAAGTTATATACTGTTTTTCAATAAATCTTTGATGTCATCTCATTTGTAAATAAACTTAATCAGAAAAAAAAAACATTTTGAAAACACTTTTCTTGCATACTTCAATCCCGAACATACCATATTTTGTGTCTGGATTTCTAAATTGAAAAATCCAAACAAGAAATGTGCAGTACATTTAGGTGTATATAGAAGCAATGCTATGACCTGTTGATGATATGTTTGTTATTTCAGGATCAGGCACTATGGGCATGTCTGGCAGCTATGGCAGCATATGCCAAAGAACTCAATACAGCAGAAGTTGCTTATGCAGCCATTGATGCGGTAAGAGTCATGACCTCCCTGGTATTGTACAGTGTGTCTTTTGCTTGACCAGTCATGTATGGCACAATATTCGGAAGTTCATGCTTTGTGAATATAATAACTTTCTAGAAAGGCCAGGGTTGTTTGATTTAAAGGGGCATTTCGTGATCCACAGCCTCATCCCCCCAAAAAAAAAAAAAAAAAAGTTGAGATTTTTATATCACTGGAAACCTCTGGCTACATAATGTTTATGTACAAAATATTTCTTGCAGAATAATTCGTTTTGCAAAGATATTGTGAAATTTTAATTTCGTTCTGGTGCACCAGAACGAAATTACAACGCATTGTCTATGGAGCAGTGTAATATACATAATCATGCATAACTCGCAAACGCAAAATCGGAATCAACTGAAATTTTGGGAATAGGTTTATTTCGTGGATATGTACTGAAAAATGTCATAAAAAGAGGATGCTAGGATCACGAAACACTCCTTTAAATCATGATTTTTGATAAATGTAAACTGTTCATTTCTTCATTGAATTGACTTTTTTACTTCATTCCTAATGTTTCTACAACTTTTGGATACAATTAAAATACCTCTATGATGTCACTTTAGCTATTGCAAAAAAATCATCTTCAAGTGCAGGTTTTTTCCATTGATTTAACCAATTTTTTTTCTTTAAATTTTCACAAGTGAAAACATGTTTCGATTTTTTGTATATACCTGATAGGATTTTGCACATGTCTAGAATTCCACTGGTCTCTTTTGACTCGATCATGGGGTATAGCAGTTCTTGGAATAAAAAAAATCCAACAAATCGATTGAAATAAAAAAATAATCCAATTTAAGTGAAAAAGAAATTTTTTTTTAAATAAAACAATTAGCATCCCTGAATAAAGGGCTGTGCAATAATTTTTTTTTTTTTTTTGGGGAGATTAAAATTGGAGGCAAGAATTTTGTGGCTAGCCAAAAAAAGGGGGGGAAAGTGAAAGCAAATTTTGGCACACATTCATAGTGCGCCTACAGCTTAGGAAAACAGTACATAAACACTTACATTTTTCTGATCGCTATGCTCGCAATATATATCTAGACCATTTAAGGTTTGCAAATTGGGATCCCAAAAATTTGGCATATGGAAAGGGGAGGGAAAAGTCTAACTGCAAGGAAAATATGGGATTTACTGAAAAGGTCAAATATAATTGAAGACCGAATTAAAAAGACTAGCTTGCGTATGACGTCCTTTTCAACCAGACCAAAAATGCCATACGCGCAGGTCAGCAACCAATCACGGCGCTTTTGTCATGACGTCAGATGCAAACTAGTCTTTTTTAATTTGGTCTTTAATTATACCATGTTGGATTCAGTGTTTGCAGATAGAAATATATTGTTGATTTGTTTTTCAGTGTTTTTAATATGAAAAAAATTGATTTCTCTAAAGTGTGTTAATTTGTATGTTATTTTTAGAAAACAGAAAACAAAATGGAGAATTTTATCTCTACACTTATCATAGAGGGTCAAATTGGTGGACACCAGGAGATGCCCCTCTCCACCTGACTCCTGATACCTGAACATGTAAATTCAGACTTGCAAAATGATTTTAGTACTCAATTAATCCAACTTCTAGGAATAGTAGTCTAAAGCTGAAAGTGTACTTGATCACTTTTACAGAAAGCATTAAATCGCATACTTTCCTTTATCATGTTTATTGACTTCAGTTTTCAGATTGTCAAGCTGATGATCAATAACAATTGCTTGTCGGGTGAGACTACTTGATATCAGCCTAGGTCACAAAGAATCAATGTTGAATAAAACTTATTTCCACTATTAATAGGAAGAAATAACATGGATATGCACTATTTCATTCATCGCCATGGTGAACAATAAGGCTTTCTTGCACAAACATGGTGATCCGTTGGGTTTGTTCATTAAGGGGTAGTACACACCAACTGCCTCACTCTCAGGAGAAAATATTTGTTATTGATTACATTGGTAATGTGCCCAGAGTCAGTTTTGAAGGTAAATTATGTGATTTATTTTGACTATTTTGGAAAAGATCTTTTCTGCTTGAGAATGACCAAAATAATACCGGTGACTTAAGGAATCAGATAGCAACATTTACACAGTATTTTTTATGGGACCTGAGAGCACACCAGACACACCAAATTGCATTCTGAATACAAGGAATGTCTTTCTGATATCAAATTATAATTTTGATTTTGCTAAATAATACAAATTTTATGGCAAATTATTAAAAATTGATATTTTTGATATTTAACAGTCCTGGAAGTAAACTGTATAAAGCTAATGATATCTACTTAAAGTGTATGTAGCTGGGAGGAACAGCCATCCATCATTTAAAAATGTTGACCTTTTCTATTGAAGATATATTTTTTTCCCAAAAGACCTCAAAGTGACAAAATCGTGAGCGGCGATTGTTGGTGGTATTGAAGAATACATAGTTTATTTAATTATTGTAAATGAAATATTATACATATCCAATATCCATGTAACACTGTATGTACACTTTGTGCGGAAAGATCATAACACATCAAAAGGACCAAACTCAGTCACAATTAACAGAGCAGCAACATTATGTGCTGGTATTAGTTAGCGATTTTTGTTGTTTTGCTTAATCTGTTTGGGTGAAAATTGGACATATCTGATGGTGAAAACTAACATTTTGTGAGAAAAAATACAAATCAATTTTGATGGAAATGGTTTTAAGTTAATGTTATAATTTATCACAGTTGATGGATTATGACAACATTTCATACCAAATTTTTTTTTTTGTGATCTCTATACCATGGGTTTATTTAAACATGTATTTGCTTCTCTTTTACAGGCAGATAAAGTGGAATACATTTTATACATCAAAGACCTGCCACTGAAAGAAGCTCGCAATGCAGAGATGGCGCTTTTTTGCGGCAACCACCAAGACGCTGAGGGCGTTCTGCTGCAGGCTAGCATGGTATTTCGGGCAATCATGATGAATATCACACTGTACAATTGGGACAGGTATGTAGCAGAATGTATGAAGATAAGACACAGAAACACTTTATTTGTCCCACTTATTTGGGGGGGGGGGTTGTTGGCTAGACAATTTTTATTTTATTTATCTCATACAGGGTATCCCAGAAAATATTACTGGGTGAATGAATTTGGACATAAATAGAGAAATAGGCATAAAAATCCAAAAATTTAAAAATCAGCGTATATCCCATCTTATTCTGCATCTTATACACTAATTTTACTTGAATCGGTTGACTGATTGGGAAGAAATGAGCGATTACATAACATATGCATTAATTCACTTCATTCCAAGTTGAAAGAAATAATTTTCGTTCTTATTAGACAATCTATTTCTTGCAAAACATTTAAAATTAGGTTTCCTCAAATTTGACAATACTGCACGATATTAAAAATGAAAGCCTGTATGTAAGATGAGGCTCGGTAGGCCTACTTTTAATTTTTTTGTGGCTAGATAAAAATATTTAAACCTGAGGCAAAAATCAGGCTTTTTTATGATTTTTTTGTAAATTGTGTGCATATTTTTTGACCTTTTTTGGTGCAAATTTCTCAAAGTTGGTCAAAATTAAAAACAACAAAAAAAACACACAAAAAAACGGTTACTAGATATTTTTTATCTCGTTTTTAAAAATTAATAAAAACTGGGTTCTTTTATAGATTTTCTCCAAAAATGAGCATTTTGGCCCAAATTTGACCTCACAGATGAATTCATCAAGTCTTTGCCATTCTAAAGATGTATACTTTCATATTCTTTAGACCAACAATTTAGCAGTTATGACTCCCAAAACATAAACTTTTCTGCCTTGTCAGATATCCCCTGGTTTAGGTACCTGTATACAATTCGGTATTGGCTAATTGAATCATGTCATCAAATTGGCATCTCATTCGCTGAACAAGCTGCATAGCGTCGTGTGACCTAGTTCTTATGATCAGGAAGAACGGCAGAGGAGTCCAAGAGGACCTTGCTGACTAGTATATCCTTGTTCTAGGCTGCTCTTGTAAAATATCTATTTTTGCTTGAACATTATGTATGTATTTTGGATGTGATTATGTTAATAAAGTATTTAAAATAAAAAATACATGTGGACTTGATAACTTTTCTCAGGGCATTGGAGCTCGCTGTTAAACACAAAACCCACGTAGACACAGTTCTGGCTCATAGACAGCAATTTCTGGAAAGTTTTGAGAAGAAGGAAACCAACAAGAGATTCTTGCAGTATGCACAAGGGGTAAGTTATGTGATTGTAACGTAGAGATACATAAGACATAAGTTTAATAGTAAATGTCTTGACAGATGCGCTTAAAATTAAATGTACAATCGTTTAGAATTTGTTTAATTCATCACAAAATGAACAAATAATATCTAAAATTTCATGTGCATTGCCAGTCAAAATGGTGTAGGCAAAATTGGAGAACTTAAAATGTGGCATATTCTTGGCTCTTTGTTTGATTGACATTTTGAATCCAAAATAGTCATGAGTTGCTGTGATGACGATGCGGCTATTTAACCCTAGCTGAACCAGGGCTCTCTAAATCTCACTATTAAAACCACTGCTCATGCATGCATTGCACCTGATGCAATGACGCAATCAGCCTAAGTCATATATACCCAGGGAATCGCTGGCCGGGCAAGTGTATCAGTTAGGGTTAATTGTGCACTCGGGAAAGAAGGTGGTATTTTTAAACTGCCTTGACTTGATTGGCCTAATGTTAATGGTGACGTTTGATGTGTTTGTAATTCACAGGTTGAAGTGGATTGGGAGAAAGTACAAGCCAAAATGGAAATGGAATACCAGAAAGAGAGAGAAAGTCCCCAGGCTAAGCCATACAGCAAATAGGAGTCAGGAACCTACAATAGGAAATAAGTATCACCTTATCATATCAGTATCAGCAGTAGGGTATTGGGCATGATGATGGTCGAACTGTATACTTAGACTGGACACAGGGTGAGATTCTGAATAGCTGCAGCTAAATAATTTGTCCATCACCAATATGTGAGACAATGAAACTAGTTGTAGAACAGTGTCCTAGCTAGCCTTGCAGTCCCAATTATTGTTACAACAGGTGAAATAAATCCACTTGACATGGACTATTGATCCTTCGCATGGATCCTACATCTTACTACCAAAAAATAAAAGTAATGAAGAAGGGGGCGGCCTATATGCTTCACCCTAGCAGGGCGTAAGACAATGCGAAACACACACTTCAAATCTCTGTGGAGAGTGTGGAAAGTTGAACATTCCCTAACAGGATAGGCTTGTTGTACATTCCAAAATCTCACAAACATCATGATCTTTTAACATGCAACAGAAAATGAAAACGATTCTCATAATTTGTAGCTAAAGAAATCCTGGATTGTCAACAGATTGGTAGGTTATATAGTTTGTCCATTCTGAAGAAGCAAGTAATACCATTATGTGTGCGACACTGCATAGCAGATGCAAGAACATTTTCTGGATGGAAGAAATATATTGATATCCAAATCTATTGTGTGCCTTATTTGATTTAAATAGACAATACAGATACAAAATATTTGATGTCAGATTGGAAGTAAAGGCCATGTAAATCAAATTATTTTCACAATAATGTTGTTGTTTTTTCATGGAAAGGTAGCATTGCATTGTATGCAGCAATTACCGTTTGTGAATTGTCCATACTAAATACAGGGTGTCCAAAAAGTCATAGGACCCATGCTTATGGTAATAATAACTTGCACAAATAATGGATCTGGAAATTTTTTTTACTGAGGTAAAAAGAAAGTATGAGTTCCTATAAATTTGATATCAAAATTTTTAGAACTTTCCTAAATCCAATATCTCACATTATTATGTTTTGTTGAATCCAAGTGTGTAAAAATATTGGATCCAAAACATAATAATGATAAAATTGGATGCTTTACGCCAATATTTATTGGTCAAGCTATGAGTTTTTTAAAATATTGGACTCGACTATGTCTCGTCCAATATTTTAAAACTCATAGCTCGACCAATAAATATAGGCTCAATTGATCCAATTTTATATCAAATGCTTGACAAAAATGTCCTTTTTCACACAGCACACACTAAGTTCAATCATTTGTTGAGTTGGAAGATTGCACTGTTTTAAAGTGATAACCCTCTACAATCTCAATGAAATTTGACAAATGATAACACATTGTGTGTCAATTTATTCCTCATGGTTTTGTGTACCTGAACAAACTAAAAATTCAAGTTATTACTCTACCATTGATCTTGTCCATTTGCATGAATATGACATTTCTTTGATTTTGTCCATTAAACTAGCCATTTTCATGAAGCCATTTTATATATTAAAGCCTTGGTTTAGGGATTTAAAGAGAAAGATGTTTGCTGCTTTTCTTGTTTTTAGATATGAGATAATCATATTCAAAATATTTGTGCTTTCTAATTTCTGAGTCAATAGAGGTTATCCGTTATCCGTGTTCTATAAGCTGCATATCCTATCAGCGACTGCTATACCTTGTTTAGGACTTTCAAAAGAAGTACCTGCATGTGCAACCATGGCTGTTTCAAAATATCTCGACAAAGTCATGCAGGTAATTCCGAGGTCATGCATTGAGTTGGTTTGAATGGGGAATACTACGGGAACCAGCGCCGTTTTTTAGAAGTCACGCATGAGTAAAGTGGATAACCTCTATTAAATTACAATCACCTTTAAAATGTGACTTAGTTGTTTCTACTTTCTACAGACTTGCTTCTGTACTTTATGAAACTTTTTCCAATATGGTCTAGCTTAACCGCCTTTAAAATGAATTATCGCTGTTGCTTTATATATACGGTACTGCAGACATATACATTGTATATATATTGTCTATGATCTTGCGTAAAAATGTGGGACACTTTGTTTATTTTGCCTATGATCCCCCCTCCCCTTGATCAATGCTGAATGCTGAAAAATAGTGAAAGATGGTTGCACTTAATGTCCGCTCTAACATTGTTTCCAGGGGAAGGGAGGGGGAGTTGTAAAACATATCATGCATTTTCAGTTTCATGTACAATTCACAAGAATTTGATTTTCAAAACATCAAGTGTCCCAAAGATTTTTGCACAAAATTGTAGGCTAAAGGCCTAAACATATAAGCCTAGATAATATAGGCATACGCATATAATTATAAGCTTAGATAATTATAATATCTAGGCCTTCTACAAAAATAAAATGATCTATGTAGTAATTATTTTGTTTGAAGTAAACACTTGGTACTGCGTGTCAAATACATTCAAAGAAAGCATCACTGGTATAATGTATTCTTGTCAGAGCATTGCAATCTATTTTGAACCATTACCGAACTGGGTACAACTTGCTAGACTTGAGTCTAGTCCTCATATACAGAGTTTAGGGTTAGGGTTTATGGTTGGGGTAGGGCAGTCTTGTAATGAGACTAGTAGAGTTGCACCTTATTCAGTAATCGCTTGGCTTATTTCTCTTAATCTGTATATTACATTCCAAATCAGTGCACATTTACATTTGAGTGTAATGTGCAATAAAACATGCCTGTTAGATACTGTATAATAATAATGACGGCTTAAATCCAGAACTGGCTATGTCTACTTCAAATGATATTTGCATTCGGTCCACCATTTTAGCATGAAATCGGACACGGTCACTGTTTCAGAGGTGTCTACACTAATTTGCAAAAACCTTTTGCACTCGCTATGGCATAAACATGAAGTCGGGTTCTGTCATTATCACATCAGCACTTCATTCACTGATAAATTTGTGTAGAATTGTGTCATCGGTCGGCTAGTGTGACAGGTATATGATATCAAGGAAAATTATTATCTCTGTTTGGATTTTTGATATTTCAGAAGGAATTAAACATTTATTATGGACATAGCCAGTTGTGGTTTCATGCCTTATATATCTCTTAGTTTTTATGACATGCCAGAAGCATGGTGTATAAAATAACTAAGCTCATATTGCTGTTTATACTTTTATTTGCTTTTTTGTCAGAAATGAATTGAACTTATCTGTACATGTGTGTGAATCTGTAGAAATGTATATTTGTAAAATAATGTATATGTGTGTTATTGAATAAATCTTTGAAATAACATGATTTGAATAGCGTATTGAATTGGGTTGCCTTTGTACACAATTTGTATGATAAATAAAATAGGTAGGCAGAGACAAGTGGGTGTGTTGACAGGTGTGTACAGAAATCTAAAATGCAAAATACAAGAAATATTTTAAATATTGTATCTGATAGTTACTGTACCTCTATTTGACCTGACTGAATTGCATGTTATTCACACTACAATGTACAATGAATGACAGGCAATAAACAGCCAATGTTGTTTTTAATTCATAACCTCGGAATAATTTTGTTTTGCCTATACCAGGGTTCTATTCCAAGACTTATGTTGTGCAAACAGGACATGTTTTTTTGTTGTGGGAATAATGACAAGGTAGTCTGTTGGTAAATGAAGTGTAATAAATTGCAATCTAAAATCAGCACTATTTTTCTGAAATACAGGTGTCACAACTAATTCTTTTTGACCACTCAGGAGAGTCTGTGGATTAAACCTACCATTTAAGTACAGAAGAAATAAACCCTGACCTCTATCAGCATTGAGCATTTTGAGATATGGCGGGTCGAAGTTTACACAGAGGTCAAAATTCAAACTGCTCAAATGATGTTGAAAAGTTCCCCAAATTATTTCTCTTGTCATGGTGATCCAGAAAAAGTATATTTTACCTATCTGTTACATACCCTTTTGGAGTTATAAGCAAAAGAGTCAAAGCTCATGATATGACCTCCACAGGGGTCAAACCTGAAAAATGCTCTGATCTTCACCAAAATAGTCTCAAATTGTTCATCATAGAAAGTCATGCAGAAAAATAATAGTTTGTATTGTGTATGTTTTCTTTCATTGGTAACCATGACAACAGCAAATAAGGTCCAGGTCTATAATGTGATTCAATGGACATTGACCTTTGTCACCACTTTACCATGGTAACGAAACATCTTAGCTATGGCAAACTATTCTTTTTTTTATTGCTTATAGCAGACGAAATATTTGAGACTATTTTCATAACCAGAGTATTTTTCAGGTTTTGACCCTGTGGAGGTCAAATGGTGACCTTTCACCTTTCTGCTTATAACTCTGGAAGGGAATGTCACAAATAGGGAAAAGTATACTTTTTCTGGATCGTCATGACGAGGAATAATTTTTCAACAGCATTTGAACAGTTTGAATTTTGACATCTGTATGAACTTAGACCCACCGTATCTCAAAATGTGCAATGCTGACAGAGGTCCAGTAAACTTATTTTTGAGGTTGGTGGTCTTCAGAAGCAAATCCATCAAAAACAAAACTATGGACACCAAAACAACGTCATACTCACTGGCAGCCAGACTAGTATGGGGTTGCACATTATTGGGAACCCAGGAGTAGGAAAATAACATTAGTTTCGGGTTGCACATTATTGGGAACCTTGGTGTAGGAAAAACAACATTAGTCTGGGGTTGTACATTAGTGGGAACCTTAGTGTAGGAAAAACAACATTAGTCTGGGGTTGCACATTATTGGGAACCTTGGTGTAGGAAAAACAACATTAGTCTGGGGTTGCACATTATTGGGAACCTTAGTGTAGGAAAAACAACATTAGTCTGGGGTTGCACATTATTGGGAACCTTAGTGTAGGAAAAACAACATTAGTCTGGGGTTGCACATTATTGGGAACCTTAGTGTAGGAAAAACAACATTAGTCTGGGGTTGCACATTATTGGGAACCTTAGTGTAGGAAAAACAACATTAGTATGGGGTTGCACATTATTGGGAACCTTGATGTAGGAAAAACAACATTAGTCTGTGGTTGCACATTATTGGGAACCTTGGTGTAGGAAAAACAACATTAGTCTGGGGTTGCACATTATTGGGAACCTTGATGTAGGAAAAACAACATTAGTCTGTGGTTGCACATTATTGGGAACCTTGGTGTAGGAAAAACAACATTAGTCTGTGGTTGCACATTATTGGGAACCTTGGTGTAGGAAAAACAACATTAGTCTGTGGTTGCACATTATTGGGAACCTTAGTGTAGGAAAAACAACACTAGTCTGGGTTGCACATTATTGGGAACCTTAGTGTAGAAAAAACAACATTAGTATGGGGTTGCACATTATGGGGAACCCTGGTGTAGGAAAAACAACATTAGTCTGGGTTGCATATTATTGGGAACCTTAGTGTAGGAAAAACAACATTAGTCTGGGTTGCACATTATTGGGAACCTTAGTGTAGAAAAAACAACATTAGTATGGGGTTGCACATTATGGGGAACCTTGGTGTAGGAAAAACAACATTAGTCTGGGGTTGCACATTATTGGGAACCTTGGTGTAGGAAAAACAACATTAGTCTGGGGTTTGCACATTATTGGGAACCTTGGGGTAGGAAAAACAACATTATTCTAGGGTTGCACATTATTGGGAACCTTAGTGTAGGAAAAACAACATTAGTCTGGGGTTGCATATTATTGGGAACCTTGGTATAGGAAAAACAACATTAGTCTGGGGTTGCACATTATTAGGAACCTTGGTGTAGGAAAAACAACATTAGTCTGGGGTTGCACATTATTGGGAACCTTAGTGTAGGAAAAACAACATTAGTCTGGGGTTGCACATTATTGGGAACCTTAGTGTAGGAAAACAACAACATTAGTATGGGGTTGCAAATTATTGGGAACCTTGGTATAGGAAAAACAACATTAGTCTGGGGTTGCACATTATTGGGAACCTTAGTGTAGGAAAAACAACATTAGTCTGGGGTTGCACATTATTGGGAACCTTAGTGTAGGAAATAAACAACATTAGTATGGGGTTGCAAATGATTGGGAACCTTGGTATAGGAAAAACAACAGTCTGGGGTTGCACATTATTGGGAACCTTGGTATAGGAAAAACAACATTAGTATGGGGTTGCAAATTATTGGGAACCTTAGTGTAGGAAACACAACATTAGTCTGGGGTTGCACATTATTGGGAACCTTAGTGTAGGAAAAACAACATTAGTCTGGGGTTGCATATTATTGGGAACCTTAGTGTAGGAAAAACAACATTAGTCTGGGGTTGCATATTATTGGGAACCCTGGTGTACATTATTGCACATTATTGGGAACCTTAGTGTAGAAAAACAACAACATTAGTATGGGGTTGCACATTATAGGGAACCTTAATGTAGGAAAAATCAACATTAGTCTGGGGTTGCACATTATTGGGAACCTTAGTGTAGGAAAAAAACAACATTAGTATGGGGTTGCAAATTATTGGGAACCTTGGTATAGGAAAAACAACATTAGTATGGGGTTGCACATTATTGGGAACCCTGGTATAGGAAAAACAACATTAGTATGGGGTTGCACATTATTGGGAACCTTGTATAGGAAAACAACATTAGTCTGGGGTTGCACATTATTGGGAACATTGGTATAGGAAAAACAACATTAGTATGGGGTTGCACATTATTGGGAACCTTGGTATAGGAAAACAACATTAGTCTGGGGTTGCACATTATTGGGAACCTTAGTGCAGGAAAAAAACATCTTTAGTATGGGGTTGCACATTATTGGGAACCTTAGTGTAGGAAAAACAACATTAGTCTGGGGTTGCACATTATTGGGAACCTTAGTGTAGAAAAAAAAACACATTAGTATGGGGTTGCAAATTATTGGGAACCTTGGTATAGGAAAAACAACATTAGTATGGGGTTGCACATTATTGGGAACCCTGGAAAAACAACATTAGTATGGAGTTGCACATTATTGGGAACCTTAGTGTAGAAAAAACAAACATTAGTATGGGGTTGCACATTATTGGGAACCTTAGTGTAGAAAAAACAACATTAGTCTGGGGTTGCACATTATTGGGAACCTTAGTGTAGGAAAAAAACAACATTAGTATGGGGTTGCAAATTATTGGGAACCTTAGTGTAGAAAAACAACAACATTAGTATAGGAAAACAACATTAGTCTGGGGTTGCACATTATTGGGAACCTTAGTGCAGGAAAAAAACATCTTTAGTATGGGGTTGCACATTATTGGGAACCTTAGTGTAGGAAAAACAACATTAGTCTGGGGTTGCACATTATTGGGAACCTTAGTGTAGGAAAAAACAACATTAGTATGGGGTTGCAAATTATTGGGAACCTTGGTATAGGAAAAACAACATTAGTATGGGGTTGCACATTATTGGGAACCCTGGAAAAACAACATTAGTATGGAGTTGCACATTATTGGGAACCTTAGTGTAGAAAAAAACAAACATTAGTATGGGGTTGCACATTATTGGGAACCTTAGTGTAGGAAAAACAACATTAGTCTGGGGTTGCACATTATTGGGAACCTTAGTGTAGAAAAAAAACAACATTAGTATGGGGTTGCAAATTATTGGGAACCTTGGTATAGGAAAAACAACATTAGTATGGGGTTGCACATTATTGGGAACCCTGGAAAAACAACATTATTATGGAGTTGCACATTATTGGGAACCTTAGTGTAGAAAAAAACAAACATTAGTATGGGGTTGCACATTATTGGGAACCTTAGTGTAGAAAAAACAACAACATTAGTATGGGGTTGCAAATTATTGGGAACATTGGTATAGGAAAAACAACATTAGTATGGGGTTGCACATTATTGGGAACCTTGGTATAGGAAAACAACATTAGTCTGGGGTTGCACATTATTGGGAACCTTAGTGCAGGAAAAAAACATCTTTAGTATGGGGTTGCACATTATTGGGAACCTTAGTGCAGGAAAAAAACATTAGTATGGGGTTGCACATTATTGGGAACCTTAGTGTAGGAAAAACAACATTAGTATGGAGTTGCACATTATTGGGAACCTTGGTATAGAAAAAACAACATTAGTATGGGGTTGCAAATTATTGGGAACCTTAGTGTAGGAAAAAAAACCCATTAGTATGGGGTTGCAAATTATTGGGAACATTGGTATAGAAAAAACAACATTAGTCTGGGGTTGCACATTATAGGGAACCTTAGTGTAGGAAAAACAACAACATTAGTATGGGGTTGCAAATTATTGGGAACATTGGTATAGGAAAAACAACATTAGTATGGGGTTGCACATTATTGGGAACCTTGGTATAGGAAAACAACATTAGTCTGGGTTTGCACATTATTGGGAACCTTAGTGTAGGAAAAAAACATCTTTAGTATGGGGTTGCAAATTATTGGGAACCTTGGTGTAGGAAAACAACATTAGTCTGGGGTTGCACATTATTGGGAACCTTAGTGTAGGAAAAAAACAACATTAGTATGGGGTTGCAAATTATTGGGAACCTTGGTGTAGGAAAAAAACCATTAGTATGGGGTTGCACATTATTGGGAACCTTAGTGTAGGAAAAACAACATTAGTCTGGGGTTGCATATTATTGTGAACCTTAATGTAGGAAAAAAACAACATTAGTATGGGGTTTCACATTATAGGGAACCTTTAGTGTAGGAAAAACAACAATAGTCTGGGGTTGCACATTATTGGGAACCTTGGTATAGGAAAAACAACATTAGTCTGGGGTTGCACATTATTGGGAACCTTGGTATAGGAAAAACAACATTAGTCTGGGGTTGCACATTACTGGGAAGCCTGGTGTAGAAAAAACAACATTAGTCTGGGATTGCACATTATTGGGAACATTAGTGTAGGAAAAACAAGATTAGTATGCGGTTGCACATTATTTTTGAGGTTGGTGGTCTGAGAAGCAATATCCAGCAAACACAAAACGTTTTCGACATTCGCAAAAGGTTATAAAAGGTTGTCAGAAAACGTTAAAATGTCGGGTTATATAAAGGGTACATTAATGATATAAAACGTTTTCATAACATTAAATAACATTTGTTGGTAATTTACTGCACAGCAAACACAAATGTTTTACAGAAAACATTTAAATGTCGGGTTATATAAAGGGTATAAAAACGTTCTAATAACATTCCAAAAACATTTTTGAAAACTTGGTACAAATCATTCTAAACAGAATGTTATTTTGGGGTTGAAAAATATTTTGCAAAAATGTTTGCCCAAAATATTTACAATAACGTTTTAAAATGTCTTTTATAACCCGACATTTAAATATTATTAAAACGTTTTGTAAAAAACATTTAAGAACATTTCTGTGTTTACTGGGTGCAAATATTTTACCATAATGTTATTTAAGTGTTGACAAAATATTTGGCCAAAAAGGTTTGCAAAAATAGTTTACAATGACATTTCGAAAACATTAAAAAAATATTGTTGTAGTGTGTTTTCATGCAAAACGTTTTAAAACGATTTCATGACCTTTATATAACCCGACATTTTAATGTTATTAAAACGTTTTACCTAAACCAAAACCCAAAATATAACTTATTTAAAATGTTTTAAAAACGTTTTTGTGTTTGCTGGGATATCCATCAAAAACAACTATGGACACCAAAACAACGTCGTACCCACTGGCATGGGGTTGCACATTATTGTGAACCTTCGTGTAGGAAAAATAACATTAGTCTGGGGTTGCACATTATTGTGAACCTTCGTGTAGGAAAAACAACAGTAGTCTGGGGTTGCACATTATTGGGAACCTTGGTATAGGAAAAACAACATTAGTCTGGGGTTGCACATTATTGGGAACCTTGGTATAGGAAAAACAACATTAGTATGGGGTTGCACATTATTGGGAACCTTGGTATAGGAAAAACAACATTAGTCTGGGGTTGCACATTATTGGGAACCTTAGTGTAGGAAAAACAACATTAGTCTGGGGTTGCACATTATTGGGAATCCTGGTGTAGGAAAAACAACATTAGTCTGGGGTGCACATTATTGGGAACCGTGGTGTAGGAAAAACAACATTAGTATGGGGTTGCAAATGATTGGGAACCTTAGTGTAGGAAAAACAACATTAGTCTGGGGTTGCAAATTATTGGGAACCTTAATGTAGGAAAAACAACATTAGTCTGGGGTTGCACATTATTGGGAACCTTAGTGTAGGAAAAACAACATTAGTCTGGAGTTGCAAATTATTGGGAACCTTAATGTAGGAAAAACAACATTAGTCTGGGGTTGCACATTATTGGGAACCTTAGTGTAGGAAAAACAACATTAGTCTGTGGTTGCACATTATTGGGAACCTTGCTGTAGGAAAAACAACATTAGTCTGGGGTTGCACATTATTGGGAACCTTGGTATAGGGAAAAACAACATTAGTCTGGGGTTGCACATTATCAGGAACCTTAGTGTAGGAAAACAACATTAATCTGGGTTGCAAATTATTGGGAACCTTAGTGTTGGAAAAACAACATTAGTCTGGGGTTGCACATTATTGGAAACCCTGGTGTAGGAAGAACAACATTACTCTGGGGTTGTGCATTAGTGGGATCCTTAGTGTAGGAAAAACAACATTAGTATGGGGTTGCAAATTATTGGGAACCTTGGTATAGGAAAAACAACATTAGTCTGGGGTTGCACATTATTGGGAACCTTGGTATAGGAAAAACAACATTAGTATGGGGTTGCACATTATTGGGAACCTTGGTATAGGAAAAACAACATTAGTCTGGGGTTGCACATTATTGGGAACCTTAGTGTAGGAAAAACAACATTAGTCTGGGGTTGCACATTATTGGGAATCCTGGTGTAGGAAAAACAACATTAGTCTGGGGTGCACATTATTGGGAACCGTGGTGTAGGAAAAACAACATTAGTATGGGGTTGCAAATGATTGGGAACCTTAGTGTAGGAAAAACAACATTAGTCTGGGGTTGCAAATTATTGGGAACCTTAATGTAGGAAAAACAACATTAGTCTGGGGTTGCACATTATTGGGAACCTTAGTGTAGGAAAAACAACATTAGTCTGGAGTTGCAAATTATTGGGAACCTTAATGTAGGAAAAACAACATTAGTCTGGGGTTGCACATTATTGGGAACCTTAGTGTAGGAAAAACAACATTAGTCTGTGGTTGCACATTATTGGGAACCTTGCTGTAGGAAAAACAACATTAGTCTGGGGTTGCACATTATTGGGAACCTTGGTATAGGAAAAACAACATTAGTCTGGGGTTGCACATTATCGGGAACCTTAGTGTAGGAAAACAACATTAATCTGGGTTGCAAATTATTGGGAACCTTAGTGTTGGAAAAACAACATTAGTCTGGGGTTGCACATTATTGGAAACCCTGGTGTAGGAAGAACAACATTACTCTGGGGTTGTGCATTAGTGGGATCCTTAGTGTAGGAAAAACAACATTAGTATGGGGTTGCAAATTATTGGGAACCTTGGTATAGGAAAAACAACATTAGTCTGGGGTTGCACATTATTGGGAACCTTGGTATAGGAAAAACAACATTAGTATGGGGTTGCACATTATTGGGAACCTTGGTATAGGAAAAACAACATTAGTCTGGGGTTGCACATTATTGGGAACCTTAGTGTAGGAAAAACAACATTAGTCTGGGGTTGCACATTATTGGGAATCCTGGTGTAGGAAAAACAACATTAGTCTGGGGTGCACATTATTGGGAACCGTGGTGTAGGAAAAACAACATTAGTATGGGGTTGCAAATGATTGGGAACCTTAGTGTAGGAAAAACAACATTAGTCTGGGGTTGCAAATTATTGGGAACCTTAATGTAGGAAAAACAACATTAGTCTGGGGTTGCACATTATTGGGAACCTTAGTGTAGGAAAAACAACATTAGTCTGGAGTTGCAAATTATTGGGAACCTTAATGTAGGAAAAACAACATTAGTCTGGGGTTGCACATTATTGGGAACCTTAGTGTAGGAAAAACAACATTAGTCTGTGGTTGCACATTATTGGGAACCTTGCTGTAGGAAAAACAACATTAGTCTGGGGTTGCACATTATTGGGAACCTTGGTATAGGAAAAACAACATTAGTCTGGGGTTGCACATTATCGGGAACCTTAGTGTAGGAAAACAACATTAATCTGGGTTGCAAATTATTGGGAACCTTAGTGTTGGAAAAACAACATTAGTCTGGGGTTGCACATTATTGGAAACCCTGGTGTAGGAAGAACAACATTACTCTGGGGTTGTGCATTAGTGGGATCCTTAGTGTAGGAAAAACAACATTAGTATGGGGTTGCAAATTATTGGGAACCTTGGTATAGGAAAAACAACATTAGTCTGTGGTTGCACATTATTGGGAACCTTGGTGTAGGAAAACAACAACATTAGTCTTGGGTTGCACATTATTGGGAACCTTGGTATAGGAAAAACAACATTAGTATGGGGTTGCAAATTATTGGGAACCTTGGTGTAGGAAAAACAACATTAGTCTGGGGTTGCACAATATTGGGAACCTTGGTGTAGGAAAAGCAACATTAGTCTGGGTTGCACATTATTGGGAACCCTGGTGTGTGATAAACATACTAGCCTGTGGCTGTACATTAGGCCAAAAAACAGTTGTTTGTACTCCACCGACCTACCCGATTTTTGAGGCCTACCCATTTTTTTACAAATATTGAAAATTATAGGCCCTAAATTACTTTTTATTCAAGGTTGGAAACCGGAGAAATATTAAGGGTTGCTGAGAGCTAATTACCTGAGATATTTGCTAGCTATTGTTGTGAGGATTTGCTGAATTACCTATTGTGGCAAGGATTTGCCTAGCAAGACATTTGCTTAACCTTAGCACCTCAGTAAATAGTCCAACAAATAACAATTACTATACAAAGGTTTTGCCTTAGCACACATATCAAAAGTAAAAGGGGGTTAGGAACACGAGCTTAACAATAAAGTAATTCTACAACAAACACATGCACATAATACCCATAATTTGCTTTAAAACAACCAGGGCCCAATAAGTTTTGATCACGAAATGCAAAGTATATTTACGAAGTTCACGGAGAAGGTTATTAAAACATGATTATTTTTAATTTCTAGATCAAGTAAATAATTATCTAGAAGTATTTTGTACGTTTCCTTAACACAAAATTCACCTGCTCACGGTCATGCATGAATCTCCACACACTGAAAGCGGCATAATAATATACAGGGTGTCCCAGAAAAAATTACCGGGCAAATGAATTTGGACGTAAGTCGAAAAATAGACATCCAAAAATCTAAACATCAACGTGTAGCCCATCTTATTCTGCATCTTATACGCCAATTTTACTGGAATCGGTTGACTGATCGCGAAGAAATGAGCGATTACATAATGTGTCAATTTACTTCATTCCAAGTTTGAAAAAAAGATCATTCAACACAATGCGCACTAGTGGTTAAGCTGTGGTTAAACTGTCAATGAACTTCATGTTTTGTTCTGTGAAATCCTTTTCATTCTTTGCATTCTTTGTAAACATCCTGTTTCTTGCAAAACATTTAATTAGGTTTTGTTCAAATTTGAAAACCTGCACGATATTGAAAATGAAAGCTTGCATGTAAGATAATGCTCGGTATTTGTAAATATCTTTTTTTCTCGTTAATGTTGATATAAATGTTGCTTAAAGAATTACTACATAAAGAATTCCAGCTGGCTTAAAAAATTCTCACGCACATTAATGTTTTTAATGCAAAGTTTAAATCTTTTAAAACTTCAACATGTGGTATCAAAAAACACGTAAAGCTGTAAGCACTTGATCATTGTCATTCTTGGCTCAAATGTTCTTTGTAAAGTATATTTGCACAACCTAAAGAATTAAAGTTGGAGAGCTTCCAATTGCAGAAATCAAAGTTTTCTCGGACAAACTGTTATTCATCTTCAGTGAAAGAATGAATGACATAACACCGTCGGATTTTAATAAATAATGTGGACTAAATTTAATGAGATACACAAACTTTAGGGAGCGGTGAGCTAGTATGAAAAAAGCGCCAGTTGATCAAACTTGGAATGAACTGCATTGATGTGCGCATTGCAATAGTTCATTTCTTCGGAACCAGTCAACCGAATCAAATAAAATTTTCGTATGTGATGCACAACAAAAAAGGCTGATGTTTATTTCTCGACTTACGTTCAATTTTATTCACTCGGTAATTTTTTTCTGGGACACCCTGTAGTTAACATATTCACTCTGTACCTCTACAATCCCATTATAATGAAGGGCGATGCCTAAGTTTATACAGATGATTTGTTGTCAACAATGAAGGTCAATTTTGTCAATTGTTGCCAAGGTCAACTTTGTCAAATGCGTTAAAAAGTTATATCTCGCATGCAAGGTAAGGTTTTGTTTGCTGCGAGTTTTACTTTGATTCAAAGAAACATATTTCAGTATATTGGCTAGGGGCACACAATTTTTGATGGGAGGGGGTGGGGTGGGGGATGGGAGTTGTTTGAAAATTAAAATGCCCACTTGTGAGACGAAAAAAAAAAGTCCCAATGATGAGTAAAAAATCCACCACCTGACTCTGTATAAAGGTATACATTAAAATTGGAAATATATAAAAATTACCCCCCGAATGATTTATAAACGATAACTCATGAAGCACTATGCAATTTTATAGTCAGCTTTATCTGACACGCGTTTCCTCAATTCGGACGATGATGCATCTTGACAAACGATAATATTATCCTCGTATAAATACATACTTATTATGATCACTTGTTAAGTTGTTCATTAAAAAATATAAAAGTGTAATGAATTTAGGCAATAATACGTCCACTACTGACACCTATCAATTGCAAATGAATAATACTTTATAGCAAAAAAATATGTTATAACATCGTCAAATGTCATATTGGACTTCTGTCGAATGTTACGAACACCAGGTACAGGAATTGGTGGAATTAGTATATGAAATTGTTTCTGAATCAAAATAATTAGATCACCCAAACTAAATCAAATCTCTCTACAAGTAGAAATTGTTCCGATAATTTTGGTGTCATGCACAGACGTCATGGTAGGGGCCTATATATTGGGTTATTTTGTTGTTATTACTGCATGGTTGTTTTACTTTCCGCCCTATGATTCGTAACAATAGGTTATTCAGGCTTGTCATGGCCGTGATTCTAGTAACAGAGATCTATCAGGGTGACGTCGCCATTGCCTGCCTGTCTGTGTAAATACCGCACTTTGGCATTGAACTCGAAACTTTTGTGAAAGTGATTCTTTCTTTGCCTTTTCGAATGTATAAATCTTATTATAGCGGAGTGTAATTCAAGTACCATACTGGATATAAAACGTAGATTTTAAAATGTCTTGAATATTTGATCACACTGATATCAAAAAACTATATCTGTTTAGTCACCTGTGTGTAATTGTGGCAGTGCTATCTACCGTAGACGACTGCAAGAGTTAACAGATATGGCTTGGCCATATTGCCGTTGGGTAAATGTACTGGCTACTGTACTTACTCTAATCACCACCGTCGTTCTTGCACAAGGTAAAGTATTCAATACATTTCATATTTGTTTATGTCCAATTTGTTTGTTTGTTTGTTTGTTTTCGTATATATTTTGGATATAATAACAATACTATAATGTGACACACGTGTACTTGAACCCTAGTTCTATAAGCATAATAAGTCATCTTTTGGGGTTCTTGAATAGTCCTATAAATGAACCCTTTTTTTCAAAGAGTGTAACCTTGTTCAAATATTTCATGTAAAATATGGAGGGATGCAATCTTTTGATATAACTGACATTCATGTGGCCTAATCTTATTTATTTCCATAAAAAAAATCATCGCAAATAACAGCAAAATACACCAAAAATGAGGGACAACTTTAATTATATTTATTGTAGAGATAACATAGCAACAGCTTCCTTTTATATATGCTTTCTCCATGATATCACTAAAGAAAAGTGTTGCTATAGTTGCATGTTTGGAAATAGCATAAGGCCGGTACGGTGTCCCTAGTTTTCACAAGACTTTTAATTTTGCAACCTTAAATATTTTTATACTCACGCATATCACCGTTTTCATACCAGGGTTATAGGCCTATGGTCCACAACTTATAAGTCCTCCCTACTTTTTAAAATAAATCGAAAAATATTTAAGGGGAAACTTTAAAAAGTATAAAAACTGTGTCAACCTACCGTATCTCAGCTATACGGATTAATACACTGTAAATTCAAGTGTTTACTTTGGGGTTTCTGTAACACTTTTTTAAACACTGCTAGGCGTTTAATATTTTATTTACACAGTAAAGGTATACACCAAAGTAAACACAATTAGTAAACACATGAGAGTGTCACAGAAAACCTAAACACTTAATAATGCACGCAGAGTAAGTTATTACATTTGTCTTCTTCTTTTGGTTAAGTCGGTAAATTAAGTGCACTACGAGGAGCGGTCAAAAAGTTCACAGAACAAGGTTTGCCACTTTGTCGCACGGTAATGAATTTGGTCTCATTTGAAAGCTTATGATCACCAACTCGATTAACCTATGAAAGACATTTACTTGAATTCTGGCTGGAAACCAAAAATGTTCTAATTCCAGCTGGAACTCTATGGAAGACATTTACATTTACGTGAATTCCGGCTGGCCATATTAGACATATTACCACAATTCCGGCAGTGTCTTCCATGGGGTTTTCCTGACATGTGAATTCCGGCTGTCAATTTAGCCCCAAATTCCGGAAGTGTCTTCCATAGGGGGGCGGAAATACATCTGGAATAGCCCATTTTGTAGAGTATTTTGTAACTTAATTTGCAAGCAACAATAAATGTACATAATCATGTAAAGCTCTCGTCACACGGTCAATCTTTGCCAACATACTTCCATAGGGAATGGCAATGATGAATTACCTGCACCTGGTTCATAGCAGTTTGAAGACGAATTTGACCGTGTGACTGCCACTGTTTGGTCAATCTTCACACAATTTGGGGTTACAGGAATGTCAAAATAGTTTGCAAGAAAATACAACATGTTCTATTTTTCCTTCAAATTTTACAATACCTAGGGAATCATGAGCCAATTATAGAACAAGAATGTGGGTAGATTGAGGGATTTTCACAGAAAATTTTGACATATTCAATATAATATCAGTATCACCAGTTGTATATCAGTATCTAGAAGTAGTACAGAATTGTGTTTTGCTGCATGGTATTGTTGCTCGATGTTTAAACTAGTATCATTCATGTCTAGAGGTAAAACATTAAACACTACCTGTAACCTACTTGAGAGGATGAGGTTCTTAGGAACATCAAAGTGAGGATTATAAAGATAACGATACTTTCTATATAGCCAAGAAACACTTCTGGGAGGTTCTTAATCATTAGAGGGGGCTTGCCTACCAGAACAATAAAATTAAAATAATCCTTAATCTCAGGCTATATACATCTATAATGTTCAGCATATAATCACCTATATGGGTATATCTTTTGATAAAAAATAAAAAGATCCTCCTCAGGATCCACACTTTTTTATTTTTAATGTGTAGGCCTACTTTAATGGTATAGCATTATGCGAAGGGCTATGCGTAAACAATGTAAAGCCTAATACTACATTATAGGCCCCTCTACTTTAATAGTTACAGAACATAGCCTTACAGAACAATTAAGACAAGGCAAAATCAACAGTATGAATATATAAAGACATAATACAACATATGACTATTATTAAGATTGTCCCTTCCTCTTAATACAGTGACCATGCTAATGCCACAATAGTTCAAAAACATTTGATGCAAATATTTGATAGTGTGACTGGGTTTGGTTAGGATTATCAAATATCTGTCAAAATGAAATTTGAAGCCAAGTTTGATGTAAAGATTGACCGTGTGACGAGAGCTTAATATAGATGATAATGATAATATAATTTTGACCACATTTTGCTTGGAAACCAAATACCGGTATGTCACAAATAAATTCTATGAAAAAGACGATTGTGGAATGCCTGTAGGCCTGTCGGCAGTTGAATGTTGCTCATATTTTCTGTTTTGTTTAAAATCTGGGAGCAGCAGCATACTGAATACAATAATTCCAAAGGTGCGGTTCCTGCGGTTGACTGTCACTTTAAAACAAAATCAAGATAAACATTACATTCAAGTTGCTAGCGGGTCATAGATAATAAACTGGGATCGGATAGCAACCTTTGCACAGTATTTTTTTTTGTAGAAATCTACCGTCAAAACAAAAGGACACTGAAGCCCGTTGCTTAAAATTAATTTTTATGTTAGATGGCTCAGGCTGTTGCTATAAATTATCTAGGCCTATATATAGGCCTATTTAAAACTCCCGACTCTACGTACTAAACCCAGCAAAAACAAAATGTTTTGGACATCATTATAATTATACATAATTTGTTACCAGTGTGTTATTATTTTTTGAGACAAATGCAAAAATAGTCACAAATTTATTAAGGGGTGTAGTACCACCTTAAACATTTTGAAAATTGGTTCAGTGTGACTAAGATACTCACTATTGGAAATTACTCTCATGGCACGTTTTTTTTTTTTGGCGGTACATTTTATTCGCGTGTTCTCTATTTGCATTTCCCCACAATAATAAACCATAATTAAGATAGGGTAATATTAGAGTACAATATAATTTATACATGGCATCTCTTGGCAGGAATAATTTAACTTTGTTTAGTACACCAATATTTCTGGAACATATTTTAACAATATTTTTAGGGGAGTATTGAGATACTCCCCTAAAACCATGGTGATACAATTTATACAAATGATCAATAGTGTCAAAGGCTTTTGATAAATCCATGAAGACATACCTAAGGTCTTCATGCCTTCATCACTGGCCTTAGTAATATCATTTAAAAAAATCTAAAACCGCCATATATGTTGAATGATTAGTTCTGAAACCATAATGTTTTTTATAAAAAATATTATATTTTTGTAAGAAGTCATAATGACCTATTGTATTATACGTTCGAGAATTTTTGACAGGCATGGTAGAACCGCGCCGATACAGGTCTATAGTTGCCAAAAACTTCGGGATTGTCTTTTTTATATATTGGCACAACTTTTGCGATCTTTCATTCGTTGGGTACAACTCCTGAATAAATCTAAAGAACAAGGGATTTCCATCAATCCAAAATTCAGAAAATTTGGTTTGATCAATGAGAGGGGTTTCCCATCTCTCATGGAAGTAACTCTAAATTGTAAACAGTGTTTGAAAAATCTACTGATACCCAAGAAAGTATAAGTAAAAAATTGCTGGTGTTGTCAAGCAAAAATCGTTACTTGATTTGAAGAACAAACCTGATGATGCCGATCAATCTATTCATTCACATTTCGTTTAAATGTATTCATTTTATTTTATTTATATTTTGATCTCTTTACAAATCCAGAATACTCCATAGTAAATTCAGAATACGAAATTCGCGAGGGTATTGATGGCGGAGAACTCACTGTTGAAGTCTCCAGAGTAGGAGGAACCGAGGCAGGATCTGTTCGTGAGTATATATTCAAGCCAAAGTTTGATTTTCTCTATTCTTAGAAGATTCTTCTAGTACGTTCAATATACCACTAATTCTGTAAACACAGTTTTCAATGGAAAAAAGATAATTTCAAGCACGATATTCTCATATACATGGAACTCGCGCAGTGAATAGACATTATTGAGCGCATGTTCTTTGTCATTCAATTGTTTTAAGGGGATACTACACCCCTCGATAAATGTGTGTCTATTTTTGCATTTTTCTCAAAAACTAATAACACAGTGGTAACAAAAGTTACGTATATTATAGGGGCAAGTAATCCAATTACTACACTGGAATTTCAGTGACCCATGACAAGCGGTTCGTTATTTATGATAAGAACAAGGTACCGCTAGGATGTACCTCATTTCTATCATATATACTGAACCGCTTGTCTTGAGTCACTGAAATTTCAGTATAGTAATTGGATTCCTTGACCCAATAATATACATAACCTTTGTTACCAGTGTGTTATTATTTTTTAAGAAAAATGCAAAAATAATCTAAATTACCACAGGGGTGTAGTACCCCTATAATGGAGTTTTAGAAATAAATCTAATACTGGAACTTGCAACTTTGCTTACCGCTCAAGCACTTCTTAACCACACGATCAGAAGAATCAGGAAGCACCGTAAAAAACAAAAACAAAAACAAACAAACACAAAAAACTACAGCTTATTTAGCCAGTGTCAACAGAGTGTCATCGGTTTGAATATTTCCTTCACATATGTATTTGACTAACACTACAGCTATATTGTTTTTTACAATGTATAGTTAGTAATGGAAAGAAAGCGCAAATATTCGTCATTTTTCGGCACAAAAGTTTGGCAAAAAATGACGTCACGGACATAAACTACATTTCCTAATTATAATAGCCGTCATTCCATTTAATAGCTATAGCTTGTCCAAATTCCTGGTTTGACGGTTGTCTAGGTATTTATATATGATATCTATGGACTGGGTGGGAAAATCGATGTGCAGCGGATGAATTTGGAAGAACTTTTCATCAAAACTGTAAAATAATGGTAGAAAACATGGAATTTTTTTGGATGGAGGAATACAAAGTGAATTTCAGGGGGAAGGGGTGGAATTAACATATTTTGCACAAAATTGCCACAAAAAGTGGAAATTTGGGTAAGTTTGGGGTCTTGCTTTCAAGGGGGGGGGGGGAGATAATTATAGGTCGAAGCAGCCAACATAACTCTGGGAACCAAGGGAGAACAGTGCCAGTGCATTGCTTGGTCACCTCAAGTTAAATAATAAATAAATAAATAAATAAACTCAAGAACCACAAGACCTACAAAAGTATCCTATTTGAATTCTTCTACACGCTCGTGACAATGCAATTTTTTGCCAAAGCTCACAACCATTCGCAAGATGCTGTGAACTACCAAATCGCAACAGTTTAAAATAGTTGCTAACCTTAAAATGTCATTTTCTTTCAAACTCCGGAGGTCTACGCATGAGCAACACTGGCACAGGTACTCCAGCGACTGCAGAAGACTATGATACAAGTGATATCCAGCTCGACTTCGCGGCAACGGCTACTGCTCAGACCCAATCTGCTACCATCGACATTGTTGATGACTCTAAGTACGAGGCTAACGGGGAGATTTTCACAATGACCCTTACCATTATAGCTGGCTTTACTGGATCTGTTGTGACGTCCCAATCCCAAGTCACTATTGAAGACAATGACTGTAAGTTATGTAATATTAAGTTGAAATGGTTTCTTATCTTTATTCATCATTTTGTTTTAACAATATGCATAATTTTATGCGTGAAGCGCTAGCGTGTAATAATATTTTCTTACAAATGTTTCATTTCAATGTTAAAATGCTTGAACCCCCCCCAACCCTTCATTATCGTCATGCGTCACTTTAAAGATGGACCTAGACGCAAAAAACATAGTTTTGGTGGACCATTGTTGAGAACAAAAATGTAGACGGTGTAATTACCCATCGTCGTATTTGGTAAAGATGGTGGATAAATTTCCTGGATTTTGCAATAAAATGCCATTACACATTTTTTTGCAGCTGCAAAAAGACAATAGCTTTCCGTCCCTTACAGATGTAAAATCTCATCAGGTATCTCTCACATTTCTGTTTCTATCGAGGTATAAACGTAAAAACCGTAACTCATGTTTTCATATCTCATCTTATATTACCTCCTCCTTAGTAGTTTACTTTTTCACTTCATAACTTGAGTTTCCCAATAGGGTTTCTATCCGTCACTGAGGTCTGATCGCAAACAGGTTTATATAGCTACATACAGTACATGTATGACCCAGATTAGTAGTGCGGCCACGGACTGAGATAAATAATAAATAAATAAATGTAGACATTTATATAGCGCTTTATGCCGTAAACAGCCTCTAAGCGCTTTACATTTATTCCGCCGTCATTAGAATATGTCGGAACCACGTTTGCAGCCTACAAGTGGCGCAGGGTCCATCAGTACAACGACTGTGACTACCCCTAACAGCTTCCCATTGCACCTGGGTGGGGTGAGGCAAGCGAGGCAAAGCGCCTTGCCCAAGGGCGCAACACGGTGGTGGGACGGGGAATCGAACCCACGCACGTCGAGCAAGCTCTCAGATTATGAGTCCAAGGCCGTAACCACTGAGCCACCGTGCCCCCCGAGATAATCTAGTACAGGGTTGTACTCTGTGACTAAGTGAGTTATATTACCACGTAAAAGGTCGGCGGTAAAATATATATGATATTAAGTTGAAATGTTTGCTTATCTTTATTCATCATTTTGTTTTAACAATATGCATAATTTTGGTAAATTTACATACATACTTTAAGCTGAATTTAGGCCCTACACTGAGTGATTGCGATGCATCACTTTTGAAAAGAGATGGGCAATGGCAGAATATTGCAATGCGTCGCTCGTCCCTTATGCATTGGTTCTTTTTTGGAAATAATGTGCGAATTCGGCAAGTTTGCATAATAAAAGTTTATTGGCAACCAACTTATTTTGAATAATTCGGGCATGCTGAACTGGAATATTTTGTCCGTATTCGCTTTAACCCACATACCTTAACAAACCAAAATCACAGTTTCATCAAATAGCTGTTATTTTGTATAGGCAAGATTTAATTTCCTGGCACTTAAGATAACAGAGATGTGATGATGCAGGTAGAACTTTTTGAATGGCCCGCGTAGGCTTATTTTGATGAAGAAAATTGAGGGAAGAACCTGTAATTGCGGCGAGGCAGCATCATGCATGTCGAGGAAAAACTGGGAAAATCTAGGAATTGGTAATGTTCCCGCCTTATTTCTATCAGCAGAGCTTTGATCAATTATTATTCTTTCTATTCATTCCAACTTTTACAGCGCAATTTTACATCGATACGGACAATAGTGACACATCTGTGGCCGAAGACATTGGAACTGCTCACTTTACTATCAAAAGACGCGGTTATCTCACAAGTCCTGCAACTGTTCGTAAGTCATTTGTAACATTTTAGCATCAGTCAAGGACACGTGCAAAAACCAGAGCAAATATAATTGTTATGAATAGGCCTAGGCTAGTATTAATGAAACTATCGGTGTGTCGAGAATAATACATGGACAAGCCGTTGCATCATCAGGGCGCAGAATAGGAATTCCCAATATATTATTTATCGACCCAAGTAGTGTGGCATACTGCAGTTACTGTCCGTTTTCCTATACACAATACACAGTGCTCTTTCCCATTGACGCGTGACCTCTACAAATAGCCCTACGTTAAAAGTATGGGGATATGAATAGTTAACGTCGCTGTGTGAAAAATAACCGGCCAATATTAAAAGAACTCTTCTAAAGTTCTAGAAAACATAGTTTTTAACATGTCCTAAATTTTTAGCTAATTTAGATGTTTGGAAATATTCGTACTTTGGTGTTTTAGTTAATGTTATAGGTAATAGTACATTGCCTAGTTAACGTCGCTGTGTGAAAAATAACCGGCCAATATTAAAAGTACTCTTCTAAAATTCTAGACAATATAGTTTTGTAACATGTCCTAAATTTTTAGCTAATTTAGATGTTTGGAAATATTCGTACTTTGGTGTTTTAGGAAGGATATGTAAACGACAGATAACACCAAAAATATGAAGAAATTATTTCCAAACCGTGTTAAGTCAACAATCATTATGTTGCTCATTTTCAAGAATGCTGGTTTACAAAAAGCAGGCAATTGTCTCATTTCGTGAACAAAGCTACACATACCATTGTTTCCTTTCGTTTCCTTTATAATCGGTTACCCAACTGAAGCTATAATACCAGCTTTATTGCGATATCGCACATGAAAACAGACACTTGTGCACAACCAGAGAAGATCCGATTTAATCAGTTGAGCTGTTTCAATGAGTGTTATCTTGGTTTAATAGCTTTTAATGGGGTTAAGTCCTGCAAAGGTCGAGATGAATTCTACTGTAGACATGACTGCATCATGGTCTTTGTATGGGGGGGCGAGTCTAACTCCACCCAAAAGAAAATCTCACCCCCCCCCCTAAAACCAAGCCCAAAGAAAACGGGCTGAAAACGGAAAATTGGCTTGGTAAAACGTTACCTTTATTTTGGGAAAATTGTTTTGTTTTTGTTCCCTCAGCACCCTAATACGTCACTGAACATTATGACTGTCAAATACCTACCCCCTTTCTTCTTCATACAGGCCAGCATGCAGCATGCTATAGGCCAATATGCTTTTACGCGTAGGATGAACATTTTGTATGCGCCTGTCCCATCAAGTCACAAGCGTGTGTCCGCCCGGATCGACTGTACTGGTTAAACAAACTCATTGAAGAAGTAGGCCTATGCACTTGTGAATGTGTGATGAGAAACAAGTATAGGCTAGGTTAGGGTGATTCTACCCTCGATTGATCGTATCGGTTAAAGGGCCTTTCAAAGATTCATAAATCCCAGACTACACTAATCTATTCCCACGCCACACATGTCACTTTTGTATTTTTAGAATATTTACTATTTTACTACCCAGCAAAGAGAAAAATAAGATCTAATCATCATGTTTATAAACAATTCAATTGTAGAATTTAGCACGGTTGAAGTGAGCGGTGCAAATGCTGTCGAAGGCCAAGATTATGGAGGAATCACCGGGCGAGTTCTGAGTTTTAGTCAAAACAGTGATACACAGACTGTCGATGTGGAAATCATCAATGACATGGAAATGGAAACCACTTCGGAAATATTTGATGTGGTCCTCTCAGACCCTACCAATGGTGAATTGGGTACACCGTACCAAGTTGATGTGGAGATTTTGAATGATGATGGTAAGCGCAAAATATAGCTAGTTAAATTGAGTATTAAATGAATTCCACTTGATTGTTCTAAAAACAAAGGAGAATCTGCCAACCGTATGCTAATACTATCATTTTTGACATACGACAAATGTACTTTAATATCAAAGATATCCATTTTAGAGTACACGCAAGTGCAATTTTGTACATTTTTGGCATTGAAGACAAAAAGCTGTAAGACCACGAAGACTGTTCAGTGTCAGTACGCTAATTTTCTTACAAATGTTTCATTTCAATGTTAAAATGCTTGAAAAAAAAACCCAACCCTTCATTATTGTCATGCGTCACTTTAAAGATGGACTCCAACGCAAAAAAACATAGTTTTGGTGGACCATTGTTGAGAACAAAAATTTAGACGGTGTAATTACCCATTTTCGTATTTTGTATATATGGTGGATAAATTTCCTGGATTTTGCCATTTGTAAAAAACAATGCCATTACACATTTTTTGCAGCTGCAAAAAGACAATAGCTTTCCGTCCCTTACAGATGTAAAATCTCATCAGGTATCTCTCACATTTCTGTTTCTATCGAAGTATAAACGTAAAAAATGTAACTCATGTTTTCATATCTCATCTTACACTACCTTCGCCTTAGGGTTTCTATCCGTCACTGAGGTCTGATCGCAAACAGGTTTTTATAATATAGCTACATACAGTAGTAGGCCTACGGCCACGGACTGAGATAATCTAGTACAGGGTTGTACTCTCTGACTAAGTGAGTTATATTACCACGTAAAAGGCCGGCGGTAAAATAGCACATATTCTGTGAAGCACTTGTAGCGTAAAAGCTCAATCATAAGAGGCACTTTACCAAGCAATTGCTGGTTATCATGGTTATATTCAGACTTTTTATTTCTCAAGTCCACCACCGGGGTCCACCACCGGGAATTGAACCTATACTGCGCCACGCACTACATGTCCGTCAGTAGGCACATAACTCGTCAAAATATAATGGCCTTTGCAATTCTCGCTATTCGCAATGAGGGCGAATCCAGCGGTTTGCGATGTAGTCGTGATGTAGCATGGGAAAATCGTGATGTATCATGGGAAAAGGTCGACATCAAGTCCGCGCAATACGAATATTACCATGCTATTACATAGGAACACGTGACAATATTTTTAGTTTGTCAATATAACGGTATTACACGCAAATCGATAGAGAAAAATTAATTGTGCACATTTCAAATCACATTATTAAGTATTATTGAGTATCGATTCGCGTGTAACACCTTTATTTTGACAAACTAAAAAATATTGTCACGTGTTCCTATGTAATAGCATGGTGAATATTCGTATTGCGCGGATTTGGATGTCGATCTTTTCCCATGATACATCACGATTACATCGCAAACCGCTGGCGGCGCCCTTATTGCGAATAGCGAGAATTGAAACAGATTCCTGTGAATTGGATTTATGTATCTTTCCATAGGAGTGTATGCGTTTACTCAAGCCACATACGTCGTTAGTGAATCAGCTAATAGTGTGGAGGTTTGCGTTACACGGACAAGTGAAAACACCATTGAACAACGAGAAGTGTGTAAGTTAAACATCTTTAAGGGATCTGGAATGAGCGTTTTGAGCGTTTCGACAGAATTTTTTGTGGGACATGAGAGCACATCAGACATATCGAATTGCATTCTGAATACGAAGAATGTCTTTCTAATATCAAATAATTTTCATTTTTTGAAATTCACGATATAATACAAATTTTATGACAAATTATTAACATTTGATATTTTTCACATTTTTGATATATAACAATCCTCGAAGTAAATTTTAAAAATCTAATGATATATTCTTAAAGTGTATGTAGATGGGAGGAAAATTTTGACCTTTCATATTGAAGATATGGATTTTTTTCCCCAAAAGACCTATTTTTTTTGTGTGTTTTGGAAAAAAAAATCCATATCTTCAATACGATAGGTCAAAATTTCAATTGATCGTCGGCTTTTCATCTCGCCTACATACACTTTAAGTATATGAATCATCAGATTTATAAAGTTTACTTCAAGTACTGTTAAATATCAAAAATATCAATTTTTAATGATTTGCCATAAAATGTGTATTACATTGCGAATTTAAAAAAAAACCAAAATTATTTGATATCAGAAGGACATTCTTCGTATTCAGAATGCAATTCGATATGTCTGATGTGCTCTAATGTCCCACAATAAATACTGTCCAAACGTTCATACCCCACCCCTTAAGAACATAATAAAATATGGTTATAAATCCAGCGAGTAACGTTATTGCGATTTGAGGATACGCTTTTCGGATGGAACTTGTTTCGAACGATCTGCTTAAGGTTATGTAATATCATGATTTTCGTCAGTGCCCCTCTTCTTTTTTTTCTTGCAATATACATGAAGTAAAGGAACCACTTATTCCTATTTTACATATTGACATTATTTCTCTATTAAATGTGTTAGCAAACGCGTATCCAAAATTTTAACGAAATCTGTTGATAGTAAGCTTTCCAAAATGAGGTGAATTTAAAAAAAGGCACGGTGCTTGAATGTAGTAAAAACTTCAAACACTAGTAACAAAGGTTTTCCTTTGGCTCAGAATAACAAGATTACTAAAATAAGATTCCTTAGACATTTACCTTTAAGATGCACTGTGATGTTTTTCCTTGCAATATTTATTTCCCGAAATAGATCATTTTTAAGGGGGCTACATGCATCAAATTTGTGGACAGAAAATAGTAAAATAGAGCGTATCCTTAAGGGCGGTCTTAACCCTGGAATTACGGAAACTGTTGGGCCTCATAACTGCTAAATTGTTGGTCTAAAGTATATAAAAGTATACAGGTTTAGAATGCCAAAGACTTGAAGAATTCATCTGTGAGGTCCAATTTGGGCAAAATGTTTTGGAGATAATCCCCCAAAACGTTTTTTTGGCCCAATTGTTTTTTCAGACGACGTAACAAAAAGATTCTCGAGTAAAAATTTAAAAAAAATTGAAAACTAGATTTATATATCTAGGACCCCTTTTTATTTTTTGAAACTTTTGACCAACTTTGAGAAAATTGCACCAAAAATGGTTGAAATTTGTGAGAAAATAAGGTTTTTATGATTTTTTTAATTGAGCATTTTCAACCATTTTGAGGGGAGGGCGGGAGGGGGGCGTGGGGGTTAATAATTGTAAACTGAAAAAGTTAAAAGAAAGTTGAAAGAAGGAAAGAAACAATTATAAATATTAATAATAATAATAATAATAATAATAATAATAATAATAATAATAAAAGCAGATTTGCAACTCAATCTACAACTTAACCCATGTAGGAATTTCAATTGCAGTTTTATTTGATTAGAATAGCATAGTCAATAAATACAACAAATTCTAGAAACATAATCTGGGTGTATTGGATCCTCCAATTAACCAAACAAGTATGTCATGTATGTATCTGTGATCATTATGTATAAAAATGTTGCTTTGGCATGACAAACATGTAAAATGGCTACAAAAGTTTGGACATGAAACTTGATATGATACCGAATTCACAAATCATTTGAAGTCGTGTTCACACGGTCGGACATAAGGGAGTTATTACCGGTTATAAGCGACTTATAACCGGCAATAGTGACTTATTACCGGTAAAAAGTGATTTAAGTCCGACCGTGTGAATACGACTTGAATAGATTATCAATTAAGGATTAGTCAATGTATTACTGGAATCTTTAGACCATTGTTCAGCATGTTCAGATGGCAGTTGGAGCTTTTTAGAACCCAAAGACCTGCTGGAATGATGCATTTAAAGGGGCATTTCGTGATCCACAGATTCATCCCGCCACTTTTCTTTAAAAAGTTGAACCATTGTTCAGCATGTTCAGATGGCAGTTGGAGCTTTTTAGAACCCAAAGACCTGCTGGAATGATGCATTTAAAGGGGCATTTCGTGATCCACAGATTCATCCCGCCACTTTTCTTTAAAAAGTTGAGATTTTTATACCACTGGAAACTTCTGGCTACATAATGTTTATGTACAAAAGTTTCTTGCAGATTAATTCGTTTCGTAAAAATATCGTCAAATTTGAATTACGTTCTGATGTACCAGAACGAAAATAGAACACAGTGGCCTAGAGCAGTGTATACACATAGGCCTAATCATGCATAACTCGGCACTCGCAAACGAAAAATCGAACTCAAATTTTGCCAATAATAAAGTTTTTTTACTCGATATCTAGGATCCCGAAATACTCATTCGAAACCACATGTAACATGCTGTTCGTTAGGGAAAGACCAGAAAGAAACAACTGTATTAAACCGAACGGATCTCAAGAAAAGAAAGGAAATCAGTATTTGCAATCAATGTTAGTAAAATCAGAGGTTTTGTATCTTTCATATTACAGCAAATCATGTCTGCAATTTGTTAAAGGAAAATCCTATGTTTATTGACTTAAACACTGGGTTTAATTTTCCATCCCTGGTCTATCATTCTGCTGCACTTGTTAGTTTTATTTTCAATCAACAGTGCTAACAACCGCAGCTACAGGTGCTGACAGTGCATCCGCAAATGGAGACTACAGACCTTTAACCTCCACCACAGGACTTCTCAAATTTGGCTCTGCAGACAACCAGGAATGCGTCGACATCAGTATTCTTGAAGATAGTATTGTAGAATCATCGGAGACATTTTCCGTGCAGATTACGGAACTCGAGGGTGAACTTGGCACTCCGGCAACTGCTATCGTGACCATTACGGACAACGATGGTAAGAGTTTCCGTTTATTCTTAATCCCATGAGAACTATAGGGTGATTCGGATAAGTAGGTATAGTTATTGTTAGCACTAAACATCTGGGTATCAATGAATTTTCAAGACAACATGTCAGCCTCCATGTAGAAACTTTCTCCGTGAAATTGGAGCAATATTTTTTTTCATTTTCAGACCATTTTATGTAGTGTGAACAAATAAATTCCGGCTGCCTCTTTGATTTAAAGGGAAAATAGTCACATATTTCCCACATAATGGGACAAGGATTTTTGGCCAAGAAACACCCCTGACCTCAATCCAGTTGAAAATGTGTGGTCCATAATGGAAGAGAAAGTCTACTGTCCCCCACTAGCCACAAACAAGAACATACTGGTGAAAAAAATCAAGGATGCACGGGATTATGTGAAATTGGGAGGTCCTACGATTCTTCCAAATCTTCTCGAGGGAGATCGCGGGAGGAAGAATCGCTGCCGTAAAGTGATAGAGAACCAGGAAGAGGAAAGTTTATCAACATGCAGGTCTTCAGTTCATAAACTTCAAATAAAAGTACAGTTTTGCTACAATTCATGTAAATATATTGTGTTGTATTCATTTAAACATAGGCCTACTTAATAATATAGGTGGTCCATTCTTATCCGAATCACCCTATACAATCATCGAAAAAAGTCTTGGAACGCATAAAACGCTGGTTTGTATTAATTTGTGTGCAATTGATAGATTTTCACATCTGATTTTTTCAGTCACCATACTCCCTCTGTTTGTTAGCTTCCAAAGTATTGAAGTGAGCCATTATGCAAGATATGATGCATTGGATAACTTTTATTGTCACCAATCATCTAATTATATAAACTCTTTATGACCCTTTTACTATTGAACACTTTTAATTTATAAATTTTAACAT
Organism: Amphiura filiformis; assembly: GCF_039555335.1. NCBI lineage: Eukaryota > Metazoa > Echinodermata > Ophiuroidea > Amphilepidida > Amphiuridae > Amphiura > Amphiura filiformis. Next base: position 75,997,378 of record NC_092633.1, read on the forward strand.
GTTTAATAAATATCAGTATACTTTTGAGTTAAAACGGAATGCGTTCATCATGATTAAATAATAATAACATACTTTTATCAAAATTCGACTATGGCATAGTCGACTATGGCATAGTCTACCTGCCGATTAGCCCAAAAGAAGTTTCCATTATCAATTGGACCAATCAGCAAGATTGTTAGAATAATTTCACCACACACACAAAAACTGTGGTGAATTATTTGCAAAGTTCCATTCTGATTGGTGATTGAAGTGAAGATATCATGTAATTGACCAATCAGAGGCAATGTTAGATCGGCAGGTAGTGCTCAGGGGTGATTTCTTTAACACTAGAGAATACCAGATTACGGTTTACTTGTTGGTAGCCATTGGGTTTAGAGGAACGGTATGTGTTAGGTTTTGGGTTAAGGTTAGGGTTAGGGTAGACTACTCCGTAGTCCACTTGCCCATTGTGCATACTCTGGATAGTGTATTTAAGCTTAAAACACTGATTTAATTAATGTGTGCACAATTGATAGATTTTCACAACTGATCTTTTCAGTCACCGTACTCCCTCTTTTGCGATTAATAAACTGGTAGATTCTAAAATCAGAATTGTTCAGTATTGAAGTGCCAATATAATTATGACATTATATGTTGCATTCAATAATATAAGCCTACGTACACTTTACTTTTAACTTTTTCTTCACAATTTTATACTAGTATTTTGATGTAATAAATATCAGTATCATTTCGAATTCAACTGAATGCTTTCATCATGATTAATAACATGCCTTTATTTATCAAAAATCGACTATGGCATAGGTTAGGGTTTAGGTTTGGGTTTGTGTTTGGGCTTGGGTTTGGGTTAGGGTTAGGATTAGGATTAGGGCTTCCGGTAAATACGGTCATCGTCACTCTCTGAAGGTGGAAGTGTGAATTTGATTGCAGGGTAGCTGTGACCAAAGTTAACTCCCCGGTTATGAGACCCAATTTAACATGGGTATAATTTTTATAGTTAAAAAATCACAGGTTTGCATAAAGCTCACATAACTCTAGACTATGCCATAGTCGAATTTTGATTTAAATAAAAATATGTTATTATTAATCATGATGAACTCATCTTGTTGGAACTCAAAATTATACTGATGGGTATTATAATTAATAGTAAAATGGTCATAAAGAGTTTATATAATTAGTGACAGTAAAAGTAAGTATACTTATGTTATTGAATGCAACATATCTTGCATAGTGGCTCACTTTAATACTGAACAATCCTGATTTTGGAATCTACCAGTTTGTTCGCGAAAGCCCGAGTAAAAAATCCTTGGGAAGCTAACAAACAGAGGGAGTTCGGTGACTGAAAAGATCAGATATGAAAATCTATAAATTGCACACAAGTTAATACAAATCAGAGTTGTACGCTTAAATGTAATAGCCAGAGTATGCAAAATGGGCAAGTGGACTACATGTACGAAGAGAAGTTTAATAATATAACTCTTGAAAATTATATCATGCCGAAAATTCAAATGTCTTTTTTTTTCCACTTGGCAGCGACGTTTAAGTTCGAGACCGCTACAGCTCAGGTTGCAGAAAGTACTGGGTCTATAACGGTCCGGATTCAACGGCAAGGATACCTACAAACCACGGGAACAGTCCGTAAGCACAGTATTAATTCACTTATAGTTATAGGGCCGGCGACACAGCAATGTTTCGTTGTTTTCAAATATTCAAAAATAAACTCTTGGTAAAAAGTAAGATTCTGTATTGCAATGATCATGTCCAGTTTGTACTTTTTGTAGTACGAACAAACATTTGAAATCAATTAAACAAGGAGGTTTATTCAGTAATTGTTTTAAGAAGTATCGGATTCCTTCTCGTCTCGGTTAGGTATTGTACTTATAGTAGAATCCCATTATACTTATAGTATATCCCATTATACTTATAGTATATCCCATTATACTTATAGTATATCCCATTATACTTATAGTATATCCCATTATACTTATAGTATATCCCATTATACTTATAGTATATCCCATTATACTTATAGTATATCCCATTATACTTATAGTATATCCCATTATACTTATAGTATATCCCATTATACTTATAGTATATCCCATTATACTTATAGTATATCACATTATACTTATAGTATATCCCATTATACTTATAGTATATCCCATTATACTTATAGTATATCCCATTATACTTATAGTATATCCCATTATACTTATAGTATATCCCATTATACTTATAGTATATCCCATTATACTTATAGTATATCCCATTATACTTATAGTATATCCCATTATACTTATAGTATATCCCATTATACTTATAGTATATCCCGTTATACTTATAGTATATGCCTAATTTAGAATACTACAACAGTATTAAGTCTCCCGTGTAAACGTTAACCATCATACAGGTGTGCGGTCATCACCGGGTAGTGCCACCAGTACAACTGACTATTCCTTCGTCAGCCAGGTCGTTTCTTTCACAAACAGCATCAGCGGTACATCAACTCAGAGTATAACAATCAGCATAGCAAGAGATAGACTCTTCGAAGGAAACGAAGTGTTCTATTTAGACCTCGAGTCACCATCCGGCGGGCAAGTTATAGCACCAAGCCGTATGACTATTACTATACTAGATGACGACACTCTACCACCGATTACTATTAGGCCGCGCGATGACGGTGAGTAGATGTGGGGGTAATTAGGGCGTAAAAAGATGGTAGGTCATGGATGCAACTGGCTTTGAAACAATGCGGGAATAAAGTGCGCCACAGTAGCACGCAGGCTTGTTCTGTTTTAAGCAGACCTGTTCTGCTTTTGCTAGTCTGCGGAACTCAGTTTTCAATAATAGTCAGACATTTATCTGTTCAGTGTTCGTTATATGGCTATCATTTGAAGACTGAGCCGTAAGCTATAGGGTCCACAACTTATAAGTTCCCCCTAAATACTTTTAAAAATAAATCGAAAAATATTTGACGAAATGTAAACGTGTAAAACGGTATGGGTAGCCTTATTTGTTTTACAAATACATGACATATGCGTTCAGTCACAATGGTTCATTATGTAAAACAAGAGACCGTTTGAAACACTGTTAAAAGTTGAGTCCATAAGAGTCAAATCTCAAGCAATACAGTAGGCCATGTCCATGCATGTGAACCTGACTGCTATGGACTCATATGCAAACGGCCTCTTTTCTTACACAATTAACCATTGTAACTGAACGCAATGATGTGTGACGCTATAAATTGGTCCATGTGTAAACCAAATACTAGTAGGGCTATACATAACTTTTTACAGTTTTACATTTTTCAAAATATTTTTCGACCTATTTAAAAAAAGTATTAGGGGGAACTTATAAGTTGTGAACCCTATACATTTGGTTGCCTGTATAGCTAGTTATTTTTTATAGTTTACAACTGACCACCAGAGTTACAATGGATTTGCACCTGCTTAATTGATGACCTGCTGACCCCTGCTGCTGACCCCTGCTGCTGACCCCTGCTGCTGACCCCTGCTGCTGACCATGCTGACTCCATGACTCCAAATATCCCAACACCTTTCCAGATTTAGGTTGTGATCAATAGAACTGTCAAGTTGTTTCCTCCTGAAAGGACTTGTTCATGTAATATTAAATTCAGTTAACTATTTTAACTTTCAGGTCTTACAGACGCCCAGATTGCAGGTATCGCAATAGGAGCAGTTCTTGGGGCATTAGCTCTCATTGGCATACCATTAGCTCTCTGTTGCTGTCTGTTAGGATGCCCTTGTTGTCCCGGGTTCCTAGCTGACGGGTGTTGTCCCTATTGGCTAACTGGAGGAAGTGATAGGAAGCGGCCTTTGGTTTACAACCAGCAGCAGCCGCCACCAGTAATTATACAGCGGCCACCACCCGCAATTATACAGCCAGGTCCGATTCTTCAACCCGGACTTCAAACTTTACCACTCGTTGACCCTGGCTTTAATGGGGGCTTTAATCAATTCGTAAGTTGACGTCTTTATTTACCATGCGTAATCTTAAACAGCATATAGTAGTGAAAGGTATTCCTTGTCATCAGACAATGATCTGAAATTATATGTATTTTTAAATACTTCATTCAGTTGTTAGAAGAACAGTATTTGATTCTTTATAAATGTGACCTGAGCATTGATCAACTGCATTTGACTCTACTCTTATCGCAACTCAAGATTACAGTGGATCATAGTGCAGTTTTGTCCACGGCAAATTCACCGTGACCTTTTCAGCCATAAACCCGATTAGTGAAGATTAAATCGAAATATGCAGTACTAAACCATTATAGTAATCAATTGTCCAATGCACATTTCTTACCACGTGATAATATTAATCCAATGAGCGATCGAATTGTCCGCTACGGTCGACTAATCCAATCGATAATGACGCTATTGACATGTACGAGTGGAGCTCCACTGACTGAGTTTTGGGGATTTTTCACTGGTTTGCTATCATTTACTAATCAAGGCGCTCCACCGTTATTATAAGGACTATGCTAATAATTTAAAGATTGACATATAGACAATAAACCATACTTGATTGACAGAAAGTACTAAATTTGTACCTATTACGGTTTGGTGGCATTTTTCTTCCAAACGCGACCAAGTCAGGGCGGCCCGGTGAAGCAAAATGTGCATTGGATTAACACGGGAGTTTGGATAAGATTGTAGATTTCCTTTCTCATACAAATGCATGCTCCCCCGTTATTAAAGCTTGTACCGGATTAAAAATTCAGATATTTTAAAACGAATAAGTAATTGAAACATAGAGCAAGTACTAAAATCAGAGCTTTTATACTTTTTGATATTTGACGCTAACTAGTTCATCTCCTATACCCACAGCACAGCGCTACTACAGGGTGTCCCAAAAAAAGGCCCCTCATTGCGCCCTCTTTTTCGCCTTTTTCTGAAAATTGATCATATATATTTTGGTATGTAAAGAAACCTTTATCTGTTAGCTTTAATAAACCAAAACATTTATTTCAATCGGCTCACAACTTTTGAACATATGCCCTTTTAAAGACAAGTACCCGTTTTTCACTCTGTCCACGGATAGCAAACAGATAACTAAACAGCCCTTTTCAGGGCTACCTTTTATTCCAAAAAGAGAAATGACTTGTGTTTTCAATAAAAAGAAAGCAAGAAACAATAAAGTAAGAAAGTAAGAAACATAATAAAACTAAAAGGCATAAAATAACCGAGAAAAAAGATAAGTATTTGCAAGTATAGCAAAAGAAGTCCCATCCCACATCAATTTCGCCCAAATTAATGACACTTAACAAAATCCATAACCCATAAGCCCACCGGTAAGGTCCATTCCCTAAAATAAAGTTGTTATTTTATAAAGTTATCATCGAGGAATGTTTTATATTCATGCATGTATGCACTTTTCAATCTTTGAAGTAGCCAAACCTCCTCCGTGGACAGAGTGAAAAACGGATACATTTCTTTAAAAGGACATATCTTCAAAAGTTATGCGCCGATTGTTTCGGTTTATTAAAGTTCATTAAAGCTAACGGGTAAAGGCGTCTTTACATACCAACATATACTTGATCAACTTTTTAAAATAGGAGAAAAAAGGGCGCAATGAGGGGCCTCTTTATTTTGGGACACCCTGTAGTATGTGAGTGCCCCCTGTTGTGTGCATACATGTAGTTAACAATAACTGCATGATGTAACCAGAGGGTATCAGTGGAAAGTTTCTTTTTTCATTTGCCATTTGAAATATTAGACTAAATGTATAGATGTTTTGTGTACATTTTGCTAATCCAAATGGTTAAATCCATGCGCCGTCAAATTCAGATGTTCGGCTGTAAAATCAAAAAAATATAGATTCAAATACTAGCATGGAACTTCTAAAGTTGGTAATAGGTTTCGAACTCATTCACCCAATCCCGGGCATCCAATGTAGAAACAGCGAGCGATAACATCGGACAATCCTTATATAAGGACAAAAAATCTGTAAAATAGCAATACTGTTAAATCTTTTTTTATGTTTTGTTGTGTGCGAAAATCATTAGGATATATCAAACATTTGTGTGTTTGAATCTTTAAATTACTAATCATGATAACGACATTATACAGAGTTGAAAGCATATTTAACTGACAGATGGAGGGAGGAGTTTGAAATAATAAGAATGTCTTAATATTGGTGTAAATTTTAACTGATTCACACAAGCAATTGATTTTACACTTACGTGTAATTTTTGTGACTTATCCAAGCTCACTTCTTCAGCACTCTGATGGATTGCTGGTACTAGACGTGGTAGCGCGAATCGGATCGAATAAGAATGTCTCTTTAGGCTTTCAGTACTAGAAACATGAAACATACCAACCCCCTCGGTGTCTGGCTGCATCGACATTCTCAATTAATTACCAAGGATTACCAATTCTGGTGATTCTGGTAACATTCTGTATGTTTCGTCTTTTCTTCATAATTAGTTTAATATGAAGAGATCACACCACTAAATCAGGTCCAACCCTATCTGACTGAAGAAATAACAACCAGTGTTTTTATTCGCTGACCATACCAGGCTGATGTGCCCATTTTTGGTGATAGTTGTGCTCTGTGGATGTTTTTCTTATCATCCAAGCATAAAATAATAAAAAAATATTACACTTCTGACATTTTAGGAAGGTTTTTTAGTTCCATGCACCAAATGACGTCACAGCATAGAGGCGCTGAGATGTAGGCTTTGGTATGGTTTACATCATGACATCATGTTCAAGGCACCACTGCGAAAAATCGAGCCGCTCAACTACCAAATAAATGCTGGTTCTAGGGTAGAATATATCATAAACTTTTGGAAAAATGGTGTTTTGAATGAACGATGACGTTATAACCATGAGAAAATGACGATTTCTTGGGTACCTTTTAACACATAAAAGAATAGGAACTTGATTTAGTGGTGTGATTCCTGAATCATTTGGAAGCTTCATGCAATTGATTTTTTGTTTTCTTTATTTGCAGGATTTGCAGAATGTGGTGGTGTTCTAATGCAATTAGGCTACTGATGATAGATTTTAGAGATCGAAGGAATGATACAAAGGTGGAAGAAGTAATAAGTGTAATACCTATAGCTGAAATCATAAACGTATAAGATTATGAATAATAGATTAAACAATGATGTCAATTTAAGATTGAAAAACGGGATTAGGTCTAAAATAGATTTCTCTTAGTGTATATAACATATTGGTTTAGCATAATTTATTGCTCTTTTAAATCCTTTACTATAGTGTGTCTCGTCTCAAGAGTATTCCTCTGAAGTTCCGGTCCATGAGAGTATCATCAAATGTGTATAAATACAGTTTCTCTCTAAATACCATATCAGAGTGGAATAACCTCCCATCATCTGTTCTAGAGTCTTGTAGCATTCAAAACTTCAAAACTGCACTATGTAATAATGTAATGTTATCATAAATGTTGCTTCAATCATGATGCCATGCAACTCAAAATGTTCCTCTCATCATCTGGAACAATTTTCATATGAAATCACAGAATTATGTGCGTGAAATAGATCAAAGGTCAATGACCTTTTGCATAGTATTCAAAGTTTTAGAATTATTCAAGTCACCCAAAAATTGCCTCAAATCATTGCACTAGATACCGACGATGCTCCCGACAAGTAATCATTTCACGTATATGACATGTACAGAATAGACAATTTGGTTTTCATGTTTCTTTTAGTCTGAAGGAATAATTTGAGACAAGTTTCGGGAAAATCGGAGCATTTTCAAAATGTGAGCACTGTGTAAAAGGTCTTTGACCTTGATCTATTTAACGTCATAATCACAGAAATCTGATAATTGACTTTTTTGTTTCTTATGATAAGAGGAATAGTTTGAGTTATAATATGAACATTTGATATGTCCAGCTTGAACCCAAATGTTTAGTTAATGTGTAGGCCTATAGGTTAAATACCACCAATTAGAGCTGGGCAGTGCTTGGAAAAAAGAGAGGGACTATTTTCTTGCATGGCATCTGAAAAAGATTAGTGAAAAATACCGAGCTGTATATCCAAAATGCGCAAATGTTAGAGTAACATCGACTGCACATCTATTTTCCCACCCAGTCGGTGTGCCTATCTGTTCCCCAAAAAGGAGGGCGCACTGTAAAATTGTGGTCTTTACACTTCAGTGGTTTAAAACAATTGTCTCAAGTTATCATATGTTGAAATTTTGGTCATTTGGGGGATTCAACCTTCTACTCTTAATTGATAATAATGCCTTTTCACTGTGGGAGTTTCACGTATGAGAAAATCCTGCTTGAAATTACCTAATTTGTCATGGAAAACTGTAAGTGGTATTGAAACTATAGTAGAACTATGTGCTACCTATGTATTTTTCACTCGGTGATTGACCGGTAAGATTTGCAAGGTCATCCAATCAAGTATTTTAAAGATGGACTCCAACGCCGATAGTTTTAATGTTCCAGGGAAAGTGGGACAGATAACTTAATCTCTGACAAGTTCTATGATAAGATGAACGAAATGTTCAAAAGAATGTGTAAAATGGAATCACTGATTTTGACAACTCAACCTGAGTGAGAAAATGTAAATGAAATACCCACAATTCAGCAGTAAACTGTCATTGTTTAGCTATATTTACAGGACTATTTACATTTTTATAATAGAAATATAACTTCGTGATTAAATTTGTATATATCGAAAACATATTAGAAAATGTACAGAATGTTCAGTGTAGAAAAAAGTTGAATTTCCAATGCAGTAAGTAGTCATATTGCTACAAGATAACGTCGCATTCCAAGTAATGATCTAAACACGTTGTATGTCGTTATAGACCATTCCTATAATTAACACTTTCCTGCCGTTGATGGGGTGGAACATCGATATCACATTGATATTAGGTATTTTATAATAAAGAAAGCGATTTCGATGTTCACAACAATGGCAGGAATTGTCTGCGCGTTTCCATATTCCAGCTCCAGCGACTTGTTCAATATTCTAAGTTAAGTTTGTAAATATTTTTATTACATCATAATTTTATACTCGTCTTTTAGAAGACTAATATGTATAGGAATGAGAAATTGTCTACCATTTTTTATTTTCAGTTTTTAACCTTCATTTATTTGCATGTAATCGTAACTGGCATTATTTTACTTGGTAGCGTAACGTTTGGACTATTAAAATAAAAAATGCAACCTACAAGATTCTTGTCTGAAGTTAATTATTATTGGTCATAATGACGTGTGACAAAGAACAAAAACATAGCCTTCCAAAAGTGGCACTACTTTGCCGGCGGACTAATTTGTGAATCAATAAGGTAGGCCTATTTGTAAGAATCCTCAAAATTTAGATTTTGGTACCTGTACCACTTTTAGGCACTTTATAAACAATTTGTTTTAACTTGCGCTGGGGTCACTGAATGGGACTTTAAGGTTACAACGTACCATTTATACTGCAAAAATTGACAATCCTTCCTCTATCCCGTTTTATTAATGGTAAGAAAGCCTTCACCATGCGAACCTGACCCAGACAGTTAACGTCAAAATGCTGTTGAAATACACGAATGGGAGTCAACTCCACCTCAGCGAACTGAAGTATACCTGCGTTGTTGACCAATCCCCACAAACCTGTTGAAATAGATAAAGAAATAGAAAGAAAGAAAGAAAGAAAGAAAGAAAGAAAGAGGGAGAGAAAGAAAGAAAGAAAGAAAGAAAGAAAGAAAGAAAGAAAGAAAGAAAGAAAGAAAGAAAGAGGAGAGAAAGAAAGAAAGAAAGAAAGAAAGAAAGAAAGAAAGAAAGAAAGAAAAAAGAAACAAAAAGGAAAGAAAGAAAGAAAGAAAGAAAGAAAGAAAAAAAAAGAAGAGGGGAGAGATGAAACGCAATAATTTTCATTTCTTAGGTAAACGTAAGAAATCTATAATGCTTGGTACTGTATATTTTTTTCAAACACTGGTGTTAAACTTAGGTATGAAATTTAGGCTTCAAGTGTAAGATTTTCGATTTGCACAGGCTTCAACTTCAAGGGCTATATGTCATAGTTTTGTCAGAATTCTGGTTTTGATTGCACCATTTTTCAATTCCGACTACCAATTTTGTCAAAATCAACTCGCGAATGTCCCCATGGATGAATGATTTTGCAAGCCACAATAGAAATATCGATTATTTATATTAGAAATGAAGTATACTGAGTTGGACATTTTGGCAGTCGCAAGTGAAAAAAGTGAAATCAAAACGGATATTCTGACAAAACTATAATGTGACACGATGTGCCTTGTAATAAAACTCTCCTTTTGGGGAGGCTGAACTGAACTGAACTGGAACGATGTGCCTTACAGAGGTGGGAAATATCTTTCTTTAGCGAACTAGTTTGAAACGCAAAAAAATAATTCCGAAAAAAGCTCACGGGCGAAGTTGAGGCCTGTAAAAATCAAAAATCTTACACCGAAAGACACAATTTCATGCCTAATTTTAACACAAGATTAAAAATATCCAAGAACTATGATTTAACTGACGTTACTGAAGAAAAATGTATTGCTTTATATTTGTATCTCTGACTTGTGCTGATTTCAATATCTATCGAACGACTTTTAGCGCGATTATGCATAACAATAGCAGCTGGTCAGTGGCGTACTGAGTGCATAGAAGTCAAAGAAATGCCGATGATCCTCACCTGTAGGACAAGTATCTTTGAAAAGAGCGGTATTGTATTCAACCTATGATTGAAATGTATGACCTTCAATTTGTCACCGTGACATGGAATACCGTGAGCGAGGGGAATGATACCATGATACATCGTTGCAGCAAATCTTTGATTGGCGCACAGCGTCATCATCCCTATATCTTCGTGTCAAAAATTGCCGTGATAGTAAGGCGAATCCTCTCGTTTTTCAAAAGCTACGCATGGCGATTTTGTTCGAGATAGGTTGAGCGACTCAGGCTAAGCATACATGATATGAGATACCACAGAGCCTGCCGCAGAGTTTCTATTCTACGATTTAATTTGCGCATGATCAGTACCACATATGGTGTTGCCATTATAGAAAATTCGATTTGTTGTCAGGTAAAACGCAGGTTTTGTTTCCAATACACTAACTCGAAAAGCAATACACTAATTAGCGGGGCCTTGCTGTTTGCTGTAGATATATTTTACTGCATTTTATAAGTAAAGATTTTGAAATCAAAAGTCAGAATTGTGATATATTCAACTGTTTGAGAAATGAATTATATAAAGGAACCCGTGTAAGATCCAGGTGCTGTATCTATAATACAATGTACATTATCGACTTTCTTTATCTGCGTCAATAATAGAATATCGATTTTAATCGAATTGAATACATGTCTCCATTTTGAGTTTGTACTACACCACTGAGCGATCAAGCGATCGATTTCTAGCCAATCAGATAGGCCTCCTTTTCTTGCGTTCGGGGAAATACCAATCGGCCGTCGCCCACCAACGGAGTATTAAGTTTATAACACTGGGTGTCGACACTGTGTGGCGCCAACAGCATCGTCGCCAACGTATGTCTGCTATCACTAGGCTATAATCTGTGCTGCCATGAACCAAATTGTTCATCCATTGACCTAAACTATTAAACCACAGACTCAGAGTCTATGATTAAACAAACTTCAAAAGTTTGCTTTGCATGCAGATAACAGATTTTGCAATCTCGTATCAGCCAGAAAGGTCTATATTCACTGACAGAAGACGACTTCTGGCTTGAGAGACGGCGTTCAATAGCACAAATCAAACGGTAAGTTGTACGTCAGGTTTCTTGACTAGTTGTCGGTGTCTGAGACAAATATTTGCCTCAGATTGGTCTGATGCAATTAGGCCTATTAATTCCATTTTAACAATTGCAGGCTTGTGTCTTAGATGGATCAGAGTGTAAAATATCATGAAAAGGGTGTTTTGTTAGTTTCGTAATGCTCTACTGTAATATCACGTTATCATTGTTAGTTTAGTCTGGCATGTAAATATGTTGCGTGTATAGGGCGATTGCACGAAGTGTCATTAGTTCAATTCGCCTTCTGGAGGACGATTTGAACTAATAGAGAGCTTGCGGAATGAAGTTACTTGAACTTTAACGGCAACTTCAAAAATATCGATTCGATTTCTTGCTCAACTTCACTTCAACGCGAACGTCAGATTGGTTTCTGTACCAACAGCGTCTTGTTGTTTAAACTAGGGGAAGTGTATCAATGGGTGATCAAAAGAAGGGTATATGTAAAAGCGACTGCATCAAATTTCTCCCTTTTGTTTGCTGAAGTGGTTTGTTGGTAACACTTATTACAATAGGCGCTTAGTTTGAATAAACATGTATTACTTCTCTTGGCGATGACCAATGCAATGGGAATTAGGCCTATGTTATGAGCTATACGCTAATATTATACTTCTAAACATGTTTCAATTAAATATTCTTGTGATATGCCTATATTATTGTCCCGGATTATTATAATAAAAGCTCAATTATTATTCCAGTATACGTCAGCTTTGTCAATTTTATATTTCCATCAGGACACAAGCCCATTTTATCTGTTTGCTCCCTAGGCCCCCCCCCCACCACCACCATCACCACCTCTCCATATCATCCCCCTCCTCCATCTATTCATCTATCCTCACTTTCCCACTCCCCAGTGGCGTTGCCAGGAGTTTTCTTTTAGGAGGGCAAGGACTCCTCTTTGCATTCTGATCGAATTAAATATATCTCCCCGAATGATCCTCATTTTGTTCTTTAAAAACTCCCAGAATTTTGAATTTCAACCAACATATTTCTGGATGCTCCTTTTCTGACATTCTTATTTTTGTAACAAATAGGCCTCCTTTTAATAATGAATAATTTGGTTGACATACAATACCCATAGGCCTATAATATGCGTATAATAGCGTGGCACATGTTAGACCAGCTTTCTGCTGAATTGGGGTACATAATGTAGGCCTAAATGAATAAAATAATAATTAAATAAAATACCTGAACAGTACAAACATATTTGGTTATATAGAGGTGTAATTATAAGACACGCAACGTTGTAAAAAAATGTTCACAGTATAGCTGCAATTCGCAGAAGTTCACTACACTGCTGGGTCGCGTAAAATCAGTCCATTTTACTGGAACTTAATCCCCTTGGCGTTGAAGTCAAGCCAAAAACTTGGTTCCGCAAGCTGATTTGGTGTACGTCATGAGCACACACAAATGTATATATCAAGTGTGACGTTTGGAACAAAATTTATTTTGATCTAATTCAATCAGTCATTTTTAGCATCATGTGGCATGTTTTTTACCCAAACCAAATTAGATTTCCAATAATTGGTCTATTAACTAGACAATACATAAGTGGTAATTATGTAGTCTATGAGGAAATATGCAAACCATTGTTTTAATTATGACGTATTTTCATCATAATTTACGGCACACTATAGATTCTGGCGTTAACTTTAACTTCAAGCGGCTTTAATGGCAGAGTGGTTTTGAATACATAATCCTCTATAATCCTCTAGACGTTAAAGTTAAAGTTAAAGTAACTCCATTTCGCAAGCTCTCTAATGACTTTCCGTGTAACCGCCCTATAGTATGATTCTCGACCAGATAATGTTACTATTATACATTTAAGCAGGTGTAGCAGACAAATATATTGGGGATTCTTCGAAAAAATTTGTTCGGGGTTGCGTTACGCAGACTTTTGGATGCTGAATTTCCCTATTCCTACTTTTTGCTGTTTTTGCAAACCAGCAGTATAGTGCCTATCAATTTCGCACAATAGCACCAATATTTGTCCAAATTGGGTGCTTTAGAGGGTACTTTTGCCCAAATGCGCCCAAGCGCATTGGTCTTCACTGAAAACTCACCCACTGATATACCAAAATCGCTGAAAAGGCACACGAAAACCATTCCCGTACACCTACAACAAGGGAGAACCCCCTTCCCTGGAATATAATAGGCACCCAATAGGCACCCTTGGGCAACCACAAAATTTCAAAGTCAATTTTGTGCAGGAATCAATATCATGATTGGTCAAATCAATCCCAAAATGTTCATCTGATCATCATAAGGATCTTAAAAAATGTAATATAGTTTGAGTAGGATGAAGCCCAGCAAACGCAAAACTTTTAACAGAACATGTTTATGTCGGGTTATATAAATCGTTCAAAGCGTTTAAATAACATTCCGAAAGCATTCTTGAAAAGTTGTTGCAAAGCGTTGTAACATAATGTAATTAAGCGCCTGATGCCCACAATCCAATGACTAAATCTCCAATGACTCAGTTGCACCAAAAGGGAAGGAAGGAGATTAAAAGGGTTTGTCAAAGCTGTTGACACGTTTTCATTTATATTTAACCACCGATCAGATTATAGGAACAGATCACCATGATCGCAGGGCACATCACAAGTTTCTTCAACATCAATCGCTTTTTGTTTCACACTTGACTATCGCTGCGCAAAGCAAAATAATTATGATACCGTAGGATTGTTACAAAATAACCACAGGTTTGTCATCAGACAAATATAAAACGGTCAAGCTTTCGTCAGGATTAGCCCTAACATCTTCAGGACTTATTATTAGGAGTTTGAGTTGGGCTTCGTGACATGTAGACTTCATGGCTGCCCTTTTTGCCAATGACATGTGAGTCCTGATGTGAGTAGATTGTCCTATACTGACAAGATGGTGGCTCTAAAAAGAGACGTTTACTAGTAAAATAATAATTGTACAATACATGTTGTGTTTCTGCTACAGTGTACTTCATCCTTTTTAAACTTCTGCTTTATGTTTTCAATTGCTCTCAGGGCCGTGCCCCTAATTATCTTTGTGAGCTTCTTTCAACCTATGCTCCCGGAAGAGAAGGATTGCGATCTTCTTCCGATAAGACTCTGCTTAGTCAGCCTAGGGCACGTAGAGCAGCTGGTTTAAATACCTTCTCTGTCTCTGGCGCTGGCCCGAGGGAATGGAATAAACTCCCTAAAGCCATTCGGGAGTCTCCATCAATTCCAGTTTTTAGAAAGAAACTGAAAACTCACCTTTTCAGTTAGCTTCTTTCTTGTTCCTTCTGTGTTTTTTTCCCATCTTTTCTCTCCTTGTTCATCGCTTTGATAAATTTTAAAGGCGCTATAATATCTTTATGTATGTATGTATCCTTTCAGAAATATTTTGATCAATCAACTGAGAATGGCTACCGGTGTTGAACCACATGTTCGTGCTGCTGCGGCTACAATTCTTGGCCTCATCTTTATACCGTGGCTGATCACTGACCCTCACTGGCGTAATGTCTTACTAGGGTTTGTTGGTCTTTATGTTCTCTACGTAATGACCGAAAGAGACGAAATGCTACTGCCTGGAAAGAAACCTATTTTTATAACAGGTAATATTTCCCATGAAATCTGTATTTTAAGTTTTATTTAATATAACAGGTTAGAAACCCCAGTAAAATAGAAACACGGAGGATGAGGAACAAAATCACAAAATTGGGTTAGCCTAGGAAATTGGTGTATTATAACTATTAATGTGTGTGGAATTCCATATATATGAACCTTCTGGACCTTCTGAATGTTTAGTCAGCAGGGCGGTTTTCCGCAAGTCGCTAACTTGTGTGGGTTGAAAGAAAAAAGAGTAAAGCTACAGTTCCAGTACAATTACATATTGATGATATTATAACTGTTTAGTTATTCAACGTGGCGTACATGTATATCTAAAGATTAAATTCTGAGTTCAAATACTATATTATTTCCAGGGTGTGACAGTGGCTTCGGTCATGGAATGGCCAAATATTTCGATCGTCAAGGTTTTCGGGTATTTGCTGGATGTCTCACATCTGAAGGTGAAGGAGCTAAAGAGTTACAATCAACTTGCTCCGAGAGGCTCAAGGTTCTACAACTCGATGTTACCAAGGATGAGCAGGTGGAGGAGGCATTTCAGGAAGTTAAGAAAGATTTAGATGGCGAAGGTAAATTTGAATGTGCATTTACTATTTTTTTTCTAATTCTAATGTGACAATTATTATTGTATGCCATATAATCCAGCGAATCGCATACCATTTATTACGTTGTAAAATCATCGTCAACAATATAACTTTATTATCATCATCATCATCATCATCATCATCATCATCATCATCATCATCATCATCATCATCATCATTATCATTATCATATCATTATCATCATGTCATCATTATCGCCCGGCATTATCGTCATCATCGTTATCATCATCGTCATCGTGAATTTCCGTAGTGAGAGCCAAAAAGAGTATACAAAGAGACAACTATTAAGTATTACACACAATGAACATGATGAAGGAATTATTTCCATTTTGTTTTCTTCAGGTCTATGGGGATTGGTCAATAACGCAGGTATACTTCAGTTCTCAGAGGTTGAGTTGACTCCCATTCGTGTATTTCAACAGCACTTTGACGTTAACTGTTTGGGTCAGGTTCGCATGGTGAAGGCTTTCTTACCATTAATAAAGCGCACTAAAGGAAGGATTGTCAACGTGTGCAGTATCAATGGTAAGTTTATGATAAAAGAACGTGTCTTTCTAGGAACCCTATGTTGAGCACTAATACATTTAACGCAACCGCAGTTAACCTGTGTTATAGCCCATTTAAAGATACATGTTTCTTTCCATTTTTGTATGAGCTTTGCGCCGGGGCTTTGCGACGGAAAGCATGAATAAAATGAAACTAAATGACGTACATAATATAATCTAGTAAATCTAGGTTGAATTTGTTTTAATGTTTTCAGCTCGACAATATATGAGCATGTTTGCACCATACGATATATCCAAAGCTGGCGTCGAGGTGTTTTCTGATGTATTGAGACTTGAGATGAGAAAGTGGGGTGTGAAAGTGTCCACTATTTTCCCCGCCGCTTTTGATACAAGTAAGTTCTAAGTGCCCGGATTCGAATATTATTTCGAAAAGTCAATGTTGATGCTAATAACATGAATAATGATATTACAAAATGACGACACTGTTCAGTGCTGCTGTTGGTGATAAAGACTGACTGCAATGATGATGATGATGATGATGATGATGATGATGAATAATGACGATGATGAAAATGATAATGATTGGGGATAAAGACTGGCTGAAATGATGACGATAACGATGATAATGATAATCGTTAAGTGTATAAACACGACCATTTAGTCTTACATATTTAAGGTGTGTTCAATTCTTTTGTAATGACAGATTTGACGAAGTTTACCAGTCGTCAGCAAAACTATATGGACGAAATCAAGGAATCACTCAACGAGTCACAAAGGATGTTTTACAATGATCACTACTTTAAAACAGTAATGGAACGAAGTACCAAGCTTCAAGCACCAAAAGATGGCGACATCTTTTCCGTCGTGTCATCTGATTATTCTCCGATATATCACGCAGTAGATGATGCCCTATTGTCACGATCGCCAAAGGCCCGATACCTGGCGGGATTCGGGGCACGTTTTGTTATGCTGCTGATGACACACTTTCCAAACTGGTTCCTTGATTTGTTCCTTACATCTACGACGTTAACCTATCGTGAGAAGGGATTGGAACCCGCGGCAAGTCTAAAATCTCTGAAGTCAGAATGATTTAAGACAAAGATGTTCTTCTGTACAAAATAATGGGAAATATCCACAACATTTAATATACGTACATTATTTTATAGTTGAACTAGTCTGTTTGAAGCGTTTGACATAAATTCTATGAAATTCTAAACAGGTGATTTGAAGAATGACACTATAATACATTTAATGTAGAAGAAAATGGCGTCAAGTTTGGTACCATAATAGTTCTACATGGTTGCTCTTTTCAAATGTGTATTTTGATTGTTTGTACGATGAACTTATTGCGAGACACGAAGGTTCAACATTGTAAAGAGACTTTGGGACACCCTGCATATGAACGTTGCTAAATAAATCGAAAGATGTTAAGGCGTCAGGCACCTAAAAAACAAACATTAAATTTGTAATTCTTTAGCTCTGAAATCGAAACAAGTCTATTGCATCGATAAGGAAATTAATAGCCAGTCATTATTTATACAAATTATAGAGTTTTGCAGTTGCCAAAACCGATTTGAAGAAAACTTACTCGTTTTTCTCGTTGACAGTTTCGTCAGTGAGCCGCTGACTTTATCATATCTTGTTGTTGTTGTAATGATGCAACATCTGATGACTGGCGGGAAGTTATGTCACTTCCGGTAGCGATGTGACTTAGATTGTAGGTCACGTGTATGATCCACTTTTCCCGTCATTAAAATACGAAGAAACGTAATAAAGCCTGAATGGAGACACCTGTGATCATTAAAAGGCCCATAGATCAAAAACTGTAGCTCACAGACATTCATTGTCATTAACTTTGTTCCAAACAACTAGATTGACACAATGACACACTTTTTAAGTCAATAAAGTATATATTTATTTTCCCCATGCAAAAATTACATTTTAAAGTCAAAATGGCCATAATAGCACAAAAATACGATTTTTGTCATTTTTTTATATTTTAGAGTTGTGCTGTGACATTTTTATTCAACAATGTTGGTAATCCATGTGACATGTAACATCTACAATAGAAATGAAATTTCTACTCAATTTATCTTTAAAATGACAGCTATTTTAATATTTAACATTTTGGGGCAAAATAACCCTAAATAACTCCTAAATGGGAAAAGTAAAACATGGGAACTTTTTGGATATAAATTTAGACATATCTTTACTCTTGATTTGTTGTGTTTTCATGTTCTGCCCAAGAGGGGACTACGGAAGTGAAAGATAAATGCCCATGTCTCATAGTCTACCAATTTGGTTACGCGTAACCGAATTGGCTCGGAGGAGACTACTCTTCATGTAATGTACGTCTGGCTGTACGAGCCAGCATTTTACCAACACGTTTTGTCTTTTTTCGGGAGAAATTCAAATAAAAAAATTGCAACGAGTGTCAACTTGTAATGAAATAATTATTCTCTTCGAATGGAGTTAAGCTTGTTTTTGCAATAGATATGCCCTATAAGGGGTTTCCTAATCCTAACCTAAAATATCTTAAAAGACATTTTAGGTTAGGATTAGGGTTATGTTTAAGGTTAAGGCTAGAGTTAGTAGGTTAGCATCCCGGGTTAGCATAGTCGTTACAACACATTTTTGCGTGTCCCGATGTATAGGTCACGTGTGTAAGCTTGTGTACTTTGCAACAGTAAATTTTAATGCAAAATTGTTAAGAGATTGCTGATATCAGAGTTTCTTGAAAAATAGTCCAGTGAATATACCGCGCTTGCTGAGAACCTTTGACCCCGGACGTGCATTTTATATTTGTGCATGGTGTTTGTTTGGTGTATGCGAGAAAAACTGGTGGACTGGTATACATGTGATTGAAAGCCAGAGTAGTATGCTAATAATAAGGAATACGTTGGAGCTATTCAAGGTATGTTTGAGATTTTTTATACAAATCATTACACATAATAGCCTACGCGCAGTTAAAGGCGCGGTGTAAAAATGTGTTATTATAGATAACATGAATTTTCCTAGATTGAAGCATATGTTAACATACAGTACTCATGGATTAAGCTTGCATAAATTTCTTGTCTAAAAAGCATATAGGCTATATTAGCAGTAAATAATGTTGTATGCCCCCTATTTTAGGTCAATCTTGTAGACAGAAAGATATAACCTAGCCTAATTTATACAGGCCCGGTCTGCACTGTTTTATAGAGTGCTATTTTCCCACTTTACAAGCTGTACGAATCTTAATCCTCATGGTGTATTTGTCCTACATTCTGGAAGAGGTTCATTTGGATAGTTCAATATTCAATTGTAGCTAAAGTTCTATAAAGCATATCCACGTACAAAGTACTCACATTTTATGGAGACTCGACGTTTCGAAACCTTCTTGTCTGGTTTCCTAATCATGAGTGATGACTTGATCCAGCAACACTGGTGGTGTTTTTGTGTGTAGGGGTGTGTATGGGGTGGGGTGTATGTGGGAGGGGTGTGTGTGGGAGGGGTATGATTTTCTTTAAAAAATGAATAAATAAAACTAGGAAGATTATTAGCATATCAAAATCCTTTCCTAGTGCCTTTGTGTACAGAATGATAGGTTATGAGTGAAACAACAAGAAGATGAAAACAATATCGACAAGTTGTAAAATGAAGAAAAGGAAGAAAACAGATGAACAACCACCCCCCCCCCAAAAAAAACCCAGACAGCGTAAAAAACCCAATTTGTTATCAAAACGAACTTTGATAAGGTACTTATTGTACAGTGTATATTTAGAATATTGTGGCTATTTTAGGAATAGCCAATATCCACGGATGCTATACATGGCCTGTTATCATGGCTATCTTCGAGATAGCCATGATAACAGCCTATAAAGTAAGTATGTGTGTATTTATGAAATCTGAATCTGCACACCTTCGGCGCTACAACCTACAACAAAGCGTTTATGAGAGATGTAAAAAAAAACAACAAATAGAATAAGATCATGATTTTTAAACACATGTAGGGCACGTATAGTTTCATCAATAATTGTCTAATTGTATGTTTACTGTCTTCATGATCTTACACCCGGATCTTCTACAGAAACAGAGTACAGAAGAAACATAATGTCAACGGAGCCACACGTTCGTGCTGCTGCTGCTACAATTCTTGGCCTCATCTTTATACCGTGGCTGATCACTGACCCTCACTGGCGTAATGTATTACTAGGATTTGTTGGTCTTTATGTCCTCTACGTGATGACCGAAAGAGATGAAATGTTACTGCCTGGAAAGAAAGCTATTTTTATAACAGGTGAGGCCTGGGGGGGGGGCACTCCAACTTTGGAGGTGACGCGTATAGGGCTGTTAAGACCCCCCCTTTTCAGCATCGCCGTCACCCAAAGACCCCATATTTTTTTGCGAACACATGCTCTGTCACCCAAAGACCCTTACAAGTTCAATTTTAACAGCAATTTTCATTTATCACTGATTTTGTTACTTATTTAGAACTAGAAATTCAATTTTCGAGGTTTCTGCGGCGCTGTTTCGGCTCTCACCCAAAGATTCCATTTAAAAAAAAGGTCATGTTCTTACCCAATGACCCCATATTTTTTACATTTTGCTCTCACCGAATGCCAAAAATTATGCTCTCACCCAATGACCCCATATTTTTTACATCTTGCTCTCACCGAATGCCCCTTAGTGCGAAAGTGCCAGCCCTACACCTATATCCATTTCATATTGAAGTGCCCCTCGGGAGGTGAGGCCATAGAAAATAATATTATGTAATATAGTGACATGTAAGGTACTCTAAACTGTTGTGCTGTCTGACCAATTGTTACTAGTATGTACCCAAATGGAAATAGTTTCCTTTATAACCACAAAATTAAAAACAAAATAGAAAACAACTAGAGCTAATTGCGCATACACATATACGCGACCTTAGCAATAGCTAATTAACTAGGCCTATGGCTAATTAGCCCAGCTAGCTATCTAGCATGCATGGATGTATTAAGGCATAAACAGCCAGCAGTAGTATAATATGCTGATTTTACTGAGAGGTCTTTGAGGTCCTTGAGAAATGCACTGTAATTTGAAATTGACCATAGGGACAATGGGAGCAAGGTTAATTTGTTAGCTCACCTATAGCATATGTGAGTTCAAAAGGTCCAGCAGTTTGGTGTAATTCATTGAAATATACATGTATAACTACAACAGAAGTTTGTAGTATCATATAATTAGACAAAGTAAAATAAAAAACATGTTTCAAGTCCGGGTTTTTGTAAAAAAAGGAGGAAGAGGGGGCTTTTTATTTTATATTTTCATGGCAAAATCGGTGTGAATACCCATAATTTGAGCTGTTTTATTATGCACAATAATGCCTGGAAAAAGGAGGAGGCCTCTTTTATTTTTGTTCTGAGGATATAGGCCGTCTCCTCTAATTTTCATAAAACCTTCCAAAGTGTTTCTTGTATATTAGCAAGGCTATAGAAATATTTCTGCTTCCTAGATATATTTTTTGAAAAGTTATAACTGAATAAATATATAATTGAAGAAACCTCAAAAAAGGAAGCGGGAGGGTACATGAAACATGTTGATTTTTTATTTGGCCTTATAATTATTAATTATATTTATACATAATTATTTTCCATAGTTGTAAAATCATTTTGTTAACCAAAATTATTCAATATTCATGTAAATATTTCTGTGCAACTTTGGTCATGCGCTATGCGACTTTTTTACTACATACCGGAAGTAATATCTGCATGACCTTTGACCCAATGACCTTTGACCCCAATGGATGAATACAATGTGTAATGTTATCATGCTATATTATAATTTGTGGAATGACTTAGCATTTTTAGTAACAGAACAGAAAATCACATCAGCCATAATGACCTTCGTATGACCTTTGACCTCAAGGCTAATGCATGTGTCAAGTGACATCATCTTGCTGTGTAATTCGTGTAAGGAGTAGCAGTTTTAGTAACGGGAAATAACATTTTCAGCCATAATGACCTTTCCATAACCTTTGACCTTGAGTCGGTCACGTGACATTTGTGCCACCAGCTATTGGTCCTGATGACCAAGTAACATTGTTGTACCATATATATTTGCGACAGCAGCAACATTTTAGGGTATTTGGTCATATACCGGAAGTGTCCCTTAATGACCTTTTGACCCCAATTCTGGACAATAACTTTTAGACACTGGGTATAGCTGATGCATGTACCCAAGTGCCATCATCGTGCTGTATAATTTGTGGAAGAAGTAGCATTTTTAGTGAAATCACGTTTTTGGCCATTGACCGGAAGTGGATGACCTTTGACCTGAAGTTGACCATGTTTCATTTGTCCCCCACCCAATGGTCCTAATGACCAACTATGGTCAACATGGCTCAAAGCATATGGCTACGTGGCTCATTATAAGATTGACAGAAAGAAAGAAAGAAAGAAAGAAAGAAACAAAGAACTTGACAGAAACAGACCTTAGCAATTTTGCAAATTGCTAAGGAACAACATCAACACAGCTTGCCCTTCCAATCGACATTCCGAAAATCTCCAAAGTTAAACGCACAAAGATCAAATTGTAACAAGTGCTGCAGAAATAAACTTGTATTTCTATGACTATATATGCTAGAACGCATCCCTGGGATATATGCTTTGGGTGAAATTAAATAAAACAACACACCATGTTTGCCAAGCCTCGAATATTTATGAGATATTTGTATGCTTTAATTGTCCGTTTAGTTCAAGCAACTTGATACATAAAAAGCTTTTTGTCATTGTTTCTAGGATGTGACACTGGCTTAGGGCATGCTATGGCCAAATATTTTGACCGTCAAGGTTTTCGTGTCTTTGCTGGATGTCTCACATCAGAAGGTGAAGGAGCCCAAGAGCTACAATCAACCTGTTCTGAAAGTCTCAAGGTTCTTCAACTTGACGTCACCAAAGACGAAGAGGTCGAGAATGCCTTGCAAACTGTCAAAGAAGACCTGGGAGACGGAGGTAAGTCCTTTTGACGTAACCAAAGACGAAGAGGTCGAGAATGCCTTGCAAACTGTCAAAGAAGACCTGGGAGACGAAGGTAAGTCCTTTGGACGTTACCAAAGACGAAGAGGTCGAGAATGCCTTGCAAACTGTCAAAGAAGACATGTGAGACGAAGGTAAGTCATTTGGACGTTACCAAAGACGAAGAGGTCGAGAATGCCTTGCAAACTGTCAAAGAAGACCTGGGAGACGAAGGTAAGTCCTTTGGACGTTACCAAAGACGAAGAGGTCGAGAATGCCTTGCAAACTGTCAAAGAAGACCTGGGAGACGAAGGTAAGTCCTTTGGACGTTACCAAAGACGAAGAGGTCGAGAATGCCTTGCAAACTGTCAAAGAAGACCTGGTAAACGAAGGTAAGTCCTTTGGACGTTACCAAAGACGAAGAGGTCGAGAATGCCTTGCAAACTGTCAAAGAAGACCTGGGAGACGAAGGTAAGTTCTTTGGACGTTACCAAAGACGAAGAGGTCGAGAATGCCTTGCAAACTGTCAAAGAAGACCTGGGAGACGAAGGTAAGTCCTTTGGACGTTACCAAAGACGAAGAGGTCGAGAATGCCTTGCAAACTGTCAAAGAAGACCTGGGAGACGAAGGTAAGTCCTTTGGACGTAACCAAAGACGAAGAGGTCGAGAATGCCTTGCAAACTGTCAAAGAAGACCTGGGAGACGAAGGTAAGTCCTTTGGACGTAACCAAAGACGAAGAGGTCGAGAATGCCTTGCAAACTGTCAAAGAAGACCTGGGAGACGAAGGTAAGTCCTTTGGACGTTACCAAAGACGAAGAGGTCGAGAATGCCTTGCAAACTGTCAAAGAAGACCTGGGAGACGAAGGTAAGTCCTTTGGACGTTACCAAAGACGAAGAGGTCGAGAATGCCTGCAAACTGTCAAAGAAGACCTGGGAGACGAAGGTAAGTCCTTTGGACGTTACCAAAGACGAAGAGGTCGAGAATGCCTTGCAAACTGTCAAAGAAGACCTGGGAGACGAAGGTAAGTCCTTTGGACGTTACCAAAGACGAAGAGGTCGAGAATGCCTTGCAAACTGTCAAAGAAGACCTGGGAGACGAAGGTAAGTCCTTTGGACGTAACCAAAGACGAAGAGGTCGAGAATGCCTTGCAAACTGTCAAAGAAGACCTGGGAGACGAAGGTAAGTCCTTTGGACGTAACCAAAGACGAAGAGGTCGAGAATGCCTTGCAAACTGTCAAAGAAGACCTGGGAGACGGAGGTAAGTCCTTTGGACGTTACCAAAGACGAAGAGGTCGAGAATGCCTTGCAAACTGTCAAAGAAGACCTGGGAGACGGAGGTTAGCAATTCTTTGAAGATTAAAAGGAAGGAACGACTTTTACACAAAGTAATGTTCTGTGACACATGATGAAAAAACTATCTTCGAGTTATTGTAGTTATTATGGTTATTCAGTCATATTTTGGTATCTAGTACGGAATGATTTCATTCAGCAAAGTTCCAATAAGCGCTGCAGTAACAATTATCTTTAGATCATGATTAGTTTCTTTTTCTTTCCTTTCTTTCTTTCTTTCTTTCTTTCTTTCTTTCTTTCTTTCTTTCTTTCTTTCTTTCTTTCTTTCTTTCTTTCTTTCTTTCTTTCTTTCTTTCTTTCTTTCGTTATCTATTTCTTCATCTATTTCAACAGGTTTGTGGGGATTGGTCAACAACGCAGGTATACTTCAGTTCTCAGAGGTGGAGTTGACTCCCATTCGTGTATTTCAACAGCATTTTGACGTTAACTGTCTGGGTCAGGTTCGCATGGTGAAGGCGTTCTTACCATTAATAAAGCGGGCTAGAGGAAGGATTGTCAATTTTTGCAGTATAAATGGTACGTTGTAACCTCTAATAAAGTCCCATTCAGTGACCCCAGCGCAAGTTAAAACAAATTGTTTATAAATTGCTTAAAAGTGGTACAGGTACCAAAATCTAAATTTTGAAGATTCTTACAAATATGCCTACCTTATTGATTCACAAATTAGTCAAAGTAGTCCCACTTTTGGAAGGATATGTTTACAAAGATTGTTCTTATTTATGCCGTTAAGGTTTCATTATTAACGCACGTATACATTATATTCTCTTTCAGCTCGCTTATATACGAGTATGTTTTCTGCATACAATATATCTAAAGCCGGAGTGGAGGTATTCTCAGATGTTTTAAGACTTGAAATGATCAAATGGGGTGTAAAAGTCTCAACAATTATTCCAGCCGGTTTCGATACAAGTACGTTTATACCAGGAAATTAAATTAGCATTTTGAGTTTTATGAAATAAAGACATCTAAGCCCTTTTTTTTGCTTTCTTCTTGGCGGCACATGCCACAAAAAGGTACAGTCGAAAGAAATATTAACGTTTATGAAAATTTCACGCAGATCAGAGAAGTGGGTAAATTTCCTTCCAAAATTTGTCTTGCAAATGTGGATCGCTGGAGTTAATTTGTTCGTGTGCCTAGTCCGTCGCCAGACCCTCCTGATGCGTTGGCCAATATAAACTCCTAAACAAAATTTTTGGAAAGTTTTTTCAAGCATCTATATCTCAGATTATTTGTGACATGTTCATGTTGTGTTGAATATCAATAGATAGCTACTTTATTTCCCTTTACAATGACACCATATTTGAAACAATCACCTCTTTCACGCCTGAATATATGGTCGAATCCAACCAAAAGTGTCCACGGGCCAAAAATAAAAGTCCGAAATAAAGATGTCTCCACAATTTTTTCCTTTTGCCCATTGATTGATGACATATTGGCCTTATAGGAACCAAAAGTGCCATTACTAATCTTGAAAAATAAATCCAGGACGTGTGATAGTATATGTGATATCAAAACCCAATGTTGCCTACGAATACCACTAGGATGCTTTCACTATCGTAATACTAATCAACCTAAAACAAATGGAATATTCCCATTAACGCTTTTTTCGTGTAATGTAGACCACAGGGTGTCAGGAAAATGCTAACTCAACCAGAAAATATTTGTTTTTATTTTAATAACGCGATCAATATGATATTAGTCAATTTATGCTAGTTTATTTTTGAAAATGAAGTTTAGGTCAGTTTCTGTATTTTATTTATCAAATGAGTATGAATCAATTTACACATTGTATAAGAACGAGTATGATATATGTTTTCAAGAATATTAGGAATTATACGCATACACCTAACGCTTTATACAATGAAAAGGTGAAGAAACCCGGGTATTCGTAGGTAACATGAGCGATTTAACAATATCTATATTGAGTTTATAGGTTTAAATTTTGCTATTATGGTAATGAATTAATAAAATGGTAGTCTTTAGATCTCTTTCAGATGGTGTGTCCAAATGAATAAATGCTATTACCTTATATCAAAAAACTTTTGATGCTTTTAGCAAGATTTTGACCACTTCATTTTGATATACAAGTAGTTAATCAGCAATTTTACATAATAAATAATTGTTGAATGAATCCGTATATGGGTAATAATAGTGTCCTGGGGTACCGCTTAAAGTTTTTGACAATTAATTTCCATTGGTAGGGACACTTCATTACACATGTCATGTATTATGCTGTATTCGTAAGTAACATTTCAGTATTTGTAGGTAAGAATTAGACTTTTGGTGGATATCGCAATCAAAACTTCATTTTATAAAGCACTTTGAATGTATTATTTTCTTTATGTGCGTTTATTGATACTTTAGACCCTATCATGTATTAATAATGTCGGTTCACAGCGGTTGAAAGAGGATTGAAGTAAGAAACAAAGGCACTAAAGTGACTTTAATTTGCTTAATTGCACACAAATCGCTTAAAACCGTTATTGCAGACTTGTGAAGTCCATCTTGGAGTCAGTTACGTCTTGTGGCCTTTCGTTTGAGGGCAACTACAATTAGCTTTATACCAGGGTCCATCAATGTGTTGTCTAGATCATGAGACAATGAGAACAGTCGTTTTTTCCATGGTATTCGTAGGTAACCTTAGCGAAAACGTCAAAAGTTACCTTCGAATAAATCAATTTGGACACAAATTACTCAGAAACCAGAAGGTCGGTAAACATTTAAAATGAAGCGCACATGACAGTTGACAAATCCAAGTATTTATCCCCTTCTAATCTTCTTTGAATCTGATTTTTCTTTCAAATGAGCAGACCGTCGTCTATTTCAGTACATATTTTTCACCAATTAAGCCGTATTTAGTTCTGCATGGTGGGCATGTATGTGAATTCGCAACTTTCATTGACATATGATTTGATAGCAAACATACAGGCCTTCGTTATGTACCAATATGGGCATTGGCATGAATGGCGGTGTTTCACAATACTGTCATGATGTCAAAGTGTATTCGTAGGTAACATTCGGTTACCGAAATTTACCTACGAATACTTGCTTTTATTGTTGACATCTCAGAAATATTTAAACGCAGGTTATTGAAACTTGGTAGAAATAAAGAGTGTATTACCCTGCACCTATTGCTTAACTATTGTTTACTATTTTCTCACTTTGTGGAAATGGCACAGCTTTTAACATGTATTCGGAGGTAATGCATATTTTTTACCAAACCTAACTTTGTGCCATTTAGAATTTCTGGCAGCTAAACACAATAATAAAGATGTCCAAATGCAATGCATTTCAGTATTGGATATATCAAAGCTTGTATCAATTGCGCATTTATTAGTGATTTCCATTTTTTAAAGATATATCTAGTGCTATCAAAAATTGTATTCGTAGGTAATGTAAAAAAAATACCACTCAAAACATAATCACAAAAAATTCATAATTATGTACAAATATGTGAAAAATTGAACAGGCAATCTTTGAATACATACCTTTCAGGAAATCAATTTAGATTCAATCCAATGACTTCTTTTCATAACTGATTTAGATGTTTTTAAAAATACCTTAAGAAATATTTTGAAAAAATGGGTAAAAATAGCATGTTTAGGGGTCTCTGTGTCTAAGTTTTTCACAGAAGGGGGTCTTATTATATATGGCGCGAAGCGTATGATCAAGGCGAATAACCACAATACAAAAACGAATGCCAATTGATTAATACTTTTAAGTTATGGCCCTGAACATGCCGTGTACACTTTTCGTTGGATTCGACCATATATCTTGTGAATGTAGTGGGGTCTCAAACTGAATATGTAAATTGACCATTATTCTGTGCTCTGTGCAGCAAACTGCAATCCCCTATTTTCACAATCTGAGACCTAATGCAATCCTCCAAGATGACAACGCTCGCCCCACAATTAAAGCCAAGGTAGTCAACGACTACCTACAGAATATGGGAGTAGAGAGAATGGAATGGCCTGCCATCAGCCCAGACCTCAACCCGACTGAACACTTGTGAGACCAGCTTGGTATCGCTGAATGCAACCTCATTGAATGACCTGCGACGAATCCTGTTTGAAGAATGAAATGCCATTCTACAGCACCGTTTAACCAGGTTGGTGAGCAGCATTCATGAGAGGAGGTACCTGGCTGTTGTGGCCGTGTATGGTTTTCCACCCGTTATTGAGGTTAGTGACTAGTGTTGTTTGAGCACAGATTAATGGTCAATTTGGCACATTCTGTGATGGTGATTGTATCAAATGTGTTGTTATTGTAAAGGGAAATAATGTAGCTATCCATTGATATGAAACACGATATGAACATGTCACAAATAATCTGAGATATAGATGCTTAAAAAACTTTCCAAACTTTTGTTGAGGAGTTTATAACTTCATTCCACCGTGGTGGATCGCCCAATTTTTGATTTTGGTCATAACGCATTTGTGGGAGACTAAATTGTCGGACGGAAAATTCAAAAAAGATATTATTATTATTAAAATTATGTAGGACCCGTGGATGGAGTATATGCTTAGGGAGGACAGTTTTTATGGTCTACTTAGCTCAGCAATGCTTTGCTGTCTTCGATAATGGTTCATGTACGCTAGAGCGTTCGATAGGAACAAGCAAACAGTATACGAGTTTGCTGATATCTATCGGAGCGTTCAACAGAGCAGCAGGATTATAAACACGGTCGATGGTAAAACCATAATCAATTTCCTTTGTGTTAAGTAAGTACATAACGACCCACTCATCAACTTCTCAAGTGGTCATTAAATAAGCATGTCTGGGGTCTTGTTTTGCGGTCAATAGAATGTCAATAGTGCAATTAGGTTTCAAGAGGTTGTTAATTCAAGCATGGTCGTAAAATAGATTCGATCGATATTTAGTCAAAGCGTGGTATCGGAGCGCTGTGTACAATTGAGCGGAGCCTGACAGAGTTTGCTACAGGCTTTTATGGGTTTGGGCTCTGATAAAAGCCAGGTACCTCTCCGATACAATGAGCTATCGAAGACAGCAAAGCATTGCTGAGCTAAGTAGACCATAAAAACTGTCCTCCCTTAATGAGTATAGATTTAACATCTCCTTTTGTTTCTGCAGATATGGTAAGATTTGCCAATCGCCAGCACAAGTTCTTTGAGGAGATTAAAGATACACTCAACAAATCGCAAAGATTATACTACAGTGATTTGTACTTCAAGAAAGTCATGGAAAGAAGCAGTCGGCTTGAAAATGCTCCTGCTGACAGTTCAGCCAAGAAATACGGCGCATCGTCTGATTACTCGCCCATTTTTCTTGCCGTTGATGATGCCTTGCTGTCACAGAAGCCGAAAGCTCGTTATCACGCGGGATTTGGAAGCCGTTCTACGATGGCTATGATGACTCACCTACCAAACTGGTTATTAGATACCTTACTCACCATGACCACCTATACCTATCGCGAGAAAGATTTGGAACCTTCTGTAAACATGACATTTGAGTAAAAAATTGTTTTATTTTAACAATGACATCATAAGCGTTAAGTGCCGAATAATAGTTGACTATAAACCGTCACTATCTAATTTACTGAGCGCTTCATTCGATTTGAAGAGCACGAGTAGCGATCTAGCTTTATTGTTTTATCCGCACAGGACGACCTTACTCATTTTTTTTAGCAGTGAAAGATTTATACTTCGGCAAAATATTGTGATCACAACGAATTGCTTCATCAAGCCGCATGGCAGGAGGAGAAGGTAGCAGTACACTACGGAATAAGCAAAATCAGAAAAAGAATGTTTAAGAATTGTGAGGAAAATTGTTTGAAAATTGTTAAACATATTGAGGTCCACAATAGCATAAATTTCTGAAAAGGGAGTCGGAAGCTGAATTAGTACAAAGGCGTGAAAAAAAAAGTCAACACGAATCTTAACCGGTTCTTTTGTTTAATTTTTTAATTTCTTGTCATTGTTTTTCAAATTTTATTTGCCCTTGTAATTCATAAGAGAATAATTATTAGCAATACAGAAAAACACATTATTATCAAATAGAACAGAAAAACACAAAATAATTATCCTTAATTACTTGCTGCCACCCAGTAAATTATTTTCCCTAATTTGAGGGCAAAAATTAATTAAATTGCCCACCCAATAAATTATCCTTATTTACCTGCCGTATATACGAAATCCGATTCAAATGAAAAACAGATGGGTAATGTCATAAAAAATATATAGTCACAAATTATTCCAAATTTGTCCTGATTTTACTCAAAAACATACTCAAAGTTGTGCTTTGATCAGGTCATGAGCACTTGTTGGTTCAAGTCGTATTAATTGGTTCATAAGTTAAAATCAATAAATCGTATGCACAGTTTTTGTATTTTGTAAGTTTATACAAGGTTATTGTCAAACTGTTCATCTAATTTCCCCGTCAAGATACGTCCATTGCTTAAAATAAGGACGTAATTACGAAATACCCTTAAACGTGGTCTAGTAAAAAAAAAATGTTTTGAAGTCCCAAGGCATGTCAGGGAGCTCAAATAGGAACAAAATATTTATCCTGAATACGCAGTTGGACAATTCACATCTTGAAAACATTTTTAATGGGATTATCCAACGCTCCAATATAATGCTTACTCAACTTTTGGCTTCAGTTTTCATGGTTTTTAACCGTTTCCGACGTACCAAAGCTGTATTCGATTTAGCAAACATATCTAAATAACCAAAAATCACATTTTTGTCAAAAAACTTTTATTTTGTAGCCTACATTTCAGAGTATATAAGCATAATAATTTCAATATCCTGGCACATAAGATAACAGAGATTTGAGAGATTTGATGATGGAAGTAGAACTTTATGAATGACTCTCGTATTTGTCATGTCCATGTAATGGTAATAAAAATGCACAAAAAGTTCATTCTGGTCTATGGTATTTGAAGACTACAATTTTGATCAATATCGCCTAATTTAAACATGCAATTTGGACTTTGTTACGCAAAAGAATTAAGTAAACTCTACGTATCAATTAAATTGTAAATGTAGATACACTGCGACCTTGACCCTGAGTTCCACATTCCCAACAACGTTTCTGCGTTTCGTAAAAATGACCACAAATATTCCTGGAAAAATTGAGTTTATATGCTTTTCTATGGGGTTGACCCATAATTTTCATGTCAAAAAAAAAAAAAAAGAATTTTTGAGGTCTGTAAAGGGGGGCCCCGACAAATTTTTGCAATGAAATTTGTTCGCATCAGGCCCCCCCAACAAGTGCTTGTGAACGGTCCCTAAGTGTCGTATTTTGTAAAATCTTACATCTCAAATTGTGTTCTGTAGCATATGAAATTATTCGTTTTATGAAATTAGCTAAATATTTTAAAGTGTTAAGGTTAGCAGCTACTTTCAACTGTTGCGATTTGGTAGTTCACAGCATCCTGCGAATGGTAGTGACCTTTGGCAAAAATTGCATTGATAATTTCATAGCGAGCAAAGGGTTCAAATATCACAGATATACTTTTAGGTTCTGTGGTTCTTGAGTTTTGTTTTAAAGAGAGCTGAAACCACATCATCTTTGTAAAATGTACGTAACTCATTACCAACAATAAATTATGCAAGTTTTCAAAGTATATGATTTGTAGACTGACCTTCTGCAAAAAATCAAAGGGTTCAATACTATATTGATTTAGACAATGAAAATTGATCTTTTTTTGGCTCCCTCGACCAACAATACTTAGTCAACCCTTAAGGTTATCAACTATTTTGAACTGTTGCGAGTTGGTAGTTCACAGCATCTTGCGTATGGTAGTGAGCTTTGGCAACAATTACATTGATCATTTCATAGCAAGCGTGTATAAGAATTCAAATATCACAGCTATACTTTTGTACGTCCTGTGGTTCTTGAGTTATGTTGTGAAGAGGGCTGAAACAGCAACACTTTTGTGATTTGATTTGTATATGATTTGTAGAATGAACTTTTTGTGTTTCAAAAGTTGATTTAGATAATGGAAATCGATTTTTTTTTGATATGACCCATCCTTGGCTGCAGAAGCATTAATATTTAGGAGGGGGGTGTCGGGAGACGAGCATTTTTTCTTCCGGTTTTATTGAGCCTTCTTTACGCACACGAAGCGCGCGAAAAATGTAAATTTCAGACAGTTTGCGAAATGAAGTTTAAAAGTTTACTTCAACTGCAACGGCAACTTCAGAAATATCAAATTTACTTCAACGCGAACGAACATCTGATTGGTTGCTGCACCAAATGCGTCGTGTCACTTAAACTCGGGACATGTGTATCAATGGGCGATCAAAAGAAGTGTCTATGTAAGAGCTTGTAAGCGACTGCATCAAAATGTCTCCCTTTTGTTGGTCAAGTGGGTAATTAGTCACAAAACAAAAGTCTAGAAGGCGCTTCGTTTGAATAAACATGAATGAACTTGCTATACTTCTCAACAAGGATTATGTCGGGACCCAGCGCTAACTTCCCTATCATATTATTTTGAAACTAGCTAATGTTTTACTCTGCACTTTTTACAACTTCACAAAACACAAGTTATGAATGTAAGGTAAATTGTTTCCCAATATAACATTCAGTTCAAATGTTGCATTTTTCAAAATAACATAGAATTTATTCAAAACAAATTTGTTTTTGCTTGATATTGCTAAAAGAAAAGGAAATTTCCCCCCCCTTACATCACTATAAAATAATTACTATAATTATTATGTTAAGTCTATGGGAGCTTATGGGGTTCAATGTCGTTGATTCACTATTATATATAATTATATATAGATTATACCAGTATGGGCAAAACATTTTGAGGAATCTAACTTGGAGTTGCCATGGTGAAGAGCAAAAGCATGGGTCATTTACTGTTTGATGCACAAAATACTGATCTTTAATTTTGTTACCCAGATGTTTTTCCATTTGATAATGTTGTTAAAGGAGGATTTCGTGATCCTAGCATCCTCTTTTTATGACATTTTCAGTAGATATCCACGAAAAAGCTTATTTCCAAAATTTCAGTTGATTCCGATTTTGCGTTTGCGAGTTATGCATGATTATGTGTATTACACTGCTCCATAGACAATGTGTTTGTAATTTCGTTCTGGTGCACCAGAACGAAATTCAAATTTAACGATATTTTTGCTAAACGAATTAATCTGCAAGAAATATTTGGTACATAAACATTATGTAGCCAGAGGTATCCAGTGGTGTAAAAATCTCAACTTTTTTTGGGAAAAGTGGGGGATGAGGCTGTGGATCACGAAATGCCCCTTTAAGTTGAACGTTTCAATCTTATTGGACTTTGTTACTGTCAAAGTTCAATCATCAATAAATATGCTTATAACTTGGAGGCTATGTACATAATATTAGGAGTGAGTTGCAAAATAGTACTAGTGATCTGCACATAGCCTGGATGCCTGCATGGATAACTGGTAAGTGGCGAAAACTTAGATACAAGGTTAGGGGCTATCAGTTTCTTCTGAAGGGGGGGGGGGGTCCCAAATATACGGGAGGGGGTCATACAATTTTGAAAGAAAAATAAAGGGGGGGTCATAAAATTTTGATGACCAAAATGTAGGGAATCACAACATGTTTATTTCATTCTAAAAGTCTGATTTCAATACAATTTTAGCCTGTTTAGGGGGAAAGGTGAATCGGTGGTGGTGGTGATTGACGCTGACTTTTTGTAAATTTGGGACCCCCACTCCCGAAGAAAATGATAGCCCCATTAGAGGGATTGTGATTCTTATACACCAGAGCTCTGGAACCAGGTTGGTTATTTAGACAATATTGTACAGTGGCTTAGAAAGATTTTCCACACCGGGGGGGGTGAATAAATTAACATTTGTTGATGACATATTGTTAGGGGGGCCTGAGAGGGATTCCTCAGAAAATTCTGCCAAGAAAAACACATTTCAAGCCCTCGGTTCATAAAGACTATGATGACGATTTTTTTTCACGTACGAAATGAACGCGCGAACAAAGCAGAACATACACATAATACATAATTCATTTTGAGATCATCTTTATAAAGCAGCAGCAGTGAGGTGTGTACATTTGACTTTACTAATCGTGTGGTTAATACGTGCATAAAAATCGTCAATTGATTGTTTGCAAGATCCCCTGTATAAAACAAATTTGCGATTTACCATTTTTGATACAGACAGCGCGCCTAACGGCCGCGAGACGTCGCAATATACTGGTGTGTACTGCATACCTCTGTTTATAACGTCATTATATATCATGATATGAAGTACAAATGCAACTGCTGCCGGGAATCAATCCCATCCCAGTACGAACATATCGCATGAGGCTGTACATTTAAACAAACGGTGTGGAGTTCAAGGGGATATGATTCAAGATCAGAGTTGTATAGAATAGCGAGAATCTACATAGTGGGAGAAGTCTAACCAGAGGATGATTTAAGGAAGCCCCATCATGCACTGCAAACGTGTTATCACTAGAGTTTCAACTGCCACTTTACTTTTCAAATCCCATTGAATTCTGTGCAAAAGATGTTGTTTAAGAATTGTGCGTGTGTCATTATTACTTGGTCGATTTCAGAACAAAAGTGATGTATGCATAAAGGATAATTCACACCTTCTGTAGGTAACATAAAATGTGAAATCGACTAGCATTTTGAATGCGTTTTTATTGTAAATATATCAGTCAAAATTCAAATTTAACCATGCCCGTCAATGCAATGTGCGAGCAGTGGTGTCATGTTCACTCACACAGCTGTGCTAACCGCAAGTCAACACAGTGGCGTGGTGGGAAGTGCTTAAATCATCCTCTGAAGTCTAACCAACACCCGAAGTAAGGGTTAGTGTGCAAAATTTAAGAAATGCACGTTATAATAATATTTATTTGAATTACTTGCAAAATACAAAAGTAACAAAATAAAAGTAGATTTATACACTCTAGAGGGAGGGGGCAAGCGATTTTTGGCGAGCCGTTTGGAAATTGTACCCTCCCCAGGGCTCATAATTATTGCACAGCCCCTAACCATAACCCTGCAGGTTGAGTGCTTGTCCTTCAGCTGGAGGGGTGGGCAACACGGGTATACCTATAACCACACACCACAAAGTGAGTTTTGGTTAATACTGTTTTACCATCTCTTTATACAGAGCAAGAAGAAAATTCACGATGTCGACGAACGAACATATTCGTGCTGCTGCAGCTACAATTCTTGGCCTCATCTTTATACCGTGGCTGATCACTGACCCTCACTGGCGTAATGTCTTACTGTGTTTTGTAGGTCTTTATGTCCTCTACGTGATGACCGAAAGAGATGAAATGCTATTGCCTGGAAAGAAACCTATTTTAATAACAGGTAAAAACATCTGGTAACAAGTGTGGTAAAAAATCAAGTAACTTGCTTTATTGGTTTAAACTACCCAATGATAATTGTTAAGAATTAAGACAGTTAGTCGAATATCATCGTCCAAGCGATCCCTTCACGTGGTTTGCCTAAATGATTACATGATCTGTTTAACGTGATGACCCCAGTCTACAATGACAATTGAATAAAACTGTTATAACGTAACAATGGTAAAACAATAAATTGAATCTGTTTTCCGTTTCATTAAAGATAAATCATGTACTGTTTAACATAGTGTCTCTTTATAAATGGAATCAAATATTGTAATTTTCAGGGTGTGACACTGGCTTCGGTCATGGAATGGCCAAATATTTTGACCGTCAAGGTTTTCGTGTCTTTGCTGGATGTCTCACATCAGAAGGCGAAGGAGCCAAAGAGTTACAATCAACCTGTTCTGAAAGTCTCAAGGTTCTACAACTTGACGTCACCAAAGACGAAGAGATCGACAATGCCTTGCAAACTGTCAAAGAAGACCTGGAAGACGAAGGTAAGTCCTTTTGACGTCACCAAAGACGAAGAGATCGACAATGCCTTGCAAACTGTCAAAGAAGACCTGGAAGACGAAGGTAAGTCCTTTTGACGTCACCAAAGACGAAGAGATCGACAATGCCTTGCAAACTGTCAAAGAAGACCTGGGAGACGAAGGTAAGTCCTTTTGACGTCACCAAAGACGAAGAGATCGACAATGCCTT
Source organism: Amphiura filiformis (assembly GCF_039555335.1). NCBI lineage: Eukaryota > Metazoa > Echinodermata > Ophiuroidea > Amphilepidida > Amphiuridae > Amphiura > Amphiura filiformis. Next base: position 76,034,191 of record NC_092633.1, read on the forward strand.
GCAAACTGTCAAAGAAGACCTGGGAGACGAAGGTAAGTCCTTTGGACGTTACCAAAGACGAAGAGGTCGAGAATGCCTGCAAACTGTCAAAGAAGACCTGGTAAACGAAGGTAAGTCCTTTGGACGTTACCAAAGACGAAGAGGTCGAGAATGCCTTGCAAACTGTCAAAGAAGACCTGGGAGACGAAGGTAAGTCCTTTGGACGTCACCAAAGACGAAGAGATCGATAATGCCTTGCAAACTGTCAAAGAAGACCTGGGAGACGAAGGTAAGTCCTTTGGAAGTAAGTTCTGTGGTGTAATAGCGTTAACAAGCCGTTGTTGCAATCGACGGTGGGCGGTGGCGGGGTCCCAGACAACATACACACATTGGCCCAATATTGGAAAGCCATTGGCAATCTTGGCATTGGTATTTTCTTGGGAAGCAATATTGGGTCAATATTGGTTTCTCATTGTCAATTATTGGCATTGGCGTTACATTGGCAACGATATTGGATCAATTATTGGTTTTCCATTGGCAACTTGGCATTGGTAAAATCTTGGCAAGAAATATTGGACTAATATTGGTTTTCCATTGGCATTATTAGCATTGGCCTTGCATTGGCAAAATATATTGGATCAATATTGGTTTTCCATTGGCAACTTGGCATTGGTGAAATCTTGGCGAGAAATCTTGGGTTAATATTGGTTTTCCATTGGCATTATTAGCATTGGCCTTGCATTATCAAAATATATTGGATCAATATTGGTTTGCCATTGGCAACTTAGCATTGGTGTAATCTTGGCGATAAATATTGAGCAAATAATCTTGGTACAATATTGGCATACAAATGGATGCCAATGAATTACCAACAGAAAACAATATTGGTTAGACATTGGCCCAGTACTGATCTCAATATTGAGCTATGAGTGGCCCAATTTTGGCCAATATAAATATTGCCAATATTGGGCCAATCCAGGGCCCATGGGCAAAACATCTTGGTACAATATTGTATCTAATAATGGGCCAATAAAATTTTAATATTGGACCAATCCCGGCCCAAGATTGTAATGGTGTCTGGGGTGCCTCACGGGAAAAAGTTTTCTTTGGGGGGGGTGGAGGGATAAGTGTCCTGACTTGGAGGGCAAATGAATGACCCGCAGTTTTGGTGACGTTTCTTTTAGCCTTTCTCTTTCTTGGTGCGGAACAGAACGGCGCCGCGCCAATGATGGTGTCCTGGGCCAAGTTTGCATAGACTAATAACATGAATAATATTAGCAAATTTATGAATATAATGGGTGCGAAACGGGCCTCGCGGTGCGCTTGCACGACGTAATGGGTACCAGAAGCTACCAGAGGAGCTCCCTGAGAATTTGGAAAATGAAGGCCCAATTGGAGCCATTTGGTGGACCAATTTCGCACTATTAATGGTAAAATTTCATTTGGAACAAGTTTTTCAGTCAAGTAACTTACTTGGTTACTTGGGTTATCGCATTGATTTTTGACTGAATGCAAGATTTTTGGTCAATAACGCATGTATGCTTCTGTTTGCTGAAATGGAGCTGACTCCCATTCATGTGTTTCAACAAGATTTTTAGGACATTTTCCCACTTAATTACCGAAACTGAGCAGCATCAATCTCAATGAGAACTCATATTTTTTCTTAATACTATTAGGTCTATGGGGATTGGTCAACAACGCAGGTGTGCTTCTGTTTGCCGAGGTTGAGTTGACTCCCATTCGTACGTTTCAACAGCACTTTGACGTTAACTGTCTGGGTCAGGTTCGCATGGTGAAGGCTTTCTTACCATTAATAAAGCGGGCTAAAGGAAGGATTGTCAACTTTTCTAGTATTGCAGGTAAGTTGCTACCTCTGTAACCTAAATTTGCTGCTTTAAGAATTTAGCGCAACAGTTTCAAATCCAATGGAACGTCGGTTAGTTGGTAATAATTATTAATAATAGTATTGTAAATTCATAATTAAAATGGAGGTATCACCTGACACCAAGTCCGTCACGAGTCGCGAATAAATATTTACTGGCATACTTTGTATTTCTACACAGCTCGTACGTACATAACCATGAATTCCGCATATAATATGTCAAAAGCTGGAGTGGAGGTATTCTCAGATGTTTTAAGACTTGAAATGATCAAATGGGGTGTAAAAGTCTCCATTATTTTCCCATCTGTCTTCAACACAAGTAAGTTAGTACAATTACATGTATTTGCGAACATAATGATCACGATCGGCGCTGACGACAATGATAGTGATGATAAGGGCAATGATAAAGAGAAACATCGACTATTCTGAGGCTCACCGACAAGAGGCCCAAGCTTATATATCGAAGCTATGGGCCTGATTCCTAAATTGCATTTTTGATGAATATACATGTATAGTGAAAACATGTGTTTGTTTGCGTAACAGGAATTCTCTTCGATATACCGAATCTGTTGTTGTATTTACCCCTATAAATGATGATATTTTACATCAGGTTTTGAGTATAGTATGCAATAATCTATTTATCCATTTGTTCTTGCAGATATGACACAATTTGGCGATCGCCAGGAAAAGTTTCTGGATGAAATAAAAGAGACGCTCAACAAATCCCAAAAAATGTACTACAATGCCTTATACTTTAAGAAAGTCATTGAAAGAAGCAAAGGCGTAGATGTGGCTGCCGGTAAGAGCACAGCCAACTACTTGGCGGATTACTCGCCAATTTTCCTCGGCGTCGATCATGCTTTGTTATCGCAGACGCCAAAAGCCCGCTATAATTTAGGGTTTGGATGCTCCTTAATAATGGCAGTTTTGATCCATCTTCCAAACTGGTTGTTAGATTTCTTGTTAACATTCAGCCCCATTACCTATCGCGAGATTGATTTGGAACCACGTGTCAACATGAAGTTTGAGTAAAAGAAGAAAAACATAATCTAATCTTTATAAAATCTTACAAGGAAGTGACTTGTGCGATTATGTTAAAAAATAACATTAATTCGTCGGACCAGTGCAATATATAGTTTGATCAGCTTGTAATCGGCGGGAATTGTTAGGCTTTTACTACTTCGCGAAAAGTAGACCCACGTTAAGAGTGTTGTATCGCCATTGGAATTTTCTGGTGAGTACTAAAAGGTCGTATGTAGGCCTACCTTTCTTGCACTGACATGAGCCTTGTTGGATATACAAGAATATCTTCTAAAAAGACATATATGTGTTACATACGACTTTTCTGACAATGAGAACGTAATTTATCTTCAAAATTAATGGAAGCTTTAGTGAATTAGAATAAAACGTCTCTCCTTTGTGCTCTAGTATTTTGGTTATTATCTGACTTGCAAAGCTGGTGTAAAAACAACCAAACAAACAAACAAAAAAATATACCTGCGAGTATATAATTGCACTGACCCGGCGAATGCTTGTGATAATTTGTAGTATATACTATTTCGATTTATAGCATTTTGAAAAACATGACGAGGCAATAAGGCAATTCACTTTTTACTTCTTTATTTCCAATTCAAAAACCACCAGAAACAATGTGTTTGAAGCAAATAGTGCACATATGTTGATCATAATCGTAAGACTCAGATAGCGAGCTCTGACCATATGTGCATTATATATTCAAAGTTGCTCCCTCTGGCTGGGTGCATCTTCCCAGCAAACACAAAACGTTTTCGACATCATTCGCAAAAGGTTATAAAAGGCTGTCAGAAAACGTTTAAATGTCGGGTTATATAAAGGGTATATTAAGAGTATAAAACGTTTTCCTTAAAAAACCTTAAAAAACAATTTTTGATAATCTACTGCTCAGCAAACAAAAATAATTTACAGGAAACGTTTAAATGTCCGGTTATATAAAAGGGTATAAAAACGTTTTAATAACATTCAAAAAATATTCTTGAAAACTTTATACAAAACATTCTAAACAGAATGTTATTTTAGGGTTGAAAAAATATTTTACGAAAAATGTACGTTTGCCCAAAATATTTTCAATAACGTTTTAAAAACGTTTTCATGGCCTTTATATAACCCGACATTTAAATGTTATTAAAAGGTTTTGAAAAAAAAAAGATTTTAAGAACATTTCTGTGTTTGCTGGGTTCAAATATTTTAACATAATGTTATTTAAGTATTGACACAATATTTGGCAAAAATGTTTGCAAAAATAGTTTACAATAACATTTTTTGAAAACATTTAAAAATATTGTTCATACAAAACGTTTTAAAACGTTATCATGACCTTTATATAACCCGACATTTTAATGTTATTAAAACGTTTTACCTAAACCAAAAGCCAAAATATAACTTATTTAAAACGTTTTTAAAACGTTTTTGTGTTTGCTGGGTTGATCAAAATCAAGCAGACACTTTCCTTTTTAGACACCATTTAAATTAGATGGAAACTGAATGATCAAGAAATTTCTTTTTCAAGGGTATCTGATTTGATTTATTGATAAATCTAGGCAAGCAAACGAACAAAAGCAGAATAAAAATTCCTTTAAAAAAGGAATTGGCGCCCAATGGGAGCTTTAATGTGATGTGCTGAAATAGCTTGAAATGTAATTGTAACCGTTCGGATATTTACTGCTTTAAAACAAAAATTTGTAACATTAGCATAGTAAACAAAGAAATATTATGAAATGCATATATTGCAGTGGAAAGGTGTAAAATGGTATTGCATGGGATGGATGCGAGAGGATTATTAGGCAATCATGGACATGGTATATCGAAGAGGGGGGGGGGGGTGGGGTGCTGGAGCAGAATTATTCTATTTAGAATATAGCTTTGCATATTTAATTCTTATGCATTGTTTTGTAAACAGGAGTATTTATATCTTATTAGTGACTGCATTGGTAAAGAAGACAAGAATAAAGAATCTGAATGATTGTTATTTAGTGACTTTTTATTTTATCAATACTGAGCAGATAACATTCGTAGTGTCCAGTCACATTTGTTTGTTCCAAAAGGAGCTGCTAAATCCAATGGCAGCCATTTTCAAACATTGCATTTGAGAATTTTAGGGGACAAAATGATTTTGAAATTAGAAACTAAATCTAGTTGTAAACATATCCATTCCAATCAATGTCATTTAAACTTGAATATGTAAAACATACCAGAAAAATGTGACACAAGGTACCTGTTGGATTTAGCGCCTTTTGGAAACAAACTCTTCATATATAGAACTACTTTACTTGCTTTCAGTGCATATTAGTATTAAAATAGTAATACAATCAAAACCAAATCAATTGCGTTATTTTTTTTAAGCACGTACTTTTAAACAAAACAAATGCAAAGTAAATCTTGCAAAACCACAAACTGGAGCAAAATACAATTACAAGACAATATTGGCCCCTCCGTAGAGGGCGCCCCAAAATGCAAAAATATAGTCAACTGGGTTCGTGGCGGATTCCCTAATGCCCTAATAGCGAACCAAATCACTTTAAAATGGGTTTCCGACAAAACGACAAAAATTACAAGACAATATTGGCCCCTCCGTGGAGGCGCCCCAAAAACAAAAATATAGTCAACCGGGTTCGTGGCGGATTCCCTAATGCCCTAATAGCGAACCATATCACTTTAAAATAGGTTTCCGACAAACCCGTGGACGAAAAAGAAAAATATTTTTTTTTAAAGGGCAAAAAACTCACACACAGAAATATTACTGATAAAAATAATCCAAATTACGCAATTTGCGCGAAAAAGAAAACAAACTAATTTCACTGGAGAATTCATTTGATAAGGTTGACAAAGAGGGAATTATGCAAAACATCAGTCCATAAAATGACATTAGACGCAACCAAAAAGTCATCTTGCCAAAATATTGATATTAAAAACAGTTATCGTATATACCTTAGGCTTAATTTCATTTAATTTGATTTTCAAGTTGTCACATTCCCAAATTTCAATGATAATATTACACTTTCATTGAATTGAAAATGTTTCAACAAACATAATTAACGTTTGTCCAGATTTCAAGACAAAGTTTAATTTGATCTTGAATATGACCGAAGTGCCGTTTTTGGTAACATCTTAAATGTGTTATAGGACCATAAGAACAACCAAAACACCCTTATCCCGTAGTCATGGTAGTGTGGCAAGTTAAATAACGGTGAATGCTGAAAAGTGACATTCATTCTGGGCTTATCGTCGAAAATATCAATTACGATATAACTTAATTAAATTAAATAACTCGATAACTTCACTTTCTCATCAGTGACGAAATGAAGAAAATTTATAGTAAAATATCGGTATCGTTATCTAAAACTGAAAGTAAAGAGGAGATTGAATAATATAGAGAATGGCGAAGATCCTATTCTGACGCTATATAGGCAAAGAGCAAGGAAGCAACATTTCTAAATCCCTAATCAAACCAAATCGAATCAAATCAAATCAAATTTGAAACTTGGATTTGGATTACCAGGTTTGGGGAGTGGCCCTTTATAACTATAGTTACACTCACATTCTGGCCAGGACTCAGGAGTACAACATGGAATAACATCTTCAGATCGGTTGTCTAATAAGGGAGGTCCAATGACCATAGTATCCAAAAATTCGTCTAATTTGACCATCATTGCATCTAAAACAGCTTGGTGTTCGGGGAGAGTTGTATTCAAAGGATATGCTTCATTGGGATCTTTGTCAACATTGAACATCAGTGGAGGATCGTAATGACTAATACAATCTGGTGGGTTATAAGATCTAAAAGAACAAGCCCCACATTGGAAATTTGTCTGAAATGGATAACCACCGTCTCCACATCGTCCTGGTTCCGCGTGATGTCCCTCCTTTGTCCACGCTTTCTGGGTATGGAAATGGAACTTGTAGCTGCCAAACCGTGCTGCAAATAGAATGTCTTGGCAATAGAATACCAACAAGCGAGGTTCACTATGTGTCAAAGTCCCAGGCTCTGGCCGGGGTTCCGGCCACCAATTGAACAGCGTTGAAGAAATATCCTGACCTTCTATTATCCTATCATCAGGAACCGAACCGCCCACTATGTTCATTAACGTTGGGAAGATGTCCATCATGCTGGTCAATTCATCACTGGTAGTTTTGGGTCTGATGTGGCCTGGCCAGTGGAAGATAGTAGGTACGCGAATACCGCCTTCCCAGAATTGCATTTTTCCACCTGTAACAGGTTAAGAAAAATCAAGAAATGTTCCTTTATACACAATCCGCATTCAATACCAAGGTTACCATAGGTTAGACTTAAACCAGGGGCATGCAGGGAAGGTGTAGACCGGGGGTGTAGACAGCGGGACCTGTCTTGTGTCTATTTTATGAAGTGGATGACACAATATCAAATGTCTTCCTCATAATTTGCAACTTGCATAATTATAATCTTCACTCTTCAGCTGAAAAAGTGTTTTTATGAAAACACGGCCCAATATTAATCAATTATAAATTTAATTTTTCAACAATTGTGTAGATAATCAGTAGTCTACATCCTATTTCCAAGCTTATTATGGAAAACGCTAGTGTAAATCCCTCTTTGGGCACCTATATCTCTCCCAATAACATCTTGGGACGTCAAAATGAACCTAAACAAATCCCTTCTTTGATAAAGTCAAATGACACTCGGAAAATTACATGCAGCTATTTGGCGGTTTGTTTGAGCATTTTACGGCAACAGGAAAAAATCTGGATGGGACCGTCTACAATCCTTCTGGATGGGACCATCTACACCCGCTCCTGGATGGGACCCTCTACACCCCCTCCTGGATGGGACCCTCTACACCCCTTCCTGGATGGGACCATCTACACCACCTCCTGGATGGGACCCTCTACACCCCCCTCCTTGATGGGACCCTCTACACCCCCTTCTGGATGGGACCATCTACACCCCCCTCCTGGATGGGACCATCTACACCCCTCCTGGATGGGACCCTCTACACCCCCTCCTGGATGGAACCATCTACACCCCCTCCTGGTTGGGACCATCTACACCCCCTCCTGGATGGGACCCTCTACACCCCCTCCTGGATGGGACCCTCTACACCCCCTCCTGGATGGTACCATCTACAACACCTCCTGGATGGGACTCTCTACACCCCCTCATGGATGGGACCCTCTACACCCCCTCATGGATGGGACCATCTACACCCCCTCCTGGATGGGACCATCTACACTCCCTCCTGGATGGGACTCTCTACACCCCCTCCTGGATGGGACCATCTACACCCCCTCCTGGTTGGGACCATCTACATCCCCTCCTGGTTGGGACCCCAGCAAACACAAAAACGTTTTTACAACGTTTTAAATAGGTTATATTTTGGGTTTTGGTTTTGATAAATGTCGGGTTATATAAAGGTTAAGAAAACGTTTTAAAACGTTTTATAGGAAAGGAACTACAAAAATATTTTTAAAATGTTTTTAAAATGTTATTGTAAAATATTTTTGCAAACATTTTTTGCCAAATATTTTGTCAACACTTTTAAATAACATTATGTTGAATATTTGCAGTAGGTTATCGACAAATGTTTTTGAAGGTTATGAAAACATTTTATACCCTTATATGCCCTTTATATAACCCGCCATTTAAACGAGTTCTGACAACCTCTTCTAACCTTTTGCGAATGATATCCAAAACGTTTTGTGTTTGTTGTGGAAGTCCCCAAAACTGTTGGCATTTACAGAAGCTGAGATACAGATGGCGCTAAAATTGCATCCATACAGTGATAGGAATGATAAACAACACAAAAGAGAATAATCTTCATTTTTTTGCAATAACATTTATTAATAACGAAGGAGATTTCGAGTATACGAAAGTGATCATCCTTCCCAAGGGAATAACATTCGTCTGTAAGTGGAAGAGTGTGGAAAAGCCTGTCTCTTGGAAAAAGTGATTGGAGAAAGCGGTACCATTTGGGAAATTGTCATCTGTGTGAGGATTTTACACGCAACGGATATATAAATTCGCTGAACAGTGGTCTTTGCAACACAAGTTTTAATCATGATATACACCAGTCATTCAGAACATTGAATGCAACAGAACTTTGTAATCAGCAATAGGAAGAAGTCTGCTGGAAGTAGCATTCCTAATAAGTGTATTGTATTGATTCTAATGCAAAATCATTATCAAATCACACTTTTCATTAAAGATTCAGATATTGTTAACTGAATCAAACAGTGTGTTGTTGTGCATTCGTGTGAAAACGGGGAAAAGGTGTACATTGCCCCGTAGATTCATAATATTTTATTAATGTGTATTATAAGCTTGTATAGACACATGGATGTAAAACAATTCCAGAGAGTGCGTAAAGTTTTGAATCTTTAACATTATCACCCACCTTTGAGAGCGCCTGCATCGCCTCCCTCATTGCAGAGTTGTAACCAAGGCCCATTATCAGAAGTGAAGATGGAGATCGTGTTGGAAGCCAAACCCAAACTTTTCACTTCGTCTAATACGGCGCCAACTTGCCACGCCATTTCATTCATATTGTCACCATAACGACCTGAAAGTTAAATAACTTACTGGCGTTACTTATACTTACTATATCCACAACAACAACAACAACAACAACACCAACAAAAACCCAAAAAATACATCATCGTTAAAAACGAAGAAGGTCTACCTATCAAGTAATTTTGATTTTTTGAAATTCGCGATGTAATACAAATTTATGGCAAATTATTAAAAATGGATTTTTTTGACATTTAACAGTGCTCGAAGTAAAATTTATAAATCTGCTGATATTTACTTAAAGTATATGTAGCTGGGAGGAAAAGCCGACGATTATTTGAAAATTTTGACTTTTCGTATTAAAGATATTTTTTTGCTGGGAAAGCACCCCTTTTGTTTTATCGATTTCATTAAAAGCACCCCTTTTGTTTTATCGATTTCATTAAGTCCAACCACGGAAGTGAGATGATGGGGAAATGAAATCGCATAGGTTAATGAAAATATACCTCTTTTCGACGAGCCTCTGAAGACTTCATCGCTACTAAATAGATCAACATGTGTTTGGAGCAAGCTATAATACAAGAAGAAAGGTTTCCTGTGAGGGGGAGGTGGCCCTTGGGAAGCTCTGATGAAGCTTACAGCCTCATCCCTGAACGTTTCACTCAGGCCGTAATGCGAATATGGCTGTTGAATAATGGTGGCGTTGTTGTACAGAATGCACCCATACGGAACAGGTTCATCTAGATGCCACTATTAATAATTAAAACAAAATGAGAAAAGAGGTCTGGTTATGATAAAAGTCGAATTGTCGAAATTATTTAGCGTATGACGTCACATGTCAATCAAACATTCAGCCGTAAAACAGGGTGTCCTATGGTTAGTGTTTCACCTTCAAACAAACAAACAAACCGTCCGCCAACTGCTGCGATTCGTTTTTTCAGATGAAGACATCAGATTAATCAGCCTACACGCTACTCACCAATCATGGGCCATGGGGAGGTTGATTGACATGATTGTCAGATGCGAACTATTTCTTTATTTCTGACCGTCATTATAGCGTGACCCTCATTATAGCGTGTACAAACAATTCTTTTGTTATTATTATTATTATTATTATTATTATTATTATTATTATTATTATTATTATTATTTCAAACGATGAATGATACCTGTTCTTCGTCACACCTTCCAGAATGGGTGATTGGCACATTGGTGCCAACGTAATCAAAACCATGGTTATACGGCAGATGTTCCCCATCGTTGTGATTGCGAGCATTGGTACCTGTAAAGGCAATTATAAGAGGCTAATATAAGCAAAGTAGCAGTACGGTGACATGTCATTTGTTTGACCTAACCTGCAAATGGTCACGTCAATGGATAAGGAATTATTTACTGGTGTAGATCATAGAAGATCAGGGCCGTTGGTAGACCATTTTCTCGGGGGGGGTGGCGAGAAATACATTTAACTGGTATATAGCCGGATTTAGAAGACACTTCTCCGCCACCATGTAACTCAAGTTTTTCCAAGCTAACCCCTTTACCGGGGAAAAGTGCACGAAATTTTGATAAACTGCGCGAAAAATCGCTATTGCTATAAATGCGAAGCGCGTGGAAAAATGTACCATATTGAAACTAAACTGGTGAAGTGTGGTACAAGAGTGAAATAAATTCTTGCGAAGCGCGCAATAATTGGCACTTTTTTGGTTTATATGCCAAATATGAGATTAATTTGGTCAGAAACCCACATACAGGTGTCCACATGGGGTGATGGTATGGATCATCCCCTATCAATATATTGGGGATTTATCCCCATCACCCCTGAGATCTACGCCTATGCCCATGGCTAATCTTCATTGGTGCGATGAAGGGTGCGGTACAGATGGGATGCGCATTATATTCTGTCGATCTTGCAAAATCATTAGTTCTGTGTCCACATCACCTCAACGCGCCTGTCCAACATCATTGTAGGCCTGCTAAATTTAGGTGAATGGTGCAGTAGAGTAAGAGTAATAGAGTAAGACTTCAACATTAAAAATGTGTTCAAAAAATGTTTCAAATCGATTGTGAATTATTGACAGGGTGTCGGAATAATATCAAGGCCGGAACTGGTAAGGAGGCGACTCTCTCTCTCTCACCTACTTTGGTGGTGGTGGGGGGTCAAAAAATGTTTGGGTCCTAAAAGTGGGGATCAAAACAAATTCAGCTCTAATAGGGGGGGGGGGGGTCAAAAAAATTTGATGGTAAAATTCCTGGGTAAAATGTACGAGAAGGCATGTAGGCCTACATTCCAAAATTGTTTTGAATGTTTAAGAATTCGATTTTGTAATCTCAAGCTACAATTCAACAAAATGTGCGCACTTTACAATTTAGGTGTAACACTATGACTCCAATGAGTAATAACTCCAAACGGTAATTTTTATCTAATGAGTTAATGACCATAGGGGTAGATCACGGGGGGGATGGGGGATAAACCTCCCCCCCCCAATATTTTGATACGGGGGATGGTCCATACAATCATCCCCCAATGTTGACGCCTGTTTATGGGTTTCTAACCAAAATTAACCCATTTGGTCATTTTACACTTCGTGCGCATTTCTACCACAAACTCATTTTGTCGGCAAAAGGTGCTGGATTAACTGGACTTGAAGACATTTTCTCCAACCCCTGATAATGATGTATATTTTTGGTTTCCTTTTTAGGACATGAAGTGGGGGATCAAAAAAAAAATTTAGACCATAAAAAAAAAAGGGGGGGGTAAAAAATCCACCCTTTTTAGGGGATCAAAAATTTTTGACGCCGACATTCCAACTTTTTCAACCCCTCACACAGTATTTATGAACACTACCTAAGTGTTGACAAAATATTTGACAAAATATGTTTGCAAAAGATTTTTTACAATAACATGTGGACAACATTTAAAAAAATGTTGTTGTGTGTTTTCATACGAAAAGTTCTAAAAACGTTTTCATGCCCTTTATAACCCGAAATGCAATATTATTAAAAGGTGTTTACCAAAATCAAAACCAGTGTGCATTATACCATTATATTGCTATTTGAACACACAACGAAATATGTTCCTGTATTGTATTGTATTGGACGTCAACATTTTTCCCTGACGCACTGCGTATTTTGGCCTCTTTCCAGCAACCGCTGGAGGCGCATCGTATTTTGAATCGACCGAAACAGCCAGAAAAAAATAAAATTGCTGACAATCACAAAATTTGCATTTAATTCCCATCAAAATGTTCAGGTTAAAGTTGGTGGTCAGTTGTTTTCATATTCTGTTTTCTATCTTTAAAGGGCATTTCGTGATTCACAGCCTCATCCCCCCACTTTTCCCCCCAAAAGTTGAGATTTTTGTACCACTGGATACCTCTGGCTACATAATCTTTATGTACCAAATATTTCTTGTAGATTAATTCGTTTAAAAATATCTCCAAATTTGAATTATTGCACAGCCCCTTACTCAATTTTCATTTTATTATGGTGCAATAATAAATGCAGACCATCGCGTAAATACGCGAGGAAACACTGCAATCCGCAGTAATACACGTGCAAACAACGATACTTAGATAAACGCGATGAAAGGGTAATGCAAAACAATGCAAAACAAAAGGGGCTATTATGCATGATACATCGCTTTTAAACATCTTGGATGAGCGCATGGACTATGCCATAGTCGAATTTTATTAAAAATAGTCATTATTAGTCATGATGAACCCATTTCGTTGAACTCAAAATTATACTGATGTTTATTAAAATTAAAGTATTCAATAGTAAAATGGTCATAAAGAGTTAAAAATATCAGATGATTAGTGACAATAAAAGTAATTGAATGCAACATTATCTTGCATAATTATAATGGCTCACTTTAATACTGAACAATTCTGATTTTGGAATCTACCAGTTTATTGATAGCGAACCCCGAAAATTCGACTATGGACTTTGAATTGTAAGCAGAACTTTACCCCCTGGACTTTGCTCTCTAAAAACACACTGTCAAGCATACTTGTTTATCAGTCCATTAACCACAAGTACTATAGCATGGTATAGTACAAGACGCGCTATCCGCGCTAGATGTTTGATGAGAGATTAACTTTCGCGTCAACACAAAAGCGCCGCACTTACCACAGACAGTTGTGTACGGTGTAGTTAATGGTAATGGCGCGGGCCCAGAAGATTTAAACCATAGCGAGATATGGGCGACCAATCACAAGGCATTTCCATTTAAAGATGCATTATATCATGGCCAATTTTAGTTAGGCCAGAAATTGGCCTAACTCTCCATAGAGCCCCGTGTTAAAAATCCTAACCGCAAGGCAAAGTCAGTAGTCTACTTGGGAAGCTAACAAAGTAGGGTGACTGAAAAGATTTTTTCAAATTATAAATAAACTTCTCAATAAGGGTGCCAAAGTTCTACCATCATGTGACTCATACAAAGAACTTAGCGATTCGTTTGCCGACTTCTTCAAAAACAAGATTGTCAAAATCCGAAATAATCTGGACAAAAATGGTAATAACATCCAAATACATACAGAAGTTCAAGAACTCAATCAAATACAGTCAATGCAAGAATTTAATTTGGTAGAGGAAGAAATCGTCAGAAAAATTATATGCAAGTTACCAAATAAGAATTGTTCTCTTGACGTTATTCCAACCTGGCTACTCAAGCAATGTATGTCATCAATTATTCCCACCTTAACGACAGTTATTAACATATCACTAAAGTCTGGCACTTTTCCCAACTCCTTGAAACAAGCTATTGTCACCCCTATCATAAAGAAAGCAACCCTGGATCCTAATGAACTTAAAAATTATAGGCCTGTCTCCAATATTAAATGTTTTTCAAAAATAATGGAAAAATGTGTTATGTCACAGATGTTTTCCCATATGTCTACAAATTGTTTGCTGGAGCCTTACCAATCTGCTTATAAGCCTAATCATGGAACAGAAACTGCTCTTCTGAAAGTGAAAAATGATATTCTATGTGCACTGGACAACAAAAAAGCTGTTTATCTTGTATTATTAGATCTAAGTGCAGCTTTTGACACTATTGACTTTGATATTTTGAATGATAGACTTGAAAAATCTCTTGGCATTAATGGAGCCGTGCGATCCTGGATACTCTCCTACCTCAAAGGACGCAATAGCCAAGTTGGTATAGGTGGTGATTTTTCTAAAACTCAAACAATGGAATTTGGCCTACCCCAGGGATCAGTGGTAGGTCCTGGGATGTTTAGCTACTACACATACCCACTTGGAAAAATTATTCAGAAACACAGATTGAACTATCACATATACGCAGATGATACGCAAATATATACAGAATTTAATCCCCGCATACCTGGAGATAGTGTAACTGCTCTTTTCAAATTGGAATCATGTATTGCTGAAATCAAGAATTGGATGAATGTAAATAAGCTTAAACTGAATGAAGATAAAACCGAATTCTTTGTTGCTAGCTCTGCATATAATTTGAAATATATATATGAACCAACTCTTAACGTATGTGGAACAATTATCAAACCATCTGATTCTGTACGCAACCTTGGAGTTCTTTTTGATTCAACCATGTCTATGTCATCTCAAATATCTGCTGTCTCTCGCTCTTTAAATTATCATCTTCGTAATATAGGACGCATTCGCTGTTATATTGATAAAGATACTTGCAACCATGCTGTCCGCTCACTTGTTATTTCTCGAATTGATTATTGTAACTCTTTATTATATGGAACAACTGTAAAAAACACACAAAAAATACAAAAGATACAAAACAGAGCTGCCAGACTTGTTTTCAAGGCAAACCGTATGGAACACACCACTCCTCTGCTGAAAGAGCTTCACTGGCTTCCAGTAAATGAGCGTATTACCTACAAACTACTCACATTCGCTTATAAAAGTAGACATGAAACAACACCACTGTACATACAAAATCTCCTAAAATCTCACACATTTTCTGATGGTATGTTCCTACGATCACATGCTGATGGCAGTCTGCTTGAATGTAAAAGAACTCGCACAACATATGGGAATAATGCCTTCTGTAATTCTGTGCCAGCTCTCTGGAACAAATTACCTGTAAAACTTCGTACTTCACATAGTCTGGCCACTTTTAAATCTAATCTGAAAACATATTTGTTTCCAAACTAAGTTTTTTATTTTTAATTAAGTTGTACATTAAGTGTAGCCTAAGATGTAGTGTAAGTTGTACTTTTTAAGATCATTGTAAAGCGCTTTGTTCATACTTATGCTAAGGCGCTATATAAATTCCGTTTATTGTATTGTATTGTATTGTATTGTAAGATCAGATGTGAAAATCTATCAATTGTGCACACATTAATTAAATCAGAGTTTTAAGGTTAAATACAATATCCAGAGTATGCACAATGGGCAAGTGGACTACGGGGTCGTCTAATGAGCGCATGGAGCTAGTAAATCCTGGAGGAGCAATAGATAATGTAACGCATTGTTCCTTTGTGCCGATTTTATTTTCCGACAAGCTATTCATCGAAAGTTACCTTTTGTTCATGACAAAAGAGTTCCGCCATTAAATCGGTAACTGACCTGACAGCGCATTAACGCTTTAGCAGGCAGTGTACTGTCAATAAGTTATTAAACGAAAGTTGCGTGAAAGTGCCTACTTCAACGAAAAGTACTTTTTGTTCTCATAAAGCCCAAGGGCGTGATTGAATAACCGAAAGCACAAAACGCACACTTTAGCTGTCAATGACAGTTTGTTATCACCCACCTGATATTATGCGCTTCATTTAAATAAATTGAATGCTCTTTCTGATCGATTGCACATCAGAATGTATTAAGGCTGCCAGGTCCATGTGTATATAGTACTGTATAATGCTTTATCACAAATTTCCATCTGGTTTTATTTCAAGAAGGAGATTGGCATAGAAACAGTTGCGTACCCGGGGGTCAGCTTCCCCTGTGAGAAGTCTTGGGATTGGATGCGGGAGGCAGGGGAGGAGAGGATATGGAGAATGAGAGGAGCCTGGAGGAAGAGAGAAAGAGGAAGAAACAAAGAAAAGGGGAGAAGGGAAGAGAGAGAAAAGAAGAGTGAGGAAGTGATAAAGCGTAGGCCTAGGAAAGAATAAGGATATAGAGAAAGGAAAAGAAAGGAATGATAAATAAATGTAATGATTATAACACACTGCAAAAAAACCCACTGTATTTGCAGTGAGTGTAGAGACTAAACACATAACAGCACTAGGCAGCCATTCGATGATGTCGATGCCTTTATGCGTTACATAATTGATACGCCCAGTCAGATGTATTTCACACCTGCCAAACACAAGTCACCAAATTTTGAAAACTGGATGTTGAATGTACACTCTCATGAATATTGATGGGCAACATTTTCAAATATGTCAGCGCTCAAATCGGACACAATAGAACAATGAACCCTTCAGTACGTTGGATGAGCATAACTAGGCGCAAATATTTCACCTGAATGAATTGAAATGCTTCGCATTTCTACATACCCAAATGCCACTTGCCGATCATACCGGTCACATATCCTTCATCCTTCAAGGCCTCTGGAATAGTTATTTCTACACGAGGCAAACCGTCGATATGGTATTCACTGAATACTCTGCGCGTACCATGAATGCCGATTCGTTGTGGTAATCTTCCTGAAATGTAAAAAAACGTCCTTGGATATTACAACAAAATAAAAACATCCTCAGTTGGACAATTGAGACTGGGTGTGTATTGGGAGGGAGCGGGTTGTCTAGACCGTACGGTGGCATAAAATATCAGGTATTCTTGCTGGAAATCGCGGGCCCACGATAGGTAATGCTTTAATAGCAGACTTCATTACCGCCTTCTATGGAAGTATAGCATGAGCCCATGAGAGGGGTCTCGATTTTGGGTTGGGTAGGGAGGTGTAGCCCCGGGTTGTAGCTGGGATTCCAAAACATATCCCCAAAATATACATACCGTAAACGTTCGCCTAATGGCGCTATGGGCTCCCTTGACATAACTGGAATTTTGACACAAACTAAAAGTGCCTTCCCATAAAAATTCCACCAGCAAATAAGGGCACATACCCTTAATTCTTATTGGGATTGAAAGAGGACGGAGCTCTCTATTTGTACATGAAATTTACCCCGAGGCAAAGGAGCCCAGGTGCGCCATTAGTTGAACGTTTACGGTAATTAATGATAAATTTGCCCAATCCAAAATCAAAGATACCCCCGGGCTCGTATGCTTCCAGCGAGAATACACCTGAGATTTCATGATACCGTGTAGATACACTGCTAAAACAGTTTTTGCAAAGAAGAAAATTTGACCGAAAGTATACATTATGGGTTAATGTTAGCTAATACAGCGTGTCCCAAAAGTAACTTAACATTATGAATTTGCCATATCTCAACAATTTCCTACTTCATACCAAAATGGAGAACATATTCACATAGATTGATCTTTTAGAATTATTCTGATAGAGTATCATTAGCATTATTGATGACCCCTTGACCTTTCTGTGCGACTGTACATAAATGTGTATCAAACCCACAAAAGCAAGCTCATATGTTCTTTATTCAAGCACATGAATAAATATAATATGCTTCCCTGAACGATAGAGTGGGTTCACACAATGCACTTGCTACGTTTAGGTATGAACATTCATGGATTACATGGCCTAGCGTAAGCGTGACTGTTGTTTTAGATTATAATTAGGATATGTTGACTATATTAAAATTTACTTTAAAACAGTTAAAGATGAAAGTGAAGATGAATTTCCTGTAGATCAACGGATTCAGCTTCTTTGCCGAAACAAAGTCGGACAAACTCAATCAAGCAAAATTTAGGGAACATTTTAATGTAAATATGCACCCAGCCGAAATACAATCCAGCAACTAGTGCACTGAGAAATTCCTATCAACTGGATCTGTTCATGATCTACCTCGGGCAGGACGTGGAAGAACAGGAAGGTCGGCTACAAACATCGATGTCTTACGAAGAGCGGTGGCAAAAAGCCCAAGACGATCAGTACGTCGTCTTTCAATGGAGAACAACGTACCGCGTACAACTGTTCATCGAATCCGCAGTTTCCATATAAAATCCAGATAAAACAGAAAATGAAGATTACGCATTAAAAACGAACGAACAAACAAACAAACAAACAATCAATCAAACACAGCAAAATTAAACAAAACAGATTTTAAAACGATGACACGTTGTATCCTGTTATCACGTCTCAAATGACGATACTTATTTTGCGTTTATAAAAGTGGATTTACGGTACGGTAAACATTCGTTAATTAGATGCCAAAGTGTCATGACCACATAGGCATGTTTGGTATCATAACATTTCTATAAGAATTATCTACATACTGTGCAATTTCTGTAACAACACTATTAACCCAACGCAAGTTATGGCAAATTCACAATGTTAAAGTTACTTTTGGGACACCCGGTATTAACTGATCATTGGATCCGATGTCTGCACTGGGAAACCTGCGTGAGGAGGTCACACTTGTTTTCCATATTTTAGATTTATTTATTTGAACATACGCTTTCATATCAGCGGCACACACATGTAAAACAGCGGTGCGTTCATAAAACATTCATTTATACAAAAGAAATGGTAAAATTACAATTACATATTATACGACAATAAGCTACAAAGACTCTACAATAGACACAATGTTTGAGAAAATTAAGACATCATACCCTACACCCAACCCACTTCACTATACTTCCCTCACACCACCCCAGGAAAGTTCTTTCTCAACTAACCTGCAGCTGGACCCACCCCATACGCACGCATTGTAAGACAACCATCAAGGTGCCATAAAAAGACAGAACAAAACATGGCTAGCACGTCTGGTATAGCCGCACTTGGCACATGGCAATGATGGCATTGATTTTAAGATGCTACAGAACCAATGACCAAATGCCCAAAGATGAAGTGCAAAGGGCAAGTGAGGGCGTCAGGGCCCTTAGTGCTAGTACTTCAATCTGCTTTGATTATCCAAGGAACATTGATGGTAGGCCTACTTCGGCATGCATAAATTGTACACTATGTACAAAATAAGAATGTCAACACAATTGTTTGAAAACTTACTAAGAGCAACTGGAGTAACATGAATAAATTAAACGTAAGACAAGTACTAAAACTAAAAGTTTCTAATTTGTAAGAACAATTAAATATATAGTTACATAAAAACTCTGTACACAAGGCTCATAAAATTTATACATCTTAAGAACTTGGTAACTTAAGGTTTGTTCTGACTGACCAAGCATGTTTCAGGAATGATTTACAATACATGTCAAATAATTCATCGATCTCTGAACATGATTCAGGGGGGATAACATTGAATTCGTTTAAAATATTACTCCCCAAAATAAAGCTTAATTGAGTATTAGTCTTGCTACTTAAAAAAATATCCCAAATAAATTCGTAACCAGCATTGCAAAGATTCATCTTTAAGAGACGCAACTCCTTTTCGCGAGTATTGCTCAGTGACTTACAAGTTAGCATGAAGTGTGAAACATCTTCTACACCATCATTACAAATTGAGCAAATACCAGATATATTAGTGTCCCATGTGCTAAGTTTTCTGTCCAACGGAAGTGTATTGGATCGTGCTTTAAACTTCAGACTTGCACCGTAAAAATCTAATTTATCAAGAAGATACTTTTCTAAGTGATACGATTTTTTAAATTGAACATAATTTGCCAGAGATGATTTTTGACATGCTTCTTCATACCACTTACAGCAAGTGTATTGATCATACATATGATTGAAAGTATTTAGCCACGACTCGTTTTCCGAGCGGGCATTAAAACTTAAACTCGTTTTGCTATCATTTAGAATGTTATTAATCGATTTTAACCATTTCCAACTTAATTCACCAGCAATATTATTTGATACAATGAAAAGTGCATTGAGTAATAATTTAGGCCATCTATTAAATGCCATGTTCTTAAGTCTAGAGAAAAACTTGACTTTTGCTTTGTCGTGAATGCTCTTAAGATCTGACCAGCCTAAGTCTCCCAATAGGGCTGCTGCCGGAGTGTTTCTGGGCGCTTTAAGAATTGCCCTTGCCATTTGGAGTTGTAAAGAATTAAGCTTTTTGTAATCACTTGCGCTATAGGATGACACCGCGCATGCATAATTAATTGCCGGCAGAGCTAATGACTTCCAGAGAACATCACCGTAATAGACCCTATTGAAATCGTCCTGGTTATCAATAATTGATTTAATATAGCCAATTAAACGATTCCCCTTTTTAATGGTTTCGGATAAGTGAAAGTGATCAGACTTAGTCAAGAACCCCTAAGTACTTGTACGTGTTCACTTCAGAAATGCTAGTATCACCAAGTTGCCATAATTTGTGAATATTAATACGTTTACCTGTAACAAGGATGTTAGACTTATCGTGATTAAAGTTAAGACGCCATTTGCGAGAGAATTCTGCAGCAATATTTAACATACGTTGTAAGTCATAATCATTATTCGCAATTAAAACAACGTCATCTGCCCAAAATAAACATTTAATATTCACACCCATAATATGAATACCTACATCATACTCATCAAGCATTTTAGATAATTCATTAATGTATAGACAAAAGAGGATTGGTGATAAGACACAGCCTTGTTTTACACCTTCTTCTACATTGAAAAAATCAGTTACAATATCACCCAACTTTACATTACATTGTACATTCTGATAAAGACTATTTAAGATATTCCAAACTCTTCCTCTAATGCCAAGATTCCAAGCAACTGACAAGAGGCCATTCCTCCACACTGTGTCGAATGCTTTTCGGAAATCCAGAAAGGCCATATAAGTTTGTTTATTCTCGGCAAGTCTCGTAGCGGCGATGCTTTTAAGAGAAAACACGTGATCATCACATCTGTGGTCCTTCCTAAAGCCTCCATGAATTTCCGACAAAATGTTGTTATCTTCGACAAAGTTGGAGATGCAATTTGCAATGATGCGGTTGAAAATTTTTGAAACACAAGACGTATTCCCCTATAATTATTTAAGTCATTTTTATTACCTTTTTTGAAAATTGGTACTATAATCCCTTTATTCCACTCATGAGGAGTGCTTTCTAAATACAGGAAACTATTAAATAACTTAGTTAGTGAATTGATCATGCCTTCACCGCCGTTTTTAAGAAGCTCGTTTGTAATCAAGTCCAGGCCAGGAGACTTATTATTTTTTGCATCAGCTATAGCATCTTTAACATCATCGTGTGTAATAACAATATTATTTAATGAAACGTCAGTATTTAAGCTTACATTTGATTCACCATTCTTTATTTTACTAATAATTGTTTCAACATCATTAAAATTATCATTCATAACCATGTCCATTTTACCAAGTGTATGCCAATAATGCATAATGCTTTGTTTCATAACAGACCTGTCGGTAACTACCTTGTCAGAATTATCTAATTTAAGAGCTAAAAGATTATCCCTTTTTTTAGTACCTCTTAAGTTTTTCCAAAAGTCCCTTGAAGAGGGACCCCCTGCTTTTGCAATCTTAATACTTCTTTCAAATCTCATTTGAGTCATTTTCTGGTGAATAAGAGTTTTCACACGTTGTTTCTTAATTTTATAATCCTCCCAAAGTTGATCACCTTTTCCTTTGTTATCACTGTCATGTTTAGACCACCTGCGATGATCTTTACAAGCCTGTTTCCTTTCCTTTATGGCATCATCAATAGACTTACACCACCATTGTTTGTTATTCTTTTCATTCCCTTTAAAACCAATTACATCAGAAGTAATATTGATGAGATTATCTTTCCAATTGTTCCAGAGAGAATCGACATCCTGGAAATCATTTGGATTCCAATTCCGAAAACCATTTACAAGTGCATTTTGATATGATGACCAATCTTGGTCTTTAGAAATATTCCAATGATTATTGGTTTTTTTGTTTTCATTAGACTTCTTATTAGCACTATTGAATTTGAATTTGTGTCTCGTTATAAGCATGTTATGGTCACTGCCTAAATTAAGATGACGCTCTTCGTCAACAAGCATATCAATAATACTGTCTTCTGTAACATGAGATGAAAGAAAATAATCAATGCAACTTGAATGTGGGTGTCTAAACCATGTTATTTTACCTTTGCACTTCCGATTACAATTAATTATTTCTAACCGAGCATGATCAGCAAATTCTAACAGTAGATCCCCATTACTATTTCTGACTGGGTCTCCACCGTAGATCATATCACCAATTCTACCATTAAAATCCCCCATTATCAGAATGTGAGGATCTTTACCCTCATTGTCATTTTCAATTTGAATAACATCAGCAAGTAGCTGATTGTAAAGTTCATTTACAAGATCAGGATTGGTACCCTGAACAGGAAAATAGACAACTGCAATATGAACATTATCATTACCAATCTTAACTTTTATCCATAGTCTTTCATACTCATCTTGTTGAGAGTTACAAAGATTGTCTTCAGTAATACAAACACTTTCAGAGACAAGAAAGCCCACTCCACCCCCTCCCTTATTCAGTCTATTCTTACCCACCCATTTATAACCATTGATCTGAATGCACTCATCATTATCAAGAAAAGTCTCTGCCACACCCATTAAACTGATATTATTTTCATTAAGAAATCTTGTGATTTCATATATTTTAGGTTTTACACGGTTAACATTATTGAAAGCAACCTTTACCTCACATTCACGTAGTTTTACCTTATTCTTACTACTTCTCTTTGATCTCCTATGTCTCCGTTTATATACAGTTGAATGCACGGCTTTTCTTTTAGGACTATGATGTTTCTTATGATTATTAACATTCTTATCAACTATGTCATCATTATTCTTAAGTCCTATACAATCTTCCTGTACTGATGACATATTGTTATTGTGAACAACATTGTTATTATAACTAACAAACCCGTCAGAAATATCATCATTAGAACAAACATCAACATTATCAAGTTCATCATCAAGCATATTATATATATTGTAGTTAATAAAGTCCTTGGTACTAGTAGTAGACCCAATAGTTTTAAGTCCGCTAGTACCGGCACGCACATGGCCGGTATCTCAATGCCTTCGCGACGCGAACGCGTTTGCGGGATGAAATTGTCTGTTATTACTTTTGTGTCCGTACTCTCCGCATTCATGGCATTGAATTTGTTCACTGAAATGACAGTTCTTCATAACATGATTGGTGCCACCACAAAAGTAGCAACTTCGCGATGGTACTTGTCCTCTAGCTGGTCTACGGGGATGAT
Source organism: Amphiura filiformis (assembly GCF_039555335.1). NCBI lineage: Eukaryota > Metazoa > Echinodermata > Ophiuroidea > Amphilepidida > Amphiuridae > Amphiura > Amphiura filiformis. Next base: position 76,057,812 of record NC_092633.1, read on the forward strand.
ATCTTCCCGGATGTCTCGCGTTCATGCTTCTGTTGTTCATGTTCTTAGAGTCATTAGTTAGCTTCCTGGTCTTGATTACTTAATGAGTTTTGTTAATATTGTTTAACAGTTTGCGTGTCCCATGCGAGTTCAGGTGCAGTTTGCCTCCCTTAAGGGACCCTTCATCGGGTTCTTGGTTACTAAGTTTGAAGTTTACATCATTATCAACAACTTTGCATCCGCGTTGTTCACCAATTGTTTTCAGTTGTGAATTTAGCTTGTCCACTCTCTCTTGGTTATTGGCATTATCAGTGCGTGGACAGATCGTCGAAATCACAATTTCGACACCGGGTGCTTTGTTTGAGATGTCCTTGATCATACTATCATATGACTTTGCAGCTCTTGTTAAGTCCTGGTCAGATGTACAATCATTTGTTCCAGCATGGATGATGATCGTGTTGTATTTCTTTGCGTCTTTCTTAGTTTCCAAATGTTCATTGACGTCGGTAATCTTTCCGCCACGCAAGCATTCCACTTCTGTACTTTCAAGTCCTTTCGCATTAATGTCTTGTATAATCGAGTCACCTATTAGAAGTGTATTGTAGCTCTCAGAAGTACTGGCCTTATTCTCAGTAGGCCTACATTTGTGCGGCTTTTCTGTGAGCTGTGCCAACAGACTGGCTTGATTTTCCATAGCTGCTTTCAAATTGGCATTTTCAGTTCTTAGCAGATCGTTGTCCCTTTGGAGTTGCTCCTGCTGATGTTCATGTTTATTAACCTTATCTTGAAGGCCTTTGATGCTTGCTGGTATTGACTTACACGAAGAACAAAACCATGTTGGCGGCTTTCCTGACGCATTAAGTCCAACGCACTGTGTATGATATTCGACTTGGCATAACGAACATTCAATAGGTTTTCCCTTTACTTGGTGATTTAGTGTACAGTTTTCAACACAAGGAATGCGCGTTGCTTCTGTAACTGTGGATGTTGGGCGCGTAGGTTTTATCGGTGAAACTGTCGACATGATCAGTTCGGCAAAGGACATTGCTGATGGGCTTTCTGGTAATGTCGTCAAGCGTATTTTAACGTGATCAACCAATTTTGCTGCGATGTTCACACTTTCATTTGCGATCATTGCTGCGTCGTAGTTAGTCGGTAGAATTGATGTCAACGTAGCTTGCACCGTTTGTCTTACCTCTTCTTGGTTAAACTTTTTCAGCTGCTGCACATTCATTGAGTCAACAGATTTCTCATGAGTAAGGTACACTACCCGCGATGCCTCAGTCAAGTCCATGTTCTTTGTACCACTGTTCTTGGTTTTCTTGTTTTGTGCAGGCTTTGTCTTAGGCCTTACGATAGGCATAGTTGGGCCAAATCTCTTAATGTTACATTCATTGCACAGCGTAAGATCACCTTGACATAACTTAGCAGGCTTATTTTCTTTGCAGTCCTCGCAACCCATGCTTATTTATACGATGAAATATTCCAGAAAAAAATATCATAGAAAGTCCAAAATGATATGTAAATCCAAGAAAATCCGAAGTAATATAAATAAGTAAATCCAAAGTAATATATCCAAATCCAAATTAATATAGGCCCTAATAGTCCAAGAAGATTTAATGTAGCGGATAATGTAGCGGATATAGCAGCGTTGCCATGAATGCAGGAGCAGCTTAGATGCACGTCCGTTCTCTATGGAAGCAGGAAGCAGAAAAATAGTTCTGTCATATCAGAAGTAAAATCGATATTGTTTCTTGTGGTACTATCTTCATCATTTGGGGATTCCCAGGTCCACTCGCGACTTAGTTTGGATTATTTCAGAAAGTGTTTGTTATAAACAGGCTATTTGATGATCAAAATGTCGCTTGCCTCACCAAAACAACTTTCCAATTAAGCCATTCAATGGTCCCAGTTGATACCGACATTCGTTTTGATATTTAAAATCACACATGAGGATGTCTTGAGAAGGTGTTTTATTTCCAGTGGTAGTTGGTCATAAAAGTCTTCTCATCGGGATATAGCGATGTAGGTGCATACGCCTGCACCATGGTAGCTGCTTCTATTTGAGTGCGACACCATGCTGTATAATAAGCCTTTCTGAAATAATAAACTAGTTAATTATGCTAGCCGAATCCAATAAATATTACTCACAGAGCTGAACTTTCGCCATCTTGGCTGATGGCTTGATCACAGATGAACTGGTCCACTGCTTTTCCCGCGAAATGTGGTTGCTAATGACGCATCCTCGTTAACCGGAAGTAATGTTGATTTAAGCAGTGGGTCATATACATGATCTATAAAGTATGCACCCTCGTCGCGGTTGAGTGAGTTCTTGCCCTTTTTTCTGATTTGGATGGCCTCCCTGACTCTCCTTGAGAAAGCGTTAGAGTCTCCATCCAGTAATTTAGCCCCTCCCAGTCGATTGGATAATTAACATAGTGCAGTTTTGTCCACGGCAAATTCACCGTGACCTTTTCAGCCATAAACCCGCTTAGTGAAGATTAAACCGAAATATGCAGTACTAAACCATTATAGTAATCGATTGGCCAATGCAAATTTCTTACCACGTGATAATATTAATCCAATGCATGAGCGATCGAATTGTCCACTACGGTCGACTATTCCAATCGATAAAGATGCTATTGACATGTACGGGCGGAGCTCCACTGAGGTATTTTTCACTGGTTTGCTATCATTTACTTATCAAGGCGGTCCCCCGTTATTACAAGGACTATGCTAATAATTTAAAGATTGACATGTAGAAAATAAACCATACTTGATTAACAGAAAGTACAAAATTTGTACCTATTACGGTTTCGTGGTACCCATCTTCCAAATGCGACCAAGTCAGGGCGGCCCGGTGAAGCAAAATGTGCATTGGATTAACACGGGCGTTTGGATAAGATGTAGATTTCCTTTCTCATACAAATGTATGGTCCCCCGTTATTAAAACTTGTACCGGGTTAAAAATTCAGATATTTTGAGAAGAATAAGTAATTGAAACATAGAGCAAGTACTAAAATCATAGCTTATATACTTTTTGATATATGACGCTAACTAGTTCATCTCCTATATCTACAACACAGCGCTACCAGTGCGGGTCAATTGCCTATTGTGAGTGCCCCTGTGTTGTTAGCATACATGTAGTTAACAATAGCTGCATGATGACCAGTTTATGATCTCAACAATCCTTCCAAATGAATCCCTTTGCTTTCTGAAATAAGGTTGTAGCCAAGGAATGGTCTCTGGGCATGTTCTTGTTGGGAAGTAGGCCTAGGCAACCCATGCACAGCGTCGCCATCAGGTCAATAATTACATTTGTACAGACGGGATCACGTGGAAATGTAAACGCACCATCAAGAGCTGGATTACAATTAAACTGAATTAATAAAATAAAAGTCACCTCTAGAGATATCCATTTAATGAAAAGAGTCATAATCTTATTGACCAGGATTATTGAAGCTTACACTCTCTCATTGTGTGTATAGAATTGAGAGTCACAGACTGCACAAAGTTGAATTCATACAATACGATATGATTTGCGCCACCTGACGATAATTTTATTCATAGCATATTGCAGTGTTAAAGTATTTCTGGTACTTACTCCTAGCTATAGGCCTAATGAGCTCCGAGTTATGCATGCAACATTGAACATTGAACATTGGCGGTGTCATATTTTTTTGATATGATTATATTCTCAAACAGCTGAATACATCACAATTATTATCGGTCAATTTAAAAACGTTTCTGTGGAATTGCAGTTAAATATAATGTGTTGAAAGAACACGATAATCGTATCTTAGTTAATTGAACTTCCAGTGAGTTATTTGAAAACAAAACACTGACAACAAATTGAATTTTCTTGTGTTGGCAACATCAAAGACGGTAATATCACTCGATATTTGTCCACATGGCATAAATGCTCTTGTCGCATCATTCACTCAATTTGTTATCATGTCGTAACCTTAATTTATTTTCTTTTGCATCCATTTCATGACGAAACCTTAATTTACTCTCGCGCTTGTAGTTAGCGCGCCATCAATAGTCACTAACTTCCCACCTCGCCAATCACGTGCACCAACTCTCTGTTCATTTTCGCGCCTCCGTTTTCTTAGGACTTTGTATCCGTCGCCATCGGCTTTGGTAAGAATTTTATGTACATAAAAAACACCAACATTGTATAGGGGGGGGGGTATGGGGACATGGGTTTGAGGACATCTTTTGACCCATAATACACACGTCCCCATATATTTATATTATACTCCATGTTATGTCCCCAAAACGCGGTATATATCCCCATAATGCCAGTTTTGTATGTAATGTATAATATAAACTTACAAAATACATACATATCGAAATAAGAAACAACGTCAAGTGTAAACAGCCACGTTAATAAGAATTATGAGAAATAAACATTTGGTTATCAGAGAAGTTCAATAATGCGATAATCTAAGTCTACACTCAAGCAAATAGATAACATTATACATCTGATATTACATTGGTTTTATCATTAAGTACAAGTACGCGTATTCATTTTATGTGAGTTGGTTTTCAAAAACATCATCATGTCGAAACCTTTCCGTAATGTTAAATAGTGCCAATTGTTCAGTGTTGTGAGAAATAAGCATTTGGTCATTTAAGGGGACAGCGACCCTTTTCAGGTTAGCCGCTGTTGGAGAGAAAACACGAAGTTCACGAACCTTTACATCTGGCAAGTGACAAATTGCAGCAAATGTTATTGAATGCAAATTTTGGAATCAACCAACTACACGGAGAAAGCATTACAAAGTGCTGTTCTAATCGGCATATTCTTTTTAATCTGGGAAAGAATTACCGACCATAAGACATTTTGGCCATGCTATTGTGCAAAATGGTTCTTATGTGAATATATAAACCGATAAGAACAGTACGGGGGGCTAATCAAAGTGTAACAGTGAATCGTGAAACTCGCTGGTACACTGCAAAAACTCGGGTGTTAAAAGTAACACCGGTTGGAGTCAATACAGGACCGCACCCAGGGGTGTTGCTTTTTAACACTTTTGGTGTTATTGTTATATTTTCCAGGTGTCAAAAACGACACCAAAAGTGTAAAAATAACACCCAAAAGTGTTAAAAATATATAACACCCCTGGGTGCGGTATTGACTCCAACCGGTGTTACTTTTAACATCTAAGTTTTTGTAGTGTTCTAAGACCATGCGGAAAATTAGTGTCTACGTATGTATAACAAATGTCAAACAGCGACTATTTCTAACATTTCTCTGTGATGAATAATTTTCACAATACCGATTTGTTTGCCTCAACATCTAACCAGATAATTATACTTAATAGAGAGTTTGCGAAATGCGGCTCAAAAGCACAAACTTCAACGTCTAGAGGATTATAGAGGATTATCTATTAAAACCCACTCTGCCATAAAAGCTTCGAAGTGAACGCGAAAATATATAGTGAGCGGTAAATTATGCACGAAAATACGTCAATTTAAGAACAATAGTTTCTATATTTCCTTATAACGTACAAATTAACAATTAACTTATGTATTATCCAGTTAAATTGAAGACCAATTATTGGAAATCTCATTTGGTTTAGGTACAAAACACGCCACATATAAGTTTATATGGAACAAACTCCCAACAGCTCTTCGTTCTGCAACATCTCATAACCTTACTATAAATAGCGAAATGTTGTGACTGACTATGTGACTGACTATGTGACTGACTGACTGACTGACTGACTGACTGACTATGTGACCGACTGACTCGACTGACCGACTGACTGACTGACTGACTGACTGACTGACTGACTGACTGACTATGTGACCGACTGACTCGACTGACCGACTGACTGACTGACTGACTATGTGACCAACTGACTCGACTGACCGACTGACTGACTGACTGACTGACTGACTGACTGACTGACTGACTGACTGACTGACTGACTGACCGACCGACCGACCGACCGACCGACCGACTGACTGACTGACTGAATGACTGACTGACTATGTGACCGACTGACTCGACTGACTGACTGACTGACTGACTGACTGACCGACCGACCGACCGACCGACCGACCGACCGACCGACCGACTGACTGACTGACTGACTGACTGACTGGCTGACTGACTGACTATGTGACCGACTGACTCGACTGACCGACTGACTGACTGACTGACTGACTGACTGACTGACTATGTGACCGACTGACTCGACTGACCGACTGACTGACTGACTGACTATGTGACCAACTGACTCGACTGACCGACTGACTGACTGACTGACTGACTGACTGACTGACTGACTGACTGACCGACCGACCGACCGACCGACCGACTGACTGACTGACTGACTGAATGACTGACTGACTATGTGACCGACTGACTCGACTGACTGACTGACTGACTGACTGACCGACCGACCGACCGACCGACCGACCGACCGACCGACCGACTGACTGACTGACTGACTGACTGACTGACTGACTATGTGACCGACTGACTCGACTGACCGACTGACTGACTGACTGACTGACTGACTGACTGACTATGTGACCGACTGACTCGACTGACCGACTGACTGACTGACTGACTATGTGACCAACTGACTCGACTGACCGACTGACTGACTGACTGACTGACTGACTGACTGACTGACTGACCATGTGACCGACTGACTCGACTGACCGACTGACTGACTGACTGACTGACTGACTGACTGACTGACTATGTGACTGACTGACTCGACTGACCGACTGACTGACTGACTGACTATGTGACCAACTGACTCGACTGACCGACTGACTGACTGACTGACTGACTGACTGACTGACTGACTGACTGACTGACCGACCGACCGACCGACCGACTGACTGACTGACTGAATGACTGACTGACTATGTGACCGACTGACTCGACTGACTGACTGACTGACTGACTGACCGACCGACCGACCGACCGACCGACCGACCGACCGACCGACTGACTGACTGACTGACTGACTGACTGGCTGACTGACTGACTATGTGACCGACTGACTCGACTGACCGACTGACTGACTGACTGACTGACTGACTGACTGACTGACTGACTGACTGACTGACTGACCGACCGACCGACCGACCGACTGACTGACTGACTGACTGACTGACTGACTATGTGGGTGAGTTAATCAAAGGCTCCGTCAGTTTCAATCAAAATGTCGCCAAATTCAAACCGGATATCGAGGAATGCCGATACGGTAATACGAAAATTTGGTTGAAAATGGTCAAGAATTGGCCTCAAAATCAGTGAAAATGTGGTTGATTGCTATCCTAGGTAAACAAAGATAAGTAGACAGTTGCTAACCTAGCGTAGCGCAGCGATACCGCGAGGGTAACGTAGCACTACGCCATCGCGCCATCAGAGCTCAACCAATAAACATGGGCTCAATCAATCCAATTTTATATCAAACGAAGTGCCTAATACCCCGTTTACATTGGGCAAAAGTCGTAAACGACTTAAGCTGTATTTTGAATTACGGCAGCAGATTATTTCGTCTGGTGGGTGTTTACACTACATCGGCTGAATTTGATTCCAAATTCGCATTCACGAATAACGAATTCGTTTGTTACCAATGATTACGACAGGTAAATACGAATTCAACAACGTGTTCGTTTACATTAGCGAAAAGTCGTAATTAATGACGACTTATTCGAATTCACTTGAAATGAATGATGATACAAGTCATTGGAATTACGACTTTTGAATTACGATTAATTACGACTGTACCTGTTTACACTTATGATACGAATTAAGTCGATTACGACTTTAGTGAATTCGATTACGACTTTCGTCCAATGTAAACGGGGTATAAGGTAGCGTCTTTTGTCTTGAAGTGTGACCAATAACCCACTTTACCAAACAAAAGGGAGCAGTCGCTTACACATGCCCTTCTTTTCATCGCCTTTTGATATGAGTTTAAGCGACAAGATGCTATTGATGCAGTAACCAATCAGACGCTCGCGTTGAAGTAAAACTGAGCAAGAAATCCAATCGATATAAACTGGCCGTTAAAGTTGAAGTATAAATTTAGTATAGTGAGCGTGTTTCTTATATATATTTGCTTTACAACGCGTTACGGTGCGTATAGGGCGTTAATGGCACTATGTCGTGCGGTGTCTCGTGTGGCACGATACCGTCAGCCCACACAAGAGAAGATCATATGGATGTGTATCCCAGGAGTGTGCATTGATGCGGATCAAGCTTTCTGTTTAGAGTCGCCGGGTGTGGTGGCTGCCTGTAGAGAAAACAGCCTGATTTCCAATGCTTTCTGAAGCCATTTCCGGTCATTATCGTCATAAATATCAAAACAATATTGGCGTTGTAGTCCCGGAAATATGGAATGGGTATGTACGGCGGTCAAGGGTCTTCTTTTCAGGTTCTCCACATTTGGATCATGCTCCAGTTCTTTGAGCTTCAAACTCTGACAAGCTCTTTAGCCAAAATTCCGAAAATTTTGGGATTTGTTTTTAGCTCTATATTTGACCCTTGTTGAAATTCCAGTTCATCAAGCCCCTATTTTGCCAAAAATCAGTTCTTAGTTCCCAAGTTCGGCGCTCCGTATACCCCTACCACAATTTCAGTTGGGTGCCCCACCGGGATTGTAGTTAAATTAAATGATTAGGCTGACTCTTAACTTGCACGTATAAACACATGCCTTTTTACCCTTGCCATTATATTTGATGAGGTGCATGCCATCCTGTTTCCCATCGACTTACCTGTCAGAAGACTTGCTCGACTTGGAGAGCACAGTGGCGATGTTGCGTAAAAATTGGTGAACCGCTTTCCTTCCAGTGCCATATCATCAACGGGACCCCACTCTTGTGTAGGGTGTCCGAAAGAAGATAAATCTGCATATCCTACATCGTCACTAAGGAATATGATCACATTTGGTTTGGAAAACCATTTTTCATTATTTGCGTCATCGGTGACAACTGATGGCACATAAGCAACTATACAAAGGAGCACTGTCGCAATAATTTTATCTGGCGCCATGCTTAATAACGAAAGTGGTTATAGGCAACTGTATGAAAGAAAAACTATGTGGGCAGAGTCCAGTGCGATTCATATATATATAAGGTCTATTTATTTTTGTTGTCACGTGTGTTGTAGTTATACCAAACCCATGACCAAAACGCATGTAAAGTTTGTTTGTTTTCAAGATTGTGTGGAAAATTGCATTCCTCCACCATTTGTCCACACGCAAATCAACAGAAAAGACGAGATTACATTAGTCCGGCCGCGGGCAGACCAAGGTAGATTGGTTTTGTCAGTTAAAGTGTTTTTGTTTGTATATCTTTGTTCTACGGGTGGTACAAAATCAGATTCCGAGGGGTGTAAAATTGTCACCCTGGGCAATTCGAGATACCCAAGGTCCAAGTTTATACAGGGGTCAAAATTAAAAAGTTTCAATTTGGATGAAAATGGTCTCAAATGGTTCTTTCTGCACAAACAACTCTGATAAAGAATAGTTTGAACCACCTAGAATAACTTGTTGCCTAGGTAACACATAAAAACAGGTAATTGTCAATACTGATTGCCAATTGAGTCCCTGAAAGTTTACAAAAGTAACGAGTCGTTACAGTTGGCTATTCTTGAGATTGAGATAATAGTGCGAACACTTTTACACCATGCTCATAAAAATTGGAGCATTTTATCTCTTTTCACACCTGTGGCTCTTTAAAGTTAACCTTTGACCTTTTGGCTTTACAGAACATAACACCAAACTTAGTACTTTATTTCAATAAAATTAATGTACTTTTCTATCGTAAACCCGCTTCAAAATTCACTTGATATGCTTCAAGAACAGACTGCTTTATAATATACATTCTTATGGTTGAAAATACATGACTTTGTACATTTTTAATGTGCTTTTTTAAACAAGCGTTCTGCATGTCAATGAATGTTCATCCGTAACACAGTGGATATACGCATACAGGTGGATGTTTATGGTGTTTTAGTAGGTATTACTCATAATGATAGACAAGATGTAGCCCCGTGCATGTTTGACTCAAATACATAAACGGACCCCCAAACCAGGAGATATCACTGTGACCAATGCTTTTTGTTATCTTTCAAGAAAAGGAAAAGTTATATACATACATGATCAAATCTTGTTATTCTCAAACATTAGAATGGTATAATTAACTGAGAGCTACTGAAATATCAAATAAAGTTGCAATAATGTCTTGCTCTTCAAATCTTTTGGACAGAAAACCAACTAGTGACAAATGGTGGTCATAGACCACAAACCTAGCTGGGGCATAGTGCACTTACGTCCACGGCGAATTCACCGTGACCTTTTCAGCCATAAACCCGCTTATTGAAGATTAAACCGATATATGCAGTACTAAACCATTATATAGTAATCTATTGTCCAATGCAAATTTATTACCACCTGATAATATTGATCCAATGAGAGACCGAATTGTCCGCTACGGACGAGTAATCCAATCGATAATGACTCTATTGACATGTACGAACGCAGCCCCACTGACCGAGTTTTGGGATATTTTCACTGGTTTGCAGCTGTTTGCTGTCATTTACTCATGAAGGCGGAGTACCGTTATTATAAGGACTATGCCAATTATTTAAAGATTGACATGTAGAGAATAAGCCATAATTGATTGACAGAAAGTACTAAATTTGTACCTATGACGGTTTTATGACGCCAATCTTCAAAATACGATCAAAAATGGCTGCCCGGTGAAGTAAAATGTGCATTGGAATAACACGGCGAGTTTGGATAGATGATAGGATTTCTTTTTAATAAAATGTATGTTCCCCGTTATTAAAGCTTGTACCGGGTTGAAGATTCAGATATTTGGAAAAGAATAAGTAATTGAAACAGAGAGAAAGTACTAAAATCATAGCTTTTATACTTTTTGATATATGATACTAACTAGTTCATCCCCAATAGCTACGATACAGCGCTACCAGTAGAGTTAAATTGCCTATTGTGAGTGCCCCTGTGTTGTGTGCATACATGTAGTTAACAATAACTGCATGATGGCATGTTGGTGTTTTGGAGGTATCTGACCCATGCAAAATATTTCAAAAATGTTCCCCTTGTCATGAAGTTTGTTGTCACCGAGTTTGTGCCCCATACTCCTCACAGATGCCCAGAAAATTAAATTCTAATTTTTGACCCAGATAACCTTTGACCTGACCCCTGTACAGCGTTCCAAAGTGTTCCCCTGGTCAGTAAGTTTGTTGTCACAGAGTTTGAGCCGCGTACCCCTTACAGATGTCCAGAAAATACATTTCGAAAATTTGACCCCTGCATGACCTTTGACCTGACCCCTGCAAACTTTTCCCCTGTTCATGAGATTTGTTGTCACTGAGTTTAAGCCCCATATACCCCATACAGATATACCCAGAAAATGAAATTATATGATTTGACCCCAGTTAAGCTTTGGCATGACCCCTACAAAGTGTTCCAAAATATTCCCCTGGTCATTAACTTTGTTGTCACGGAGTTTGAGCCGTATGCCCCTTACAGATGTCCAGAAAATGCATTTCTAAAATTTGACCTCTGCATGACCTTTGACCTATCACCTGACCCCTGTAGAATGTTCCCCTTGTCATGAGATGTGTTGTCACTGAGTTTGAGCCCCACACTCCTTACAAATGTCGAGATAAGGCAATAGTAAGATTTTACCCCCTTAATTACCTTTGACCCCAATTCTGTGTGCAAGTTATGGGCACTGGGTAAAGCCGATGAACATGTGTAAGTGATGTCATTGTGCTATGTAATATGTGGCAGAAGAAGCATTTTGAAGGTATTTGGTTATATACCGGTAATGCCCCCTTAATGACATTTGACCCCAATTTTCTTTGCACCCTATGGGCACTGGATATAGCCGATACATATGTGCAAGTTACGTAATTGTAGGGTGTAACATGTAGGAGGAGAAGCATTTTGAAGTTCGATAGAAAAACATGACCTGGCGTGGGGAATTGTAAACCCCTCCCCCAGCTAGGTAATGACTGGACATGCTGGATGTGGATAATTGGACCAGGAGCTCATTTTAGCTCCTGGCCAGGCATACTTTTAAATAATGCCTGCAGGTGAACGACTTGAAAGGGAAAGAGGGAGGCGAAACAGATGGAGGCGAGGGGACAACGGAGAAGAAGATGATTAAAATTAATTAAACGACTGATTAATCTTTCATAAATTAAGGATTTACCTCTAACTTTTTTCAAAGGTAAATCAGGATAAGCTGCCCCGACTCCGCTCCTGACGGGCACAAACTTGCCATTTATCACGAGCTTTCCACGACTCGGCATGTTACTTGAGGTGAATCCTATACCCCTTTACTCTAGTTAAATACCCAACTTCTGAAAACAGCTAGAAACAATTGTAGCAACTGCTCTAAACAAATGTCAGATATTACTCACAACTATAAAGAATACATGTACTAAAACAAATTCTACTCTAGCTTTAGGGCAGCTATGTCACAAATGCCCACGGTTGTTTGATGTATATAGAATTGGCTTCATTATTAACTAAATGCAAATTATAGATGGCGCTATTTATCCTAAATCATATTTCTTTATTTGCAAGGGGTAGGTGATTATTACTGCCATTAAAACAGCTGGAATAGGTGAAACAAGCAACAAGGAAATTTTATAAACATATTTTATCAAAAAATAAAAGGAGTTGTTTGTATTAAAAGCTTAAAAGAGTAATTTCCAGTAACTAAATAGCGCCACCAATTTTGTCATTAATAGATACATTTTATATCCGAAAGAAGTGACTTATGCGATTATGTTAAAAAATAGCATTAATTCGTCGGAACAGTGCAATATATAGTTTGATCAGCTTGCAATCGGCGGGAATTGTTAGGCTTTTACCACTACGCCGGAAAATAGACCCACGTTAAGAGTGATGTAGTTGGCCTATCTGATCTATTTGGTGCGTGTTAAATAAAGTAGATAGAGTATTAGACTTTGAATCAAAAATTTGTGATACTTCTGGCGAGATGTCACAAGAGAACTCTCGAAATAAAATATATTGATATTAATCCGGGATGTTATGAGGTCCGCCGATTACGAGCTGATAGTCGTATGCGCCATTTTGTGGAGAAAATTGAGTTTTTGGTTGATTATGAAAATATAGGTAAATGCACATAAAGTTTATTTTAAGTCTTCAAGTCTTCAAAGCAATCAACTTACAAAATAAAATGTTGTATCGCCATTAGAATTTTCTGGTGAGTACTAAAAGGTCGTATGTACCTTTCTTGCACTGAGCCTTGTTGGATATGCAATAATATCTTCTAAAAAGACGTATGTGGTACATACGACTTTTCTGACAATGAGAACGTAATTTATCTTCAAATTTAAATTCTTTTATGGAAACTTTGGTGAATCAAAAGTTATTATCTGTGTAAAAAACAAAACAAAAACAAAAAAAAATGCTCCTGTAAAATAACCAATATAATACTTGCGAGTATATAATTGCACTAACCCGGCGAATTATGGCAGAAAATGTTTGTGATGATTTGTTGTATATACTATTTCGAATTATAGCATTTTGAAAAACATGACGAGGCAATAAGGCAATTCACTTTTTACTTCTTTATTTCCAATTCAAAAACCACCAGAAACAACGTGTTTGAAGCAAGTAGTGCACAGATTTTGCAATGTTGATCATCATCGTAAGACTCAGATAGCTTGCTCTGACCATACGTGCATTATAAATATTCAAAGTTGCTCCCTCTGGCTGGGTGATTTAAAAATTGTTTTTATTTATATCTTACTAGTGACTGCATTGGTAAAGAAGACTAGAATAAAGAATCTGAATGATTGTTATTTGGTGACTTTTTATTTAATCAATACTGAGCAGATAACATTCGTAGTGTCCAGTCACATTTGTTTGTTCCAAAAGGAGCTGCTAAATCCAATGGCAGCCATTTTCAAACATTGTCTTTGAAAATTTTTGGGGCAAAATGATTTTGAAATTAGAAACTAAATCTAGTTAAAAACATATCCATTTCAATCAATGTCATTTAAACTTGAAAATGTAATACATATACCAGAAAAATGTGACACAAGGTACAAGGTTGGATTTAGCGCCTTTTGGAAACAAACTCTTCATAATATAGAACTACTGGTACTTTACTTGCATTCAGTGCATATTACTATTAAAACAGTAATAAAATCAAAACCAAATCAACTGCGTTATTTTTTTAAGCACGTACTTTTAAACAAAACAAATGCAAAGTAAATCTTGCAAAACCAAAAATTGAATCAAAATGCAATTTCAAGACAATATTGGCCCCTCCGTGGAGGGCGCCCCAAAATGCAAAAATATAGTCAACTGGGTTCGTGGCGGATTCCCTAATGCCCTAATAGCGAACCAAATCACTTTAAAATGGGTTTCCGACAAAACGACAAAAATTACAAGACAATATTGGCCCCTCCGTGGAGGGCGCCCCAAAAGGCAAAAATATAGTCAACCGGGTTCGTGGCGGATTCCCTAATGCCCTAATAGCGAACCAAATCACTTTAAAATGGGTTTCCGACAAACCCGTGGACGAAAAAGAAAAATATTTTTTTTAAAATGGCAAAAAACTCACACACAGAAATATTACTGATAAAAATAATCCAAATTACGCAATTTGCGCGAAAAAGAAAACAAACTAAAGCAAATTTCACTGGAGAATTCATTTGATATAAGGTTGACAAAGAGGGAATTATGCAAAACATCAGTCCATAAAATGACATTAGACGCAACCAAAAAGTCATCTTGCCAAAATAATAAAATTCATATTAAAAACAGTTATCGTATATACCTTAGGTTTAATTTCATTTAATTTGATTTTCAAGTTGTCACATTTCCAAATTTCGATGATAATATTACACTTTCATTGAATTGAAAATGTTTCAACAAACATTAACGTTTGTCCAGATTTCAGGACAAAGTTGAATTTGATCTTGAATATGACCGAAGTGCCGTTTTTGGTAACATCTTGAATGTGTTATAGGACCATAAGAACTACCCAAACACCCTTATCCCGTAGTGCGGCAAGTTAAATAACGGTGGATGCTGAAAAGTGACATTCATTCTGGGCTTATCATCGAAAATATTAATTACGATATAACTTAATTAAACTAAATAACTCGATAACTTCACTTTCTCATCAGTGACGAAATGAAGAAAATTTATAGTAAAATATCGGTATCGTTATCTAAAACTGAAAGTAAAGAGGAGATTGAATAATATAGAGAATGGCGAAGATCCTATCTTCGCCATTCTGACGCTATATAGGCAAAGAGCAAGGAAGCAACATTTCTAAATCAAACCAAATCGAATCAAATCAAATCAAATCAAACTCATCATTTGTCCGAATTTTTTCAAATTTGAAACTTGGATTTGGATTACCGGGTTTGGGAAGTGGCCCTTTATAACTATAGTTACACTCACATATTGGCCAGGTCTCAGGAGTACAACATGGAATAACATCTTCAGATCGGTTGTCTAATAAGGGAGGTCCAAAGACCATAGTATCCAAAAATTCGTCTAATTTGACCATCATTGCATCTAAAACAGCTTGGTGTTCGGGGAGAGTTGTATTCAAAGGATATGCTTCATTGGGATCTTTGTCAACATTGAACATCAGTGGAGGATCGTAATCACTAATACAATCTGGTGGGTTATAAGATCTAAAAGTACAAGCCCCACATTGGAAATTTGTCTGAAATGGATAACCACCGTCTCCACATCGTCCTGGTTCTGCGTGATATCCCTCCTTTGTCCACGCTTTCTGGGTATAGAAATGGAACTTGTAGCTGCCAAACCGTACTGCAAATAGAATATCTTGGCAATAGAATACCAACAAGCGAGGCTCACTGTGTGTCAAAGTCCCGGGCTCCGGCTGGGGTTCCGGTAAACAATTGAATAGCGTTGAAGAAATATCCTGACCATCTATTATCCTATCATCAGGAACCGAACCGCCCACTATATTCATTAACGTTGGGAAGATGTCCATCATGCTGGTCAATTCATGACTGGTAGTTTTTGGTTTGATGTGGTCTGGCCAGTGGAAGATAGTAGGTACGCGAATACCGCCTTCCCAGAATTGCATTTTTCCACCTGTAACAGGTTAAGAAAAAAATAAAGAAATGTTCCTTGATACACAATTCAAATTCATGGCAAAGGTTACCATAGGCTAGACTTAAAACCAGGGAGTAGGGGCGTACAGAGTAGGTGTAGACAAGGAGACTTGTCTTATTCCCTGCACGTTTTAGGAAGTGGGTGACAGAATATTAAATGTTTTGTAAAAATATTATTTTGCATATAATCTTCACTTTTCAGCTCTTAAGGCACCTATATCTCTCCCAATAACATCTTGGGACGTCAAAATAAACCTAAACAAATCCATTGTTTGATAAAGTTAAATGACTCTTATATTTCTGATCCTCAAATTGATCGGACAATTACATGGAGCTGTTTGGTGGTTTGTTTGAGCGTTGTACGGCGATAGGAAAAACCATATACACTCCTCCTGGTTGGGACCATCTACACCCCTCCTGGGTGGGACCCTCTACACCCCCTCCTGGATGGGACCATCTACACCCGCTCCTGGATGAGACCCTCTACACCCCATTCTGGATGGGACCATCTACACCCCTCATGGATGGGATCATCTACACCCCCCTCCTGAATGGGACCATCTACACACCCTGCTGAATGGGACCATCTATACACCCTGCTGAATGGGACCATCTATACCCGTCCATGGATGGGACCACCTATAACTCTCCTTTGGATGGGACCATCTACACCCCCTCCAGGATGGGACCATCTACATCCCCTCCTGGATGGGACCCTCTACACCCCCTCCTGGATGGGACCCTCTACACCCCCTCCTTTGGCTACACCCCCTCCTAGATGGGACCATCTACACCCAATCCTTTTTTGGTAGACTAGCGTTAAAGCAAGTCCATTTGTTACTAGCTGATTAACTCTGCCTGGTGTGTATTAATTTGTACACATTCTACATGCATTGCAGATCTACAACCTTAACTAAACTAAACAACCTAAACTTCATCCTATATCCTATTATAAGAAAGTACCTTTCTTTCCTATTTTTTTAATAACACAAATGGATTAACTAAAATAGCAACGTTTGCGCGGGCTTGTGTGTTTTTGAAATTAACTACCTGATTAAGGGGGTACTACACCCATGTGGTAAATTTGTGACTATTTTTGCATTTTTCTCAAAAACTAATAATACACTTGTAATAAAATAACTCGAGCTGCACACGTATGGGTAATAAACATGATAAATAACAAGAAGACTGCTGGAAGCAGCGTTCCTAATGCAAAATCATTATTATCTAATCAAACTTTCATTTAAGATTCAGATATTGTTAACTGAATCAAACAGTGTGTTGCCGTCCATAATGTAACGCATAAGATGCCCCTAATCTGTAGATTCATATAATAACATGACAACTATGGTTAGTGGTCATAGGATCAAATGTTTTATAACCATGTATTATATTGTATAATATACATATATATATATACCCAAGGAAGTAAAACAAATCTAGAGAGCGCGTAACGTCTGTTTTGAATCTTTTATCACACACCTTTAAGAACGCCTGCATCGCCTCCCTCATTGCAGAGTTGTAACCAAGGCCCATTATCAGAAGTGAAGATGGAGATCGTGTTGGAAGCCAAACCCAAACTTTTCACTTCGTCTAATACGGCGCCAACTTGCCATGCCATTTCATTCATATTGTCACCATAACGACCTGAAAGTTAAATAACTTACTGACGTTACTTATACTTATTATATCCACAACAACAACAACAACAACAACAACAATAACAACAACAACTACAACAATAACAACAACAACAACAATAACAACAACTACAACAATAACTACAACAACAACCAAAAAATACATTAATTTTTTTTAATTCGAGATTATAGATAATGAAAATTATACAGTGTTTTTCCAAAAAGACCTGTTTTCGGGAAAGAAATGTGTATCTTTAATACAAAAGGTCAATATTTTCAAATGATCGTCGGTTTTTCCACCCAGCTACATACACCTTAAGTACATAATTATCAGTAGATTTATAAATTTTTCTTTGAGGACTGCTAAATATGAAAAAAAAAGCCATAAAATGTGTATTATATCGCTAATTTCAGAAAGTCAATATTTGGTATCAGAAGGACATTCCTCGTATCAGAATGTAATTCGGTATGTCGGATCGATGTGCTGTCATGTCTCACAAAAACACTGTGCAAACGTTGTTATCCGACCCCTTAACGTCAAGTCCTTTGACTGAGAAATGGCAGACGCAACCACCTTTATAAGCTTTTTTTTGTAGACGGGAAAGATGATGTGGCAGATCGTTTTTTAAATCTGCACCTGCTTGGTCATCGCGAGCATCACCATTTATAACCCCCCGTATTTTAATAAGGGGGATGGTCCATATAATACAATCATCCCTCCAATGTTGACGCCTGTATGTGGGTTTCTAACCAAATTAATCTCATTTGGTAATTTTAGCCTAAAACTTTTACGCTCTTCGCATGAATTCATTCCTGTTTTGCACCATATTTCCCCATTTTAGCTTTAATATGGCAAATATGGGATGGATTCATTATACTTCAAAACAGTTTTCATACCACATCCCCCATGTCAAAAAGATATCTATGCCCCCCCTGTCAATCGACACACACCTACACGACACACACTTAACATGCCTACGCAACATCTATCACGAGTTGAAATACTACTCTCTGCGCCATACATGAGTTTGTACAGTCACATTTCCCTAATATACATACTGCAGTTACTGTCCGTTTTCCTATACACAATACACAGTGCTCTCACCATTGACGCGTGACCCCTACAAATGATCTACGTTGGAAGAATGGGCACTTGGCTAGTTAACATCACTGTGTGAAAAATAACCAGCCAATATGTTAGGTATTCTCCAAACTTCTAGCAAATATATTTCTCTAACATGACCTAAAATTACAGCTAGGTTAGATGTTCAGAAATAGTCGCACTTTTGTAAAATATGAGTGAGGGCAAGGCATAGCTAGCCAACTCCCCGTGTTAATTGAATGGAGATTTGACCGAAAATATTGGTATCGGACCGCTCACTTCTGAAGGATGCCACAAAAAAACGGTACAAGCTACATTTTAACTATTCTCTGGCAATCATCATGATGAGTTTCTGATATAGTATGCCGAAATTGGGTACTGTAGGTGATTGACAAATGGTCGCACTTTTCTGATAAATAAGTGACAGTGAACATGAAATATCAGCGCCCATAAACCCAAGTTAGTAGCTAGTTAGTGGAGGCCGTCACGTGACTGATTATTGATTATTGAAGTGCCTTATTAATAGATACGCACGATTTAGGGCAAGAAAAACAAACCGGGATACTTTTGGAGACATCATCATCATCATCATCATCATCATCATCATCATCATCATCATCGACATCATCATCATCATCACTTTCTACATTTTTCTAAACAACATAGGGCCTACCGTTTTAATAAGATTTTTTTCTTGAAATGCATGTAACTATAATTATTGTTTAGAGCGTGATGAAATAAAACATCACGATTTTCATCACAAAACAAAGTAATAGGCCTACAAAAGAAATACATTTTTCAAGAGTGATTGAATAAAACATCACGATTTTCATCACGGAACAAAGTAATACATAAGACATTGTTTGTTTGATTGCAATCAACCGCGACAGTTCGTCTCACACACATAACAATGCACTGCGATCAAATAGGTTGATGACAACATTTGATTGAATGGACTGCACTGCGCCATGATTACGTGCACCGGTTCAAATCCTTTGTTTGGAGCCAATCAATAATTTCACGTACAGCCTCTATGCAAATTAGAGTTTACACACGCTGCAGCTGGGGTAATCGACCGAAGCTTGTTGCCGTTAGTGATCGAATGCATGAGCTTATTTGCTTTACTGAATCGATTTACTGGATTAATTTCCTGTTAACTGGGTTTAATGCCACAAAGGTCGAATCGCCTTTGCCATGGACCATGACTGCATCATGAAAATCAAGTTCGGCAGAGGTAGGGCTCGAACACACGCCGATATCACGGATATACAGTATCGGCTACTTCCATCGCCTTTGACCGCTCGGCTACCTGACTTGTTGGTGCGTGGTAGCCATCTTGAAATTTGAACATATAATCGCAACTTCAACATACCACGTGACAAGCAAAGACAGAAAACGTACCATATTTTGGAATTTTATCTGCTTAAAAACATTAATGTGTATTATATCGCTAAATTGTTGATAATTCGTGTCTACATACATGAATACGACAATACATGGGCCTATTATACATGCACAACACATGATCGATTTTGACTCTCCGGATTGCCCGTGTATGGCAAGCTAAGCGGCTCAGAACGTGGGACTAGCTACGCGCAGCTTCTTTCTCGTTACGTGCAGCTTATTAACCAATCAGATTCGCGGTTTTAAACACGTGGAGCTGATGTAAACATCCTCTCTCACAAATATTACGTTGTTAATTTTTGTAAATGAAAATATCTGTAGTATATCAGCAAAAAATGGTAGGTATAGGTGCTATTGAAGTAATATCTGAACAGAATGATGATTGTTCTATATTTAGGGGGCTATCATTTTCTTCGGAAGGGGATCCCAAATATAGGGGTCATATTTTTTGGAAAGAAAAATAAGGGGAGGGGGGGGTCATAAATTGATAATGACAAAATGTAGGGAGTCACAAGATGACTACAGATAGTGTGTTTATTGTATTCAAAAAGACTGATTTCAATACAATTTTAGCCTGTCTAGGGGGTAAGGTGTATCGGTGGTGGGAGTCGGGGGTCATAACATTTTGATGCCGAAATAGTGAGGGCCGCAATTTATTGACGCCGACTTTTTGTAAATTTAGGAACCCCCCGTTCCGAAAAAAATGATGACCCATTTTACTCTCTCCATATTTACACAGTGGCATGTGATATCGCTTTCCCTGCAATATCTTTACACAGCGCTTTACATCAGTAGTAGTTGTTGTTTGACCTTCATATCCCCTGCACCGCTAATACAGCCCGAGTATAAAGTTACTTGCTATTAAACACGGTGTAAACTTGGAAACACTAAATAAATATGCTTTGTGTCATTTTAGCCAGGCATTAGCAACATGTTCTCTTGACACGTGCTGTGATTTGGCCTCCTTTACCCGTTCGTTATCTATGCTAATTCCGTAAATAAATTACAAGATAATAATTGTGAAAGAGGATACCTATAGCTATACTACGCGCAGCTAACGACCCAACCACGTGATTAAATTGGACTATTTTGATTGGTCAAACAGCTGCTCGTAACGAGAAAGAAGCTACGCGTAGCTGTTCCACGCTTTTGGCCCCCTTGGCTTGCCATACCCGTGCGGACTGCACGTGGCTATGTAGATCAGTATGGAGCCAACTTGTATAGACGTTCTGGGTTTTTCCATTTATATAAAAAATTCACATTATATTTAAGAAAATAAAAGATTAGATTACCATGGAAACGAAACAATAATCTTTGTAATCGAATGCATTTTTACATAGAAATTTCACCATCTTTTCAGTCTTCATTTTCTCTAAATTAAAAAAATATTTTGGCGTACATAAAATGAAAATGAAATTCTCTGCTTCCTAAACCACATAAACTGTAGCACGCTTGGTACGTATCACGAATCGTTATATATGATGTACAGTTAATATTCATATATTCTGTTAATTATTTCAAAAAGGTAATCTGGCTTCCTTAGCATGCTTAGAATGTGCAATAAATTAGCATTAAAATGTCCGTATTCTAACAGCCGTCTAGAAACACTTGGAATTTGGCGCAGAGAGGAGTGGAGTTGAAATTAGCTCAACTTTTCAGACATGTCAGGTCGAAGACGCAACGATCGACGCGACCCCGCATTACATGGTATATCGGCGCGAATAGGCATGCTCATCGGCGAACTTTGAAAAACTCCTTTTGCATCTTAAAGTTTTTTTTTTTTGGGGGAGGGCAGCCCTTTTTGTTTTAGCGATTACATTAAGTCCAACCACGGACGTAAGATGACGGGGAAATGAAATAGATCAAATCGCATAGGTTAATGAAAATATACCTCTTCTGGATGAGCCTCTGAACCCTTCATCGCTACTATATAGATCAACGTGTGTTTGGAGCAAGCCAAAATACAAGAAGAAAGGTTTCCTGTGAGGGGGCGGTGGCTCTTGAGAAGCTCTGATGAAGCTTACAGCGTCATCTCTGAACGTTTCACTCAGGCCGTAATGCGAATATGGCTGTTGAATAATGGTGGCGTTGTCGTACAGAATGCACCCATACGGATCAGGTTTCTCTCGATGCCACTATTAATAAAAACAAAAATGAGAAAAGAGGTCTGGTTATGCATGATAAAAGTCGAATTAAAGAATCTAGTTGAAATTTATGAACGCAGCCGCAAAACAGCGTGCCCTATGGTTGGTGTTTCACCTTCAAACAAACAAACAAACCGTCCGCCAACTTCTGCGATTCGTTTTCTCAGATGAAGACATCAGATTAATCAACCTACACGCTACTCACCAATCATGGGCCATTCGCTACTTGCACGGTTCCGCCATAATGCACTATGTGCGGGGAGAGCCTCGAACTGGCAGCATACATGAAAGGAAGAATTATGTAACCTTACACAGAACGTTATGACTAGTTCAATTCCCATTCATGTATGCTGCCAGTTCGAGGCTCTCCCGCACATAGTGCATAATGGCGGAACCGTGCAAGTAGCGAATGGGGAGGTTGATTGACATGATTGTCAGATGCGAACTATTTCTTTATTTCTGACCGTTATTATAGCGTGACCTTCATTATAGCGTATACAAACAAATCTTTTGGATATAAAATGACAGGATACAATGCCAACTAGATATGATGCGGTCTTGTAGGACCACGAAGTCCAGCCGTGAACTTGAAATGATCTCTGATGACCTTGAAATGACTTTCGACAAACTTGACTTTTCAGGTAGGCACTAGATTTAACAACAATCTAGCTAATAAAATAAATTGACCTTGGTTGACCTCTGATGATCTTGAAATGACCTCCATCAAGTTTGAATCATATCAACAGCACATACTAATTTTCATTTAAATTGGACAAACTTTTATCCATTTTGACCTTTGGTTGACCTCTTGTGACCTTGAAATGACTTCCATCATATTTTGAATCATATAAGGATCACACATTGGACAAACTTTAGAATTTTACCCCTTTTAACCCAAAACAGACCCCTCCCCATGTTTATGACAAATCTGATTATAACCCAATATGGAACTAATGCTAGAGCCATTTTAGCCTTATTCTGATGATCACAGAACTTAATAATTATGCATCAAATAGTAAATTTTAAGCCGATTTTCAGTAATCAACCCTATTTGACTCCTGCATGACCTTGGACTCAAAATCTGTGTTTACCCCATAGACACCAGCTAATGTCAATGCGGATGTATCAGTCGCATCTCTGTATCATGTAATCTGTAGGAAAAGAAGCATTTTGAAGGTATTTGGTTATGTGCCGGAAATATCCCCTTAATGAACTTTTACTCCAAATCTATGTTTACACCATAGGCCCCGGCTATAGTCAAGGTCAATGCCCAAATCTCATTACTGTACCATGTAATCTGCAGGAGAAGCATTTTTGGTAAAAATCACATTTTTAGCCAAAATTACTCATCCGTGACGTTTGACCCCAAATGGGTCATGTCGAATGTACAAGCTTGGGCAGTGGAGCTTTTGCCCAAGTTTGATACAAAATTGGATCGTTTGAGCCCATATTTATTGGTCGAGCTATGAGTTTTAAAATATTGTATGAGTCATAGTCGAGTTTAATATTTTAAAATTCATAGCGAGACCAATAAATATTGGGGGTAAAGCATCCAATTTTATCATTATTATGTGTTGGATCCAATATTTTCACACATCTTGATTCATCAAGACATAATAATGGTTATAATCGGTCAAATAATGAAGGCTCTATGACCTAGAAATGTTGACAGAAAAAAGAAGCAGAAACTGCTGAAATACAAGAGTCCAACCATATTTTGGCTGGACTAAGAACAAGGCAGTTCATTTATTATTATTATTATTATTACTATTATTATTATTATTTCAAACGATGAATGGTACCTCTTCTTCGTCACATCTTCCAGAATTGGTGATCGGCACATTGGTGCCAACGTAATCAAACCCGTGGTTATACGGCAGATGTTCCCCATCGTTGTGATTGCGAGCATTGGTACCTGTAAAGGCAATATAAGAGGCTATATAATAAACAAAGTAGCAGTACGGTGACATGTCATTTGCTTGACCCAACCTGCAAATGGTCACATCAATGGATATTTTGCTGGTGTAGACCACAGAAGATGAAAGGAACATCTTCTCTGTGTAGACACCCAGCAAACACAAAACGTTTTTGACATCATTCGTAAAAGGTAATACAAGGAACAAGGAATTGTTTTGCTGGTGTAGACCACAAAAGATGAAAGGAACATCTTCTCTGTGTAGACACCCAGCAAACACAAAATGTTTTTGACATCATTCGTAAAAGGTAATAAAAGGTTGTCAGAAAACGTTTAAATGTCGGGTATATAAAAGAGTATAAAACGTTTTCATAACTTAAAAAAACATTTTTTGATAAACAAAAATGTTTTACAGGAAACGTTTAAATGTCGGGTTATATAAAGGGTATAAAAACGTTTTAATAACATTCCAAAAACATTCTTGAAAACTTGATACAAAACATTCTAAACAGAATGTTACTTTGGGGTTGAAAAAATATTTTGCGAAAAATGTTTTCATGACCATTATATAACCCGACATTTAAATGTTATTAAAAGGTTTTGAAAAAACATTTTAAGAACATTTCTGTGTTTGCTGGGTTCAAATATTTTAACATAATGTTATTTAAGTATTGACACAATATTTGGCAAAATGTTTGCAAAAATAGTTTACAAAAACATTTTTGGAAAACATTTAAAAATATTGTTGTAGTGTGTTTTCATACAAAACGTTTTAAAACGTTATCATGACCTTTATATAACCCGACATGTTATTAAAACGTTTTTAACTAAACCAAAAGCCAAAATATAACTTATTTAAACCGTTTTTAAAACGTTTTTGTGTTTGCTGGGCACTGTGTATTCCAGTAGCATTGCAGTGACCTCTCGGGTGGTTATCGCCGTTCTACATGTAGCCACCATTTTCACGCGAGTGAGTCGAGTGTGATGATAATAATAGGCCCTATTGACCACGAAGATTTCCTTGTGATAAATAAAATGAGATGGTTCACATCGCACATCGACATCGCCCGGTTAATAATTACATTATACAACCAGAGACACTGAAATGAATACACGGGATCGATACACGTAAATGTGCTATGCACGATTGATATTCAGACGATAAATCTTTGGATACCGGGGTACAAAATGATGAATATCTCCCGTAAATGATTTCGTATAAAGAAACCAGATCTGGTTCCTTGCACTTGAACATATATGTTCAATAGATATTATCGTCGTTAGCTAGCGTCTCAGTAGTGAGAAACTAGCGTACGTCTTGAGCTGAAAAAGTGACCAAAATTCAGATTTTAAATAGCGCAGCGTAGACCCTCGTGGAGGTAGACTGTATGTGGCTATCACGAACATACAGGATCGACGAGTGTCAGACCGACTGACACAAACTGGCTGTGTAGGAGACTATCGTAGAGGTCAGTCACAGGCTAATGTCATTAGCCTTAGTCGGATGTCCTTTAGCCCATTATCCGTTTAAAAACTATTAAACAGTTGGGAACACAATGGCCATGCGTGGCTGTGGATTCAACCTACAATGGCATTTTCTGCCATGAAGATATCGGGGCGATGACACTGTGCATCGTCATCATCACTATATCTTCGTGTCAAAAATTGCCGTGATAGTACCGCGAATCCTCTCGTTTTTCAACAGCTACGCATGGTGATTTTGTTCGAGATAGGCCGAGCGACTCAGGCTAAGCATACCATGACTATCATATGAGATACGACAGAGTTTCTATATTCTACACTTTATTACGATTTGTGCATGCTCTAGTACCCCATATGATGTTGCTATTACAAGAAAAATCGATTTGTTTTTAGGTAAAACCAGGGTTTTGTTTCCAGTACACTAACTTGAAATGCAATACACTAATTAGCGGCGACTGCTATTTGTTGTGTATATGTTTTATAGCCTTGATCAAGGCTTCCTCTTTACTTTTTCTCTATTCAAGCTCTTCATAGGACTCATGTATAATCAGTGGTAGAAGTAGGCCCATCATATACTGCACTCTCAAATTTTTAGTCAGGTCAGATTTTTTGTGTAGGGCAACATGAGCTAGGGAGGAAGTGTGCCTTGTGGGCGTGGTGGGCATTTTGCTAAAACACTACCCCTTGTAGTGCACAGCATGCATGGAGTAAGATAAGAGTCTATAAGAAAGTCCACTATCTGGCCTCAACAATTCAAATGTCAAATACATTTTTATTAAGTTATGATGGTAAATAATTATTTGGAAAGGATAACTTTCAAAACAGAAATTTTTTGGAAGATGTGGCAAAGCTTCCATGAATTTTACATTCACTAACTATGGACGCCAAAGGACTTGAAGCAAGTCTAATGTTTTACTGCATTTTGTCCGTAAAGATTTTTAAATCGCCCGTAAAAATTGTGATATATTTAAGGTTAGCCAAAGGTTTTTCATGCGCTTGATTTCAGAGGGGCGTAAGTTCATAACAGAACAGCCATGCAGAAAACGAACAAGCGTACCGGGACGTATAAGCCTACATTAATAATTATAATAGAATATCGATCCACGGCCAAGACATGAAACTCAAGCCGTTTTCGGCAATTTTCATGAGGATTTTATCAATTTTAAAATCGATTGGGGCATTTGGGGCACAGTGTCATCGCCCCGATATCTTCATGGCAGAAATCACCATGGTAGGTTGAATCCACCGCCACGCGTGGCAATTTTGTATCGACCTGTTTAATAGTTTCGAGTCGCATAATGGGCCGAAGGTCATCTGACTACGGCTACTGGTCTGGATATGACGTCACAGGCATCGGTCATCTCCTTTGCTGCTCCCGCGAAAATTTAATATAAATCTTCGCAAATCTCTTTTCTTGTTTGCCATCCAATGTTGTTTTCGATGGATTTATGTCCCATTATACCCAGTCCACCCTCGTTGGTATGATTTGTTGGATAATTCATGCGAGAACTTCAATTTTGGAGACTTTTTCCTTCATCGTATAGAGTGACGTACTACCAAATGACTACCTGTTTGCTGTTGTTTACATCGACTTGGTCACTTGCAATAATATACATGATATACGAACATTCCCACATCTTGTGAACTACGGTAGGAACATTCCATTATCTTTCGCCTAATTCGTAATGATGTCAACCAGAACTATGAAACACCACCATGTTCTTATGTGCGCTGTGATAGCGGTTTCGATCCTGCTATTTATCCACAATCTGATTGTTGTAACTGATAAACCATTATCACTCACTGAGACGAAACCTGTCTCGCATGAAGGCTTTCCATCATGGCCCTTCAACATTTCCCAATACTTTAATACCCGTAACACAAGCATGCCAAACATATGTGCTTTTCCCGATCACTACAATCTGAAGTATACCACTAGTATTAGTATGCATACATGGGATTTGAAATCTGCAAACCTGAGGTATATTTACTTGTACAATTGTGCATCAGTAAACACAATCATGTCTATCAAATCTATTATTATTAATCATGATCATGTTGATGTTGATTATGAGTCACACACACTTGTGACCATCATGTTTCCCTTGAATTATACTGAGATTGGTATGCGTACAAGTAGCCTTATTCCAACCACCGAGCAGTCTGAAGGGATAAGAAATTTGCTGTCTCTTGTGACTCTCTACTTAGACTATTACTTGTACAACCATCTCGGTGCTCAGTCACAGCTTGATATAAATCATCACAATCTCCTTTCCAATTCAAATCTTCTGGAATTATGGAGCTTAAACATGTCTGTTAGTGCTGCCAAAAAACAAAGTTGCTCAACCAATGTTTGGAATTTCAATTCCTCAAATATTAGCCATCTGCTGCTGATTTTGTTACTCAGTGGCCAAGTTGAGACAAACCCAGGCCCATCTACTGTTGAGTTCCCTTGTGGCATATGCCAGGCTGATGTTGATGACAATGCCAAAGCCATGTTATGTGACAACTGCCAATTCTGGTGTCACATTAAATGTGTTGGTCTGTCTGACCACTGTTATCGTGATTTTATGAACCAATCTAGCAGCTTTGCTTGGATCTGCTACAAATGTGGTTCCCCAAACTTTGATAGTTCCTTATTTGGTACGAGGTCGATTGAAGTGTCAAATCCCTTTTCCTCATTGAACGAGTCAAGTTTTGATGAGTGTGAGGTTTTGTTGAGTGCTACACATCCACGCACTTCCACTCCCACGGATACATGTACCTCGAACCTGAGGTCACCCAGATTTACACCACCGAAAAACCATAAAAACAAAGTCAAAGTTATGATTGTCAATTGTGACGGTCTAAAGGGCATGAAGAAACAAGCTGCATTTAGAGCAGCAGTTGAACACCACAATCCTGATGTAATGCTTGGGTGCGAATCCAAGATCAGCCCTGACCATGCAACCTATTCCATTTTCCCAGAAAATTATTCGATCTATAGAAAGGATAGAAATGTAAATGGAGGAGGTGTCTTCCTAGCCACAAAAGATAACCTGATATCAACTGACATGCCTGAAATGGACGCAAACTGTGAAATTGTGTGGGCTAGTCTTCAATTTTCAAACTCCATACCACTTTTCCTAGCCAGTTATTACGGCCCCCAAGTTAATAATAAAAGTAAGGCGCTGGATGAACTGGCAAACTCACTTAGCACAATGCTCTCCAAACACAAGTCAAGATTCCCAAATGTCATCATTGGAGGGGATTTTAATTACCCAGACATTGACTGGGACACATGGTCATCAACAAACCCCAAAACAGCTGGTGTTCACAGAAGTTTTCTAAATTTCTTATTAGAAAACTCGCTTGCCCAATTGGTGACGAAAGTTACCCGTCCTGTGTCAAATAGCATCCTTGACCTGATTGTTACCACAAACCCACAAATTATCAGTGATGTTGAAGTTAGTCCTGGTATCTCTGACCATAGCATCGTAACCTTCAACATAAATCTCAAACCCAAACAGCAATCTAAACCACCCAGGAAAATCTACAATTTCCTCAGTGCTAATGTTGAAAACTTGAAACAAAATGTTAAAGAACACACACAGGAGTTCCTAGCCTCTGCCCCCCAAAATAACAGCGTGGACACAAACTGGGAAAAAATTAGAGACAATCTAACTGAAGCAATGAATGCTCATGTTCCCTCAAAATGAGCAGTGGGAAACGACATCTTCCCTGGGTAACACCTGACATAAAACGCCAAATGAGAAAGAGGGATAAGCTACACTGTCGTGCCAGGAAGCAACAAAACAGCACTTCCTGGAAGCTTTTCCGCCAGTACAGAAACAAAGTTACTTCAACTGTCCATAGTGCCCATGAGCATTATGTTAACAATGTAGTTGGTAACAGCCTGTCTGAGAGTCCCAAAAAATTCTGGTCGTACGTCAAAATGATGCGTACAGAAAACCTTGGCATTCCAACCCTGAGGACAACAACCAAACTCTGTACCACTGACCTAGACAAGGCAACTGCACTCAACTCACATTTTCAATCTGTGTTCACCCAAGAGACTGATACATGTAGTATACCACAAAAAGGTATTTCACCATATCCATCCATTTCGGAGCTCATAATTGGAGTTGAAGGCGTTGAAAAGCAGTTATCATCTTTAAACCCAACTAAAGCATGTGGCCCAGATGAGATACGACCCAGACTCCTCAAGACAGTTGCACCTGAACTTGCACCGGCACTTTGCTTTCTCTTCCAACAATCATATGACACTGGCGTAGTTCCATCTCAATGGAAACAAGCACCTGTTACAGGTATATTCAAAAAAGGTCAAAAATCAGATCCTGCGAATTATCGCCCGATTTCACTTACAAGTTTGTGTTGTAAAGTTATGGAGCATGTGGTTTTAAGTCACCTAGCCAGACATCTGAACAGCAACAGTATCCTACTGGACTCGCAGCATGGGTTCCGCGAAAAACTGTCTACCGTGACACAGTTGATCACATCCTGTCACGACTGGGCACGCACCCTTCAACAACGTGGGCAAGTTGATGTTATCCTCCTAGATTTCAGCAAGGCATTTGACATAGTACCCCATCTGCGCCTGTCTGCCAAGCTGGAATTCTACGGCATCAGAGGTTCAACACTGACATGGATCAACTCCTTCCTTAACAACAGAAGCCAGGCAGTTTCAGTAAATGGGACCCACTCACCCTGGGGGAAAGTAACATCAGGAGTACCCCAGGGCTCCGTGCTTGGACCAGCCTTGTTCTTACTCTACATTAATGACATCCAGGAGGAAATTAGTTCTAGTATGCGCTTATTTGCTGATGACAGCATCGTATACAGAGATATTGTGAGTCCTGACGATCACCAAGTACTCCAGAAAGACCTCAATGAGCTTGCAAATTGGTCCTCAAAATGGCTTATGCACTTCAATGTGGGTAAATGTGCCATCCTCCAAATAACTCACAAACGCAAAACCAGCCTCTTTGATTATACCATCCTGGGTCAGCCTCTTGCTAGAGTCGATCAACATGAGTACCTTGGAGTTACAATATCCAGTAAACTTCGATGGGATGCACACTGCAACAAAATCACGCAGAAGGCTAACCGCACCCTCGGTCTGATACGTCGCACCCTATCACCATGTTCTCAAGAGG
Source organism: Amphiura filiformis (assembly GCF_039555335.1). Lineage (NCBI taxonomy): Eukaryota > Metazoa > Echinodermata > Ophiuroidea > Amphilepidida > Amphiuridae > Amphiura > Amphiura filiformis. The sequence goes on from NC_092633.1 coordinate 76,088,787, forward strand.
TCAAGGCCAGAGCATACCAAGCCCTAGACCGCCCTCAAATTGAATACGCATCGGAAGCTTGGAATCCGCATACCATCACCACTGTGGACTGCCTTGAACGTGTTCAACGGGCAGCGGCACGATTCGTTTTCCGAGAATACCGCAGAACAACATCCGTATCGGCACTAATTAACACCCTGGGCTGGGACTCACTGCACAACAGGCGCTTAGCTGCTCAACTGTCCATGTTTTACAAGATACATTATGGCCTAGTAAACATCCAGTTCCCCACCATCATCCAACCAGCTACATACTTCAGCAGACATGACCACCAACTTAAGTTCAAGCCAGTAGCGTAGCCAGCGGGGGGGGCAGGGGGTGGGCAGAGTGCCCCCTGACAAAAAAATAAAAGACAAAGTGCCCTTCTGACAAAAAAATGAAAGAGAAAATCGGGGGGCAGGGGGGCAGTGCCCTTCTGACAAAAAAATGAAAGAGAAAATCAGGAGGGCAAAGGAAAAGAAAAGGGCAAGGAGCCCTTTTCTAGCAAAATTCAGGGCCAAAATAGTGTAAAATACAAAATTTTCTGCGCTTCGCGCGCACATTGTAACAATAAAGCCTTTTTTAGCCGGATAACGGGCGAAAATATTGTAAAATACCATTTTTTTCGAGCTACGCGCGCACACCATCCCAATATTAGGCCCTTATATAAGCTCGAAGACATATAGTCTCTATGTATTGTATGATGCAACTGCACATTTTTTCGTCTGTGCCCCCAAAATTTTATTTTGCCCCCCCCCGACCAAGAAAGCTGGCTACGCCCCTGGTTCAAGCTACCAGAAGCAACAATAGACAGCTATAAGTTCTCCTTCTATCCACGCACCGTGAGACTCTGGAACCAACTACCAACTCCTGCAGTATTGGCTCCTTCACTACCAGCCTTCTAGGAAGTCAGCCTGCCGGCCATCCAGCAGATGAGGCTTCCTGTTGGTGCCAAGCTGCTGTAGTTCACCAATCCTTGTATATAGTGCACCCTCAGTTCATCACCAGTCTTGGTTTCGTCATTTTGTTACAGTCTTCACCTTATCTTCACCCTTGTTTCTGCACCCTTGCCTGTGACTTCACTTCTGCACCAAGTCCCAGTATAGCTGATGCTGCATAGGGATAGCACCTTTGAAAACTGACTATATATAGCCCCGATTAGCTCGGTGACTGACCTCGCTGTGTGTCGAGTCGAGCATGGTACACCATAGGTCATATGCTTTTAGATTACCTACACGATTGGCCTATACACTGCGCTATATAATTCGGCACATATAAATCCGAATTATTGTCAGTTTTTGACTCAAGACGCAAGCTACTCTCTCAAGACGCAAGCTAACGACTATTTAGTAGAACACCGTAGTGTAGAGTTCGTGACCAACTCATAGAACAAAGATTTGAAAGTTATTTTGGGATCTTTGATTGATTCTGAATCAATTTAGCTTGGGCTCACCTCCTGAAACTTCCGGGCATTCCGGGGAGGGGTCAATCAAGGTTACATGGGGTCAAATTTTCAGAATGCTCCAATTATGTCAAGTAATATATCAAATTACTCGTGTGGTCATGAGGATTCCATAAATGTATAGTTTGTTATGTGTCAGACCTTTCAAGAGGGCGCAAATTAAAAAACTATAGGCCTACAAGGAACCGATGACCCTCTTTTGCAACCATATTGTAATTAGGAGGTCATCGGTTCCTTGTACAGTTTTTTAAGTTGCGTAGTTGTATTTCTCATGCAAGAAAACATATAATTAGACACCAAAATCACCAAAATCGCTGACAATTAAAATACACGCGCAAACAACGATGCTTAGATAAACGCGATGAAAGGGTAATGCAAAACAATGCCAAACAAAAGGAGCTACAGGGTGAGTCAAAAAAAGTGCAATAGAGAAAATAATCCATTTTTATTTAAGAACCGAGTTGAACCTTTCAGGTTTTAAAACATTTTATATAATAGTGCTGCATAATGGTGAACCATAGTAAAACAATCGTTAAATTTGTGTGAAAAGTTTGAAATTTGGCTCCGATGTAGTATTCAGTATGGTGAACAATTCCAGGGGGAGGGCCAAAAACATTTTGTCCAATATGGCCGCCATAGAGGTCATCGAACTTTATACAGGGAAAAAATTCAAAGTTTGTCAAATTGAGTTTTGCCAACTTGTTCCCCTGGTCACAAGGATCCAGAAAAAGTATAGTTTTACCTATCTGTGATGTACAGTTCTCAAGTTATAAGCAAAACGGTCAAAGGTCAAGATCAAATTTCCCAATCATAGTGCATTGTAGGAATGCCTTTAAGCCTCCTCTGGTTGGACATATTGGGAATTTAAAAAACTGGAGTTGGAGTCGAGTGAGGTATTTATATAATTAAATAACACAAAAATCAACCATATTTAAATTAAAGTCAGTTTCAGAGCTGGTGCCTTTACCGTCCATTGTGTGCTCTCATTCAAAATACATGGTACCTCGTGGACAAATAACGAAATTGGGTATCGCAGCAAAAGGCCTCATGAAAATTAAACGGTAGTCGCGATTCACTTCATATTTTCACAGAAGGTGACTATTGCGTGTGGCATTTATAGAATTTTTCAATAATGGGAAAGTACGACTTGGTTCTTGCATAAATTTCGATTCTTTGCTCTATTCTCTATTGGACTTTTGTTTTTTTACTCACCCTGTATTATGATACATCGCCTTCATACATCTTTGTATGGATTTGCATGAAGGGATGAGCGTACCTCATTTCAACGAGAAGGCGCAAATATTTCACCTGAATGAATCGAAATGCTTCATTCCTACATACCCAAATGCCACTTGCCGATCATGCCGGTCACATATCCTTCATCCTTCAAGGCCTCTGGAATAGTTATTTCTTCACGAGGCAAACCGTTCATATTGTATTCACTGAAAACTCTGCGTGGACCATGAATGCCCATTCGTTGTGGTAATATTCCTGAAATGTAAAAAACAATATCGTCAACATTTTTGCTACCAATTACAAGCCTTGAATATTAAGTGTCACCCCACCTAATTAACATACACAGTTGGCCAAGGTCAAACATTTTTTTATCGTGTTGGTCCAAAGGGCTTTGGGTGTAGATTGTAAAAATCCACTTTGCTCGCTCATATGTTACCCGTTGCCATGGTAACGACCCGGAATGTATTTTAGGCGATTTTAGCTCATTTCAGGCTGAAAATGCTGAAATTTGCCTAATAAAGAACGGGGCATAGCTCCAATATTCGAGAAGATAGAAAAAGTTTGATTAGATCCTTACAATGGACCATCTTTCTACTTTCCAACAAAAATTTAAATTATTCATGTGGTGTTCGTTTATATCTTTTTTTGACCTGGCAACACTTATAGTTTTGCGCTTTTGAAAAAGTGACAATTTTGACCTATTTTTGAGGTGCAAAAAAACTATTGGCCATGACTCCCAGAATATTGTAATTGTGGTTAGAACAAAGCAGACCATGCCCCATTCAAAATTGATATAAATGGCTTGGGGGATTATATCAGTAAAGCAGAGTGTTGCCAGAAAATAACACATTTGTTGAAAAGAGCTAAATTTGACTTGGAGTGTTTTTCCCCTGTATTTAGGTATTACTAAACATATTTTTTATGTTTGTCTATCATGTTATCTCACAATTGAATGTTTTTGATCTAGATGTTAAATATTAAACAAATTCAATTTCTATTTTGATATTTAAAGTGTTGCCAGTATTCAAAAATGGTATTTTAAGGTATTTTAGTCAAATGACTAGAAATTGGCACATATCTAAAGTCTAAAACCAAACGATAAAAGTATAATCACTTGGACTATACTTCTGAATATTGATGTAGCAGGCCTTACATCATTCAGCAATAATCTCCGGGGATTTTAACTGCAGTGTTGCCATAAAGTAAGCAAATTTAGTACTCTCTTTTTACAGACTACATTGTTATGCACTGATTTTGGGGAATTTGAGAATTCAATTCTAAACAAAGTGTATTATGTTATGATGTACTATATACACCTGTGTTAACAGGAAAAAAGACACACTTCTGCATTGTAAACATTACAAACTGATGATAACATGAATTTTTCTGCCTTATTTCTCCTAGCAAGAGTTATCTAAGGGGGGTATTACACCCTGCCCAATTTTGTGCATATTCTTTACTTTTTCACAAAAATTAGAGCGCATTGGTGACAAGTAAGTATGTATATTATAGGGGCAAGGACTACAACTACTGCACTGGAAATTTTATTTCAGCACACAAACCAGTTGTGGAATTACAGTCAAAAATGAGGGAAAACCAATATTTAATCAATAAATCAATAACTACTTGCATTGAGTTGCTGAATTTTCAGTGCAGTAGTTGTAGTCCTTGCCCCTATAATATACCTATCTTACTTGTCCCCAATGCGCTATCATTTTTGAGAAAAATGCAAAAATAGGCACAAAATTGGCTAGGGTGTAGTACCCCTTAACATGCTCATGATCAGGGTGAATTTTGGTGGAAAACACCCAGGAAAACATGCTCCTTGCTTCTTTTCTTTTCTTTCCTTTCCTTTCCTTTCCTTTCCTTTCCTTTCCTTTCCTTTCCTTTCCTTTTCTTTTCTTTTCTTTTCTTTTCTTTTCTTTTCTTTTCTTTTCTTCTCAGTTTCTTTTTTTTTTTTTGCTCTCCCACTTCTCTTTAATTTTTTTCTCTTTCATTTTTGTCGGGGGGGGGGGGGCACTCTTTTCCCTGTCCCCACCCCTAGCTACGCTACTGCAAACAGAACAAAATGTTGACCCCGTTTTTTAGTCGGTGCATAACCACATAGTTTTATTTTTGATGCCTCTATTGAACAAATAATTGTCCAAAGGTGAAAAGCATCAAAAGTTGCCCAAGCGCGGATTTGATAACACTGCCGACTGTAAAATGAGTTTTGCATCATTCGGCTTTATATGCTGTATTTTATTGATCCTCTATATATTTATGTGCACGAATGGAAATACCCATCCGATCGTCTACCCAGGGTATTACACTGGGTAGACTCTATATTACTTTGTAAAAATCTGGATATATATCCGTGTGCTGTTACTAACCATGCTAACACAGACAGGGTATATGACGTATGACTTCTTGCCAACGTGTAATGTCTATGAATAGGGATGACCATCATAATTTCATGTTGCCCCTATTGCTACAAAAGATTGTTTTCTGGAAAGAACTCATCAACAGAAGTATTTTGGTGGTTAAATGGTCAAAATCGGTCAAAAACTTTTCGAATTATGAATTTTCAAAGTTTCCCATTCTGACCGGTCATTGGAACGAAATAAATTGACAAAGTCTAAATATAGCAATGTGAGCAAAATTGGTATAAGCATATATTTACCTTTTTATATTTCTTTATTTTAATATATATGCAAACATGAAACAAGCATATTGTGAAAGTATCAAAGGGTTTCTTATGAAATGGCACTTTACTAGTCAATAGCATTAAGTATTTCTTCAAACCGAGGCACTGAAATCATGCTTTTAGAAAACATTTGCCAAAAATCATCCATAATGGCCAAAGTGGCACAAAATCAAAAGTCCAGGTGAACTTTTTTTCCACAACAATATACACTACACATAAGAAAAATACTAATGTACTACAAGGGATTTTCAACATAGGAATCCAAACAATCAAGTACCAACATGCACAGCTTTGTCCTGATATCACTTCTGGGGTTTTAACAAAATGTTTAACCTCTATTGTGATTGGCAGCAGCATAAGGTATCTCTTTGATAGCTGATAATGCCCAGCCATTCAGCAAGTGGCTAATAACTGACCTTGATAGGCTTGAATGAATACTGTCATGTGCTACAAAACCATCACACTCCAGGGCCTGGTCACTCCATATGCTACAGGGAGCACAGTACTTTAACAATGGAGTGAAAGACTCATTATTGATTAGGCGCGTATTTTAAAAGTACAGCTCCTGTGCGTGTATAGCAGCAAGTCAGTGCAGATGGTATAAATATAAGAAAATGTTTAGGGTTGAGATCAGGTGAGTAATACAACAAATGAGCACGAAACTTCACATTTATGTTCAGAAAGGTGTCTATTTAACATGATTCGAAAGGTGTTTGGAAATTCCAAAGGGAAGCTGGTATTTAATTTTTAACTCGAGATCTACTTGTCCATTTTTTTAACCTTTTTACAGAGGGTATGATAGAGGTAATAACGACAATTCTGCCAAATTACAGCTCAGTAGGTCAAGGTGTTTACCTGATCTTATTCATCTGAATATGTTGTGCCATTCTGAGCAGTGCTGCACTGGGCCACTGGCAATTAAGCGCACTGTGGCGATGGACCAATTTTGACTCACACTTACAGAAAAACCAAATAAGTTAAGATGCTGTAATTTGCAGGATAGTTACAAAACATAATTGGCATTAACATCTCCAATTTGTACAGAAAAATTATGAAAAATAAAAGAATGAGCTCAATTTAGAAATGTCTGTGCAAGCAGTGCACAGTTGAGCTCCCTGCATGTCTATGGGAGTGTTCTAATCAAGTTGATGGTTCATTGGTCATCCCTACATGAACATTATACATCTTTTGCAGTGTCAACCCAGGGTGACCGTTGAAGACATATTGTCAACTTCAGGTATATAGTTAGTTTAGTGTGCTGGTCAACCTGGGGTAGTCACGATGTACACTTTAAGGGATGTAGCTGTCAAGGTGACACTCTCCGTAGAGTTTTTCGATAAATTCATTAATTTCTCAAAAAGTAAAAATAGCAGTTTAACAAATAATAGTTCAAATGAAAGCCATTATTGGGGGCATAATTATCGTATCATTAAAATAGGTCTGACACCAATTAAAACATGTGTTGTGATGTCCGAAGTTCATAGTAAAATATGCTCACGCTCTTTTTTACAAATGGCCTGGAATTTCATATTTCGGTTGCAGCGATTGCCCAAAAATAGGTGGTATGCTTATGAAAAGCGTTTCCGCTTGGAATGTAGATAGTTATTGTTGCTATTACTGTTCGCGATTTTAATTTATGCACTCTTTAGCCGACAATTTTCAATGCATTTTACACACTCAAAATGTCGCTCGCGTAAATACTGATATTTTAAACAGTATCCGTTTTTAAACAAAACAACTGTCCACATTAGTTCCCAAGACTTTGATGAAAACATAGATACCAAATCAGACTGCATGTGACGAACAGATTTTAAACTAGAATTGAAAGAACCAGCGTATGCCCTATGAAAATGCTGTTTCGTAATAAATCGCGTTGTGATAAAAAGAGGAATTTTGGACATCCTTTTGGCTGTTTTTTATACCAAGGAAATGCGTGACCTACCCCAAACTTCTCATGTAGCCTTGACTTAATGTCCGTGGCTGTTTGATATTATTGAATTTAGACGATTTTAACTATTTACTTACATTTAACCCGATGTTTGGCCAGAGAATGTTGTATTATATTCCAAAGATGGCGACAGCTACAGACTCACTTTAAACCAGTAAAAAGGACACGTTTCTGCTCAGATGTTTCAGAGTTTGAGACCATATATTCACGGTTTTCCTATTAGCAATTCAAACCTATGACAAATTTGGCTGGTTTGCGATATGCGATTTTTCATCCTGATGTGGTAGTGATGTCAGTACAGTGAGCATTTAATTGGGCACAGCCAAATAATTACTAGCGTTCGGTGTACACATGCACACGCTTAAGACGCCACATAGATGCGCGAACGAAACAGCTGCTTCAACGCGTTGACGTTGACTGCCACATCAGGGTGAAAAATGGTAGGCCTACATGTATGACTATAAAACCTCAAACACGCCCCTCGATAAAGGTTGGCAAATGAAGGAGGCGGCAGTTTAGCGAATATGCGAGTGCAAGCGCCGCCCTAACCGTTGAAGGTTTCCGCATACCGAATACAGGTTTATATCATGGCCTCTAGGCCTCATGGTTTATTTTTCGAAAAGAAAGCATAATCAATTGAGAAGGGAATGGATATTGCCATAATAATATCAAAGTTAATACTTGTCATCCATAACAAGAAGGAATGCATCACGATTGTATAATATCCAGCTTTGGTATTTCATTTGATTACACTAAACATATGAAGCTTTATCTTTACTAGATTTATACACTGAACATTTGCAGACCAGGCCTTCTACATGTAGTGAGCACCACATTAGACTGTGTTTACAAGAAATATTTATAAAATAAATAAATAACATGAATCCATGTAAGATTTATATAGTGCACCAGAGGATACAAAGCGCTGTAATTTCGCTGCTACTAGTGAATTATCAAAATCAGATATCATCAACTATACCGATTGTAGCCAATTAGATTGTAACATCCACTTATTATCTCAGCAGTTCCCCAAAGTCCATTGGATGAAGAAAGATGTGAGTGGTATGAATTAATAAGTGTCGCCTCCTAGAAATATCCTAGATCACCAGCTTGGATGATAAAATATTATCTAGAAACACGCATCTGTTTTTCAAGGTCTCCCTTTCATCTATTGACCTCAAAGAAAGGATTAAAATTATTGAATAGAGTCCATGACCTGATGCAACGCATTATTAATGAGTAGCTATTAGGGACAGTCATGATGTTATGGTTGAGCGAGCAGCGTATGACCAGTACACAGGTCAATGGCCTGATTGCGGTCTGGCGGTTTTTTTTTAAAAGCACGGTCCCTGAACTACGGTGTACCATGAGGGACATGCAAACTTAAAATAATTTTTCACAAACACAAATATTTTTTTGCAAACTGAAATGATTTTCTACAAACTCAAATATTCTTTTTACAAACTCTAATAATTTGAAATATTTTTTTGCAAACTTTCGACTTTCACGAGAGAGCAAGACTCCCAGCGAGACTCAGGCTATCGAGATTGAGTCTATGCGCGATGCGATATGATTTTTTTAAAAGAAGGGTCTTAGACCGCTCGGCCACACGACTTGTTGGTATCCATCTTTTTTTTACATATAATCGCAACCTCAACATAGGCTTACCACGTGGCAAGCAAAGGCAGAAAACGTACCATATTTTGGAATTTTATTTGCTTAAAAACATTAATGTGTATTAATAGCTCCCAATTGTTGTTAAGAGGCGCACCATTTGATTTCCAAGGGGCATGGGAGTTTTTTGAAAAAAAAATTCGCCCACTAGTGAGACAAAAAACAACTTCGCCCACTAGTGAGATGGAATTTTTTTTGCCTCACTGGTGAGTAAAACAAATTTCTCCCACCCAACTTTGTATAAAGGTATACATTATAATTGAAAAATAACTAAATACATAACAAAAGGCGGTGAAAATAAATCCTCCCTTTGGAGGCGATAAAAAAATACAAAAAATAATTCTGCCTGACCCAAACTCCCATGCACCCCTGAGAATCTAATGGTGCGTCCCCTGCGTGATCTAAATACAGAAATCCGACAATAAATGGGCCTCTACATGCACAATACATTATATTAAAGTTTGCAACAAAAAAAATTAAAGTTTGTAATAATTATTCGAGTTTGTAAAAAATAATTTGAGTTTGTAAAAAATTATCAAAGTTTGCAAAAATTATTTTAAGTTAGCATGTTCCTCATGGTACACCGTACTGAACATAACATATCCGTGGGCATATGACCAAAATTGCCTAGCAATTGACGTCTCATGTCAACACAGTCTATAGTGTGATTAGAACATTATTGTCTGGTGATCCAGATTTTCAAAAATTAAAAGAACCACTTTTTAGCGGGAATTTTCGTAAGTTACACAGCTGAAGTTATGAAAGGGTTGAAAGACTACAATATTATGGCATAAACAATAATATGTTCGATTGGTCTTTATTCCTATAGGCTGTACCCTTAATACACATATATGTTGGGAAATTTCGATATGTGCAATTTAGGCGCTCAATATATATTATAAATTAATAAGTTGTATGCACCCTAATCAATATATTTATATTGCCTTTGTATTATTTATGATCTGATTTGTAAATTCAATGTATTTTTTATGGAAATAACGATATAGGGAAAAAATTCAAGAATACATCAAAAGTAGATTAAATCAACGTGCGTGCGAAACGACAACAGTTGTTAGAAATGCATTTTTAACGATAAAAGTGGTTTTCCAAGTAAAGTATTTTTAACGATGCTTTGCATCAAAAGATAATGTGAATGACGACATTAAAACTCATTAATGTTGCTAATAAAAAAAATTATGAGATCATTTCTAACAAATGTTAGTTTTTTACAAGATCTCATGACTTCAAAACAAATTAAATCTGCGTGCTAATTGAGAATAACATGCAACAGTTGTTTAAAATTTACCATAAAATCATGTTTTTAAATGCTGCTAAATATATAGTTCAAAACACTTTTAAATAAAATCCAAATTTGATATAATGAGCTTGATCAATGAAAGTTTTGCGCTGCGCACACTGTGGCGGTGGCTTTAATTGGTACCACGCTCATCTATATCATTATCCTATTTTTCTAGCTATTTGAGGGGCCCCTGTGACACACGCACCCCCATGGGAACAGGGCGTTAGTCCTTCACGCCACTGGTCCAACACTCCGATAGTCCGACATGCCGCTAGTCCGAATCTGAAATGCACTTCACCAGTCCGACACGCAGCTAGTCCGAATCGAAAATACACAATGCCAGTCCTACACGCAGCTAGTCGGAAAATGAAAACCACTGCGTTTGTCCGAAACTGAAAACCACTGCGCTAGTCCGAATCTGGGAAACATCCCCTAGTCTGACACCGCTAGTCCGTCTAAAACACTGCGCTAATCCAAACTGAAAACCAGTGCGCTTGTCCGAATTTGAAAAACATTGTAATAGCAGATAACGCAGTGTTTTCCAGATTCGGAATAACGCAGTGTTTTTCAACTTCGAACTAGCGCAGTGTTATAAAACTTGGGACTAGTGTAGGATCGGACTGCAGAAGTGTTTTCCAGATTTGGACTAGCGCAGTGTATTTCGGATTCGGACTAGCGGCGTGCCGGACTGTTGCAGTGGTTTTCATTTTCGGACTAGCGCATGCTTTTTTCGGACTAGCGCAGTGGTTTTCATTTTCGGAGTGACGCACCCCTAAGTATATGAAATTTGTGTAGTCGGACTAGTGGCGTGTCGTACTAGAAGCGTGTCGGACTAGCGGCGTGTCGGACTGAGCGGTGTAGCCCGTTCAGGTTTTCGGCTAACCTAATGCATTTTTAATACATTGACATAAAATATGTTTTTTTTTATATCGGCATTTCGAAAAAAATCCAAATACTTTGCAAACGTTGCTATCCGATCCCTTAAGCCATTTAGTGCAACATTTTTGCAAAACAGTACGTTACAGACATTATCAACACATTGTGATATACTTGATTTTATTATATAAGTGCACATGGCTTAATTGAATGCGACATTACATTTCCTTAGTAAGCTAATGTGATTTTATATTAAAAAGTAATTAGAGAGTTTGCTAAGTGCCGTTCAACAAGTTTGTTACGTTACGACAAATTTCGACGCATGACGAAACATTTTTTGCGCCGAAGTGGTCCAAAACCTCTAGAATTTTTTCCATAAAAAACTGAAGGTTAAGTCAAGTCCATTCATGCGAAAAAAATCCGGACAAAACAACTTTTCCGACAGTGTAATCTAAAGCGCATAACGTAACAAAAAATAAACCCCTCGAACTGTTGTCTTTCTCCGACATTAACCGTATGTTAAGTCATACATACATACATACATCATCATTTTATTTCATTCAAATCAACATACAAAATATATATAAAAGACACAAAATTTGAATGAGGAGATGCTCAAAATGCCCTAAGGCCTGAAGCGAGCACCCCCCTTACACTTAAGTTACAACATACAATTACACAAACTTTACAAATAAAAGAAAAAAGAAAGAGGAGAAGAACATGCAAAGAAAGAACCTAGTGCAATATGCACGTTTATATAATGTGAGTATATTTGGTTGAAATACAGCACAGGCTATATAGACCTTTTTCCCTCTTTCCCATCATGCACTATTCCAGGGGGTATGAGTGTCGCAAACTACATCATCTCCCCGGGGGAGTACAGAGTTAAGTTCATTACATTCTGGAATACGGACATTTCGGCTGGTGCCTTCATCACAAAAAAGGAATCCCCGATAATCACGATAATGGCGCCGCGATCACTAATACCTTTCGGGGGCAAAAAACAACATTTTTATGCCTTATGGACATGGTGTCATCACCCAAAGAAGTTTCCTGCTATTGAAACCTAACTTTGTATACATTTTATAGACCTAATGGTGATAAACTAATGACGGGACACGCCGTGATATTTTGTCGGCGTCCGTTTCACTTTTTTTTCGGAGATGAAAATAAAATGTAAACACAATCTCTTACACAGATGTTCTGCGTCGCTCCGTAACTGCATCACTCGTGTTTTCAATAATTGCATAATTAGTAACATCGATGGCCTTTACGATAATCCGCATAATCAGTATGCCCATATTAAGACAAAATAATTGCAAAGGTATGGCAAAGACCATCGGATGCACACGAACTATGAGGTTGATGAACTACGTCATACCCCCCTGGAATAGTGCATTGTGGGATAGAGGGAAAAAGGTCTATAGAAATTTCCCCTAATAAATTTTAAACACTTATGTATTTCTTTTAAATGAAAAAAAACGATATTAAGAACGGTAAAAACATTCCAACTTTGAAGAAAAACAAGTTCAAATGAACTCTTTTTAACATCAGGAAAACATATATATTACTATATAGCAAAACACCAATAGTCTGAAAACATCGAACCACCGTAGTGCAAATATATTGAGAAAATGTTGAAGAATAAATAAGCAAGAAACTGCAGCCTAAAATTAATGCTGGCAAAATCATGCAACAAAGAAAAAAAAGTAATTAAAATTGCGAATATCATGAACATTTAGAGAAAATAAGAGTAACATGATTATCAATGTAGGCCTATCATTGCCCTCTATCCCACCTTTGTCCAGCAGATACAGTAGCATAAACATGACATGTTCAGAGGGGGGGGGGGAGCATATTGGGGGAAGAATCACAACCATTTCCATTAATCAGGGACGTTAATTAATTACAGTAGTCACTTAATACTCCTAATTAGTCGAATGGAAGAAGCTATGCGGTTAATGCATTTCTTCTATGTAGCGTATGTTTGAAATTTTTAAGAATTCCAATAGGCCTACTTGCACCAGGACTAGCTACAATGTATTAAAGAAAAGTGCTGCTGAATCTTAAGTTTTATTGCAAAATCATTTATTTAAAGTAATTCCTAGCTTCCTGTTAATTTCTAATTTTGTTTTAATTAATATAATAATGAGGAAGACAAGTTGCCAATTGATTGTGTTGGCTTGAACATTAGACCATAAAAATGGAATAAAAATGGTGTACTTTTTAAAATGAAAAAAGAATTCTCTGCAATTCTTACAATTATCCTAGAATATATAAAAGTGTACTTGAACATTGACATGCTTTGTACATGTCAGCATTTGATATGAAATCATTCTGTTTTCCGACTAGTATATGCAGCACAAGTATATGCAGCATCAAAACTGAGATTTTAGTCAGTAATCTTTGCTTAGGATATTGAGCTACTTCAATGGGATTATATATTATCATATAGTTTCCGAATAAATTATGTTCGCCGTTTTGCACACCCTGTATAATAGTGATTGTAGGCCTACAGAAAATTAATTAACATAAATGTTGTAGTTTTAGAAAGGGCAAACTGTGTACTTTCTTTAAAAAAAAACGAATTTCAGTTACTGGGAAATGATGAGATTGGCATAATACTATTCAACTTTTTGTGTGAAATTATTTTGTTACTCCCTATATTGCCTATCGATCACCCTGTATATTCAAATGCTAACTAATGTAATGGCCATCTTTGAAGCATAAGCTTTCCAGAAATGTATGGGTTTGCATACTTTTCTTGAACTACATTTGAGATATAACCAAAAAGGTGCAAAAAGAGGTGATTTCAACCAAATTTCCAAATGTGCACCAATGAGGTACCAACTTAAAAAATACTAAATTGGCTTATTTTATGGCAACACTGCAGTTGCCATAGCTTATTGTTGAATAACGTAAGGCCTGCTAGGCTGCAAAATCAATATCTAGACGTATAGTCCAAGTGATTATACTTTTATCATTTGGTTTAAGACTTTTAAATATGTGCCAATTACAGCTATAGTTATTTGACTAAAATACCTTAAAACGCTATTTTTGAAGACTGGCAACACTTTAAATATCAAAATAGAAATTGAATTTGTTTGATATTTAATATCTTGATCAAAAACATTCAATTGTGAGATAACATGATGCACAAACATAAAAAAATATGTTTAGTATTACCTAAATACAGGGGAAAAACACTCCATGTCAAATTTAGCCTTTTTCAATAAATGTGTTATTTTCTGGCAACACCCCCGCTTTACCCAAGCCATTTATATCAATTTTGAATGGGGCATGGTCTGCTTTGTTCACAACCACAATTACAATATTCTGGGAGTCATGGCCAATAGTTTTTTGCACCTCAAAAATAGGTCAAAATTGCCACTTTTTCAAAATGGCAAAACTATAAGTGTTGCCAAGTCAAAAAAAGATACAAACGAACACCTCATGAATAATTTAATTTTTTTGTTGGAAAGTAGAAAGATGGTCCATTGTAAGGACATAGTGCACTTATGTCCACGGCAAATTCACCGTGACCTTTCCAGCCATAAGCCCGCTTAGTGAAGATTAAACCGAGATATGCAGTACTAAACCATTATAGTAATCGATTGTCCAACGCAAATTTATTACCACGTGATAATATTAATCCAATGAGCGATCGAATTGTCCGCTACTAATCCAATCGATAATGACGCTATTGACATATACGGCGGAGCTCCACTGACTGAGTTTTGAAGGGTATTTTTCACTGGTTTGCTATCAGTTGCTCATCAAGGCGGACCACCGTTATTATAAGGACAATGATAATGATATAAAGATTGACATGTAGAGAATAAACCATACTAGATTGACAAAAAGTACTAAATTTGTACCTATTATAGTTTGGTGACAGCCATCTTGCAAAAGCGACCAAGCCAGGGCGGTCCGGTGAAGCAAAATGTGCATTGGAATAACACGGGAGTTTGGATATAGATGGTATATTTCTTTCTCATACAAATGTATGGAACCCCGTTATTAAAGCTTTAACCGGGTTGAAAATTCAGACATTTTGAAAAGAATAAGTAATTGAAACATAGAAAAAGTACTAAAATCATAGCTTTTATACTTTTTCATATATGACGCTAACTAGTTCTTCTCATATATCTAAAACACAGCGCTACCAATAGGGTTCAATTGCCTATTGTGAGTGCCACTGTGTTGTGTGCATACATGTAGTTAACAATAACTGCATGATGATCTAATCAAACTTTTTCTATCTTCTCGAATATTGGAGCTATGCCCCGTTCTTTATTAGGCAAATTTAAGCATTTTCAGCCTGAAATGAGCTAAAATCGCCTAAAATACATTCCGGGTCGTTACCATGGCAACGGGTAACATATGAGCGAGCAAAGTGGATTTTTACAATCTACACCCAAAGCCCTTTCGACCAACACGATAAAAAAAATTTGACCTTGGCCAACTGTGTATGTTCCACACGGGAGTTGTCTACATCGTACGGTGGCATAAAATCCCGGGCATAAAATATCAGGTATTCTCGCTGGAAATCGGTATGATAGGTAATACTTTATAGCAGACTTCCTTACTGCCTTCTATTGAAGCATATCATGAGCCCACGTGAGCAGGGTGAGGGGTCTCGATTTGGATTAGGTAGGGACATGTGGCTGGGATTCCAAAACATATCCCAAAAACATACACAATAATTGATGGTAAATTTTTCCAACTTTCCCAACGGAGGTGGGATCTTGTGAGACCAGGGGTCCATTTCAATAAACTTTACGAAGCTTCGCAAGTCTCGAAATCGTTCGTAACTTACGACGAGTCGTAAATTCCATTTCACTAAACTTACTTCCAAATGGTACCCTTCGTAAGTAATATGGATTTACTACAAGGACCCTTCGTAAAGATAAGTCTACATAGCCGCTTTCGTCAAACGTTTGACAAACATTTAGCGATCACAATCGTTTGCCACACGTTTACGGGCGTTTACGAAAATGTTTGATAAACGTTTGTGATCGGCAATTGTTTGCCAAGCGTTTGGCGAGTACAAAGTAAATACCCAGCAAACACAAAACGTTTTCGACATCATTCGCAAAAGGTAATAAAAGATAGTCAGAAAACGTTTAAATTTCAGATTATTTAAAGGGAATATTAAGAGTATAAAACGTTATCATAAGCTTAAAAAACATTTTTGATAATCTACTGCTCAGCAAACAAAAATGTTTTACAGAAAACGTTTAAATGTCGGGTTATATAAAGGGTATAAAAACGTTTTAATAACATTCCAAAAACATTCTTGAAAACTTGATACAAAACATTCTAAACAGAATGTTATTTTGGGGTTGAACAAATATTTTGCGAAAAATGTTTGCCCAAAATATTTTCAGTAACGTTTTAAAAACGTTTTCATGACCTTTATATAACCCGACATTTAAATGTTATTAAAAGGTTTTGAAAAAACATTTTAAGAACATTTCTGTGTTTGCTGGGTTCAAATATTTTAACATAATGTTATTTAAGTATTGACACAATATTTGGCAAAAATGTTTGCAAAAATAGTTGACAATAACATTTTTTGAAAACATTTAAAAATATTGTTGTAGTGTTTTCATACAAAACGTTTTAAAACGTTATCATGACCTTTATATAACCCGACATTTTAATATTATTAAAACGTTTTTACTTAAACCAAAAGCCAAAATATAACTTATTTAAAACGTTTTTAAAACGTTGTTGTATTTGCTGGGTAGACCCCGGAAACTGCAGGTATGAGAATAATTATTTCAGTGAAATGCCTGTGTAAATGTTTCTTTGACGCGGCAACTGCTGCGCGATTTGTACTTGCCGAGCGCACCACGCTTTTTATCAATATTTTATTAACATTAATTCACCAAACAAACTGGTATAGTTAATATTAAAGGAACTGATTTGGTGTACGTGATGAGCACACACAAAACTATATACCAAGCGTGACGTTTGGAACAAAAATTTATTTTAATCTAATTCATCAGTAATTTTCAGCAACATGTGGCATGTTTTTTACCGAAACCAAATTAGACTTCCAATAATTGGTCTATTAACTAGATAATACATAAGAGGTAATTATGTAGTCTATGAGGAAATATGCAAAACTATTGTTCTTAAATTGACGTATTTTCATCATAATTTACGGCACACTATAGATTCTCGCGTTAACTTTAACTTCAAGCGGCTTTAATGGCAGGGTGGTAGTGAATACATAATCCTCTATAATCCTCTAGACGTTAAAGTTTGTGGTTTCAAACTTCATTTCGGAAACTCTCTATTGGCGGGCTATACTAGACTATGCCATAGTCGAATTTTATTAAAAATATGTTATTATTAGTCAAGATGAACCCATTTCGTTGAACTCAAAATTATACTGATGTTTATTAAAATTAAAGTATTCAATAGTAAAATGGTCATAAAGAGTTAACAATATCAGATGAATAGTGACAATAAAAGTAATTGAATGCAACACTATCTTGCATAATTATAATGGCTCACTTTAATACTGAACAATTCTGATTTTGGAATCTACCAGTTTATTGATAGCGAACCCCGAAAATCCGACTATGGACTTTGAATTTTAAGCAGAACTTTACCCCGGGACTTTGCTCTCTAAAAACACACTGTCAAGCATACTTCTTATATCAGTCCATTAACCACAAGTACTAAGCATGGTATAGTTCAAGACGCGCTAGATGTTTGATGAGAGATTAACTTTCGCGTCAACACAAAAGCGCCGCAAATACCACAGAGAGTTGTGTACGGTGTAGTTAATGGTAATGGCGCGGGCCCGGAAGATTTAAACCATAGCGAGATATGGGCGACCAATCACAAGGCAGATCCATTTAAAGATGCATTACATCATGGCCAATTTTAGTTAGGCCAGAAATTGGCCTAACTCTCCATAGAGTCCCGTGTTAAAAATCTTAACTGCAAGGCAAAGTCAGTAGTCCACTTGGGAAGCTAACAAACAGAGGGAGTGCGGTGACTGAAAAGATCAGATACAGATGTAAAAATCTATCAGTTGCACACAAATCAATATAAATCAGAGTTTTATGTAAATGTAAAGCCAGAGTATGCAAAATGGGCAAGTGGACTACGGAGAAGTCTACGGGCTATACGTGCTACAATGTTGGCATGATAACCATTGATCGCTGTAAACTGCAACTTTTAAATTTGGGTATTTTTCTTTAAAGGCACTACTGTGTTGTTAATATTGAACGACATTTAACAAATGGGGTATCAAACTGCGCGTAAATAATTCTTCCTTCTCTCTATGTTAAAATATTGTGAAAACAATGATTAGTTCTGAAGCTATATGCATATTTATAACAGCTGCGTTACTTTTTTTTGCCGACTTTAGGTTAATGAACGCGTATTACTAGTTGCTCGAGAAATTAGACAAAATAATGCACTTGCGCTGATGCGTCTAATGCACTCTCCCCTTGGGGGCTCATGCATAAGACGCATCAACATCAGCGCGAGTGCATTATTTTGTCTAATCTCCCAACCAGTAATACGCGTTCATTCACCTATAATTAGAGTCGGGTATGGCAACTGCCTGTTAGGACGGGAGGGCGAGTTAGCACAGCGGTAATTCCCTCGCTTTGCACCACTGAGGTCCCGGGTTCAAGCCCCGGCGCGGCCCAAGGACTCATGTGCACTTGGTTTATCCCGATTCCATGCTCGCTCTCGCAGGTTTTCTCCGGGATCTCCGGTTTCCTCCTGTATCGCAAAAATCGGTGATTAGTTGTTTGGTTATCAAAAACTTCCTTCACCCAATGGGATTTGCACATTTTAGTTCCAGTATTAGGTTTAATTCACAGATAATATTGGTGGATGTTACAATCTAAATGCGGATAGGTGTGCGCCGTTCGGCAGCAACCTAGTTGATGCGATCTGATTGTGATGATTCACCATTGCAGCGAAATTACAGCGCTTTGAGTCCTCTAAGATCTGGAGAAAGGCGCTTTATAAATCCAAAATTTTAGAAAAAATTTTAGAAAACATTTTAGAATTTTAGGACAGCAGTGATTTCCAATGCTTTCTGAAGCCATTTCAGGCCATAAATACCATATTTATTGGGGTTGTAGTTAAATTAAATGCTTCTGACTTCCACGTATAAACACATGCCTTTTTACCCTTACCATTATATTATTGGGGTGCATGCCATCCCGGTTCCACCGTCCATGACTTACCTGTCAGAAGACTTGCTCGACTTGGAGAACACAGTGACGAAGTCGAGTAGAAATTGGTGAACCGCTTTCCTTCCAGTGCCATATCATCAACGGGACCCCACTCTTGTGTAGGGTGTCCGAAAGAAGATAAATCTGCATATCCTACATCGTCACTAAGGAATATGATCACGTTTGGTTTGGAAAATGGTTTTCCATTATTATTGTTATTTGCGTCATCGGTGACAACTGCAGGCACATAAGCAACTATACAAAGAAGCACTGTCGCAATAATTTTATCTGGCGCCATGCTTTGCGAAAGTGGTTATAGGCTACTGTATGAAAGTGTAGTGTCAAATGCGATTCATATATATATATGGTTTATCTATTTTTGTCGTCACGTGTGTTGTAGTTATTCCAAACGTACGTAAAGTTTGTTTGTTTTCAAGATTGTGTGCAAAATTGTATACCTGCACAGATGTTCCACACGCAAATCAACAGCAAATACGAAATTACTTTAGTCTGGTGGCAGACCAACCCAGCTAATTACACAATTTAACATTTTAAACAAGTTATGTTTTTTGGGTTTTGGTTTAGATAAAAACGTTTTAATAACATTAAAATGTCGGATTATATAAAGGTCATGAAAACGTTTTAAAACGTTTTGTATGAGGATCTGGTTTAAATACCTTCTCTGTCTCTGGCCCGAGGGAATGGAACAAACTCCCTAAAGCCATCAGGGAGTCTCCATCAATTCCAGTTTTCAGGAAGAAACTGAAAACTCACCTTTTCAGTTAGCTTCTTTCTTGTTCCGCTGTGTTTCTTTTTTCCCTCCATCCTTTCTCTCCTTGTTCAGCGCTTTGATAAATTTTAAATGCGCTATATAAATACCTTTATGTATGTATGTATGTATGATACATTTTTTGCTAAATATTTTGTCAACACTTAAATAACATTATGGTAAAATATTTGCAGTATGAAAACGTTTTATACCCTTTATACACCCTTTATATAACCCGGCATTTAAACGTTTTCTGACAACTTTTTATAACCTTTTGCGAATGATGTCGAAAACGTTTTGTGTTTGCTGGGAAGTTAGATTGGTTTTGTCAGTTAATGTGTTTTTGTATATTGCTCTACGGGTGGTAAAAATCAGATAACGAGGGGTGTAAAATTGTCACCCTGGGCAATTCGAGATATCCAAGGTCAAAGTTTTTACAGGGGTCATAATTAAAAACTTGTCTAATTTTGTCCAAACCTATGTCAAATTATTCCTCTCGTCATAAGGATTCAGAAAATATCAATTTGGATGAAAATGGTCTCAATTGGTTCTTTCTGTACAAACAACTCTGATAATGAATAGTTTGAACCACCTAGAATGACTTGTTGCCCAGGTAACACATAAAAATATGTCATTGCCAATTGAGTCCTACTGATTGCCAATTGAGTAACAGTTGGTTATAACTATTCTTTATTAGATTGAGATAACAGTGTGAGTAATTTTAGACCATTCTCATAAAGATTGAAGCATTGTATCCCTCTTTACACCTGTGGCTCTTCAAATTTAACTTTTTGGCTTAAAATTCGCGACACGATAAGTCGGAAGTGGGCAAAGATGTTTTACTAAAGCTAGATCAGAATTACATGTTCACGTAACCTCCTTCAACTCATTTGCATAGAATTGGATACTAGGATCGTATTCTGATTAGTTGAACTTTTAATTAGCATACTTTTGGATACCTCCAAATTTGGGTTTACCTAATTAATTATTAATGCAATTACGTTGTTTACATCATGACGTCATTAGAGCTTGTCCTGGTGATGACCCCATGTTGACAATGGCTAAACATGCTGTATTAGTTCTGGAAAGGGTTTTGAGGTAATTTAGTAGACTTGCTTACCAGTCGTTTTCATTATCCTAACTACAATTTGCACATTGAAAAATGAACTTCGACGTACGTGATGCGAAAAATTCTTGCCGAACCATTTTTGATTTATTTTTCAGCCGGGACGGTTACGTTGGCAGCCACGCATCGGTATAATACGGATGACCAGTTCTTGTGTATATTAGAATTCTGTGGAAGTGG
Source organism: Amphiura filiformis (assembly GCF_039555335.1). NCBI lineage: Eukaryota > Metazoa > Echinodermata > Ophiuroidea > Amphilepidida > Amphiuridae > Amphiura > Amphiura filiformis. The sequence goes on from NC_092633.1 coordinate 76,110,278, forward strand.
GTCACTATACATTTTCTGAATCCTTTCGATATTGGTGTGGGTTTAGAAATGCGCAGTTTTGAATTTGATCCCATAAACTTTGACCTTCGAAGTCTTGAATTGACCTTTTCGGTAAATCCCATAACCCTTTGCGAGTACACCTAAGAACTCGTCATTTTGCGTCACGCCGCTCTGCGCCGATGCGCACATCGTTTATCGAACATCGTTACTGCGCATTGCAAGTCGGCGTGACGTAAAATGACGAGTTCTCAGGTGTACTCGCAATGGGTTATGGGATTTACCGAAAAGGTCAATTGACCAGGGATGACAATTCTACACTACACATAATCTCCTTTTGTACCACCTATCATGAGTGACAGTCCGTCGCCGTTCTCCTTAAAAATCACACTTGGCCATAACTTTGTCATTTTAGGGTCTTATAGTACTTTATTTCTATAAAAATTAATGTACTTTTTTTTTATATCGTAAACCCGCTTCAAAATTCACTTCACATGCTTCAACAGACTGCTAAATATGCATTCTTATGGTTGAAAATACACGACTTAACATAACATAACATAACATAATAGGCATTTATCTTGGTGTAGATTATTCATCCAGTAGTTCAAAACATTATTTTGTAAATTAAACCTAATACTGGAACTAAAATGTGCAACTCACTTTGCTACGTTGCGTCCGAAAGCATCGGACTTCGTCAGGCATCTGATTGAAGATGTTGTGATGACGTCAGATGTTGTGACGTCAGACGGCGAGGAATGTCTCGTAACGCCTATGTAGGCGAGACAAAACAATCTCTACGAGCGCGATTGAACCAACACAGGCGCCCTAGCTCCAGCGAAGCCCAAAACTCCGCGGTTTACAACCACTGCAACAAGAAAACTGAACATTTCTTCAACCCTGAGGAAGTGGTTATTCTAGATAAGGAGGAGAAGTGGTTTGAGCGAGGAGTCAGAGAATCCATATGGGAGATAGTAGAGGAGCCCGCCATTAACAGAAAAGGGGGACTCCGCTTCCAGTTGTCACGTGCATGGGACCCGGCGTTACGAGACATTCCTCGCCGTCTGACGTCACAACATCTGACGTCATCACAACATCTTCAATCAGATGCCTGACGAAGTCCGATGCTTTCGGACGCAACGTAGCAAAGTGAGTTGCACATTTTAGTTCCAGTATTAGATTTAATTTACAAAATAATATAATAGGCATTTATTGAGCGCCCCACAAAGAACGGAGCGCTTTACAAGAAAATATATACAGGTATATACATGAACCAGAGACATCAACTAATACAAGAAATACAAAGCATAATATATGTCATGACAATTGGATAATAACTACTTGAACAGGCATGTTTTCAGATCCGCGGGGTGCACATGATTCAAATGAATGATCACCGGTATGTGTCTTGATTTTTGGTTGAGACAGAAGTGTTTTGTCCTTTGACGAACGAGTGGCAGATACAGACGTTTTAACCGAAATCAGTTCTTGAAGATATGATGGTGATTGTGAATGGAGGCATTTGAAGACGTAGACCAGTACTTTAAACTTGATACGTTCGCGAATTGGCAGCCAATGAAGGAGACGTAGTAAAGGAGCACTAGGATGGTCTCGGCCAACAAGCATAATTAATCTGGCGGACCTGTTCTGCAGGCGTTGCAAACGCGTTAGGTCACCTTCATTGGCACCATAGAGCAAAGCATTACCATAGTCAATCCGAGAGAAAATGAGCGACTGAACAGCAAGTTTACAAGCATCTTGTGTTAAGTAACGGCGGATGCGTGACAAATTCCGGAGATGAAAGCTAACACATTTAATGATGGAAGAAATTTGATTTTTCATACTCAACGGAGGATCGAATACGATGCCAAGGTTCCGCAAAGACTTTAGTAGGTGTTATTGTTACATCACCAAGAGTCAGAGTGATATTATTTAGTCGGGCAGCGAACCCCGAAGAAACAGCAACGAAGAATTCGGTTTTAGCCTCGTTTAACTGCAATTTGTTTAAGGTCATCCACTGCTTGATTTCAGAAACGCAGGATTGTAGTTTCTTCAAGGCAAGTTGACACGCCCGTCTACTCTCGGAACAAAGCTTATGTAAATCTGCGTGTCGTCGGCGTAAATGTGAAAGCAGACACATTTGGCACGAAGAAGTTTTCCAATCGGGTGAGTGTAAGCATTGTATCCCAACGGTCCCAATATGGATCCCCGTGGCACTCCAAATTCCATGATATGATTGTCAGAAAATGTCCCAGATAAGCAAACTCTGCTCGAGCGATTCCTGAGGTATGTATCAAACCAGTTCAAGGCGTTACCTTTGATGTGAAAGGTCTCGCGAAGTCTATTGATAAAAATGACATGATCAAGCGTGTCAAAAGCCGCCGAAAGGTCGAGCATTACAAGGATAACGGCATGCTGGTTGTCAATAGCAGACGCTATGTCGCTTTTTACCCGGAGGAGAGCGGTTTCAGTTGAATGAGCTGGTTTATAAGCCGATTGAAACTTTTCAGAAAGATTGTTCCTGTTGAAATGTTCATTTAAGTGAGTTGCAGCTGCCATTTCCATGATTTTTGCCACAACTTTAATGTTCGACACTGACCGATAGTTCTGTAATGTATTTGCGTCCCATGTTGGTTTCTTTATTATGAAGAAATGCTCGCCTGTTTAAGGGTAGTCGGAAACACTCCAGCCGTAAAAGATACATTAATCATATTAGTCAGAACCGGAATGAAGAGAGTTGAGTTCTCCTTAAGAAGCCAAGTCGGTATTTGGTCAAGAAGGCATGACTTATTTGACAGTTTTTTTCATAAGATCAGCCACTTCGTCACAATTCATAGCTATTCATTGATCTCAGCTCCAAAAGGTCACAACTGTTAGCTTGCAAGGGGACATCAATCTCCTCATTGTGGTTCATATAATAGTCAATACCTGTACTAAATCTGGAAGCATTGTCATTTTTTTAAACTACTTCTACAGAAGTTGACATTTACAGGATCCAAACTGTCCTCAACATTAGAGTCAAGGTTTTGCCTTATCTTCTTGATCTTATTCACAAAGAAAGTGGCAAACCTGTTTGATATGCCAGATACGGAATCACAAGTGGGGGGCACTTTGGAGTTTGTGTTTAGAAGAGAGGTAAGAATACTGAACTGGTCTTTATTACACGCAGAAAACAACTTAACTCAACATTTTTTCTTAAATGTGCTTTTTAAATAAAATAAACGTTCTACATGTCAATGAATGTTCATCCGTAACACATTTTGATCAGCTCGTAATCGGCGGGCGTTATAACATCGCGGATTAATATCCATATATTTTATTTGGAGTGTGAAATCTCGCCAGAAGTATTACAAATTATTAATTGAAGTCCTGTACTTAGTCTACTTTCTCTAACACGCACAATATAGACCAGACAGATCAACTATATCACTCTACGTGGGTCTACTTTTCAGCGTAGTGATAAAAGCCTAATAATTCTCGCCGATTAAGAGCTGATCAAAGTATAGGTGGATGTTTATGGTGTTTTGAATAGTTGGTATTACCCATAATGATATTACAACATAAGCGCTATATATAGTGATATAACACAAGTTTATTGCCATTATTATTTCCTCTTCCTAAACAAGAAAAGAAATTTATTAGAATTAAAATTCTACCTGGTTTCTAACAGCGTTCGAACCAACAATCTATGGATCCGAAGTCCAAAGACTATATACCACTGTGCTACGAGTCCTTCTGCCAGAAAGGCGTCTGTTAATCATACTTACTGATTAATATTACTATACATATTACTAATGAATACGTATATAAGTTTCCTAACCCTAACATTATTAGGCGAGACACTACGTATACAGTTGCGTAAACGGGCCCCTATTCAAATGTTAACTACGGTAAAATAATTCGCATTACAAGTAGGAAAGACGTAGCTCCGTGTTTGACTCAAATATAAACGGACTCGAAAATTATGTTAATTACGGAAAAATATACCGCGACCCCGGGCAGTGGCGGCACCAGGAATGTGGGCAAAAGTCCAAATAATTATTTGCTTAAAATGTGAAATTTTGGCCTAAAAAGTTTTTTTTATTTATTTTTTTTTATTTCTTAGTTTGTTTATTTCTAAAATTGCGTGGGGTAAGATTGAGGATCCACCCCTGGTGCCGCCACTGGAACCGGGAGGGGTCTTTTTATACAGGGTGTATCAAAATAAAGTATACAGTTTCTAAAATGTTACTAGATTTAAAAGGTATGGGATATTTGGTCAAAATGCTATACAGGGTGTATCAAAATAAAGTATAGAGTTTGAAAATTAAAAAGTATGAGGTATTTGTTCAAAATGATATAATTGATAGCTCATGAATCAACATTTTGTCCTCCCATGACTGTAAAATCCATATTTGGTGACCATTAATATGAACTCAGTGGCTGTAATTGGGAGCAGTTGCGCGAAGTCAATTAAAATCAAAGCAACATGAAAATCACATGTTTCTCTTCGCACAACTGCATTTTTACAGGGCTCACAAAAATAGCCCCCGAGTCCTTATTAATGGTCACACGCCAGTGATTTTACAGTTGGGGGAGGGCAAGATGTTGATTCAGCTAGATTATTTTGACCAAATATCTTTTTAATCTAACGGCATTTTTCAAACTGTATACTTTATTTTGATACACCCTGCAGTTGACAGCTGAATCAACATCTTGTCCTCCCATAACTATAAAATCACTAACGTGTGACCATTAATAAGGACTCAGTGGCTATTTTTGGAGTCGAGTAAAAATGCAGTTGCGCGAAGTCAATTAAAATCAAAGCAACATGAAAATCACGCGTTTAACCACTTTCTTTACAGTACTTGACAATCATCAAGGTCTGCAGGAGGACTTGTGAAAACCTTTGATTACAGATTGCCCCAGAAGAAGAGAGACCAGGAGATCTTAGGGACCATTCCACTTGGTGCTTCAAAGCAATTACACGATTGCCAAACAATTCTCAAATGTGTTCTGTCAAATACTGTAAAGAAAGTGGTTAAACTGCGATTTTCATGTTATTTTAATTGACTTCGCGCAACTGCATTTTTACACGGCTCACAAAAATAACCACCGAATCCTTATTAATGGTCACACGCCAGTGATTTTATAGTTGGGGGCAAGATGTTGCTTAAGCTATCAAATAAATTATTTTGACCAAATACCTCGTACTTTTTAATCTAGTGGCATTTTTCAAACTGTATACTATATTTTGACACACCCTGTATATTGGACATTCATAATGGCTTTCTGCATTGGGAATTTTTCTTTCCCATTTACAGATTTCTCTAAATGGACTAAATGAAATAAACTGCATTAAATGACAACAAAATCCCCAAAGCCGACCCTACACAATTTGCTTACTGTAAAAAGCAAAAAATTAATATCCTCTTACATGATACTGCAAATCCCACTGACGTATTAAATATCGGTATACCGTATTTCATAGAATATAGGGCGCAGCGTTAACAAGATATGGCATGTTAGATTAAAGGGTATTTGGTAGATGACACATTGGCACGTCTGTGACCAATGCTTAGTTTCGACTAAATCATATTTTTGTTATCTTTCAAGAAAAGGAACAGTTATATACATACATGATCAAATCTTGTTATTCTTAAACATTAGAATGGTATAATTAACTAAGAGCTACTGAAATTTCAAATAAAGCTGCAATAATGTCTTGTTCTTCTAATGTTTTGGAAAGAAAACTAAATAATGCAAATAAAATATCCACCAAAGAACACTCTTGCCATGTGCAGCATTTTGGTATAAAATACAATCCAATAAATAAACAAATAAATCAACAAAATCAACTGTTAATTCAGAAAAACGTGTGGATCCCCTTTTTTTTATTTGATTTGTTCGGATTTTAACAACCCTGGATAACCCAAGAAAGCCTCTATTGAAAGCCTAATAATTCTCGCCGATTAAGAGCTGATCAAAGTATAGGTGGATGTTTATGGTGTTTTGAATAGTTGGTATTACCCATAATGATATTACAAGTGCGGTATTTTTTCCCGTAATTAACGTATTTGAGGTTAGATTCCACGGTGTTTAGTTTTATAACACAAGTTTATTGCTATTATTATTTCCTCTTCCTAAACAAAAAGAAAAGAAATTTATTAGAATTAAGATTCTACCTGGTTTCTAACAGCGTTCGAACCAACAACCTATGGATCCGAAGTCCAAAGACTATATACCACTGTGCTACGAGTCCTTCTGCCAGAAAGGCGTCTGTTAATCATACTTACTGATTAATATTACTATACATATTACTAATGAATACGTATATAAGTTTCCTAACCCTAACATTATTAGGCGAGACACTACGTATACAGTTGCGTAAACGGGCCCCTATTCAAATGTTAACTACGGTAAAATAATTCGCATTACAAGTAGGAAAGACGTAGCTCCGTGTTTGACTCAAATATAAACGGACTCGAAAATTATGTTAATTACGGAAAAATATACCGCGACCCCGGGCAGTGGCGGCACCAGGTATGTGGGCAAAATTATTTGCTTAAAATGTGAAATTTTGGCCTAAAAAGTTTTTTTTATTATTTTTTTTTATTTCTTAGTTTGTTTATTTCTAAAATTGCGTGGGGTAAGATTGAGGATCCACCCTGGTGCCGCCACTGGAACCGGGAGGGGTCTTTTTATACAGGGTGTATCAAAATAAAGTATACAGTTTCTAAAATGTTACTAGATTTAAAAGGTATGGGATATTTGGTCAAAATGCTATACAGGGTGTATCAAAATAAAGTATAGAGTTTGAAAATTAAAAAGTATGAGGTATTTGTTCAAAATGATATAATTGATAGCTCATGAATCAACATTTTGTCCTCCCATGACTGTAAAATCCATATTTGGTGACCATTAATATGAACTCAGTGGCTGTAATTGGGAGCAGTTGCGCGAAGTCAATTAAAATCAAAGCAACATGAAAATCACATGTTTCTCTTCGCACAACTGCATTTTTACAGGGCTCACAAAAATAGCCACCGAGTCCTTATTAATGGTCACACGCCAGTGATTTTATTTTATTTATTCGTTATTTATTCAGGAAATTCCATCAATACAAATGTACTGGTCTCCCTGGAAGACCTGATATATACATGTATACATGATAATATGAAAACAATAGTAGATAATACAAAATGTAGGAACGAAACATGATACAAAACAGAATGCAATAATGATGAGTTCAAATATAATTATACAAAAACTTATAGACCAATTGCATTTTTAAATTCATCCAAGCTCATAGATTTAAAATTGATACGAAGGTTGGAAGGAAGTTTGTTCCATGCAACTGACGATCTATAAAGGAAAGTTTTCTTTCCAGAAGAAGTCTTCCATATTGGAACAACCAAACTGTTTTGAGATTGACCCCTAGTGCATTTAGAATGGGTAGAATGAGTGAAAATAAAATTTGAAGAAAGATAATCAGGAGCAACGTGTGTGAGACATTTGAAAGTTAACAGAAGTAACTGATGCTCCCATTTACAGCTCAGTTTAACCCAGTCCAAGTCTTTCATCATATTGTCTACTGGAGTTCTGATGTCTGCAGAGAGCAAAATACGAGCGAGCCTATTATGCAAAATGTGGAGCTCATTATTATGATAGGCACTGAAATTGGACCAAACAGAACTACAGTAGTCAAAATGAGGAAAGACAAGGGCTTGCGAAAGCATTTTAACAGTTTTCCATGGAAGGTATTGCTTAACTCTACGAATAACTCCTATGCGCTTAGATATGTTAGAAGATAAATAATTAACATGATCATTCCATGACAGATGTGAATCAAGAGTAACTCCTAAATATTTATACATGTTAACTCTTTCAATTGTGTCTTTGCCATAGACTAGTGAAACATTATTAAACTTACAAAGAGCTTGCCTTGTTCCAAACAACATTAGCTTAGTTTTCTTTATGTTAAGTGTTAAATTGTTAGCCTGGAACCAATCAGCAATGTTATTCAGGTTAGCACTAAGTTCATTTTGCAGAATATTGAGATCAGATGAACTAAGTAAAAGAGATGTATCATCTGCATACATCACACACTTACAATTAGAATTTACAGACTCAGGCAGAGAGTTAACAAATACAATAAATAATAACGGTCCCAAGATTGACCCTTGAGGGACACCGATACCAATTTCCTTAAAGTCTGAAAGGGTAGAGTTTATATTTTACTGCCTGAGATCTACCGCTAAGATAAGAATGAAACCAATTAATTGCATTACCTTTAATACCATATGATTTAAGTTTAGAAATAAGAAGATCATGGTTCACCGTATCAAATGCCTTCTTTAAATCTAAGAAAATTGAACCAGTAACTTTTCCATTGTTTATGTTATTAAGAATTTCATCTGTTACATCTAAAAGAGCAGTGTTAGTACTGTGGTTTTTCCTAAAACCTGATTGACATGGATTCAAAATATTGTTACATGTGAGATAATTATACAATTGATCATGCACAGCACGTTCTAAAATCTTTGAAATACAGGAAAGAACTGAAATGGGCCTAATGTTGCTGACATCACTTTTATCACCACCCTTGAATATAGGTGTAACCTTTGCTTTCTTCCATTCACTGGGAAAGGTAGATGTGAACATGGAAAGGTTACAAATATATGCAAGGGTGACAAATTACTGGTGCAGCTATCTTCAAGAGTTTAATACTGAAGTTATCAATACCTGAAGACTTATTATTTGCGAAGTTACAAAATCTGGGGTTATGATATCAAATTGAAAATCTTCATACATGTAATCCCCAGTATTAGACAAAACATTGATATTATTACAATCATCATTTTTAAACTTATCAGCCAAGGTATTGCCAATGGATGTAAAATAACTATTAAACTGATTAAACTGATTGGCTGTTTCTGCATTATTAGAAGTAAAGCCATCCTTAGTTTTAACATTAGTAGCATTTTACAGTTGGGGGAGGGCAAGATGTTGATTCAGCTAGATTATTTTGACCAAATATCTTTTTAATCTAGTGGCATTTTTCAAACTGTATACTTTATTTTGATACACCCTGCAGTTGACAGCTGAATCAACATCTTGTCCTCCCATAACTATAAAATCACTAACGTGTGACCATTAATAAGGACTCGGTGGCTATTTTTACGAGCCGAGTAAAAATGCAGTTGCGCGAAGTCAATTAAAATCAAAGCAACATGAAAATCACGCGTTTAACCACTTTCTTTACAGTACTTGACAATCATCAAGGTCTGCAGGAGGACTTGTGAAAACCTTTGATTACAGATTGCCCCAGAAGAAGAGAGACCAGAAGATCTTAGGGACCATTCCACTTGGTGCTTCAAAGCAATCACACGATTGCCAAACAATTCTCAAATGTGTTCTGTCAAATACTGTAAAGAAAGTGGTTAAACTGCGATTTTCATGTTATTTTAATTGACTTCGCGCAACTGCATTTTTACACGGCTCACAAAAATAACCACCGAATCCTTATTAATGGTCACACGCCAGTGATTTTACAGTTGGGGGCAAGATGTTGCTTAAGCTATCAAATAAATTATTTTGACCAAATACCTCGTACTTTTTAATCTAGTGGCATTTTTCAAACTGTATACTATATTTTGACACACCCTGTATATTGGACATTCATAATGGCTTTCTGCATTGGGAATTTTTCTTTCCCATTTACAGATTTCTCTAAATGGACTAAATGAAATAAACTGCTTTAAATGACAACAAAATCCCCAAAGCCGACCCTACACAATTTGCTTACTGCAAAAAGCAAAAAATTAATATCCTCTTACATGATACTGCAAATCCCACTGACGTATTAAATATCGGTATATACCGTATTTCATAGAATATAGGCCGCAGCGTTAACAAGATATGGCATGTTAGATTAAAGGGTATTTGGTGGATGACACATTGGCACGTCTGTGACCAATGCTTAGTTTCGACTAAATCATATTTTTGTTATCTTTCAAGAAAAGGAACAGTTATATACATACATGATCAAATCTTGTTATTCTTAAACATTAGAATGGTATAATTAACTAAGAGCTACTGAAATTTCAAATAAAGCTGCAATAATGTCTTGTTCTTCTAATGTTTTGGAAAGAAAACTAAATAATGCAAATAAAATATCCACCAAAGAACACTCTTGCCATGTGCAGCATTTTGGTATAAAATACAATCCAATAAATAAACAAATAAATCAACAAAATCAACTGTTAATTCAGAAAAACGTGTGGATCCCCTTTTTTTTATTTGATTTGTTCGGATTTTAACAACCCTGGATAACCCAAGAAAGCCTCTATTGAAGCTTATTTCCATTGGGGTCCATTTGAACAACGGGACGGATTGGGAACAGCCAGGGGTTAACACCCTACTCTGTTCGAAACTGGCTGCGAAATACGAGTACATGTACATGTACAGGTATCGCTCTCTGCACACGGGACCGACGGCTTAACGTCCCCTCCAAAGGACGGAGTACTTTCATGATTCATTTACCCAATTCTAAACGAACCATGGGGAGAGCAGAAGTCTGAATTTAATCTACAGAAGTTGCCAATTAATTTCAGACCATGAAGTTTCGTCTTTAAAATGGTGTACAAAGCATCAAAATCCGCTCACGCGTCACTGAGATAATTGGGATTCTTTGGAACTTTATGTTCAATTTCAATGGAGTTTTCTTCAAAATGTAGCTTTGCAAATGCTTCATACAATAATGTAAAAAACTGAAAATTGAATGTGCCCGACTTCAGACTGATTTTGCTTTATCACACCATATAATGCAGACCTATTATATTATGAAAACCTTAAACAGCGTGCCGCGCCCTGTTTTAGGCGATTACGAAATATCGATCTTTTTTCCTTCAAAATGTAAAATCACGAGGTACATTGGAAAGTAGAATGTTTTTCCTTCAATAAGTATAAGGGGGCTATCATTTTCTTCGGAAGGGGGCTCCCAAATATAAGGTGGGGGTGGGGGGGGTTCATAAATTTTGGAAAGGAAAATAGGGGGTCACCAAGATGTATGGAGTCACAAGATGACCACAGATAGTGTGTTTATTTCATTCAAAAAGACTGTTTTCAATACAATTGTAGCCTGGTTAGGGTATGAATGTGTATTGGTACTGCTGGTGGTGGTTGGTGGGGGGTAAAATTTTGTTGTTGCCGAATTAGGGGGTTCGCAATTTTGTTGACGCCGACTTTTTGTAAATTTGGGACCCCCTTCCGAAGAAAATGATAGCCCCCTAAGATTGTAAATTATGCACCTCTATATATCTTGTTTCTTGTCTTTACATATTCGATAAATCTTGTTTGTCTTGGCTAAACATCAAAATGATAATTTCCTTATTCATTTGATATCATCAGAGCTGCCGAGGGTTACCGAATGTTGTAAACACTGTATTCAATATTCTTCAAATGTTTTAAAAAGAAAACAAAATAATGCAAATATAATCCGCCAAAGACACATTCGTTTCCTCAACAGACGTTATACAGGGTGAGTCAAAAAAAGTGCAATAGAGAAAAGACTCCATTTTTATTTAAGAACCGAGTTGGACTTTTTATGTTTTAAAATATTTTATATATGGTATATCCATCAATGACCTTGTGTGAAAAAATTAAGGAATTAGCATTTACCGTTTTGTTTTTATGACACATTTTATAGCGCTACCCAATTTTAATGTTTGTCCAAGAGACATCTAAAATTTGAATGTCGGCCCACTCTGTGTAAGGGAGATTTGGAACAACTGCCATTTTCTTAGCCTCATTGGCATTGAAATAAAATGGAGCACCCAAAGTGTTATTGCCCTTGGTCTTGTTTAAGGAGAAGAAATATAATTTGTTGTTATTTTCATTTTACCTTTACTTTATTCTCTATCAAAAACTTACAAATTTGTCAAAATGAAATGCGCGCAAATTGAAGTGAAGTGAATTACGAAATATCTAATAAGTTGGACATATTCCCAGCTAGCCAAAATACGTTTTTATAACGTTAAAAATCCGTTTCACTTTGGTTTTGAAAACGTTTCAATATTGCGTTTTAAAAACGCAAAAGTGTGGAGTTTTGAAAACGGTTTAGTAACGTTTCCATGCAACGTTTTCAAAACGCTATTATAACGTTAAAAAAACATATCAGTTCGGTTACGAATGCGTTTCAATATTACGTTTTAAAAACGTAAAATGTGGCGTTTTGCAATCGTTTTAGTAACGTTTTTAAAACGCCATTATAACGTTAAAATATTGTTAAAAAACCGTTCCTGGGAGGGTTTGTGTTACCTTTGGGGAACAACAATGTAACGAACATGGAAGTTTGTTTAAATACATTTTTGTTAAGTATCGAAAAACAGTTTAACAGGGATAATTCTTTACCGTACTTCTGCTGCAAACGATGTGACGTTATGGTTACATCCGTACATGATCCGTATAATGTTTTGTGATTGGAGTCCAGACGCAAACTCTGTAGTAAAACATGAAGCCGTGTGTTGTTATACATCAGCCATGGCTGATAAATTTACACCATTAGCTAAAGTATGACCCCAACAGCTCCATGTTCCTATAGGCCATTGTTAAGTTTCTTCTTACTGGCTGCAGGCTGCAACATCAAACATGTACATGTCTACCCCGGGTGTCTACCTGTTTGGATTATGATAAAAGTCTAAAATATACTTTAACTTACCCGAAAATGTCACTCTTTTTGAAAATATTACAGCATCCGATTGCAACAGTTATAAGTCAGCTCTGAGTCATGAGCATCAGCATGATGAGAGTGTAATGCAGAAACAAAACAAAAAACCTGCAACGATATTCCAAAAGAACATTAACCCCGAACTTAGTCAAAGATATGTATAGGCCTATACACATCCATTTATTAAAGTCATTTCTCCATAATAATCCTGCAGCAGAGCGACGAGTTGATTTGAAATATATATACATGTAATAATACGACATGTTTGTAAACCGTTATACCAGTTGCTATACTTGAGTTCAAACCCGGAGTTCAAATACCACTTTCAACTCACAGACCCTTTCAGGGTCAAGTTCGTATCTATAGTCTCATTCCCAGTAGGCCTACGCAAATTGCCTGCATACGTGTTATCACTTTGCAGCCAAAGCAGAGTTACGAGGTTGCAAAGTCATTTGAAACGCTTACAAAAACAATAAATTTACGATCTTTCATAATTACAACGGCAAGACAACGTTTTAGAAGTTCATTGATCTCTATTTTTGCAGCTCAGTACAATGAATGTAGAAGGCCCGTGTTTTCCTATCAGAAAATTATATGTTCAAGATACATTTCATCGAAATATTTGCACATTTAATAGATACTTTTTGAGGAATAACTTTCAATTCTATATTTTGACAATTGACTTAATGATGATGTTGATGATGATGGTGTTGATGATGATAATAATAATGATGATGATGATGATGATGATGATGATGATGATGATGATGATGATGATGATGATGATGATGATGATGATGAATGGCAACATAGGCCTACGATTAATTTAATAATGACAAAATAAATAATGCCTAAGTTACGAAAATATTTGGTTGTAATAAAACGTTATATGAACGGTTGTTTTGTGAGCATTTTGCACAAGTTATTATTTCGTTATTAATACGTTTTGGCGCAAACAATCAGCAATCAAGAAACCAACTGTTACCCGGTAGCGTTTTTAAAACGTTTTTAAAACGTTTTACAAAAACGAAACCAAACTAAAACCAATTTGAAACGTTTTGAAAACGTTTTGTGTTTGCTGGGTTGGGATTAAAAAACTGGAATTGGAGTCGAGTCAGGTATGAAGGACTTAAAGTAATGTCAGAAAGTTTGTTTGAACAGAAAAAAGAAATTGAAATACGCAAAAATCAACCTTATTTAAGTTAAAGTCAGTTTCAGATATGGTGCCTTTACTGTGCACTGTGTGCTCTCATTTAAAATACATGGTACCTCGTGGACAAATAACGAAATTGGGTATCGCAGCAAAAGGACTCATTAAAATTAAAAGGTAGTCGCGATTCACTTCATATTTTCACAGAAGGTGGCAATTGAGTGTGGCATATATAGAAACTTTCAATATTGGGAAAGTTCGACTTGGTTCTTACATAAATATCGATTCTTTGCTCTATTGCAGTTTTTTTGACTCACCCTGTATATATATCTATACAATAAATAACCTCCAATAAATAAACTGTGAATAAATACACAAAATGAACTAGAGGCAAATGATGGTCATAGACCACAAACCTAGCTGGGGCATGTTGGTGTTGTTGAGGTATCTGACCCCTGCAAAATGTTCCAAAAATATTCCCCTGGTCATTAGGTTTGTTGTCACCGAGTTTTGAGTCATGTACTCCTTACAGATATCCAAATAATGCAATTCTAAGATTTGACCCCAGATGACCTTTGACCTGACCCCTGCAAGATGTTCCATAATTCCCCCATGGTCATGAGTTGTCACCGAGTTTGAGCCCTGTACCTCTTACAGATGTCCAGATAACGCAATTCTAAGATTTGGCCCCAGAATGATGTCCTTTGACCTGACCTCTGCAAAATGTTCCAACATGTTCCCCTGGTAATGAGGTTGTCACCGAGATTGAGCCCCATACCCCTTACAGATGGCTAGATATTGAAATTCGAAGATTTGACCCCAGCTAACCTTTGATCTGACCCCTGCAAAATGTTCCAACATCTTCCCCTGGTCATGAGGCTGTCGCCGAGATTTAGCCCCATACCCCTTACGTCCAGATATTGAAATTCGAAGATTTAACCCAGCTGACCTTTGACCTGATCCCTGCAAAATATTCCAAAATGTTACTCTTGTCATCAAGTTTATTGTCACTGAGTTTGAGCCCCGTACCCCTTACATATGGCTAGAAAATGCAGCATTTCTAAGATTTGACCTCTGCTTGATCTTTGACCTGACCCCTACAAAATGTTCCCCTGGATGTGAGGTTGGTTGTCACTGAGTTTGAGCCCCATATACCCCTTAGGGGGCTATCATTTTCTTCGAGGGGGGTCCATATACAAGGGGGTCATATATTTTCGGAAAGAAAATTACGGGGGGGGGGGGCATAATACTTTTGATGTCCAAAATGTAGGGAGTCACAAGATGACCACAGATAGTGTTTATTTTATTCAAAACTAGCTAAAACATGGTGTCTTAGACTAAAACATGAATAGGAATTATTATTATTACCCAGTTATAATTCTGGTTTACCCTGTGCACCCTGTGTTTTAGGGTTAGGGGGATGTCATTTTCTTCAGCAGGGGGGGTCATGAATATGTCGGTGACCGGAGTAATTTTTTATGACCCTCCTATCGCGGGCAAAATATTTTACGACCCCCCTATCTTGGGTCGAAAATTTTTATGACCCCCCCCCTCTTCCACATACACAGATTCAAGACAAACTATTCATTGCCGGATCAAAGGCGAGGAGCGCACCAAAACTTTAATGCGAAGAAAGTGTGCGGAGTGCGTTAAAATTTGATTGTGTGTGTAAAGAAGGCGCGCGTAGCGTGCATTTGCATTTTATAACGAAAGATTGTGTGTGTGCACATTTTGATTGTTAAATTAAAAGAATGCGTGCGCGCACAAATTTTGAGTCACCAGCCCTTAATAATTCTAAAACCCCCCTATTTTTGGTGTTGAAAAATTATAACCCCCCTATAATTGATCTAAAAATTCTATGACCCAGTATATTCATGACCCCCCCTTCCGAAGAAAATGACAGCCCCCTTATAATTTAAATTAGGGTTAGGATTAGGGTTAGGTTTATAAACAGTGTGGATTAGGGCTAGGGTTATAATTGGGGTTGCTTAGGGTTAGGGTTATACTTGTGCGCAGGGTATACCAGAATTATTCCAATACCCATGAATAGTCCTGTAACTATCAAACTTTGAATTAAATTAATTAAACTATGATCAGTCTTACCTGGTTAGTATTTCTCATTCAAGATCACCATGATCACAGAAAACAGCAAAAAACAAACAAACAATAAAATGTACTGGTACCATAACTTTACACATGTATACACATTTATCATACCACGATGCACTGACCAATTCATTTAACACTGAAACTTCTTGGTAATGTTTACATGTAGTTATATTGTTTGGGTCTGTAGACCCAACAATATTCTGCTGGTACAAATTGAGATTTGCTGGGTATAACTCGGATTTTACCCCTTGAGTATGAAACCCCGACTTGATGCTATGTATAAAGAAGTATTTGACATATTTGACTAGTGTAGATATGGTGCACCACCATTGAAAATGCACAGTGAATAATAACGGTTTGTGATTGAGCCACATGCAGTCTATAGTGGGAAAACCCCAGCTACAATGCAGTTTAGATGACATCTCTAAATAGAGGGAACCTTAAAAGCTCCTGTGCTTAGTATAGTATTAGATCAACAGGTTGGTTGAGATGCCTGGAGTGCCCCCCCCCCCCGGGTGATGAGCTTTTCTCCCCCCACTGGCTACGCCACTGGTGAACACCCCTAGACCTATGTACCTTGGAATAATTGCCGAGGTATACTGCATACCTACCTAGTACCTCTAGCATTCAAATTCATCACAGGAAAATTCCAGTATTGAGTTGAGCATTATATTTCTTCAG
The DNA here is from genome assembly GCF_039555335.1 of Amphiura filiformis. Taxonomy (NCBI): domain Eukaryota; kingdom Metazoa; phylum Echinodermata; class Ophiuroidea; order Amphilepidida; family Amphiuridae; genus Amphiura; species Amphiura filiformis. The sequence continues at coordinate 76,126,924 of NC_092633.1, forward strand.
CACAAAAGTCATCCCTCATATCAGACGATTTAGAGCAGAATTAAGTACAGCTTTCATCAGCAGTTGCAGTGATACCAAGATATATTTCCAGTTGAATGAATTGGTGGTCTGATACATTTAGGCCAAATTCATATCAGCAGTCAGCACCCAAATTAGACTTCATTATATTAACTTTTCAAACTTTCCAAACTATGCCACAGAGTGGTCATACTCCAACATACTCCAACCAATATACTTTTAGTATTTAAAATACTAGGACATCTTTTCCAGAAATAAAGTACAGCTGACTCTCACAACCGGGCTCGCAACCAACAAACATATTATTTATATAGCCAAGGTCAATTATTTGTAACCCTTTTTCCTTAAAATTCTGCCTGGCTTTCACAAACCATATGTTTCTCATATTCTGCAACAGTTTCAGGACATATTAAACAAACCCTGTGTATCCATGATGCAGTCATGTCTACAGTAGAATTCATCTCGACCTTTGCAGGACTTAACCCCATTAAAAGCTATTAAACCAAGATAACACTCATTGAAACAGCTCAACTGATTAAATCGGATCTTCTCTGGTTGTGCACAAGTGTCTGTTTTCATGTGCGATATCGCAATAAAGCTGGTATTATAGCTTCAGTTGGGTAACCGATTATAAAGGAAACGAAAGGAAACAATGGTATGTGTACCTTTGTTCACGAAATGAGACAATTGCCTGCTTTTTGTAAACCAGCATTCTTGAAAATGAGCAACATAATGATTGTTGACTTAACACGGTTTGGAAATAATTTCTTCATATTTTTGGTGTTATCTGTCGTTTACATATCCTTCCTAAAACACAAAAGTGCGACCCTCTCCAAACACCTAAATTAGCTAAAAATTTAGGACATGTTACAAAACTATATTGTCTAGAATTTTAGAAGAGTACTTTTAATATTGGCCGGTTATTTTTCACACAGCGACGTTAACTAGGCAATGTACTATTACCTATAACATTAACTAAAACACCAAAGTACGAATATTTCCAAACATCTAAATTAGCTAAAAATTTAGGACCTGTTAAAAAACTATATTTTCTAGAACTTTAGAAGAGTACTTTTAATATTGGCCGGTTATTTTTCACACAGCGACGTTAACTAGTCATATCCCCATACTTTTAACGTAGGGCTATTTGTAGAGGTCACGCGTAAATGGGAAAGAGCACTGTGTATTGTGTATAGGAAAACGGACAGTAACTGCAGTATGCCATATCTGCCCCTCACTCACAACGGAAGAACAAACCAGAACGATTACATTACCTAGCTGGGGGTGTACACACCCCCAGCTAGGTAACTATCAATTCAGAAAACAACAGTTGTGTATATCCCAGCCCTGTTGTCTCATCAGAGAACATGAGCAGAAGTCTTTCTATCTGATGATAAAAAAAACCCTCTAGGTATGATTACGAAAATGTTTTAAATAACTATTTATCTATAAAAGTTTTATAACAATGTTTTATATAAAATGTTAACATAAAACGTCTTCTGTTATGATGTGAAGGGTTAATATAAAAACAGGGAAAATCTGTTCCAACTGACCAGCAGAGAACAAAGGATAAGCAATAGATAAGATTAAAATCAAGGAAAATATGACAATGGGGGAATAACAAACGTATAAACGTATAAAGTTAAAAACTCTTTTAACTTTGTTTATACGTTTTGTGTTATTCCCCCATTGGAAATCGATGTTGTGTCATATTTTCCCTGTTTTTAATTGTGAACTTGACTTACTCATTCTTTCATTTCTCTTGACAATTTTTATTTTGCCCGCCCTATTCCTTTTAAAGGAATTTTTATTACTTCTTTATTTGCAATCCAAAATCCACCAGAAACCACGTGATTGAAGCAAATAGTGCACAGATATTGCAATGTTTATCATAATCGTAAGTTGCTCCCTCTGGCTGGGTGCATCTTGATCAAAATCAAACAGAGTTTCCTTTTTAGAAACTATTTAAATTAGATGGAAACTGAATGATCAAGAAATTTCTAGAAGAATCTAGGCAAGCAAACGAACAAAAAGCAGAATAAAAATTGCTTTAAAAAAGGAATGGGCGCCCAATGGGAGCTTTGATGTGATGTGCTGAAATAGCTTGAATAATATTTACTGCTTTAAAACAATAATTTGTATCATTAGCATATAAACAAATAAAGATTATGAAATGCATATTGCAGTGGAAAGGTGTAAAATGGTATGGATGAATGCGAGAGGATTGGTTTCCAAAAAAAGGAAGAAAGCTCAGGATACCATTTCGGTTGCTATTATTAGGCAATCATGGACATTGTAAATCGGGGGGGGGGGGGGGCAGAATTACTCTATTTAGAACATAGCTTTGCATATTTAATTCTTATGGATTGTTTTGCAAACAGGAGTGTTTGTATCTTATGAGTGACTGTATTGGTAAAGAAGACAAGAATAAAGAATCTTAAAGATTGTTATTTAGTGACTTTTTATTTAATCAATACTGAGCATTTTCTGGTTATCTTTAATGAAATAATTGCAAAATTTCTTTAAACTCCCACATGCGAAGAAAGAATAATAAATATTAAAGAAAATTATAGTTTTTGTTCCAAAAGGAGCTGCCAAATCCAATGGCATGGCAGCCATTTTCAAACATTGCATTTGAGAATTTTAGGGGACCAAATGATTGTGAAAATAGTTAGAAAATAAGCATAGTTACAAACATATTCATTCCAATCGTTAAATGTCATTTAAACTTGAATATGTAAAAAATATACCAGAAAAATGTGACACAAGGTAGCTGTTGGATTTAACGCCTTTTGGAAACAAAGAACTAATTTACTTGCATTCAGTGCATATTAGTATTAAAACAGTAATAAAATCAAAACCAAATCAACTGCGTTATTTTTTTAAGCACGTACTTTTAAACAAAACAAATGCAAAGTAAATCTTGCAAAACCAAAAATTGAATCAAAATGCAATTTCAAGACAATATTGGCCCCTCCGTGGAGGGCGCCCCAAAAATGCAAAAAATATAGTCAACTGGGTTCGTGGCGGATTCCCTAATGCCCTAATAGCGAACCAAATCACTTTAAAATGGGTTTCCGACAAAACGACAAAAATTACAAGACAATATTGGCCCCTCCGTGGAGGGCGCCCCAAAAGGCAAAAATATAGTCAACCGGGTTCGTGGCGGATTCCCTAATGCCCTAATAGCGAACCAAATCACTTTAAAATGGGTTTCCGACAAACCCGTGGACGAAAAAGAAAAAAATTTTTTTTAAAAGGGCAAAAAACTCACACACAGAAATATTACTGATAAAAATAATCCAAATTACGCAATTTGCGCGAAAAAGAAAACAAACTAAAGAAAATTTCACTGGAGAATTCATTTGATAAGGTTGACAAAGAGGGAATTATGCAAAACATCAGTCCATTAATGACATTAGACGCAACCAAAAAGTCATCTTGCCAAAATATTGATATTAAAAACAGTTATCGTATATACCTTAGGCTTAATTTCATTGAATTTGATTTTCAAGTTGTCACATTCCCAAATGTCGATGATAATATTACACTTTCATTGAATTGCCAAATGCATTTGAAACTTTAAAATGTTTCAACAAACATAATTAACTTTTGTCTAGATTTCAGGACAAAGTTTAATTTAAGATCTTGAATATGGCCGAAGTGCCGTTTTTGGTAACATCTTGAATGTGTTATAGGACCATAAGAACTACCCAAACACCCTTATCCCGTAGTGCGGCAAGTTAAATAACGGTGGATGCTGAAAAGTGACATTCATTCTGGGCTTATCATCGAAAATATGAATTACGACATAACTTAATTAAACTAAATAACTCGATAACTTCACTTTCTCATCAGTAACGATATGAAGAAAATTTATAGTAAAATATCGGTATCGTTATTTAAAAATCAAAGTAAAGAGGAGATTGAATAATATAGAGAATGGCGAAGATCCTATTCTGACGCTATATAGGCAAAGAGCAAGGAAGCAACATTTCTAAATCCCCTAATCAAACCAAATCGAATCAAATCAAATCAAATCAAACTCATCATTTGTCCGAATTTTTTCAAATTTGAAACTTGGATTTGGATTACCAGGTTTGGGGAGTGGCCCTTTATAACTATAGTTACACTCACATTCTGGCCATAACTCAGGAGTACAACAAGGAATAACATCTTCAGATCGGTTGTCTAATAAGGGAGGTCCAATGACCATAGTATCCAAAAATTCGTCTAATTTGACCATCATTGCATCTAAAACAGCTTGGTGTTCGGGGAGAGTTGTATTCAAAGGATATGCTTCATTGGGATCTTTGTCAACATTGAACATGAGTGGAGGATCGTGATCACTAATACAATCTGGTGGGTGATAGGGATGAAATGAACAAGCCCCACAATAGACATTTGTTTGAAATGGATAACCACCGTCACCACATCGTCCTGGTTCCGCGTGATGTCCCTCCTTTGTCCACGCTTTCTGGGTATGGAAATGGAACTTGTAGCTGCCATACCGTACTGCAAATAGAATGTCTTGGCAATAGAATACCAACAAGCGAGGCTCACTGTGTTTCAAAGTCCCAGGCTCTGGCTGGGGTTCCGGCAACCAATTAAACAGCGTTGAAGAAATATCCTGACCTTCTATTATCCTATCATCAGGAACCGAACCGCCCACTATGTTCATTAACGTTGGGAAGATGTCCATCATGCTGGTCAATTCATGACTGGTAGTTTTGGGTCTGATGTGGCCTGGCCAGTGGAAGATAGTAGGTACGCGAATACCGCCTTCCCAGAATTGCATTTTCCCACCTGTAACAGGTTAAAAAAAAAAAATAAAGAAATGTTCCTTGATACACAATTCAAATTCATGGCAAAGGTTACCATAGGCTAGACTTAAAACCAGGGAGTAGGGGCGTACAGAGTAGGTGTAGACAAGGAGACTTGTCTTATTCCCTGCACGTTTTAAGAAGTGGGTGACAGAATATCAAATGTTTTGTAAAAATTTGATTGTATATAATCTTCACTTTTCAGCTCTTAATGCACGTATATCTCTCCCAATAAAATCTTGGGACATCAAAATAAACCTAAACAAATCCCTTGTTTGATAAAGTTAAAAGACTTTTATATTTCTGATCCTCAAATTGATCGGACAATTACATGGAGCTGTTTGGTGGTTTGTTTGAGCGTTGTACTGCGACAGGAAAAACCATATACACTCCTCCTGGTTGGGACCATCTACACCCCTCCTAGGTGAGACCCTCTACACCCCCTCCTGGATTGGACCCTCTACACCCCTTCTGGATGGGACCATCTACACCCCCTCATGGATGAGACCATCTACACCAGCTCCTGGATGGGACCTTCTACACCCCCTCCTGGATGGGACCCTCTACACCCCCTCCTGGATGGGACCATCTACACCCTCTCATGGATGGGACCATCTACACCCCCTGCTGAATGGGACCATCTATACCCCTCCATGGATGGGAACACCTATAACTCTCCTTTGGATGGGACCATCTACACCCCCTCCAGGATGGGACCATCTACATCCCCTCCAGGATGGGACCATCTACACCCCTCCTTTGGCTGCACCCCCTCCTAGATGGGACCATCTACCCCCAATCCTGTTTTTGGTAGACTAGCGTTAAAGCAAGTCTATTTTTTACGAGCTGATTAACTCTGCCTGGTGTGTATTAATTTGTGCACATTCTACATGCATTGCAGATCTACAACCTTAACTAAACAACTAAACAACCTAAACTTCATACTATATCCTATTATAAGAAAGCACCGTTCTTTCCTATTTTTTTTTATAACAAAAGTGGATTAACTAAAATAGCAACGTGTGCGCGGGCTTGTGTGTTTTTGAAATTAACTACCTGATTAAGGGGTACTACACCCCTGTGGTAAATTTGTGACTATTTTTGCATTTTTCTCAAAAACTAATAACACACTTGTAATAAAAGTAAAATAACACACTCGAGCTGCACACGTATGGGTTCTATGAAATATTCAATACGCAAAGGATATATCTTCGCAAGACAAGTTTTAATCAGAATACACATCAGTCATCCAGAACTATGTAATCAGCAATAAATAACAAGAAGACTGCTGGAAGCAGCGTTCCTAATGCAAAATCATTATTATCTAATCATACTTTCATTTAAGTTTCAGATATTGTTAACTGAATCAAACGGTGTGTTGTTGTGTTCGTGTGAGATCTGGGAAATAGTGTATTTGGCCTTGAGCCATCGCGACTCGTAATATTGGAAAGAGTCCGTAACGCATAAGATACCCCTAATCTGTAGATTCATATCACAACATGACAACTATGGTTAGTGGTCATAGGATCAAATGTTTTATAACCATGTATTATATTGTATATTATATACCCAAGGAAGTAAAACAAATCCAGAGAGCGCGTAACGTCTGTTTTGAATCTTTTATCACACACCTTTAAGAACGCCTGCATCGCCTCCCTCATTGCAGAGTTGTAACCAAGGCCCATTATCAGAAGTGAAGATGGAGATCGTGTTGGAAGCCAAACCCAAACTTTTCACTTCGTCTAATACGGCGCCAACTTGCCACGCCATTTCATTCATATTGTCACCATATCGACCTGAAAGTTAAATAACTTACTGGCGTTACTTACATAACATTTTACTATATCAACAACAACAACAACAACAACAACAACAACAACTACAACAACAACTACAACAATAACAACAACTACAACAATAACTACAACAACCAAAAAATACATGAAATTTTTTTTTTTATTCGAGATATAGATAATGAAAATTATACCGTGTTTCTCCAAAAAGACCTGTTTTCGGGAAAGAAATGCGTATCTTTAATACAAAAGGTCAATATTTTCAAATGATCGTCGGTTTTTCCGCCCAGCTACATACACCCTAAGTACATATCAGTAGATTTATAAATATGAAAAAATGCCATAAAATGTGTATTATATCGCTAATTTGGTCAATATTTGGTATCAGAAGGACATTCCTCGTATTCAGAATGTAATTCGGTATGTCGGATCCATGTCCTGTCATTACTGTGCAAACGTTATTATCCAACCCTTTAACGTCAAGTCCTTTGACTGAGAAATGGCAGACGCAACCACCTTTATAAGCTTTTTGTAGACAGGAAAGATGATGTGGCAGATCGTTTTTAAATCTGCACCTGCTTGGTCATCGCAAGCATCACCATTTATAACCCCGTATTTTAATAAGGGGATGGTCCATATAATACAATCATCCCACCGATGTTGACGCCTGTATGTGGGTTTCTAACCAAATTTATCTCATTTGGTAATTTTAGCCCAAAACTTTTGCCCTGTTTTGCACCATATTTCCTCATTTTAGCTTTAATATGGCAAATATGGGCTGGATTCATTATACTTCAAAACAGTTTTCCTACCACATCCCCCATGTCAAAAAGATATCTATGCCACCCCTGTCAATCGACACACACCTACACGACACACACTTAACATGCCTAAGCAACATCTATCACGAGTTGAAATACTCCCCCCTACGCCATACATGAGTTTGTACAGTCACATTTCCCTAATATGAAATTAAGTTCGGCAGAGGTAGGGCTCGGACACACGCCGATATCACGGATACAGTATCGGCTCCTTCCATCGCCTTTGACCGCTCGGCTACCTGACTTATTGGTACGTGGTAGCCATCTTGAAATTTGAACAATAATCGCAACTTCAACATACCACGTGACAAGCAAAGACAGAAAACGTACCATATTTTGGAATTTTATCTGCTTAAAAATATTAATGTGTACTATATCGCTAAATTGTTGATAATTGGTGTTCTACATACATGAATACGACAATACATGGGCCTATTATACATGCACAACACATTATCGATTTTGACTCTCCGGATTGCCCGGGCGGACTGCACGTGGCTATGTAGATCAGTATATGGAGCCAACCATTTTTCTTGTATAGACGTTCTGGGTTTTTCCATTTATATAAAAAAATTCACATTAGACCCCAAAGTTTATTTCAGAAAATAAAAGACTAGATTACCATGGGAACGAAACAATAATCTTTGGCGAGGTCGAATGTATTTTTTTACATAGAAATTTCACCATCTTTTCAGTCTTCATTTTCTCTAAAAAGATTTTGGCGTATATAAAATGAAAATGAAATTCTCTGTCTCCTAAACCACATAAACTGTAGCACGCTTGGTCCGTATCACGAATCGTTATATATGATGTACAGTTAATATTCATATATTCTTTCAAAAAGGTAATCTGGCTTCCTTAGCATGCTTAGAATGTGCAATAAATTAGCATTAAAATGTCCGTATTCTAACAACCGTCTAGAAACACTTGGAATTTGGCGCAGAGAGGAGTGGAGTTGAAATTAGCTCAACTTTTCAGACATGTCAGGTCGAAGACGCAACGATCGACGCGACCCCGCATTACATGGTATATCGGCGCGAATAGGCATGCTCATCGGCGAACTTTGAAAAAACTCCTTTTTGCATCTCAAAGTTGTTGTTTGGTTTTTTAGTGGGGGGGGTGGGGCAACCACGGAAGTAAGATGACGGGGAAATGAAATAGATCAAATCGCATAGGTTAATGAAAATATACCTCTTCTGGATGAGCCTCTGAACCCTTCATCGCTACTATATAGATCAACGTGTGTTTGGAGCAAGCCAAAATACAAGAAGAAAGGTTTCCTGTGAGGGGGAGGTGGCTCTTGAGAAGCTCTGATGAAGCTTACAGCGTCATCTCTGAACGTTTCACTCAGGCCGTAATGTGAATATGGTTGTTCAATAATGGTGGCGTTGTTGTATAGAATGCATCCTTTCCAATCGGGTTTCTCTCGATGCCACTATTAATAAAAACAAAAATGAGGAAAAAGGTCTGGTTATGCATGATAAAAGTCGAATTAAAGAAACTAGTTGAAATTTATGAACGCAGCCGCAAAACAGCGTGCCCTATGGTTGGTGTTTCACCTTCAAACAAACAAACAAACAAACAAACAAACAAACAAACAAACAAACAAACCGTCCGCCAACTTCTGCTATTCATTTTCTCAGATGAAGACATCAGATTAATCAACCTACACGCTACTCACTAATCATGGGCCATGGGGAGTTTGATTGACATGATTGTCAGATGCGAACTATTTCTTTATTTCTGACCGTTATTATAGCGTGACCTTCATTATAGCGTATACAAACAAATCTTTTGGATATAAAATGACAGGCTACAATGCCAACTAGATATGATGCGGTCTTGTAGGACCACGAAGTCCAGCCGTGAACTTGAAATGATCTCTGATGACCTTGAAATGACTTTCGACAAACTTGACTTTTCAGGTAGGCACTAGATTTAACAACAATCTAGCTAATAAAATAAATTGACCTTGGTTGACCTCTGATGATCTTGAAATGACCTCCATCAAGTTTGAATCATATCAACAGCACATACTAATTTTCATTTAAATTGGACAAACTTTTATCCATTTTGACCTTTGGTTGACCCTTTTGTGACCTTGAAATGACTTAAATCATATTTTGAATCATATAAGGATCACACATTATAATATGATTTTCATTCGAATTGGACAAACTTTAGAATTTTACCCCTTTTGACCCAAAACAGACCCCTCCCCATGTTTATGACAAATCTGATTATAACCCAATATGGAACTAATGCTAGAGCCATTTTAGCCTTATTCTGATGATCACAGAACTTAATAAATATGCATCAAATAGTAAATTTTAAGCCGATTTTCAGTAATCAACCCTATTTGACTCCTGCATGACCTTGGACTCAAAATCTGTGTTTACCCCATAGACACCAGCTAATGTCAATGCTTATGTATCAGTCGCATCTCTGTATCATGTAATCTGTAGGAAAAGAAGCATTTTGAAGGTATTTGGTTATGTGCCGGAAATATCCCTTAATGAACTTTTACTCCAAATCTATGTTTACACCATAGGCCCCGGCTATAGTCAAGGTCAATGCCCAAATTACTGTACCATGTAATCTGTAGGAGAAGCATTTTTGGTAAAAATCACATTTTTAGCCAAAATTACTAATCCGTGACGTTTGACCCCAAATGGGTCATGTCGAATGTACAAGCTTGGGCAGTGGAGCTTTTGCCCAAGTTTGATACAAAATTGGATCGTTTGAGCCCATATTTATTGGTCGAGCTATGAGTTTTAAAATATTGTACGAGTCATAGTCGAGTTCAATATTTTAAAACTCATAGCGAGACCAATAAATATTGGGCGTAAAGCATCCAATTTTATCATTTTTATATGTTGGATCCAATAGTTTCACACATCTTGATTCATCAAGACATAATAATAATGGTTATAATCGGTCAAATAATGAAGGCTCTATGACCTAGAAAAATGTTGACAGAAAAAAGAAGAAGCAGAAACTGCTGAAATACAAGAGTCCAACCATAGTTTGGCTGGACTAAGAACAAGGCAGTTCATTTAATTATAAGCCATTCAATTGGTGTTTAGGTTAAAGGTGTCGGGTCCGAATTTATGACACGGATGTTTCTACCTTGTTCTACCTTATATTTTCAGAATTGGTACTTTGGTGGGTGAACCATCGGACAAACATTATTATTATTATCATTATTATTATTATTATTATTATTATTATTATTATTATTATTATGATCATTATCATTATTATTATTATTATTATTATTATTATTATTATTATTATTATTATTATTATTATTATTTCAAACGATGAATGGTACCTCTTCTTCGTCACACCTTCCAGAATTGGTGATCGGCACATTGGTGCCAACGTAATCAAACCCATGGTTATACGGCAGATGTTCCCCATCGTTGTGATTGCGAGCATTGGTACCTGTAAAGGCAATATAAGAGGTTAATAAGCTAACCTGCAAATGGTCACATCAATGGATTAGGAATTATTTGATGGTGTAGACTACAGAAGATGAAAGGAACATCTTCTCTGTGTAGACACCCAGCAAACACAAAACGTTTTTGACATCATTCGTAAAAGGTAATAAAAGGTTGTCAGAAAACGTTTAAATGTCGGGTTATATAAAGAGTATAAAACGTTTTCATAACTTTAAAAAACATTTTTGATAAACAAAAATGTTTTAAAGAAATCGTTTAAATTAAGGGTTATATAAAGGGTATGAAAACGTTTTAATAACATTCAAAAAACATTCTTGAAAACTTGATACAAAACCTTCTAAGCAACATCTATCACATTCTATTTTGGGGTTGAAAAAATATTTTGCGAAAAATGTTTGCCCAAAATATTTTCAAGAACGTTTTAAAAACGTTTTCATGACCTTTATATAACCCGACATTTAAATGTTATTAAAAGGTTTTGAAAAAACATTTTTCTGTGTTTTCTGGGTTCAAATATTTTATTATTATTTAAAACGTTTTTGTGTTTGCTGGGCACTGTGTATTCCGGTAGCGTTGCAGTGACCTCTAGGGTGGTTATCGCCGTTCTACATGTAGCCACCATTTTCACGCGAGTGAGTTGATGATAATAATAGGCCCTATTGACCACGAAGATTTCCTCGTGATAAATAAAATGAGATGGTTCACATCGCACAACGACATCGCCCGGTTAATAATTACATTATAAAACCAGAGACACTGAAATGAATACATGGGATCGATACACGTAAATGTGCTATGCACGATTGATATTCAGACGATAAATCTTTGGATACCGGGGTACAAAATTATGAATATCTCCCGTTCAACAGATATTATCGTCGTTAGCTAGCGTCTCAGTGAGAAACTAGCGTGCGTCTTGAGCTGAAAAAGTGACCAAAATTCAGATTTTAAATAGCGCGGCGTAGACCCTCGTGGAGGTAGTCTCGGGCCAGACCTGAGTCTTAGCTAGCCACCTGTCTGGCCGACATTTTAGACGGCCAGTTTGTTCCTGGGACGGGCAAAATTAATGCATTTGACAAATGCTATATTATAAATTGCATGTTTTGAGAAGCTAATTGCCCTTTTTAGTAGACCCAATTTGTAGAACAAGGCCATATCAGCACATATTTGAACTCTTTGAACCCCCAATGGGCTATAGATGTCTGGTAAATCTTTTAAAGGTCAAACTAGGACAGGCAATTTTATTCAAATGGCGGGCAACCCTCAATTTCTAGCTAAGACCCTGCGGCTGTATGTGGCTATCACGAACATACAGGATCGACGAGTGTAAGACCGACTGACACAAACCGGCTGTGTAGGAGACTATCGTAGAGGCAGTCTAAAAGCAGATGACAGTGGCGTATGTATGCTCGCTGACCGTACAGAGGTCAGTCACAAGCTAATGTCATTAGCTTTAGTCGGATGTCCTTTAGCCCATTATCCGTTTAAAAACTATTAAACAGTTGGGAACACAATGGCCATGCGTGGCTGTGGATTCAACCTACCATGGCATTTTCTGCCATGAAGATATCGGAGCGATGACACTGTGCATCGTCATCATCACTATATCTTCGTGTCAAAAATCGCCGTGATAGTACCGCGAATCCTCTTGTTTTTCAACAGCTACGCATGGCGATTTTGTTCGAGATAGGCCGAGCGACTCAGGCTAAGCATACCATGACTATCATATGAGATACGACAGAGTTTCTATATTCTACACATTATTACGATTTGTGCATGCTCTAGTACCCCATATGATGTTGCTATTACAAGAAAAATCGATTTGTTTTTAGGTATGTTTTACTGCATTTTGTCCGTCAAGATTTTAAATCGCCCGTAAAAAGTGTGATATATTTAAGGTTAGCCATAGGTTTTGCATGCACTTGATTTCAGAGGGGCGTAAGTTTATAACAGAAACAGCCATGCAGAAAACGAACAAGCGTACCGGGACGTTTAAGCCTACATTAATAATTATAATAGAATATCGATCCACTGTCAAGACATGAAACTCAAGCCGTTTTTGGCAATTTTCATGAGGATTTTATAAATTTTAAAATCGATTGGGGCATTTGGGGCACAGTGTCATCGCCCCGATATCTTGATGGCAGAAATCGCCATGGTAGGTTGAATTCACCGCCACGCATGGCCATTTTGTATCGACCTGTTTAATAGTTTTGAGTCGCATAATGGGCCGAAGGACATCTGACTAAGGCTACTGACTATAGCCCAGATTAGCTCGGTGACTGACCTCGCTGTGTGTCGAGTCGAACATGGTACACCATAGGTCATATGCTTTTAGATTACCTACACGATTGGCCTATACACTGCGCTATATAATTCGGCACATATAAATCCGAATTATTGTCAGTTTTTGACTCAAGACGCAAGCTACTCTCTCAAGACGCAAGCTAACGACTATTTAGTAGAAGACCGTAGTGTAGAGTTCGTGACCAACTCATAGAACAAAGATTTGAGAGTTATTTTGGGATCTTTGATTGATTCTGAATCAATTTAGCTTGGGCTCACCTCCTGAAACTTTCGGACATTCCGGGGAGGGGTCAATCAAGGTTACATGGGGGTCAAATTTTCAGAATGCTCCAATTATGTCAAGTAATATATCAAATTACTCGTGTGGTCATGAGGATTCCATAAATGTATAGTTTGTTATGTGTCAGACCTTTCAAGAGGGCGCTATGACGAAAAATGTTCATAGGTCAACGACCTTTTGAATTCTGACCATATTAAACAAAGTCCGATTTGGGTGATATTGGTGTCTAATTATATGTTTTCTTCCATGAGAAATACAACTAAGCAAATTAAAAAAACTATACAAGGAACCGATGACACTCTTTTGCAACATGGCTGCCAACAGCATCCATATTGTAATTAGGAGGTCATCGGTTCCTTGTACAGTTTTTTAAGTTGCGTAGTTGTATTTCTCATGTAAGAAAACATATAATTAGACACCAAAATCACCCAAATCGATGACAATTATAATTCACGCGCAAACAACGGTGCTTAGATAAACGCGATGAAAGGGTAATGCAAAACAATACCAAACAAAAGGAGCTACAGGGTGAGTCAAAAAAAGTGCAATAGAGAAAATAATCCATTTTTATTTAAGAACCGAGTTGAACCTTTCAGGTTTTAAAACATTTTATATAATAGTGCTGCATAATGGTGAACCATAGTAAAACAATTGTTAAATTTGTGTGAAAAGTGTGAAATTTGGCTCCGATGTAGTATTCAGTCTGGTGAACAATTCCAGGGGGAGGGCCAACAATATTTTGTCCAATATGGCCGCCATAGAGGTCATCAAACTTTATACAGGGAAAAAAATTCAAAGTTTGTCAAATTGAGTTTTAAACCATGCCAACTTGTTCCCCTGGTCACAAGGATCCAGAAAAAGTATAGTGTTACCTATCTGTGATGTACAGTTCTCAAGTTATAAGCAAAACGGTCAAAGGTCAAGATCAAATTTCCCAATCATAGTGCATTGTAGAAATGCCTTTAAGGCTTCTCTGGTTGGATATATTGGGAATTTAAAAAAGTGGAGTTGGAGTCGAGTGAGGTATGAAGGACTTAAAGTAATGTTAGAAAGTTTGTTTGAATAGAAAAAAAATAACGCAAAAATCAACCTTATTTAAGTTAAAGTCAGTTTCAGAGCTGGTGCCTTTAATTACCGTCCATTGTGTGCTCTCATTCAAAATACATGGTACCTCGTGGACAAATAACGAAATTGGGTATCGCAGCAAAAGGACTCATAAAAATTAAACGGTAGTCGCGATTCACTTCATATTTTCACAGAAGGTGACTATTGAGTGTGGCATTTATAGAATTTTTCAATAATGGGAAAGTTCAACTTGGTATTTGCATAAATTTTGATTCTTTGCTCTATTGGACTTTTTTTACTCACCCTGTATTAGGCCAAGTAAAAAATAAAACATGTTTCACGTCCGGGTTTTCGAAAAAAAGGAGGAAGAGGGGCTTTTTATTTTCTATTTTTATCGCAAAATTGGTGTAAATACCCATACTTAGAGCTGTTTTAGCGTATACAATAATGCCTGGAAAGGGAGGAGGCCCTTTTTATTTCTTGTTCTGAGAGTTACACCCCCTCTAATGATCACAAAACCTTCCTAAAATGTTTCTTGTATCTTAACAAGGCCATAGAAAGCATCCCAACTTCCTAGACATATTTTTTGAAAAGTTATACCTGAATTTCAAAAAATAAACAGATATTTGAGGAAACCTCAAAAATGGAAGCGGGAGGGGACGTGAAACATGTTTATTTTTTTATTTGGCCTTATGATACATCGCCTTCATACATCTTTGTAAGGATTCGCATGAAGGGGTGAGCGTACCTCATTTCAAAGAGAAAGCGCAAATATTTCACCTGAATGAATCGAAATGCCCATGCTTCATATCTACATACCCAAATGCCATTTGCCGATCATGCCGGTCACATATCCTTCATCCTTCAAGGCCTCTGGAATAGTTATTTCTGCACGAGGCAAACCCTCCCTATTGTATTCACTGAAAACTCTGCGTGTACCAATAATGGCCATTCGTTGTGGTAATCTTCCTGAAATGTAAAAAACAATATCGTCAACATTTTGCTACCAATTACAAACCTTGAATATTAAACCTTGAACAAAACAAAAACATCCTCAATTGGAAAAATGAGATAGGGTGTGTGCGGGGAGGGAACGGGAGTTGTCTACATCGTACGGTGGCATAAAATCCCGGGCATAAAATATCAGGTATTCTCGCTGGAAATCGGTATGATAGGTAATACTTCCTCACTGCCTTCTATTGAAGCATAGCATGAGCCCACGTGAGCATGGTGAGGGGTCTCGATTTGGATTAGGTAGGGACAGAGGATGATTTAAGGAAGCCTCATCATGCACTGCAAACGTGTTATCAGCAGAGTTTCAACTGCCACTTTACTTTTCAAATCCCATTGAATTCTGTGCAAAAGATGTTGTTTAAGAATTGTGCGTGTGTCATTATTACTTAGTCGATTTCAGATCTAAAGTGATGTATGCATGAAGGATAATTCACACCTTCTGTAGGTAACATAAAATGTGAATTCGACCAGCATTGTGAATGCGTTTTTATTGTAAATATATCAGTCCAAATTCAAATTTAATCATGTTCGTCAATGCTATGTGCGCGCAGTGGTGTCATGTTCACTCACACAGCTGTGCTAACCGCAAGTCAACACAGTGGCGTGGTGGGAAGTGCTTAAATCATCCTCTGAGGTAGGGACATATGGCTGGGATTCCAAAACATATCCCAAAAATATACACAATTGATGGTAAAGGTGGGATCATGTGAGATCAGGGGTCCATTTATAACATTATCATACAAAATAGATTAGCAATTCTTTGACATAAAATGTTAGTTTTACTGTCAGATATATCCCCTTTATTTTTGAGCCGAACAACTACGGCAAAGCAAAGTAAATTGGAATTTACTACCAGCGCGTATGTCGCCAATACGTACCACTCCTTCGGTCATGTTATGGTACGACCCTTTGTTGTGTAGATCACCGTCCTGCACGCCGTGTGTACTGTGTGTTATGAACATCGTGTATGCGTTCGACTAATAATTCCATCGTAATAATAAGACGCCGGTTCCGGCGCTTTATTCAAAATCTCGGATTTTGACAAAACTACAGCACCTAGAGTCTTGAATTTTGCAGGGTATATTGAACTGAATTAAAAAAAATCAGTGAGGGCGTCCTCCTCAGCAAATGTTATAATATGGCTTTAACGAAGCTTCGCAAGTCTCGAAATTGTCCCTTCGTAACTTACAACGAGTCGTAAATTCCATTTCACTAAACTTAATTACAAATGGTACCCTTCGTAAGTAATATGGATTTACTACAAGGACCCTTCGTGAAGATATGTCTACATAGCCGCTTTCGTCAAACGTTTGACAAACATTTAGCGATCACAATCGTTTGCCACACGTTTACAGGCGTTTACGAAAATGTTTGACAAACGTTTGTGATCGGCAATTGTTTGCCAAGCGTTTGGTGTGGAACTGCTGCGCAATTTGTACTTGCCGAGCGCACCACGCTCTTTATCAATATTTTATTAACATTCACCAAACATACTGGTATAGTTAATATTAAAATGTACAAATGTTTACAATTAAAGTTGTAATATTAAAGTTACAAGAACAAATGTTTATAATTACAAAAGAAATATATCGTCCGTATTCCATAGTGGCCTATAGTGGGGCGCCGCGAATAAACAACTTTTCGAGAAAATCGGGTTTGAAGAAATGCCAATTTAAAATCTAGTTGTGTAAATCAGACATTCATTATATTTTGTAAATGATGTGAAATTTCTGTAGTAAACTAAATAGATTTTATTGTTATATATTTTTCAAAAGAAATAAATACATACTATTGCTGGCAAACTGACAATAAAACTATACGTCACTATGGAAAACGAACAAAACGCAATACCCTAACCTTACGTTAACCGTACGCCACCTCGGTCGCCGTGTAATCCCTATGGCGTTACTTTTCGTCGTTCGTATTCCATAGTGGCGTATAGGTCCGATACGCGTACGCCACTATGACATACGATGTTTTTCATTTTTGCCGATATTTCATAATTATAAAATGTGTATAAAAAGTGGCGCATGGTCGATACGCCACTATGGAATACAAAAAACGTCAATTTGTAGCTATCCGCCACATTTAATTAATTAATTACTAATTAATTAGCTAATTATGACTGATGAGACTTAGAAAAATGAAAGAGAACATCATTAAAAACATGTGTGCCAATTTTCAAAAAAATGACCAAAAATCACTATACGCCACTATGGAATACAGCCGACGAACTAGTCTTAATATTAAACAATATTAATAAAGGTGCCCAGGTCCACGGTCCATTGAGCCCTGGAATGAAAATATAACAGGGGTCGCTGGGGGTCGCTGCTGTAAGCCCATAAGGGGCACTTCGTTGTTATGTTCGTACGTGAATCAAAAACTGACTTGACGAACTTGGTTATTAAAGGAATACTGTCGAAGTCACTTGCACTTTATGCGTCGCGTTTTTAACACGTGTGACGCAAAGCATACAGATTTGGTTTATACTTCCAGGTTGAAGCAGTATAGTATTGGGTAAACAGCTATTGCATGATTTAGGGGGAATGAGGTTTTTAGGCTTCACTCACATTCATGCCCTATATCATTGTATATTGAATTGAAAATTTTAGGACCATGCATCAACAGTCAAAGTCCCCGTGTATTGAATGGTGTGAATTCTCGCATATTCATGAGGGCCGATTGTTCGACCGTGCCGTGTCTAACAATCACGCCAGCGCTGCGTGCCTTCACGTATACACGATAGAGCGTTGCGTGCTTTCGCGATTACGCGA
Organism: Amphiura filiformis; assembly: GCF_039555335.1. NCBI lineage: Eukaryota > Metazoa > Echinodermata > Ophiuroidea > Amphilepidida > Amphiuridae > Amphiura > Amphiura filiformis. The sequence continues at coordinate 76,145,283 of NC_092633.1, forward strand.
TAGACCCTGAAAATACGCGGAAATTGCGTAGCAGTCTCGTCTGTCGCATTTCATGGAACAATCTGCCCTTATTATCGGGTGATGCTGAGACTTTGCCTGATTGTACGGGCTCTGTTTTCTTTCTCCTCTGTGATCCGCCCACACAAATCCCGAGCTGTGATTGGTCGAGATTGCATCTTTTCACATTTCTATTGTTCCCGATGACTGACTCGGAAATAGCCGTTTGTGAAAGGAATCTGAATCCGAAATCGTGAATTCGGAATTAATCGTAATTCCGAATGTATCTGAATTTCCCAAACAAGAATATCCTACAAAAAGTATGGACCCCCATCAACATTCTGCACTGTTACACGCCAGAAGGCTTTTGCAAAGCGTACGCGGTAATTAAGACATGCGTTTGACATGCGTTCACACACAGCACGCACTTTGTGGGTGAAACCTATGGGTGGACAAACGAGAACCTAGACCAATGACTTTGACTCGCGTAGTGAAGCCGACACTGCTTAGCAACGAATTTGACAAGGACGCATACCCGGACGCAAACAAGCAGACATGTTTGCGTCTATGGAACATGTTGCATTTGACGCGACGATAACGGCGCAGTAATCACGCAAACGAGCGCGTCAAACATGTATGCGATATTTCTCCGCGCCTAGTAACCCCGTCAATCCGTCAATATCACCTTGGATACGGGGCTTCACCTCCCGCTGTGGTAAAGGATGGGCAGTAATAGGTCTAGGTGGTATGTCTATGGGTGGAACCATAGACATACCATTGGAACCTCATTTTGAGATGACCGTGTGATTGGCGAATAGATTTCAGTGACCCCAGTGCTTCTATAGGTTGCGTCATAGGTTGTGCCGCGCATGCAGATAAGCGTCGCAAAAAGAAACAACGTTTAGAGTAAACAGCCACGTTAAGAATTATGAGAAACAAACATTTGGCTATCAGAGAATTTAAATAAATCGATAGTCTAAGTCTACACCCAAGAAAATAGATAACATTATACATCTGATATTACATCATTATGCAGTTACGTCCACGGCAAATTCACCGTGACCATTCCAGCCATAAACCCGAAGATTGAAGATTAAACCGATATATGCAGTACTAAACCATTATATAGTAATCTATTGTCCAATGCAAATTTATTACCACCTGATAATATTAATCCAATGAGCGACCGAATTGTCTGCTACGGACAACTAATCCAATCGATAATGATGCTATTGACATGTACGAGCGGAGCTCCACTGACCGAGTTTTAGGGTATTATTCACTGGTTTGCAGCTGTTTGCTGTCATTTACTCATCAAGGCGGACCACCGTTATTATAAGGACTATGCCAATTATTTAAAGATTGACATGTAGAGAATAAGCCATACTTGATTGACAGAAAGTACTAGATTTGTACCTATGACGGTTTTATGACACCAATCTTCCAAATACGACCAAGCTATGGCTGCCCGGTGAAGCAAAATGTGCATTGGAATAACACGGCGAGTTTGGATAGATGGTAGGATTTCTTTATAATAAAAATGTACCGGGTTGAAGATTCAGATATTTGGAAAAGAATAAGTACCGTAATTGAAACATAGAGCAAGTACTAAAATCATAGCTTTTATACTTTTTGATATATGATGCTAACTAGTTCATCTACTGCGCTACCAGTAGGGTTGAATTGCCTATTGTGAGTGCCCCTGTGTTGTGTGCATTCATGTAGTTAACAATAACTGCATGAAGTTGGTTTTATCATTAAATACAAATACGCGTATTAATTTTATGTGAGTTGGTTTTCAAAAACCACATCATGTCGAAACCTTTCCGTAATGTAAAAAAGTGTTGTGAGAAATAAGCATATGGTCATTTATGGGGATAGCGACCCTGCCCCTGTTGAAAAGTAAACACGAAGTTCACGAACCTTTATATCTGGCAAGATAGATATGACCAGTATGTGATGCGTCTAAAGTCACGTCACCGTTCGCGAAATCGAGATAGCCCCAACGATAGACCAGTCACCAGTATCGGGAAATTAACTATTTTACATACAGAACTTTAGTGTAGTTTAAAGCAATATTGCATACGTAAATATAATTCAAGATTACACTTAAATAAATCTTTTATGTATATGTGTTAATTTAAAAATATCAAATCATAGAAAGGTAAATTGCGATTTTCTAGAAATGCGTGTTTTTCGAGATAGACCAGTATGTGATGCGTCCGACGAAATAAAAGTGTAACGGTAAATCGTGAAACTCGCTATATGACCATACGGCAAATTAGTGTCTATATATAACAAATGTCTAAGTAGCTATTACTTCTGACATTTCTCTTTGATGAATAATTTTCACAATACCGAGTTTTTTGCCTCAACATCTAACCAGATAATTATACTTAATAGAGAGTTTGCGAAATGTGGCTAAAAAGCACAAACTTGAACGTCTACAGGATTATACGATCTATCAAAAACCGACACAAAAGCCTCTAAAAGTCGAAGTGAACGCGAAAAGCTATAGTGAGCAGTAAATTATGCAAAGAAATATATCAATTTAAGAACAATATTTTCTATTTCCTCGTGCAGTACAAAATAAACAAGTTAAGGTAATCCAGCACCTCCTGGGAGATATTGAAGGGATGCGGCAGCCAAACAAAGTTGTTTCGCTTGCCCAAGATGGCAATAGTTAGAGATGATGATGATGAAAGAGAATATGGAGACGGGATATGAAAGAAAACGAGGGGGGGGGGGGGGGGGAAAAGAAAGAATTGGTGTTTCATTACCCTTTGTAAAATCGTGTAAAATGAAAATATAAAGTAACAAAACTAACGTAAATCTTTTTAAAGATTTATTATTAAAATAATAATATTGAACAATAATATAGGCCTATATTATAAGAATATTAAATCAAAGCATAGCGAGTTTAAATATAATAATACGATAAGGATATCAGCGCCGGCTCCCGACATAATCCCTGTTCAGAAGACAATCGCCTGGTGAATCCACACATGTTTATTCAAACGAAGCGCCTAACGGTAGAATCGTTTGTCTTGAAGTGTGACCAGTATCCCACTTGACCAAACAAAAGGGAGCAGTCGCATACAAACAGGTGGTGAATGACGTGCATTCTCTAAATTCAGTAAATTTCCATCGTCAACCGTGTAATTGAATATTTTGAAATTTTAAAAGGCTTGAAATATCACAAACAAATAGTATGTTAATAAATAATATAAATACAAGCTAAAACCGTTGGGGTTCGATAATGAACCCCACAAAGCTAACCGAGTATATGGAAAATGCCATACGGCCGGGCGGTTTCACAAGCCGCCTGCATACAGATGCCCTTCTTTTGATCGCCCCTATGCCTTGAGTTGAAGTGACAAGACGGTATTGGGGCAGTAACCAATCAGACGTTTGCGTTGAAGTAAAATTGAGTAAGAAATCAAATCGATATGAAGTTACCGTTATAGTTGGTTGAGGTAAATTTAGTAAAGTGAGCGCGTTTCTTGTATTAGCGTTACAGCGCGTTACGGTGCGTGCAGGCCGTTTTTGGCACGGTGTCGTGCGGGCGCTCATGTCGGGATACCGTCTGCCCGCACAAGAGAAGATTACAATCATGGATCCGCATGCCAGGAGTTCGCATTGATCCTGTTTCATAGATAGCGAGAACCAATTAGAGCAAGCCATAGAAAAATCCAAATCATGCATTGTGTATAATGTGCACACCGCGTACTACTCGCAGTGCTTTCACACGCTTTCGCGTCGCGTAGGCTTGATTCATTTTTCGGGCTGGTTGATGCATTTTTAGTTTGGAAAGTTTTTTAAGCATCTTTATCTCAAGTTATTGGTGACATGTAGGCTATATCGTGTTGCATATCAGTGGATTGCTACTTTACAATGACACTACATTTGAAACAATCACCCTTTTCACGGCTGAGCACACGTCTTGTGGATGTAATGGGGTATCAAACAGAATGAGCCAAATCTTCACAATCTAGGATCTAATGCAATCCTCTAAGATGACAACGTTCGCCCCCACAGAGCCAGGGTAGTCAACGTCTACCTACAGAATATGGGAGTAGAGAGAATGGAATGGCCTGCCATCAGCCCATACCTAAACCCGATTGAACACTTGGGATCAGCTTGGTCGTGATGTGCGTACCAGAGTAGCCAAAGCAACCGCATTGAATGACCTGCGACGAAGACTGAATGGAATGCTATCCACAGCAACGTGTGACCATCGAGCTACGATGGTGTGACCAGCCTGGTGAGCAGCATGAGGAGGGTGTCTACAATGGTCTAGTTGTTGTGACTGCGTATGGTTTTTCCACTCGCTATTGACAATCGCTACATTCACAAGACGTGTACTCAGCCGTGGAAAAGGTGCCGGGAAAAGGTGATTGTTTCAAATGTGGTGTCATTGTAAAGGGGATTAAACAGGCCATAAATAATCTGAGATATAGATGCTTGAAAAAACTGTCCAAACTTTTGTTGAGGAGTTTATATTTGGTTCTATTTTTCCAATATTTTATTGGAAATTTATTTTATATTCCAATATATTATATATTGTTATAAAAACAGCAAATATCACGTGTTTTTTTCTCGTGTATGAAATAGAGTCTGCACAAAAAGTAACGCAGCTGTTACAAATACGCCTATAGCTTCAGAAATAATAACTGTTTTCAAAATATGTCACCATAAAAAGAATGACGATTTATTTACGCGTATTTTGATACCCGTAAATAATAATCTTCCTTCTCTCTATGTTAAAATATTGTGAAAACCATATATTAGTTCTGAAGCTATATGGGTATTTATAACAGCTGCGTTACTTTTTTGCAGACTTTAGGTTAATGAACGCGTATTACTAGTGCTCGACAAATTAGACAAAATAATGCACTTGCGCTGATGCGTCTAATGCAATCTCCCCTTCGGGGCACATGCATTAGACGCATCAACAATTCAGCGCGCGTGCATTATTTTGTCTAATTTATCTCTCAACCAGTAATACGCGTTCATTCAACTATAATTAGAGTCGGGTATGGCAACTGCCTGTTGGGACAGCAGTGATTTCCAATGCTTCGTACTTCACCTAGTCTGGTCACTTTTAAATCTAATCTGAAAACCCATTTGTTTCCAAACTATGTTTTTGATTTTTGATTAAGTTGAACATTTTTTGTAGCGTAAGATGTAGTGTAAGTTGTACTTTTAAGATCATTCGTTGTAAAGCGCTTTGTTCATACTTATGCTAAGGCTCTCTGTATATATTACGTTTCAATTAGTGGGTTTTTAGCGGGTTCGCCGTCGGACAAGTTTGGAACTGTCAAGCTTTCGTCAGGAGTAGCTCTGACTTCTTCAGAACAAAGTACCTAAGATTGAGACATGTAGACCGCCCCTTGTCTACTGATGACTCTGAAAAGAGTCGTTCACTGAAGACTGCCCCTTGTCAACAGAGAACAAGCAGATCTCGCCTATCTGCTAATATAAAGGTTTTGGTGGATCTGGAGAAGAGCCGTTCAGTGAAGACTTCACCTTGTCTACAGAAACAAGCAGATCTCGCCTATCTGCTGATTTTGTAAGTTTTGGTGGCTCTGAAAAGAGCCGTTTGCTGAAGACTGCCCCTTGTCAACAGAAACAAGCAGATCTCGTCTATCTGCTGTAAGTTTTGGTGGCTCTGAAAAGAGCCGTTTGCTGAAGACTGCCCCTTGTCAACAGAAACAAGCATGTTCTGCATTGTCGTATTTTAAAACACTGAAGACCAAAATCGACGTAATTAATGTCATCGAAACTGCGTATGTGTTTGTAATCACATTGATTTTGCTTTCGTAATGATGTAGTGAATGATGCCGGAATGGGTTCAATTTTATGGCAACCAGCGTTTTGTTATGTTCGAATACATTTATCACGCGTGCACGAGAACTTCACATGTTACCTGAGGTCAAAGAGGAGTGCCCTAATTGGCCTATTTACGAGCTCAACTTAGAAATAATAAAAATTCCTTTAAAAAAGGAATGTGGCGCCCAATGTGAACTTGGACGTGATATGGTGAATTCCATGGTGTGTAGATTTGGTATTATAATGATTTTTCTAGGGAAGAGTAGAAGATGATCAAATGCAAGAGAAATGTGTTTGATTGGGGAAGGTGTTCTGACAATCCAAATATAAACTTAGTCCACCTCAAATGACCTGTAACAATTTGTGATTGACATTACTTAATCACCTCGGATGACTTTGATCTGACATTCAACATTTTCGCGCTTACACCAATCATATCCATAACAATTTAACTCTTACAACTTCCTGTCAACTCTCTAATTTAAAACTCTAAATTTCTGTCTGTTTGCCTTTTCTGTCTTATACCATTTAGTACACTACAGTTTGTTACAATTATTAAGATAAGCAAACATTGCTGGGTAGATAACAGGATTTAGTTATTTACTTAATCCAATCATGGAAGTAGTAGCTAGTCAGTTTTGGTCTTCAGTGTTTTAAAATACAACAATGTAGAACATGTATAATTAATATGCCGTGTTGTTTGCATACAGTTTGCCGCCCAATTGTGCCCCATATTGCAACTTTGGCAATAACCGCTATATAGATTCTATGGTATAATTAGCAAACAAAAGCCATCAGTTTAAGAGGCCTCGTTAATTGATTAACTATGGACCACAAGAGTCTCATCCCAATGGCACAGTCCAATAACCTCAATTACATAATCATAGTGCAAAATTTGACCTCAAGTTGCAAAGTATGAGTTTGTGTATCCAAATTTTCAAAGGATGAATGTACAAATGGGAACTGTTCCCATGATAGATGAGCATGTTGTGGATCCTAGTGTATGGTCAAATGTCACCGTCTATCGGGTTCTAAGGCACACGGTAAACTGGTTGAACGCATACAAAGGTCAGGATTTATTTGGTGTTTTTACAAATCCTAATTTTGTATTTTAAACAAAGAATATACGCTCATCATTTTATCCCGTGCATATCAGAAAACAATAATAAAATAAAATCCAAGCAAATTGTGGTTTTATTTCTGAGCTGGGCATAATTTTAGCAAAACAATTGCGAAGTCAATCTAGCAAGAGTGAAATTAGAAGCTTTTCACAAAGTCATGCCTATATTGTGGCGCGCCTCCGTAAAGGGCGCCACAAAAACACAACTTGCTTGGTTTTGGTTTTGCTTTTATTACTGTTCACTAATATACATTGAATGAAACGTCACTAAAAACGTGAGTAAATCAACTTCGTTTTTACTTGGAATTGTTCAAAATGAACAAAATTCACAGTGCAAGTAAAGTAGTTCTATATCTGATATACAGCGGGAATTAACGCTTGAAATACGAAATTAATAAAATGCCTCTCCCAAAAACGCTTTAAGAGATGGCGCTATTACGATCGCAGAGTATGATCCAGCGGCGTGATTTGATGCGGCATTGATCCAAAAAAAAAAGCTGGTTTGTCGATCAAGGAGCCAGGAATTCCATCGATAAACATGGTTTCTTATTTAAAAAAAAAAAAAAAGGGGGGGGTGGTTGGTCTCTTATCCCTGGAAAATCTAGCGCGGTAGTTGCAATTGACATTTGTTGTGTTATTTAAAACATTTACCTTTAAAAAAAAATCCCGTGCCTATGATATGATTCGTTTGAAATACAAATAATAAAAACACGCAATAAACTGTGACTTTTGTGTGTCGCTAACATGTTAACAAGTTCAAATGCTCTTAAAACCTGATATCCGCGGCGACTTTCGGTTAAATCAATAACCAGGTATGCATTATTGACAGGGCTAGGTATTACAACCGACAGTTATGCATATGTCCACTTGGAAAACAATCCTTAAGAATTAAAATATGCAAACCTATATTCTAAATAAAATAATACTGCTCCAACAACCCCCCACAACATGAGTAACAATTCACCATCGAAGTGGTTACGTAATTCCCTTGGTTACCGGATCACGCTATTTTGGTATGCCTTCGAGTGCCATATACACCAATACGACTTCGCCATTACTGCGGTGTCCCCGATGTAAAACTGCGGTGTCCCGAGGTCCGGGGTTACATCCATTATTTATTGTGTGCTATAAAGAATTGTACCCGGGAATTGTACACAACAGTGATATTCAATACACAATCATGAGTATTGAATTACGAATTAAATATCCCGCTCTGGTACATCTGTGTGTCCGTCAATAGAGGGCCAAATACAGTAAACGCTTCTCGGATTGGTGTATACTTTACGTGGTGATTGTTTCGATCGTGGTTCACTACTCAAGGGCGTGATCTCGTTGACATAGTAACGTTACGTAACTTCGATACTGAATTCAGTATCGAAGTTACGTAATGTTACTATGTCAACGGGATCACGCGCTAGAGTAATGAACCACGATCGAAATGATCACCACATAAAGTATATGGCACTCGAAGGCATACCAAAGTAGCGTGATCCGGTAACCAAGAGAATTACGTAACCACTTCGATGCTGAATAGTAACCGACATGGTACGGATCTTTATTCCTTTTTATTTGAAACCAACCAACCATCCCAATGCAGTACGATTACATCTCTCTGACTTATAGCACTGGCTTCTAATTCTGAGCTGTACTCTGATACCTGTATGATGATCGCTGCTCGATCGAGAGGCGTCGCGGTGTTACATTTCTTAATCATTCTTTGCTTGCTATGCTAATGTGTTACATTATTGTTTCAAAAATTGTATCCAATCGGTTACATTTTAGCCCATCCAAACGGTTTTACATTTTAGTCCCGGGGTGGCACTTCAATATGTAATGGATAGGGTGAAGAGCTGTGTAGTATAAAGGGCATCCAGTGAGAGCAAGGGTCATCGGTCATTGCAAGGGCGAGAGCATGATTTTTGGCATTCGGTGAGACCAAAATGTACAAAAAATGGGGTCATTGGGTGAGAGAGTAGATCCGTTTGTGAGAGCCCAAGGAAGCCTCGAAAAGTGAATTTCTAGTTCTAAATGACTTCAAATGGCTTTGTTATTTCAAAAGAATTAACAAAATCAGTGATAGACGAGGCTCGTTGCTGTTCAGATGGAAATATACGGGTCTAGGTCTTTGGGTGACAGATCTAAAGGAAACTATGGGGTCTTTGGGTGACACAGCATGTCCTGGTAATGGGGTCTTTGGGTGAGAATGGTGGTGAAAAGGGGGTCTTAACTCTTAACGCAGCGAGCAGAATCTTGGTCAAAGTTACCTCCACATGTTCACACGAAAACCTGCACAGAATAAAGCTCGGGGTAACATGATCGCTGACCAAGATTCTGCTTTCTGCGGTCTTAACAGCCCTACATACGCGTCACCTCAAAAGTGGGAGTGCTCCCCCGGATTTCAGCACATGTCACATCAAATCTCCCATTTGGTTCCCCCATTCCTTTTTTAAAGGAATTTTCATTACCCTTACCATTATATTATTGGGGTGCATGCCATCCCGGTTCCAACGTCCATGACTTACCTGTCAGAAGACTTGCTCGACTTGGAGAACACAGTGACGAAGTCGAGTAAAAATTGGTGAACCGCTTTCCTTCCAGTGCCATATCATCAACGGGACCCCACTCTTGTGTAGGGTGTCCGAAAGAAGATAAATCTGCATATCCTACATCGTCACTGAGGAATATGATCACATTTGGTTTGGAAAATGGTTTTCCATTATTATTATTATTTGCGTCATCGGTGACAACTGCAGGCACATAAGCAACTATACAAAGGAGCACTGTCGCAATAATTTTATCTGGCGCCATGCTTTGCGAAAGTGGTTATAGGCAACTGTATGAAAGTGTATGCACGGTCAGTGTCAAATGCGATTCATATATATATAAGGTTTATCTATTTTTGTCGTCACGTGTGTTGTAGTTATTCCAAAACGTATGTAAAGTACGTTTGTTTGTTTCAAGATTGTGTGCAAAATTGTATTCCTGCACAGATGTTCCACACGCAAATCAACAGCAAAGACGAAATTACTTTAGTCTGGTGGCAGACCAACCCAGCTAACACAAAAACGTTTTAAACAAGTTATATGTTTTTTGGGTTTTGGTTTAGATAAAAACGTTTTAATAACATTAAAATGTCGGATTATAAAGGTCATGAAAACGTTTTAAAACGTTTTGTATGAAAACACACAACACTATTTTTAAAATGTTTTCAAAATATTATTGAAAACTATTTTTGCAAACATTTTTTGCGAAATATTTTGTCAACACTCAAATAACATTATGGTAAAATATTTGCAGTATGAAAACGTTTTATACCCTTTATACACCCTTTATATAACCCTGCATTTAAACGTTTTCTGACAACTTTTATAACCTTTTGCGAATGATGTCGAAAACGTTTTGTGTGTTTGCTGGGAAGTTAGATTGGTTTTGTCAGTTAATGTGTTTTTGTCTTGTGATGCTATCGGATCTTTCTTCCGCTTCTTCTGGCAACACGTGCGTGACTTGCCACGTTTGCCCTAGCTCTGTTATGCTTTGACCGATTTTGACCATTATTATGTTTCGATGGATCCAAGTTGTGATAATATGGGATCCAAAACATAATAATGATAAAATTGGATGCTTTATGCCCAATATTTATTTGTCTCGCTGAGTTGTAAAATATTGGACTCGACTACGTCTCGTCCAATCCGTCTCGTCCAATATTTTAAAACTCATAGCTCGACCAATAAATATGGGCTCAACCGATCCAATTTAATATCATACTTGGTCACAAACACCACTGACCATGTCCCCACATGTCATATGACATTGAACTCAATTTGACCTTTGACCTTCTCACAATGACAAAAATGTGATTTTTACTCTAAAATGCTTCTTCTTCCACAAATAAGATGTGATGGTGACATGCTTAGGTCATGTGACTTGACTTTGGTCGGTGTCTATAGGGTGTTCACAGATAGGTCATTAAGGGGGTCATTTACATTACATAGCAGAGTGTTGTCATTAGCACACATGCATTGCTACTAACCAGGGTCTTTGGGGTGTCTACAGTTTCGGGGTAAAAGGTCATTAGGGGGTCGTTTCCGGTCAAAAACCAAAAATCATCAAATATGCTCATTTTTTTATTATCTCAAAACGTAACCAGACCAGAGTGACATAAACTTATATATGCATTAGTGTTACCCGATGTATGCACAGTATTTTTTTTATTTTTTTGGTCAAAGGTCATTTAGACGTCATTTCCGGTTTTAAGCTAAATATCTTCAAGAATTTTTATCTCCATAACTAAGCATAGTAGATTTTTTTAATTTAAACTGTAACAATGCATTTTCTCGGTGTATATGAGGTTTTTTTTATATTGGGGTCAAAGGTCATTAAGGAGGTCAAAACTTCAAATTTGCAAAAAAAATGTTTAAAACTACGGAAAAGTAGCTGTATCTCAGCCTATGGAAGACGGATAAAGCCCCTACATGGTACAGTGATGCACTATTAATGGTGTGAGATGTCCATAAACTTTAAGACTGGCATTTCCGGCCCGGCTAGGTTAAGATCTGTAACCAGATCTAGTTGTATATTGCTCAACGGGTGGTAAAAATCAGATTACGAGGGGTGTAAAATTGTCACCCTGGGCAATTCGAGATATCCAAGGTCAAAGTTTTTACAGGAGTCATAATTAAAAACTTGTCTAATTTTGTCCAAACCTATGTCAAATTATTCCTCTCGTCATAAGGATTCAGAAAATATCAATTTAGATGAAAATGGTCTCAATTGATTCTTTCTGTACAAACAACTTTGATAATGAATAGTTTGAACCACCTAGAATGACTTGTTGCACAGGTAACACATAAAAAATATGTCATTGCCAATTGAGTCCTACTGATTGCCAATTGAGTCCCTGAAAGGTACCCAAAGTAAAGAGTCGTTACAGTTGGTTATAACTATTCTTTATTAGATTGAGATAACAGTGCGAGCAATTTTAGACCATTCTCATAAAGATTGAAGCATTTTATCCCTCTTTACACTAACTTTTTGGCTTAAAACTCGCGACACGATAAGTCGGAAGTGGGCAAAGATGTTTTAGTAAAGCTAGATCAGAATTAGTGCACATGTTCACGTAACCTCCTTCAACTCATTTGCATAGAATTGGATACCAGGATCGTATTCTGATTCGTTGAACTTCTAATTAGCATACTTTTGGATACCTCCAAATTTGGATTTACCTAATTAATTATTAATGCGATTACGTTTATGGCAAGCCAAGGGGTCCAAAAGCGTGGAACTGCTACGCGTAGCTTCTTTCTCGTTACGAGCAGCTGTTTGACCAATCAAAATAGTCAAATTTAATCACGTGGTTGGGTCGTTAGCTGCGCGTGGTATAGTGCTAGCTATCCTCTTTCACAATTATTATCTTGTAATTAATTTACGGAATTAGCATAGATAACGAGCGGGTAAGGAGGCCAAATCACAACACGTGTCAAGAGAACATGTTGCTAATGCCTGGCTAAAATGACACAAAGCATATTTATTTAGTGTTTCCAAGTTTACACCGTGTTTAATAGCAAGTAACTTTATACTCGGGCTGTATTAGCGGTGCAGGGGATATGAAGGGCAAACAACAACTACCGGTACTACTGATGTAAAGCGCTGTGTAAAGATATTGCAGGGAAAGCGATATCACATGGCACTGTGTAAATATGGAGAGAGTAAAATGGGTCATCATTTTTTCGGAACCGGGGGGGTTCCTAAATTTACAAAAAGTCGGCGTCAATAAAATTGCGGCCATCACTATTTCGGCATCAAAAATGTTATGACCCCAGACACACACCACCGATACACCTTACCCCTAGACAGGCTAAAATTGTATTGAAATCAGTCTTTTTGAATACAATAAACACACTATCTGTAGTCATCTTGTGATTCCCTACATTTTGTCATTATCAATTTATGACCCCCTCCCCCTATTTTTCTTTCCAAAAAAGTATGACCCCCTATGTTTGGGATCCCATTCCGAAGAAAATGATAGCCCCCTAAATATAGAACAATCATCATTCTGTTCAGATATTACTTTAATAGCACCTATACCATTTCTTGCTGATATACTACAGATATTTTCATTTACAAAAATTAACAACGTAATATTTGTGAGAGAGGATGTTTACATCAGCTCCACGTGTTTAAAACCGCGAATCTGATTGGTTAATAAGCTGCACGTAACGAGAAAGAAGCTACGCGTAGCAGTTCCACGCTTTTGGACCCCTTGGCTTGCCATATACGTTGGTTACATCATGACGTCATTAGAGCTTGTCCTGGTGATGACCCCATGTTGACAATGGCTAAATATGCTGTATTAGTTCTGGCAATAAGAGTTCTGGAAAGGGTCCGGCGACGGTCCACCATTTTTTTCTTCAGATTTTGAGGTCATTTAGTAGACTTGCTTACCAGTCGTTTTCATTATCCTAACTACAGTTTGCACATTGAAAAATGAACTTCGACGTACGTGATACGAAAAATTCTTGCCGTACCTTTTTTGATTCATTTTTCAGCCGGGACGGTTACGTTGGCAGCCACGCATCGGTATAATACGGATGACCATTTCTTGTGTATAATTATTAGAATTCTGTGGAAGTGGGTCACTATACATTTTCTGAATCCTTTCGATATTGGTGTGGGTTTAGAAATGCGTAGTTTTGAATTTGACCCCTGTATAAACTTTGACCTTCGAAATCTTGAATTGCCCAGGGATGACAATTTTACACTCCACATAATCTCCTTTTGTGCCACCTATCATAACACTATTTACAGAGTGACAGTCCGTCGCCATTCTCCCTAAAAATCACACTTAGCCATAACTGTGTCATTTTTGGGTCTTATAGTACTTTATTTCAATAAAATTCAATGTACTTTTTTTTTATATCGTAAACCCGCTTCAAAATTCACTTGATATGCTTCAAGAACAGACTGCTTAATATGCATTCTTATGCATGTATGGTTGAAAATACATGACAACATTTCTTCTTAAATGTGCTTTTTAAAAAAACAAAAAAAAAAGTTCTACATGTCAATGAATGGTCATCCGTAACACAGTGGATATACGCCAACAGGTGGATGTTTATGGTGTTTTTGTTGGTATTACCCATAATGATATTACAAGTGCGGTATTTTTTCCCGTAATTAACATTTACATCGCATACATCATGTACGTAAGTATTTGAGGTTAGATTCCACGGTGTTTATTGTCGTTATTATTTCCTCTTCCTTAACAAATTTATTAGAATTAAAATTCTACCAGGTTTCTAACAGGGTTCGAACCAACAATCTATGGATCCGAAGTCCAAAGACTATATACCACTGTGCTACGAGTCCTTCTGCCAGAAAGGCGTCTGTTAATCATACTTACTGATTAATATTACTATACATATTTAATGAATACGTACATAAGTTTCCTAACCCTAACATTATTAGGCGAGACACTACGTATACAGTTGCGTAAACGGGCCCCCTATTCAAATGTTAACTACGGTAAAATAATTTGCATTACAAGTAGGCAAGACGTAGCTCCGTGTTTGACTCAAATATAAACGGACCCAAAAATTATTTTGCAAATGTTAATTACGGAAAAAAATACCGCGACCCCGGGCAGTGGCGGCACCAGGAATGTGGGCAAAAATCAAAATAATTATTTGCCTAAAATTTGACATTTTGGCCTTAAACGTTTTTTTTTTTTTTTTTTTAATTTCTCAGTTTGTTTATTTCTAAAATTGTGTGGGGCAAGATTGAGGATCCACCCCTGGCGCCGCCACTGGAACCGTGAGGGGTCTTTTTTTTTTATACAGGGTGTATCAAAATAAAGTATACAGTTTCTAAAATGCTACTAGAGTAAAAGGTATGGGGTATTTGGTCAAAATGCTATATACAGGGTGTATCAAAATAAAGTATAGAGTTTGAAAATTAAAAAGTATGAGGTATTTGTTCAAAAAGATATAATTGACAGCTGAATCAACATCTTGTCCTCACATGACTGTAAAATCCATTTTTTGTGACCATTAATATGAACTCAGTGGCTGTTTTTGAGAGCAGTTGCGCGATGTCAATTAAAATCAAAGCAACATGAAAATCACGATTCTCTTCGTACAACTGCATTTTTACCCGGGGCTCACAAATATAGCCTTATTAATGGTCACACGCCAGTGATTTTACAGTTGGGGGAGGACAAGATGTTGATTCAGCTATCAACTAAATTATTTTGACCAAGTATCTCGTACTTTTTAATCTAGTGGCATTTTTCAAACTGCATACTTTATTTTGATACATCCTGCAGTTGACATCTGAATCAACGTCTTGTCCTCCCATAACTGTAAAATCACTAACGTGTGGCAATTTATACGGACTCAGTGGCTATTTTTGCGAGCCGAGTAAAAATGCAGTTGCGCGAAGTCAATTAAAATAAAAAAACCCATGAAAATCCCATATTTAACCACTTTCTTTACAGTACTTGACAATCTGAGTCTTCAACGTGGACACCGGGGCATGGCCACCATTCCGCTGTATGCAGATATCAGCTCTCCTCAACATGGCATTCACACCACGTGATGTCAACATGTGCATGTATCTGGAGCTCATCAAGGTCTGCAGGAGGACTTGAGAAAACCTTTGATTTCAGATAGCCCCACAAGAAGAAATCCAGGAGTCCAAGAGATCTTAGGGGCCATTCCACTTGGTGCTTCATCTCAAAGGCGTTCTGTCAATTACTGTAAAGAAAGTGGTTAAACTGCGATTTTCATGTTATTTTAATTGACAAAAATGACAACCGAATCCTTATTAATGGTCACACGCCAGTGATTTTACAGTTGGGTGGGGACAAGATGTTGATTAAGCTATCAAATAAATTATTTTGACCAAATACCTCATACTTTGTAATCTAGTGGCATTTTTCAAACTGTATACTTTATTTTGATACACCCTGTATGTTGGACATTCATAATGGCTTTCTGCATTGGGAATTTTTTCTTTCCCATGTACAGATTTCTCTAACGTATTAATTATCGGTATATACCGTATTTCATAGAATATAGGCGGCAGCGTTAACAAGATATGACATGTAAGATTAAAGGGTGTTTGGTGGATCGGATGACACATTGGCACGTCTGTGACCAATGCTTAATTTCGACAAAATCATATTTTTGTTATCTTTCCAGGAAAGGAACAGTTATATACATACATGATCAAATCTTGTTATTCTTAAAGCAAACATCTGAATGGAAAAATTTCCTGCTGAGATCTACTGAAATTTCAAATAAAGTTGCAACAATGTCTTGCTCTTCAAATCTTTTAGAAAGAAAACTAAATAATGCAAATAAAATATCCAACAAAGAACACTATTGTCATGTGCAGCATTTTGCTATAAAAATACAATCCAATAAATAAACAAAATCAACTGTCAATTCAGAAAAACGTGTGGATCCCGTGTAAAGTGTAGTCACTGGACAGTTTAACAGCAACTTATAAATATGAAAATAAAACGAAATATGTAACAATGACCCCAGTTACATACACCTCATAATGTCTTTTTGCGTGAGACGCAAATTACTTTTACGTCGAATATATTGCATTGGTTATTTGGACATCATAAGTATCAGGTGTGTCGGAACATTTTGACCAAATTTACTATATGTGAGGTTTATGGAACTGGGCCCACCTGTTACATGAGGATTTGCATTTGACCTTTGGAATTACATATTATAAAGTTTTTTCCGCATGTGACACACAATAGACCAACTAATCACTGGTATACCGATAACCCAGATGAAAGTACAATATAATATGTGATATGATCAAGCCAAATCAGTCGGGTATATTGATTTTCAGATATAGCCAAAGACGACAATTTCTTTTGTTACATATTGTTTTGGAAATACTTCAACTGTTCATATGTCTGGAACTAAATGTTCAATTTCAATGGGGGTTTCTGCAAAATGTAGCTTTGCAAATGCTTCATACAATAATGTAAAAAACTGAACATTGACTATACCCAACATCAGACTGATTTTGCTTGATGAAACCACATACGCAGACCTATTATATTATGAAAACCCGCGTGCCGTGCCGTGTTTTGAAGGCGATTATGAAATAGTCTATATATCTTTTTTTCCTTCAAAATTATGAGGTACACTTCCATGGAATGTGGAATGTTTTTTTCCTTCAATAGGTATAAAGATTGTAAAATAATGAGCCTCTATATTGTTTCTTGTCTTATTTGAACGCAGAAAGTAAGAACAGTTCGTGGTAGTTTTAATGTATGTGCTGTACTCTACATATTCGCCAAATCTTTGTTTTTCTTGGCTAAACATCAAAATGGGAATTTCCTTATTTATTTGATATCACCAGAGCTGTAGAGGGTTACCGAAATTTGAACTCAAGTTGTAAACACTGTATTTAATATTCTTCAAATCTTTTAGAAAGAAAACAACATAATGCAAATAACATCCGCCAAAGACGGATCTTGCAGCATCTTGATATTTACAAAATAAATAAAATCCAATAAATAAACGATGAATAAATAAACAAAATCAACTATCAAGTCAGAAAAAATAAACAGTTGTGTATATCCCGTGTAAAGTCAAGTACCGGTACACAAAAGAGTTTAACAGCAACTATGACAGTAAAATGAAATCCTTTTGAATCACCGACATAAAATTGCAAATAGCGATTATTCCAGTAATACCGATGGGTTCACAGTGTTGATAAAAATAACCTATATATAATGTTATTCGTTTGTAGTAACACACGTAGGAAACTAGGAATCATATATTTTGATGGCAACATGAGCATCAGGCTGGATAAAAGTGTTTCAATTTGATGGTTACTATGTTCATTTCACAAAAAGAAATGAGACTTACGATAGACCAACTAACTGATTGCAATGGCACCGGTACTGGCAATCCAGACGCAAGTACAATATTTTGCACACCTAATCAGACTAACATAATCCCAATATGTCAATCAGCGGGTTTTGTTTTGACGGCGATCCTTATTTACGAAATATCGAACTTTTATCCCCATCAAAAATCACACGAAACACTTCCAAGGAATGTTTTTTCCTTCAAAAAGATTAATAAATTGCGCACCTCTTTATTGTTTCATGTTTGACTGCAGAATAAGAACGGTCCTTCGTAAGTTTTTATGCAGCTCTACTATCCTTGCTTTCATCATCAAATGGAAGTGACGCAATACCCTCCTTTAGCGAGTAATTGGTGACGTCATCAAGTTTCCACCAAAAGGGAATTATAGGCACACAATTACAACTCGCAACACTTTTCAAAGAAAACTTCTTTGATCACCACTACATGCTGCACCTTTAAGTTCACCTCACAAATTCAGTATCAATATCCAAAGCTTGACGAATGCTATCATTCAATGCAACAAGTTCCACTGTTTCAGAGTCACTAACATGACCATGTACTTTAGGCGGCATGTCAGCGGGCAGTGACGCAAGACCCTCCCTCAGCGCGTAATTAAACTCACGACGTGTGATGGTGATAGGTTCTACGTCTTCACACGTATTAATGACGTCATCAAGTTTGCCGCCAAGAGCCTTCCTAACGTCTGCTAGAAGTAGCCAATTTCTGGGTCTGTAAGTAAATGGAACATTTGCAACATGACAAAAATACGCTATACGTTATAAGCATGACGATACAAATGTATACATACACCTTTGTTATAAAGAAATATCAAGAAGGTAGTGTCTGGAAACAATTTATTCTGCCTTATGAAATCAGTTTCATTTGCTACATACCTTTTCGTATTTCTAAGATGAACTTATTGACCTACGTATAACTGATACATTCCCTGCAAACAATAATCTAAGTATTTTCAATCAATATTCGTGCTAGAAATCTTTAATCTATGATTTAGGTATGTGGTAACCACTCCCAAGTCCCTTTCTTTAAAAAAACAAAACAAACTCAAGCCTGCGGTACAAAGATAGACGAGTTTTATGGGTCAAGTACCTCTCTTTTTCTCCTCCCCCCTTTTTTTTTCTTCTGTCTACATCACTATCTTAACTCAATAATTAGAACATACTTCAAAACATTATAATTACCCATTGTCACGGGCGAGTTGCAGATTATATGTTTGTAAATGTGGAGTTTCACAGAATTCAAACATGATATCATCATCAAGAGTACTTTCTTCACTTGGAGAGTCATCGTTGTGGATCTCACCAAACACACCAACACCATCATTGTCCGATTTACAATCTGCAGTGAAAAAAATAAGTACGTGAAAAGGATACGAACACAGATTGGGTGTGGCTGTGTTGTAATGATTATTTCATCAACAAGATAAATATTTGGTGCACACGCACCAATATGAACCTCGCGCCAATCGATCCGTGTTCAACGTATAAGTGACGTATATTTCATTGCTTAAGCATTGGAGAAATAGGTAACCTTAAAAAAAGGGACCCAAATTTTATGATTTTCTTATAACTATAATACTGTTAGGTGTACGACCCCCAGGTTTGTTTTATTGTATTCTTTTTTTTTCTCATTCATTTCATACCACCCAGAGGATAATACTAGAAACCATTGATCCACCAATAAAACTCTTGACATAACATGACACCCCTTGATGAACCATACCCCTTGACCATGTTGACCCGCCATGATACCCCTTGACTCACCTGCATGACCCACCATGACACCCATTGACCTACCCTTTGCTTTCCCTTTAAAGGGAATTTTATTAAACACCCCAACGGAAAGAATTTCTTTTTTTTAAATTCGCGATATAATACAAATTTTATACCAAATTATTCAAAATTGATATTTTTTGACATTTAACAGTCCTCGAAATGAACTTTATAACTACTTCTTTATGTAGCTGGGAGGAAAAGCCGTCCATCATTTGAAAATTGTGATCATCCGTATTGAAGATACGTATTTTCCCCCCAAATACCAAATTGGACCTCTGCGTCACTAGACGGGAGTTTTCCAACTTATGATTAAACATTATGGATTTGCAACTTGCATTGCGTCACAATTGGATGTTCGAACATTACGATGAGACACAACTGGATTATGCCTCTGCTTAGATACTTTCCAACACCCCAGGTGGGGTCAAACGAAAAGGAAAATCTAGTGTGTGCGCACTAGTGGACAGTTTAGTTGCTTTTAAGGAAGTGGTCTTGGATGCTTTGCTTGAATTGAAGTGAGTCTTGTTTGTTGCGTTAATGTTGCTGGTAGAGTGTTCCACTCTTATTGTTCTGGGGTAATAGGAGTACTTGAAGACGTCCTTGCTGACTTGTAGTTCTTGATACGAGTTTGGATAGCTACGTTTACAGTGCAACAGAGCATAAATGCCCAAAACTGCAATTTTGGACAGATTGACACGTAATTTAAAATCTAGATTAAAGTGAAAGATGTCACTTACAACATTTTTTGAGCAACCTCTGATCTTTAATTAGGTTGCAAAATTTGACACGTTTTCGTACATTTTCATATAATTAGCATAATAAAAAGAAATGTATGAAAACAATTAATTAATCGTCAAAAATTAGTATTTTAGTTACAAAATTCCAAACATTCTATACCAAATTTTTGCCATACACGCACAGGAGCTGTACTTTTAAAATCCGCGCCTAATCAATAATGAGTCTTTCACTCCATTGTTAAAGTACTGTGCTCCCTGCAGCATTATTGAGTGACCAGGTCCTTGAGTGTGATGGTTTTGTAGCAGATGACAGTGTTCATTCAAGCCTATCAAGGTCAGTTATTAGCCACTTGCTGAATGGCTGGGTATTATCAGCTAACAAAGAGATGCCTTATGCAGCTACCAATCACAGTAGAGGTTTGATAACATTTTGTTAAAAACCCAAAAGTGATACAAGGACAAAGCTATGCATGTTGGTACTTGATTGTTTGGATTCCTATATGTTTAACATCCCTTATGCGTTTTATGCGTAGTGGATATTGTTCATAAATTATATAGCTTTCAAATTTTGGGCATTTATGCTCTGTTGCACTGTAGTATGACTAATTTTATAATTATAATGCAACATTATCGTTTTTAATTTACGATACGTCATAATGAGAATTTCACAGACCTGCCAACCTACCGAAGTCAGAATGAGGGACATTGAGAGCAAAACCTTGTACATGTACATAAACCAGGTACCGAAAAATTCCAAGACTTGAGGTGTGCAATACTTTCAGAATTCAGAGAAGGGTTTGCAGGTCTGAATTTATCACAATACACTAAAGAGAATGGTATAACAAATTTCAAAGTGACATTTTCATCATTTTCTGCTGTTCTTACATTTAAATTTGCCATCACTGAAATTTTCAGAAAACAGGACTGTCCCTCATTTTCACTTTGGTAAACCCCAAATGAGGGACAGTCCCTCAAAATGAGGGACAGTTGGAAGGTCTGATTTCAATGCGTCATAAATGGATTTTGCAACTTGGGTATACGGTGCACGTCATAAGTGTATTTTATAACTTACGACGGACATACCAGTATTTGACAACTTACGATGGGTATAGAATATTCAAGTTACTGTAAGGTTGCCGTTCTGGAAGAAGAACTGAGTCTGATAGCCGTATAAACAGCTATACAAACGCGTAATATGTATAAGCTGTATCAAAATGACTGATACCCATGCATAACTTACCTATGGATGAGGCAATAGAGCTACGGAATCGCCACTCCGTATCTTGCAAAGTATCAACGCAATCTGGGTATTCCTCTTTGTCCAATTCCCATTCACCATTGACATCGCGTAAATAACCTATGGAAACAAGCATGGTGGAGATGTGCTGGATTTGTGGGAAATACGTTGTGTTGTGTACTAGTCCAACTTTCACATCATATTGAATTTATGGCGCGTTATTCTGATTTATAATCTTTTTTCAGCTGCTTTATTTGTGTTTCACACATTTGCTGTAACATTAGGGTAGTACCATAAAAAGTTTCACGAGTTATTATATGGTTGCACAAGATGGGGTTCCCCATGAGTATTTTCTCGGTCCTGCATTATATTATATTATTACATCGATATAGCAATGAGATTTTTAGACTGTTTATTTATAAGACAACTCACCGATGATAAACGATCTCATTTGTTGATTTCTTGCAAGTGTGAGGGGTGTTCTTCCAGAGTATGTGGCAACTAGTGGATCAGCACCGAATGCTAAAAGGAGACGTACTATATCCATGTGATGATTGTCAACTGCGTCGTGAATTGG
This sequence comes from Amphiura filiformis, assembly GCF_039555335.1. Classification (NCBI taxonomy): domain Eukaryota; kingdom Metazoa; phylum Echinodermata; class Ophiuroidea; order Amphilepidida; family Amphiuridae; genus Amphiura; species Amphiura filiformis. The sequence goes on from NC_092633.1 coordinate 76,167,477, forward strand.
CCTATAGTAAATAGAAATAAATCACATATTTACGATTAATAAACCTTACTTTTACTTCCTGTTTTACCTTTGTCTTTGTTTTAACACATTCCTATACTGGAAAGTAATCCAATATTATCAAACGTGGCAACTACATAATAACGCGTTTGAATATAACCATTGTCATAGTGTTACCTTGGCTTAAACAGAAAAAAAAATTCCGTCCGTTTTCAAAATGTTGTTTTTGATAATATATTACAAATTCGGAATCCCCATGTGTAATAATTTTGCTATTCAACTAATACTTAAATTTGATGATATCTATCTTCAGAGTATCAGTTCCTACCCTTTTCTGTAGTGGTCAATGCATGAGGATTTGGTCACGCTTGCTGGTCTTGGTATGTCGTGCCCATGGGTTACGTGCGTATTTATAAATATGTATTTATAAATATAGTCGAAGCATACTAATTAATGTAAATTCGGTGAAAATAATGGATATTAACCAATATCTTTGGATATGGGTCCCTATTTTTGTCGGGATTTTTGTTTAATTTAGGCCTCCCTTAGAAATGGGTGTGGGTTCGGAAGTTCGAACCACACACCCATGTCAATAAAATACCAAGCTTCCCGGGGCAGGGCACGTTCAAATGGGGATAAAAACTTCCAAGGAAAATTTAGCGATTATAATTTGTTTGAATGTATGGGGATTAGCTTGCCACAACGCAATCTAATCCATCAAAATGGCCGGGCGCTATATAACCTGGTACACAATGTCCGTAAATATCGCAATATCATGTACGAAACTTTTCTTGCGATATTCAATTCAAGGGCAAAGGCAAAAAGGGCACCGCTTTTCAAACCCAATGAGTCGTATAAGAAGTTCAAGGATAAATGGTAACCCGAATCTCATGCATGCATTACTCTCTTTTTGTCAATGGTAAAAATACACGCAGTTCGTATTTATTTTTTCCTCAACGTACAATTAAAATTAATTACTCGACTCTTAAAGGTGGATGGTCACTCGTTATTGTGTTTTCCATCTTACACCGAGGCCAACCATTATATCAGGTATCCCTGATTATCATCATTATATACCGGTACCATATTCCAAATATTTTGAGTTATATTGCTCAGGCGGTTTTGACATTAGAAACGTACATAACAATTTCCCATACAATTATAGTACTTCTGGTAATGGTTACCCGGCACATTTTACCACATTTTCCACACTGCAAAAACAAATGTTTATATATAAACACGGTTATAGTGTATATTTAGGACAACACTTCATAAACACGTAGTAGAATAAATACGCGCCACGCTATGTCGTGTTTAAATATAAACATTCTGTTTTTACAGTGCACACCATCTAAACAGAATATATCTCGGGCGTAATTATTTATTGATGAATGCGAAAATGTTTTCTTCTGCTAAGAAAATCTCAGTTTTGATGATATGAGGAAAATATGGGGGACGAGGCTGTCGATCTCGTCATTCATCTCTTAATGTTTTGGAATTTTTTGAAATGCTAAATTTAAACATCCTAATTTTAGCAAGCATTTCTATATAAAGTGTATAAAACTACTATGAAAATTAAGTAAGGGAAGCATTATGGCTACTAAAAAGTAGTTTTAATCAGAGAATATGTAATATCTCTTTCTCTCTGCTTTAATGCATTGCAAGAGCTTACGAGTATGTAGTGAAATATTGAAATTGGATAAAATAATAATAATAATGGTAAATTCAATCACAAGCAAAGCAATATTAATAGCTCTATATTAATAATTTAACCTTTGTGGATAAAAATGGTACAGATTATATTATTATTATAAGTAGAAGAAAATGTGAAATCAAATGCAAAATAATGTTACAGCAAAGCGTTTGCAGGGTATTGATTATTCATTTATCTGTGTTCGTTCTTCCAAGGGGGAAATCTATACACGGTAATAATATCAGTTACAGAGGCTAACAGAACGGAAACTGAACGTCGATTATGACAAAATTAGATAATATTTTTATGCTACACCGAAAACCTTGTTAACTAATCACTATTTTTGTGAATTGTATTTAGATACGGTGGCGATTTGAAACACAGCAAGCATGATAACTGGCACTTTTTTTTTGTAACTGGCAGCATTTTTGTTATAACCTTGACTATATAATATGATGTTTTTTCTGACAACAACAACACCAACACCAACAACAACAACAACAACAACAACAACAACAATAGCAGCAACAATAATATTAATAATAATAACTCTATGGTCGTATGTAATAAATCAGAATAATAAAATTGAAAACAGTATTCGCAAGTCAAGTCGTGCCGCTTGAATGACTTCAATGCACAAATGATTTGTTATTGTGATTTGGCTTCTGTTATTTTCCTTTACTATCAACTATACCTTACTGACTCATTATACTACTGAATAGTTACTTATCTATAGTCATCATAATGTACGATATTTAAAAATGAATTTTGTTATTTTTTTTCAAACCAGATTTTATGGACATATTTGTCATGTTTACCATGCTTAAACCTAATTGGAATTAGCCAAATTCATTGCCCTTGTAGAAGAGAGCAATTTTGAACTACTATATTTAACATTAAGATTATAAATCCCATAGAATATTAAAATTAAGCGGCCAAGACAGTTTGTGGGGTTTCTTTCATTGTACCTCATTATTTCGGCCTATAATAACCAGATATAACCTTCCTGACAGTTTTGACTGTTTCGTAAAGAATAACAGAATCAAAATTTGACCGAAATCGTATATTATGGCTTTTTATTATATCAATAAACACACAGGTCATAACTAACGGTGTACCTACACTGGTAGAATATACACTTTATACATTTACTACCGTCAGTGCCGTCGTCAGAGTAATGACCGCAATATCCATATTGTTCTTTCAGGCATATGAAATATCATAAATGCGAGTAACAATAATAATGCGTTTTCGGTCGCACTGCATTAAAAGCGATATGGGTTGATTTTCCAGAAAAAATACACGAATTTTGAAAGATAAAAGCATTCGAAGAAACAGTACCCCACGTCAATGCCGTGATTTATTTACAAATCGAAAAGGAAGCTTCAAAGCAATATTTTAAGTCATTTTTCAAGTCATTTTTGACGTTTCAAAGCAAAAACAACCCTAAAAGTGTTTATTGGATTTGAAAACAACATTTTGTATTTTTAGATCTGAAGCAAATCAAATGAGGCTGAGGCTGGTTTAGACTTGAATTTAACTCTATGGAAAAGCTTACTAACAACAACACTAGCCTATTCTTACAAAAAAAATCACCCTGATCCTGTTACACACCCACTACACACCAGGATTTTCAGAACCAGTACCGTATTGGTCCGAGTATAGTGCCACCCGTTTTTAGGTGAAAATTTTTCACAATTGTTTTTTTTATATTTTTTTCGGTTTTGGAGTGTCCCTGGACCTAGACCTAGATGCTAGGATCATTCATGGTTGACCTAAAAAAAAAAAATTCAAGATGTTTTGTGTTTTTAATATGAAAATTGATAATTTGTATTCATGTCATACTCTATTAATGATTTCAAAATGCATTCAAATTCAATGCATGGGGGGTGGGACTATACTCGAACGTGGGACTATACTCGGACATCTATACATAGATTTTGTTTCACCCATGTAGATTCACCAAATCAGATTGGCCCGAGCCCATGGCCCAAGATCCAGGGGGTCTATATAATTATGGAAGGATATAAAAGAAAAGAAAAGAAAAGGAAAGAAAAGAAAAGAAAAGAAAAGAAAAGAAAAGAAAAGAAAAGAAAAGAAAAGAAAAGAAAAGAAAAGAAAAGAAAAGAAAAGAAGAAAAGAAAAAGAAAAAGAAAAAGAAAAAGAAAAAAGGAAAGTGTGAAAAGAATAAAAATAAGAGAACCCAAACCAAACACACAAACGTATTTCAAATTTGCAATTAAAATAAGGAAATCTCTATTTCAGAGGGCGGGGGTTGGGGCTCCGAGTAGAGCAAAAGAAAAAGAGAACAAACGAGGAGAGGGCAAGAAAATGGTATGTCTGGGATATATCATATGTTTTCCTTTAGCAACAAGCAAACGGATAGTACCTGGTCCCATCAGCAGCACTAGCGTTAACATCGGCTCCATGTCTAAGAAGATGCTCGGCGACTTGAAGGCAACCATTGACACAGCATTCATGGAGTGGTGTGTAACCTGCATTGTCTTTGGTATTTATATCACACATCTGATAATCGATGCAATAGATGGCCACATCCTGTCAATCAATCATTATGATCAATCAATCAATCGATCAATCAATACACAACAAGACTTTTGAATGATATTAGGATTATGCTTGGGCTAGCATTAGGGTTAGGTTTTAGGATCTGGGCATTTAGGGTTAGGATTAGAAGATAGACTTTTATAGGATATGGTTGAGGGTGGTGGCCACTATTGTAAAGTTGCTCTGATACACTTCTAAATGATACGGGGCTGCAGGCTGCAATAATTATGAACCCGGTGGTAAAACGGCATGCCAAAAAATGTTTGCCCCCTCTTGACCTGCCAAAATTGCTTGCCCTCCCTCTCTCGACCTGTCTAAGTGTTTAAGAATTGGTCATAAAAATTATTACTTACATCTCTGGCCATCCTGCATGCTCGGTGTAGTACCGTTTCACCAAGTTTCTTATTGCATATCAGCTTCTTTAGGTCTGTAATGCAAAAGTAAAAATTCTGGTAATGAAATTCTGATGTTTTCTTTGGGTCAAAAGTAGGACCGGCATTGTATTATAATTATCGTCGCCAACTCGACATCGCCATCAACATTTAATTTTATAGTCGTCCTCCTCCACCTATATATCTTCATCTCTGTAATGTCCGTAAAAACATCGTAAGGACTCATACAAATGGACACAACACAACACGATGAGCCACAATACTTTGACTAGCTCTCGATCAGAGCCCTCGCAGTACCTTAGAAGATCCAGTGATCCCTGAGTAAAATAAATCCAAGCAAGTGACTAGTAAAGCAAAATGTAAGGCCAATCCCTGCCTGATTAGACCATTCTGTTAAATTAATACCACTAGTACAGAGCTGGGCAAGCTACATAAGTCACCAACAAGTAGGACCACTATGCAGTAAAGATCACTGTCTATCCACAGATATTGGTCTACCACACCCACCAACCGCTCAAGTCCACTCACCGAGGCCGGTCTTTACTATAGTGTCAGAGGCATGATTTCTTTCAATTGGATGGAAAATAGGTCGGCTTTGGAGCAAAGCTATACTTTGACCAGAAACCACCGCGCGGGTGGTCCCCGTCACCAGATTAGCATTAGGTGAGGACCACTCAGAAAGCACAACAAAAATAAAGGCCATGCAGTATACGGTAGCCCAACATTTATCCGGGTATGTTCCGGATTCTCCGCAATTGCTTTCACTAGGAACAGGCACAATGTCTAGAAATACATAGTGTTTGTCCAGGGCTGCCCAGGCTTTGCCAAGACAGGGGATTATCTCACATGTTTTTGTGCCCAGGAATGTATAGATATCTAAAATCAATGTAAAGTTGTCCTGGTTTTGCCAGACTTGTCCAGACCATGGTTTACCCCCGGGGTTACCCTGCATGCCATGTAAAAATGTTTACAGAGCGGTCCAATATAATGGACAAAGCAAGTAAATGGCTTGGAAATAAGTATATAATTGGAATGACCACAAGGCCAATGATTCCAAACCTCTTTTCACTGTATAGAGTAGCAGTCCATGCATGAAATGTTAATCCTGCCATAATAACTTTTAATGCTTCCAATTATTTGCTTATCTGCAGGCCATGTCTGGGCAACTCTGGATCAGACCTGGGCAATTCTGCTTTGATGTTGGCAGTCTGTACATTGCTGGGCACAAAACACCAAAGATAATCTCCCTGTCTGGACAAAGCCTGGGTAGACCTAGACAAAAACTACGTATCCCTGGACATGGGCTGTTCCTGGCGTTTCGGTTTTTATGTGACCTGTGGTTTTTGACTGCGATTTTCAGGTCAATTAATGATTTGCTCAAGTTATTCGGGGACTTTGTTCTTCTCGACGTTTTCGGAAAATGTTTGCAGCTGCGGAAGACGAGTGCGTCTGTCACAACGGAAACCCGGTAAATGTCACATTTAAGATAAACCATCAAGATATGCTAATAAGGGTCAGGTGTTACTAACCATAACCCTAACAATAACCATAACCCTAATAACCCCAGACCCTAAACATATCGTGGTTGTCTTAAATGAGACATCTATCGTAAAACCGCCCATACGATTATATCTTAGCCAATGTAGCAGAATAGACTTGTGATTCTACGTACACTGAAAAAATACTCATTACAACACTACCATAATTTAGAATGTAGCTTATATATTTTGTTTCACAAAGTATACCTCCTACCAGGATGATTGCATAATTCCACAAAACACGTCATCAAAATCAGCAACTTACCTGCAGGTGGTTCGGGGCGTACAATCTGAACTGGAGGTGGTTGGTTCGTAACTGGCTCAGTTTCGTATCCGGGGTCGAATGGTTCTTGCTGAAAAATTAATATATAAGTTCATTATTTTTAAGAAAATCAATCGGCAGAGAACAACGCAAAAATCTTACGGCAAAAGTGTTATACAAATAGACATGTCTTCAAGAATATAAAAGTTACATAACAGAAAGATGTCTCGGCTGACCAGACTCAAGCTATAACTATCTTCCAGCAAATCATGTATGACTAGAAGAAACAAATGAAACGTCTTACATATTAGACGTGTCTTCCATGCAGACAATGACTGGTGTCTTGAATTTGGAGAGGTCTTGCGTAAAAGCGCGACTTTGTGTCTTAATGGGAAGTGCCTAATCCCTTCCTCAAAGAACGTTTCTTAGATTGTGTTTTGAGGCACATGATTCTATTCTTCCTATTGTTGATGTTTAAAGCTTGGCAAGACACCATTTTATTTACAGAAAACGATATGTGGTGCTTAGACAAAAAATTACAGTCTAAGGTGGCCGACTCAGGAATTTCAATTGCAATAATAATATCACGTGGTTTACTCCACAGAAGGACATATATTACTTAAACAAGTCCTGAACATACAAGTCAATGATTTGGTGTGATCCAGGTCATTCGGCACATGTGGTAACCACATGACCTTTCTTTTTTTCGAGTCAATTGTATAAACGAATCAGGATATTTTGTGGATAAGTTTTTTCGTCCCTGCACTGAAACGAAACTTTTATCCATTGTAAATACCCACAAAAATGTAAATCCTGCATTACGTTGCTATTTCCTCTTCAACCCCTGAGCAATTGTGCCCCAAATCGGATCTCAGGTAGGCGTCTGCTATACTTTGATCAGCTCGTAATCGGCGGGAATTGTTAGATTTTCACCACTACGCCGAAAAGTAGACCCACGTTAAGAGTGATATAGTTGACCTGTCTGATCTATATTGTGCGTGTTAAATAAAGTAGACAAAATGGGACTTCTATTAATAATTTGTGATGCTTCTGGCGAGATGTCACAAAGCAATTCTCCAAAAAAAATATATTGATATTAATCCGCGATGTTATAAGGCCCGCCGATTACGATCTGATGAAACTAAAGTAGGTTTATAGTATGACTTGTGACACGTGTACGAGGTCAAAGATCATTGAGAGGTTAACTTAAAAAAACTGTCAAGCATGTACCAGGTAACTAATTCCTCTTCAACAACTCTTTAAACCAAATTGGACCAGTTTCATAAATGTATTCAAATGTCACGTGTATGAGGGCCAAGGTGATTTACATGTCACCTCTTAATTTACTAGCGAATATGGAACTAGCAAATACAACGTGCATATATATCGCATCACGATTTTACTAATCTACTTGTTAAATAATAACACCTCGGATTTGCTTGTGTAAATACATTACGAAAAGCTTAATTATTTCACTGAGCATGCGGAGGCAAATTACCAAAGACTTGAACCGAGCCACTGCAACAATGTATTTCAACTTGGAAAAACAGTGGCATGGTAGACGGGAATTATATAAATAACCATAATTTTTCACCAGGTTCGCTGTCGCAAATAATAAAGGAGACAAGTAGAAAAATGATCCCGCCTGGGAATCGAACCCAGGACCTCAGGATTACGAGACCTGCGCCTTAACCACTGGGAGCTTCATGATTAGGCTGGTAGTTAAAGTGACCGTTTATGGGTTCGAATTTCACCAGCCTAATCATGAAGCTCCCGTGGCCCAGTGGTTAAGGCGCAGGTCTCGTAAACCTGAGGTCCTGGGTTCGATTCCCAAACGGGATCATTTTTCTACTTGTCTCCTTTAATATTTGCGACGGTGAACCTGGTGAAAAATTATGTTTATTTAATGTATTTCAACTTACCTTAATTTGTATATGAGTCAAGGTATCACCGTCATCGTGTTTCGTCTTGGCATCGTTTTCATCACCACACGACATATTACAATTTTCATCGTTTTTACACTGGCTCGGAGACGTTGGACCCAAATGTTTGGTCTTCTTCTTCCTCTTGCCACTCACTGGCTCATCGTTCAACATTGTATCCGTCTTGGCATTGGGATTCAAGGATACAAACTTTAACTTGGTATGGTTATCTGGATCCATCAAAACTTGTAATGGCCTTTGCATATCGCCTTTAGTAAAATGCGCCACATCCTTCTTATTATTGTTTTGCTCATTGTCACCCAGAACATTTTTTTTCTTTCTTCGTGAGTTTCTTTGGCATTGTCTTCTTACTCCGTAGATATTTACCGCGGCCTACACCTTTATTCCTGGCATTAATTTTTAATTTTGCAGCCAATGCTTTTTCTGCTTCTGTTTTTCTTGGTCTTCCCCTCTTTCGCTTTATGATTGGCTGGCTTTCTACGACTGGCATGACTGGTGGTGGGGGTGGTGGGGGTGGTGGGCATGGTGGAGCATCGTCTGTTGTGTCCGCTCCGCTGTTGCTACTATAGCTCACGGTCCGTTTTCGCTTTCGCTCTACCAATTTTGCCTCTTCCTTTTCAATTTCAAGTTCGTAACGTGCGTTCTTATGATATGGCATTCGTTTGCGAACACTGTTCCGCCCTAATGAGAAAAAACAAACACAAGTTACAATGTTTGCATAAGCTATTATCTTCGCAAAATCAACACCATTCCCGAGGATGAGATATACAATGAGTTACATAGATGAGTCGACTTATGATGTCACATGTTTACATTCAATACGTCCTCTGTTGTTTCGCACTATACAATTATCTTTTCATGGCCCTAATTTTGTGATACTATGCAGCTTGTAGCACATGTAAAACGTCCTCCATGTAGACTATAGGGTCTTTCGCCAGGCTGCATTTAAAAAAAAAATCTCAAACCAACAGAGGGCGAGTTTATCTCAAACCAACAGAGGACGTGTTTATCTAAAGCCGACAGTGGGCGTGTTTTCTTAAACCAACAGAAGGCGTGTTTATCTCAAGCCGACAGAGGGCGTGTTTATCTCAAGCCGACAGAGGGCGTGTTTTTCTTAAACCAACAGAGGGCGTGTTTATCTCAAACCAACAGAGGGTGTGTTTATCTCAAGCCGACAGTGGGCGTGTTTATCTCAAACCAACAGAGGGCGTGTTTATCTCAAACCAACAGAGGACGTGTTTATCTCAAGCCGACAGAGGGCGTGTTTATCTCAAACCAACAGAGGGCGTGTTCATCTAAAACAACAGAGGGCGTGTTTATCTCAAGCCGACAGAGGGCGTGTTTTTCTTAAACCAACAGAGGGCGTGTTTATCTCAAACCAGCAGAGGGCGTGTTTATCTCAAACCAACAGGGCATTCCAAGTGTTAACACATGTCAACTCATCTATTAATTATAGAGAGAAAGATGAAAGTTACGAGATGAAAGTAATACTTGAAGAGAGATAGAGAGAGATGGAGACAGAGATACTGTTTAGAGATAGGTTTGCTACTCGCCTCTTTCGACATATATGGGCTGAACAGGTTCATTCTGCTGTACGGAAGGTGTCTCCTCAACGCTACTTTTCTCAACACTATTTATATCTGTTAGATCTGTTACGTATTGTGAATGGAGAGAGGAGGCAGAGAGCATTTGTTTTTATAGTTAATACAATCAACTGTAGAATCCATATGTGGATATATTGGTTGTTTTATGACGGTGTGTGCGAGATGTTTTTTGTGTGGGTGGGGTATGTGGGAATGTGTACGTTAGGGGCACAAGGAAAAATTTACGTGCCCTGGGCGCCAACCTTAGGGGTTCAATTCAGCATCGATTCTGCGCCCCTCCAAGCGATGAAAATCGCGCGCTTTTCAGCATAAAATCATTTAAAAGATCAATTTAAAACCGATATTTAACTTCAAAATAACCAAAATTAATTAGTGTTATGCCCCAAATTCGCGCGCAATTGTTTCAAGAAGGGGGTGCGTATGTACCCTCAGCCCTGGGTGCCACAACCCCTTGCTACGCCACTGAATCAACGCTTAACATTTTCTTCAATTGTATTAACTCTACACTATAATTACAATTTTAATGTTCACGGAGCAAAAAGTGTTGGGTTGTTTATTATTGTTATGCAGTTCTAATCATTGAACAATTGTTGAACGTTATAATCTCACCTAAGCGACACATTATGTCGTACGTTTTGTATCATGGATACACAACTCTACGCTTTTGATGCTAGGATTACTTACTTCCTACCTATGACGATAATAACTCAATACGATACATTTCACAGAGTATTTGAACAAATAACATCGAGCTCTATCACAAATTGAAAGAAAAGAAGTTTTGCTGATGAAAGTATGCCGAGATAAATTTGCGTGGGCCAAATAGTACAATCTCAGGAGGTTTAGTGACATTTCCCTACCTTTGTTTATGTTTTGATCACTACAAGCGGCTCTAAACCAAATCCATATTAAACTGCTCTGCATTTCCGATTTTTGTTTTGTTTATATAAAGGCGAGGCTACGCTTTATCCGTTTGTTTCCTGCTCTAAATTCTTTAAAATATAACGTATGAGGGAAGAGCCAAACCAACAAAAATTGCCTTTCCAAATAAACATTCTTCATCAATATCAAATAGGATTTACACGTGTGCAGTTCCGATAGTACGTGCCACTGTCCTACTAGTACAGATCACAAGTGTTATGTACCGTGTTATACATGTTTCTGCGCCCGCTTCTTTAATGTAGCATTACCTCAAGTTAGCTTTGGGAGCATTTGTTGCCTATATCAATAGATTTAGAGACTGCACTTGCTTCGGACCTCAAACATTAAATTTAAAACTGTATTCTTTAAATCCGGAGAATAACAATATCAATATGCAACGTGTCATAGTGTCCGTGAAAAATAAGTTTGCATTATTAATAGTAATAAATAATAGTAAATCTCCTGAAGCTGAGCTTTGCGGCGCGTGTGTTTTCTGTGTGCTAACATTAACCTCCTGAATTTGTGTTGGGATTTAAATAAATATAATGCATGTAAACAATGTACGTCAGCTGGTGTGTAATATTAGCAAATATTATTGTGTATTGGCTGTCCCACAAAAAGGTTACATGTAAAAATTGAAGTCGACATAAAACTTTGTTTCTTGAATACTGCTTGTCCACGCATATAACATGTGTGCACCATTGCGTGTGAACTCCACCGTATCCATGGTAGTTGCATTCTTGGCCTGCTGCCAACATTCCATAAACAGGTGATCAGTGGGTACGCTCCTAATGGAATGCACACATTTAGTCTCAATTCACAGCCGGGTTCTGTCGTTCCTAACAAACCTATTATAATTATGTCCGCGATCGAGCCACACACAGTCTGGGTCATAGACTAGCACAACTTTTAGGAGGGGGAAGCAACGGCGTTTCTGGTATAAATTATGATTGGCAAATTACCACACCTAAAAGTGATATTTCAGATGAAACTTGAGGGAAAAGAAACCTCTGTAAACCGAGTTGCAACTCGGCAGATGTTTTAGCTAAGAGATACAGAATTTATGAAGATGAGATTTATGTACCACTAGTTATTGCACACGTACATTCTTCTACATGTAACCTTTTTGGGGGACACTCTTAGAAATAAAGATTTTTATCATGTTTATGCCATATTTAATACTAATGAAACAAACACATAAATGAATAAACAACATAAATACAATTAGCAACAGTATTGATGAATTCAGATGCGAAATACGTAATTCATAGATTGGGGAAAATTAAAAAAGGAAAAAAATCTATGAATCACATAAAGGGATTTTATCCCACAGCAGCGTTATTGTAGGCTTACTCATGGTTCCGATTTTGCTGTTAGATACTTAATGCCCAGACTTAATGACACTAATAATTGTGTAGTTGAGTTCGTGACTGGGGTTCGTGACCAAATAAGAGGAACTGAAGACAAGTTAATAGTTCGTTCGCTATAGTAATGAGCGTGGTTGAACACCGCACATAGTCACATACTAGTGATAAAGATCGAGCGAGCAGTCGTTCTATGGAAGTATAAACTGACGATAAGTGCGCTGAGAGCATGGATACTTACTATTGCCTTCATGGCGAGTTCGTGATTCCAGGATTTCCGGTTGAAAGTCCAAGAATTTGTGCGGGGTCTTGATGCCGGAGTTCTCATTGTCTTTGTGGTCTTTATCTGTACTCGCGCATGTTCGTTGTCTTGATATTTTCAACTTTCGTTTCCTAGGTGATACTGTTGAAAATAATGCGATAAAGGATTGATTAAGATTCAAGAGAACTTCACATATTTTGCAACAAAACATCCAACGCATTTTCGGTAAAACAAAACAAATCAACAACAACCGAATATACGTCATTTCCAAACGTTATCGTGGTTATCCGTCTACAGGGAATATCTGACCTACCTCGTTTTGCAATTTGAGGGCGTCCTAATCTCCACGGAAATCGCCTTCTACGACCAACCTTGACCAGTTTGGCGGCTCTATTTAAACCTCTACCTCTTCCACGTGGTGGTCGACGTCTGACAGGGCGACGCCTTTTCTGTTCAACATTAGGTTTTGTGGCGGTGTCTTGTTGTGTTGAGTTGTTATTGGTTATGTCGAACCTTGCCTTTTGTTCCATTTCGCTAAAACGTTGCATAGCTCTCTGCAGTTTCAAAATATAGTACAGTATAGTAATGCCTTATAATATTTCACAACATATGTATGACAATTCGGATAACCTGTTAATCTAGCCTGTTAATGACAGTTGGAAATCAGAAGTTGTACAATAATTATTACTGCAAGCAGGTTAATTCATTTTAATCCCAGTTATTAGTTTATTTGCACAAAATGATAATACTATTAATGTCTATACTCTCTTAATGTAAAAGATTGAAAAACTCACTCTCCACAAAAGTGAGAAGAAGGGTATCTATTTCATAATGTGACGTTTTTGTTTTGTTTGTGGAATATTAATGGTCTTATTGTATTTGTAAATTATTGTCGACTAGACCTAAAGGAATCGCTAATTCTCATAAACATTGTAATGTTTCCCAAACACAATATTGTGCAACACATCTGAAATCCATGTGCACCCCTTTTCTATGCCATGATTAATGTAGTATTAACTTTGTTGTTTTTGTTTTCTGTGGAGAGCACGCTAAAGACGGTGAATGATAATAAAGAGAAACAACAACCTGCCACTTTTTTGCTATATGAGTTGTCGTTAATTAGTACCCGAAATACTTTAACAGGACCAATGCGGTGGGGTGCGTAGTAAGTGGGTGGGAAAAACGACATATAGTATAGCTCAAAAGACGATCTCTTAAACTTAAAAATTGTAGAATTTAATGTTAGGGAGTTAGTAATATTATTTTGCAAATTAGATACTGAATGCCTGCAGTATATTTGAAAAGAATATTGTCTTTCCCGAATCGGGTTTACCGCAGAAAAATAACGATGATATTCTAGCTGTTATTCTGGTGGCACCGAATGCCATATTTTATTAATTTTAATATTATTCTGAAAATTAAATACTAAATGCCTACAGTGTATTTGAAAAGAATGTTGCCTTTCCTGAACCGGGTTCACCATTGAAGAATTTAACGTTAGCGATAATAATATTATTTTGAAAATTAAATACTTAATGCCTACAGTATATTTGAAAAGAATGTTGTCTTTCCTGAACCGGGTTCATCATTGAAGAATTTAACGTTAGCGAAAATAATATTATTTTGAAAATTAGATACTAAATGCCTATAGTACATTTGAAAATAATGTTTTCTTTCCTGAAACGGGTTCATCATTGAAGAATTTAACGTTAGCGATAATAATATTATTTTGAAAATTAAATACTAAATGTCTACAGTATTTTTGAAAAAAATGTTGTCTTTCCTGAACCGGGCTAACCATTGAAGAATTTAATGTTAGCGATAATAGTATTATTCTGAAAATTAAGTAATGAATGCATACAGTATATTTGAAAAGAATGTTGTCTATACTGAACCGGGTTCACCATTGAAGAATTTAACGTTAGCGATAATAATATTATTCTGAAAATTAAATACAAAATGCCTACAATATATTTGAAAAGAATGTTGTCTTTCCTGAACCGGGTTCATCATTGAAGAATTTAACGTTAGCGAAAATAACATTCTGAAAATTAAATACTAAATGCCTACAGTATATTTGAAAAGAATGTTGTCTTTCCTGAACCGGGTTCATCATTGAAGAATTTAACGTTAGCGAAAATAAAATTATTCTGAAAATTAAATACTAAACGCCTATAGTACATTTGAAAATAATGTTGTCTTTCCTGAAACGGGTTCACCATTGTAGAATTTAACGTTAGCGATAATAATATCATTCTGAAAATTAAATACTAAATGCCTATAGTACATTTGAAAATAATGTTGTCTTTCCTGAAACGGGCTAACCATTGAAGAATTTAATGTTAGCGATAATAGTACTATTCTGAAAATTAAGTAATGAATGCATACAGTATATTTGAAAAGAATGTTGTCTATACTGAACCGGGTTCACCATTGAAGAATTTAACGTTAGCGATAATAATATTATTCTGAAAATTAAATACAAAATGCCTACAGTATATTTGAAAAGAATGTTGTCTTTCCTGAACCGGGTTCATCATTGAAGAATTTAACGTTAGCGAAAATAACATTATTCTGAAAATTAAATACTAAATGCCTACAGTATATTTGAAAAGAATGTTGTCTTTCCTGAACCGGGTTCATCATTGAAGAATTTAACGTTAGCGAAAATAAAATTATTCTGAAAATTAAATACTAAACGCCTAAAGTACATTTGAAAATAATGTTGTCTTTCCTGAAACGGGTTCACCATTGTAGAATTTAACGTTAGCGATAATAATATCATTCTGAAAATTAAATACTAAATGCCTATAGTACATTTGAAAATAATGTTGTCTTTCCTGAAACGGGTTCACCATTGAAGAATTTAACGTTAGCGATAATAATATTATTCTGAAAATTAAGTAATGAATGCCTATAGCACATTTGAATATTCTTCTGCAAATTAGATACTGAATGCCTTATATATATTTGAAAAAAAAAATGTTGTCTTTCCTGAACCGGGTTTACCATTGAAGAAAAATTTAACGTTAGTGATAATAATTATCATAGAGACAATTGAGTACCGAATGCCTAAAATTTATTTGAAAAGACTGTCTTTTCTGAACCGGGTTAACCCTGGAATTTAACGTTAGCGATAATAACATTATACTGAAAATTAGGTATGCTGAATGCCGATAGTTCATTTGAAAACAATATTGCTTTTCCCGAACAGGGTTCACCATTGAAGAATTTAACATTAGGGAGTTAATAATATAATATAATACTGCAAATTATAGGTACCGAATGCCTGTAGTATATTTGAAAAGAATGTTGTCTTTCCCGAATCGGGTTTACCACATAAAATATCTAAATATAGCGACGATACTCTAGCTTTCATTCTGTAGGCACAGAATGCCATATTTTACAGATACTGAATGTATATACTCTGCTATTATAAAATCATATTGATTATATTTCTTCTTTAAAGACAACGGCTTATTTGATAGCGCGGGTAAATAATGCAATAGGTAACCATGGTATCGTTCATTTTGCCTTTACACCGTTATACTTAATGCAAAGCTAACCACAGACGAAGATCATAACAACATTGAAAAACGCCAACCGAAACAATGCTTTCATAGAATTACAGTAATTGGATTATTCATCGCAACGGTTCCAATTGCCCAGACTGCATTTTATAGTGAGTGCCGCGCGTTTAGTAAAAGCTCATGTTACCGATATTAAAAAGTTAGCAAAGTTTGGTACCCTCAGTTACCAAGCAAGTATGGAGAGGTAACAGCAGGTTACAAATAAAATCTTTTGATCTCAAATTGTAACCAAACCCAAGGATTGTGTAAATTAATTTCATTACATATCTGTCACTTCCCAACAATTGCACTGTAATATTGTAACATATTTTGCGGGAGTGCTGACACATCAAAACCCACATGGATTCTTGCAACCTTCGCCACCATTAATAAGTACACCAATAATACCATCCACAAACCGATTTGTCATCCTACCTTGGAAGAACTAAGATTGAGGGGTAAGGGTTCTTCAATAGTTTGATCTTCATAAGTGCTCTCATCTGCGACAACCTGGTAGTGGTTAACGAAAAACTCTTATTTCACTAGATTTAATCTAAATTATAATTAATTTATTCCATAAAAGATTAAAATTCAAATGTGAAAGATTTAACAATTAATATAGTTTAGATAAATCAGCTTGAAATCTTTAGAGATTTGCATTAAAATGTGTAAAATACACGTTCATAGTGTATCACACAGATCAGTGAAGTAAACATGTTAAAGCCATATTGTAACATTTGCTGAGGCCTGAGGAGGACGCCCATATCCCATATATTTGTCAAAATTCTGTTTTTTTTACATGAGATTTTGAACAAACCGTCTGAACAAGACGGTTTATTATTACCAAATTACGATGGAAATGTTACTCGAACGCGTACGCGATGTTCACAACACAGTATGTACATGGCGTGCGAGCGGTCTATATCAAAAGAACCGACCCGAATCGAAGGAGTGACTAGCATTGGCGACATATGCGCTGGTATTAAATACCGATTTTCTTTATATTGCCTCATCTGTTTGGGCCAAAATTAAAAGAGGACTTATCTGACAGGGAACACTACATCTGTTTGGCCCAAAATTAAAAGAGGATCTATCTGACAGTGAAAACTATTAAACATTTTGTGAATTCTATTTCTTATGGAAATGTTACAATGTAGCTTTAATAGTCTCGTCCTTGGAGGTCCTGACCCGGCCGGATACACATGGAAGCAATGTGGTGTCATTAGAAAAGGATTTCCGGACAGAACACCACCAGCTACCTACTTAAATCCGCCTTGGGTAAATTCTTGCAGAAGTGTTGGAAAGGGGGCAACGTGAAAATTTCCAAAAAATGTGTATACCAATGTCAAGTCCCAAAATAATGCATAACCTATATAATAGGTTCAAGGTCATACTGGGGTAACATTTTAGAATGCTCCTGTTCTTTTCAAAACTAGCATTATTTAAGACATCAAAATCGAAGCAAGTTTAAAATTTTGACCCTAGACGCAAGAACGGTACATCCTAAATATGTAAAACTATACATTCCCTGAATCCTTATGACCAGACGAATACATTATTAATGTTTTCGACACAATTTGATGAAGTTTGAAATTTGACCCCATGTAAAGTTCAATGACCTTTCCCCACCCATGGGACAATATTTTGTTTTGGGAACAACAATATTTGTGTACTAGGGACTTCAAGGATTACGAAGAAATAGGTTAGAAAAATACATCATTCAGGTGCATGCAAAGCCACCTGGTGACTAGACTATCTGTTTAACATGATTTAATTAATTACGATTCAATATGCGCCATTGTACTTATTGAATGACACCAACACTCCTATCTACCAAGTTTTGCCCTTTCAACGACTAGCCTACGAGTGGTTAAAGATCAATTCTTACAATCATTGGTTTTTTGTTCATAGTGCTAAGGCACCAGAAACAAATTGGTTCGATCTTTGGATCGACCGTCGATGCTACTTCGATGCTTGTTATTAATGAACTAACAACTAATTAATCAGAATTAATGCTAAACTTGTAATGATCAATATTAATACAGGCAAAGGGTCTATGTTATGACAATCAACAATAATAGCCAATTATTAATTGATTTCATAAATAATAAGGATCGACCAAGCATCGGAGGCCGATCGAAAGACTAATTGTTTTTATCGATATGCTTGATTGAAACTTTAGTCCTGAGGGCAAACACGTTCAGTTGATTGACATGAAGGATTGAATAAAATAGCCAAAAAAAGATTATTCTGTCACCTGTCTGAGAAGATGTTTAGTGGATTATTTCTCTTGCGAGATGAAGTATAAGTGGTCTCTACAACGGAACGTGTGTAACATGTGAATGCCACTTACCTATCGAGTAACACCATCGATTGCATATGGATTAAAACATCAAGTATTAAACACTAAACTTACCTGAAGTGCTCTTTCCTCTCGGTCCAGAAGAGATGAGTCTACCAACAAATCACCAGTTCTAGGCTTCTTTGGAAGGTCTCCAACATAACTGGCGGTGTTTGCAATACGATTAATCTCCATATTTAGCCTTCGACGACCTCGCTGATCAGCATGTTCAGCAGTGGAAATAGACAAACTGGGTGACGTTGGTGCAGATGTACTACTTGGGAGACGTTGGTGCAGCTGTACTGTACTTGTTGTATCAGCGTCTTCTTCTTTCGCCATTGGACTTGTAGATGATACTTCCCGATGACTTTTAAGACTTGCTAGATGTTTCTTTCGTGGGTCATGGGTTATGAAGTGGTGTATTACCTCGGAAAATGTAGTAGTGTGAGGCAATATTGGTTTATCAGATACTGGTGTTGCGGTGGTTTCATTCTTCGGCGCTTCTGACGGAAACAATAGTCTTCTGTGCCGTTGACAAAACGAATGAGTACCTTCTTTGCCATCAAGATTATTTTCGGACGCACTTTCTAATTTCGAATTCAAAACCAAAGATATTGGTCTCGCACAATCAGATTTAGCTTCACGATGTCCGTCTGTTTTCCTTTCCTCCTCAAAGGCAGATTCTAGAGCTCTTTCAATCGCTTCTTTCATAGTCAATGACCTCCCAACCACATCCAAAGGAGGAGTACGAAATATAGACGCAGCAAGTAACGGGTTCTTTTGTTCGGGAGATTTGATTGTTTGTGGCTGAGTTTTAATCGCTCCTGTCATAGTCGATGACTTTCCACCCACATCCAAAGAAGGAGTTCGAAATAAAGAACTAGCTAAGAAAGGGTCCTTTTGTTCGGGCGACACGGTTGTTTTTGGCTGAGCTTGAATAACTTCTGTCATAGTCGATGACCTTCCAACGGCATCCAAAGGAGGAGTTCGAAATATAGAACTAGCAAGTGAAGGGTCCTTTTGTTCGGGAGATACGGCTGTTGTCGGCTGAGGAACTGTTAGTAGTGTTTGAACTTCGTCATCACTTGTTTGTTCATGTTGTTCGATTTGTTGTTCTTGTTTTATCTCAATTGGAGGAGGCGGAGAAGAGGTAAGATCCACAATTTCAGGTTCTTGCTTTTGCTGATTACTAACCAAAGCTTGTTGTTCCATCAACTTTCTTCTCTGTATATCTCTTTTTTGCAGAAGCAATCTACGCATAACCTGTTTTTCTTCCTCGGTAGTTCTGTGGGTCCGTGCAACAGTGGGATATGCCGATTTTGATGCTGGTAACATCGTCGTTGACGTCATCATGTTATTCACACTTGGGGAAGTTCTCGGAGCACTGGCTGAACTGAAAGCTCGCTGCTGTCCTGTCAGGCCTTCTGCAGCTTTACGACCCAATTGCATAAGTAAATATTCGAGCTCCTTCTGACACGGGCGAGCAAAATATCCAACGTTTCGTTTATCCCCATGTGTTCGGCCGTGTATATTTTCTACCGAAGACTGATGTACAGTGGGTTGTACGGAGGAAAGTCGTGCGTAGCTATTTTCGTCTATCTTTCGTGGTTGTGATATAATTGGTGGTACACTTTGTACTTTCTTACATTCGGCAATAGTTGACATATTAAACGGCAATGTTAATGCATTATATACAGATTGTGAAGGCGTCGTATTATTGACATCAAGCTTGGCTTTCTTTAGTATTGGAAGAGAAGAATCAACTGTGTCAGATGGGGAGTACAGACTATGTGGTACCAGGACAGGCATTGTTGGTGATATTCTGTCACAGGGAATCGCATTTGTTGGCGGGGACAACTGATCTAGGTTTCCTGAACAATATGTACTGGATTCAACATGTTCAATGTGATTCGCACTTGGTACCCTTCTTTCATCGCCGAATGCATATGGCAATGTAGGTGGCGGCACATTGGGAGAGTGCTGCTCGGGGATGTCAACTTGAAGTGGCTGATTATATATTCCAAGTGGGTGGTTGTCATTATTGTTACCCTCGTGAACCATGGAAGAACTGTAAGACAAAATTCGAGGTGCTTCTGGTCCGTCAATTGGAGGCAAAAATTTGGTTATTTTTGCTCCTGCCGCAATAGTGGAATCCAACATTCTCAATACACGAACATTGTGACGATCATTTCCTTTAGCGTACGTGTTTCTACTTAATCGCATTGGGCTTACGGAATGGGATCGTCTCATTTTCTTTGGAGCTGATGACGTACCATTTGATAGACTCCCGGCAAATATGTTGTGAGAGGATTGGAATACAGGTTGTGGTGAATTCCCATGAGGCATTCCAACGGTGAAATCACCTGGGGGTACACCGTGCGATGATGAGGAATGTGTCCGTGATGAAGCGACCCTTGGCGCATTTGGTGGTGAAGTTCGACTGAAAGCCGTCACATGTGCAATGCGTGCTGGCGATAGGTGTTTTCAGGTTTACCATGATCACCAGACACACTTTTGGTATTATTGCCCGTGATATATCTTTCCGCGGCACCGGATAATAATGATCTATGGCGATGTACACTGTGGCCAGAATTACTTGATGTGACTTGATGAGATGGCGGGAACACGTGCCCCTGGAAGACGACGATGTAGAGACGGTATACGAACTAGACTGCGAAAATGAATGTGTACTATGAGAGTAAGGCACTGAAGACACGGGGACATGGCCGTGTTTTAATAACGTGGAAGCCTCGCGTTGAAAATCATCAAATTGTCGCTGTTGCTGCTGAGATTGTTCATGTGCAAATGCATGTTCTTTTCTAGGGGCAACAACAGCTTTGCCTCTATGGTTGTAATTTCGTGGACTGCTGCCAATAAGCCCAGTACGGCGATTGTTGCCGTTCTTTACCTGTTCCGTAGATGGTGAATAATGCCTCGTCTCATTAATATTGCTAAAATTAAATGGCGTAACAACAGCCGGATTGCTGTTTTTACCAATTAGACCATCCACATTTACTTGTCTATAACACTTCGTTAAATTATTTTCACATGTCCTTTCAACACTCAGAGGGCGCTTTTTCTTCACCGAGAGATCCAATGGTTTGGTGAGGTCTAACGGTGCATCTTGTCTTTGTGGGTTCGGCCCTGCGTGTCTACAGTGTCTAGCTAACGGAGGAGTTCTGTTGGTGCCATTGGACGCTGTAATCGTTTGTAGATCAGGCAACGAATGAGCTTTGTGTTGCGGGTGTGCCTCCATTACAGTCGTGGATGAATAAGCAGGTACCGGGGCACAGGTCACGTAGGTTTTACTTGCTGATGCTGGTACCGGCTGTGAACAGAAAATATAAGAACAATGCAAAGACAGTAATTACTGTATTGGACCGAAGGTTTTCTTCGTTATACTCATTCAAAACGGCTAGGGGGATCATAAATTCGATTAGATAATAAGGTATCAGCATCAAATTCAAAATAATTCCATCTAAGTCGCAAAAGACTCAATCTATATCGTTTATTTTCATTAAAAAAATATTTGATGGCGTTCATTTTCAAATTCAATCAACTGTTTGTAAAGTTGACATTTGTCATCTAATCAAATATCGATCAAACCACTCTCCGCCAAGTTTCAAATCAATTTAATTAGCACTATAGAGTGATCAGTGGAAAAAACAAACACCCCCAACAACAACATAAAAACTAAAATTATTCTTAGATACGGCACGATTCAGGGGCAAACGGCAAAAAACAAAAAAACAAAAAACAAACAACAACAACAAAACCAAAACAAAAAAAACAACAAAAAAAACCGGACATGTTTTGAAAAGAAACTCTAATACCTCATAATCCTTTGAAACCCTCGTAAAACATAAGAATAACTTTTTTTCTGGATGATTGTTTTCAATTCTTATAAATTTTCCTCATAAGAATAAAGTGTTTTTTAGATTTTCAATTTTCAAGATGTTCCTCATAATACAATGAAAAACAAAAGAAATAGATTTACAAACCCTAGTAAAACAAAGTCAAACATAAGAACTTTTTTCTTGATGCTTAGGGAACGATCGTATTTACGGTAGGGGGGGATGGCGTTTTGGAAAAATATCGACAAAAAAAATGCGTTCTCCCCTCGCGTCCGCTCAAAATTTTCGGATTCCCCCTTGTTTTCCCGAATGTCTCCATTTAAAATTTAACAATCTCCCCTCCTGGTTCAACAAAAAATGTCGCGTTCCCCCCTCAAGACCAAAAAAAAAAAAAAAAAAAAAAAAAAAAATGCCCATTCCCCCTGTCGTAAATAACGATCGCCCCTAATAATAATGGAAAACAAATATATTTACAAACCCTAATTAAACAAAGTCAAACATAAGAATAACTGTTTTCTAGATATTTGTTTTCAATTCTCATAATACATTACAAGGAAAAATAAAAGAAATAGATTTGTATTCTTTTTAAGTTATTCTTATGTTTGACTTCATTTTACTCGGGTTTGAAAAATCTATATTTGACTTTGTTTTATTAGGGTTCGTAAATCTAAATTCTCATAATTTTCTCCATTATATAATGAAAAACAAAAGAAATAGATTTACAAACCCTAATAAAACAAAGTCAAACATAATTACTTTTTTCTGGATATATGTTTTCAATTCTCATAATTTTCCTCATAATACAAGGAAAAACAAAAGTACATAATTTGGGCATATTTAGAGAAAGTCAGCATCCGAAAGTCTTCGTGGCACATCCCCATACAAAATTTTTCGAAGAATTTAAGATCAATTTGTAATATTGAAGATTGCGACACTCACTGTATCATTAAATTATGAGCTACCAATAATTTTTTCTTTCTTTCTTTAATTATTTTTATTCATTTCTCTTCATGCATTGATTTCCTCTTTGATAATTTTCTTCACCATTTTCTTGCAATTTATATCGCTTATAACATTAACAATTTGGTGGATTATTACTATTTTTGCTTTTCACATAATTTTACGCTATCATGTGTGCCACGTTCCACGGACGCACATATACGTTGCATTCACACATGTGACGTAGGTTCCAGTCAATATTATTGTTAAAGTAGACAAAATGACGGTCGTCCTTTAATTAACAATATCACGAATAAGCACAACTTATATCGCATAATGCTACGTCGTTTTAGGTATATATAGCTTGGTTCTTTATAAAAGGTTCGATGGAGATATCCCAGAATATAGTGTTTAATATCAAATTAAAGTTTAAGGCCATAATTATTAGGTTCAGGAAAAAGATCGGCATATGAATGATACATGCCTCGTCGTCACGGTCTCGGATATGATCCATGTAGCTAGAGATGTCAACAAATTCGGCCTCAACCGGTATTACTACCAGGGTATCATACATTCATGCCATTGATCCGTACAACCAGAACGCAGTGCGCGAAAAGCAGCACATTTCACCTCGACGCAACATATCAAATATTTTAAATCCGATTACTTCTCTACATTTTTTTCATTGATCTGCATGAAAAATCATCACATTAAGTGAAATGAGTATCCATCCATATTTATTCGTATCTCGTATTTATTCTTAATTTAGAATAGAACACCCAATGAATAATGCCGGTGTTAAATATATTGCACACCGGCATTGCACACCACGATCCTAGTAGTGCAAAAATGTTAAAACTGACGAAAAAAACCCAATCTATATAATGTTGGGTCTTACCTCAGGTGGCTTAAATGTCATTCAAAATATGCCTATCATTACAATTAGTGATATGTGACCGTACAGCACGAATGAGCCGTAAATGTCCTCAATTGTATTCTGAGTTACAGTGTAAAATGGGCATGAAGGTCGTATTCATAGGTACCTCAATTTGGTGCTACGTGTACCTCATTTAATGAGATACACGTAGCACCAAATTGAAATACCTATGAATATGACCTTCATGCCCATTTTACACTGTAACTCAGAATACAATTGAGGACATTTACAACTCATGCTGTACGGTCACATATGATAAATACTAATAGTAAATTGTCATACACAATTATTACCAGGTACAAACAAAACGAACATTGAAATGTGCGCTTATCAGCAAATATAACCACATTTCGCTATTATATAAATGATATAAAAATGTCAAACAACTAAAATAAAATGATAGTAACAACAAAATATAGGAAAATATCCCATGCACAATTTCTTGTTTTCCTTCCGGCAACCAAAGCACTAAATTTAAATGGCCTTGTGTTTGCGGTAAGTGTTTGATTTCATTTCGTTATCGTCCTAATCTCTATACTTTTCATATAATAATATATACTAGTAATATAGGATTCAATGGGTAAAGGTGTAGTAATATTAATGTGGCGTGCTTTTAATAACAGGAACGGCCTATGTTTCTACATACGTATAAACCACGGTGTTTATATGTATACGTGTACGACATACTAACAAGTTCGTTTCCCCTTTTTAATTAAACAATTTGACATACAAAAAACAATGTGTTACCGATTCAAAAATAAAATGATATCGTTATTAGGGCTATAATTTGACGGCAATGCCCCAAAATCATGACAAAGAAATCAAAAGAAAGAAGAAAGAAAGAAAGAAAGAAAAAAAGAAAGAAAGAAAGAAAGAAAGAAAGAAAGAAAGAAACGTGACTGACATGATTATACAATAAAACCCTGTAAACGTCATAAGAGTGAAAAATTTAATTATAACAGGCTCAGCGCTATATTACATGCACGTAAAACGAAATCTGTTTTATGTAATACGTATTTTCTGGTCAAGTATCAATATATTATATACACTCACATAAAACAGTGTGAACGAGAAAAAAATAAGCGTAGATATATCAGTACTAGCGTAAGAGAGATACAATATTTAACGTAAAATCGTTAGACCCGATTCAAAGAAAGCACCGATCGTGACGTTACTAATGGTTCACAAGCGGTTGTTAAAACGATTTCTACAATTTATTTTAACAGAAAAATGCCTACCATTGAAAATACGTCGACGACAGAAAATCTCCATACCATATCGTCAGCTGCCGATTACGGAGAACATGATCTTTGTTAAATGCCGGTCATACTGCATGTATATATATATCTATATATATATGTAACTATCAATTTGCCTTGTATACGTACACACACATGCACTCATGATGTCTTTAATCGGAAATTCTTAACGGTTAACTTAAAGGTACACTCGGACGTGTTCAGAGGTAAAAATTTATCTCGATACGTGACGTTTCATCAATGCCAGCATTTTGTGTTCCAGGTCAGATTGTTGGATCGTACAGTATATAAATACATGCAGCATACCAGCTATATGGTAAACCCTCGTGCATGGGTATGATGGGGAAAACAAAAAATGTTTTATTGTATTTTTTTCACTAAAATGAACATGATACCTTTAAGGTGAATATGATATGACAGACTTCAATTATTTATAAATCCATATACCAGGCTTATAATATTGGGGTTAGCTTTATGCTTCTGCAGTGTTTTCATTTTTTCTGGATGCTGTTTTATCACAACAAGCCGATCTCCATTCCGTAACAAAAGACCATATTTTTTCATGATAATACCAGGGCCCCAGGACCAGGGCTAAACGAGCAAAACAATGAAACCAAAAACTTTAATACACTAACAGACAATTCCACAATGCACAATATATCGGCCTACGGTACGCTATATTTGTATAAACTTGTATATAGGGCTCGATACTGAATGGTGTCATCGGCCAACCCTAACCCCTCCGCACCCATGGACAAATGGAAGTTACACGAACGCAGGATTTAGAAGGGGGTACGCATCTTCCAAAAAATCTCTTTTTAAAGCCTTATACCACAAAAACAAGTGGACCATTTTCTCCTACTTTTGGACCTTTTTATTGGAAAAATAGCAAAAATGGACCTTTGAGGATTTTCGATGGCACCTGCGTACGGCCTTTCTAAAACGTGGGGTTCAACTTGGTGTGGTGAATTCTCACTTGAGACCCGATATAAACAAATATAATAGTGAGCGTATTATTTTGGATCGTAATTTGCGCTCACTGAACCATGCAGAAATCGAGCAGACTTGACCGAAGAAACAAATATCGTATAGTTCGTAAAGTTCATTGCATTTGAATTACAGGTTTTTAGTCAGCGCAATCTACCATCCATGCAACAATATGTTGACACAATCACTATGGAACTTGACAAAATAATTATAATTAAAATAATAACCAATATATCATTAACTTTGCATACTATAACTACCAATGTACCCCATGCATGGTTAAGGGGGTACTACACCCCTCTATAAATGTATGTCTATTTTTGCATTTTTCTCAAAAACTAATCACACACTGGTAACAAAAAGTTATGTATATTATTGGGGCAAGGAATCAATTACTACACTGGAATTTCAGTGACCCAAGGCAAGCAGTTCGTTATTTATGATACGAAATAAGGTACCGCTATAAGGATGTACCTAATTTCCTATCATATATACGGAACCGCTTGTCTTGAGTCACTGAAATTTCAGTGTAGTAATTGGATTCCTTGCCCCAATAATATACATAACTTTTGTTACCACTGTGTTATTATTTTTTGAGAAAAATGCAAAAATAGTCACAAATTTACCACAGGGGTGTAGTACCCCCTTAATGGTTGTAATCATAAAAATAAACACATATTATAGCTATGACGTGTTTCTTTACACAATAAATAGCGTGAAATAGAGAGGGGAGAGAGAGAGAACTATAGAGAGAAAGAGAAAGGGATGGGGAGAATAGAATGGGAGGGAAATAAAGAGAAAGGCGACACGCATATTCATTTTTTGATACAAATCATTCAACATGCGATTTTATGTTCATATGTACAGTTTATGCCATTACAATACAAACCATATAACAGGAACAAAAATCAATAACCATCATTATTTTATATATTACATATATATTTTTTTTATTATGTTCTAGGCCATAACTTGGCACATTGGCCCTATGCCTAAATTCGTCATAATTTGATTCTATATCGCAATTGAATGTATAACACCCGATGATGCTATTATTCATTCCCGTTTGCCATAACCATAACTGGGGCCGATCATGGTTGTAGCGCGAGTCGTTGATATATTAAATACTTAATACTAGTATGCGTCAGCTTTTAATATTAATTCTCCCAGATTACTTTAATTACATCTTGCTTAATTATATCTGTTAAATACATATCATATAGCCATTGCAGTCGGGCCGCTTGTTACATATAACATTATATTCGTGCATATCTGAGAACTGTGTAAAATATTTTGTATTATGATTATAATTTCATCTTTTTTTTGTCATTTTTTGCATTATATTAGCGTGACAAAAATTGTTTTTAATCTGGTTAAAATTATTATGCTGTGTTACTTAGGCCGTCACTTTTAAACATTTCACTTAATTCTATTGCATGTAATTTCCGTGCAATATCCCTTTTGTACAATGTCCATCGTGTGCCTATATAGCACTCTTAATGATGTATAAAATTCAATTGGCATTAGGTCTTAGCTTGTTTTTACGTATTTATATTTTTAACTGTAAAGTAACTGTAACTGAAAATAAATAACAATAATAATAATAATAATAATAATAATAATAATATTAATAATTATTATTATTATCATTATTATTTATTATGCAGGTACAAGGATTATTAAAAATGAAACTTTGTATCTCTAATTTAGAAGCAACGTCATACTTCGTTAAACATTGAAAGTATATAGTTGGTATTGCCGATTTGTCGCGCACATTCAGTTTATTACACATTTAATGGCCAGGTGTTGCCAATACTATATGAAGACAAAAATGTATACATTACTCGGAATTGAATTATTAAATTAAGGCCACGTAAATTTAAAAGTTTAAAAATTCGTGCCACGTCTACATCTTTTTGGACAAGTGAGGAGGGAGGGAGTTTTTGTAAATTAACAAAATACAGCAGTTTTCACGTAAAATGAACATTGCTAGCCGTTTCCAGCATCTACCAAGAAAACGATGAGGCATTTAAAAAGTTTATAAGGCCATGTTAGAGTTCCACAAAACACTTGCAAGTGATACGCGCAAATGCACTTAATTGTTTATCAGCATCCATATAAAGTAGTAAAAACTTAAATTTAAAGTAAAAATTGAAAATAAAAAACAAATATCGACTGATCCCAGAATTTTATATGGTTTTTTTATGTCTTTTAATGCAATCAATGCAAATGTAATATTTCATGTAATTTCGCCTACGGGCCACAAATTGAATATGTGGGCCTTCTACTGGTGTCTTGCTGCTGTAGAGGTCCTGGTAGAAATATTCAACTCAATACATATTCCATCCTGGTCCGTTATTATTTCCCCATTTTGCCGGGCAACCATCTGTGATCTCCCGCGTGTTCCTGCATGTGTAGCTTCTGCCTTTTCCAGCTGTTAATGCCTATGTCTTGACAAAATAAATGACTCCGTATAGAATAGTAGTGATAGTTCTTACCATGAATACTGTATGACAAATGTATATTTTGTACATAATAGAGAGGTTGCGATTTCCAAACGGCGTGATCGTACGCCTATCTATTCAAAATCACTCTCCTGTAACGGAGCGAGGTCGATTATTTAGCCAGTAGGGCCTATTGAAGACTCTCCACGTACGAAATGAACGTTTGAACAACGTAGAAAATGTAACAAATGTGTCCGTTTGACAATAATTTTAATAATTTTAAAGACAGTCAAGGATATTGAACATACGAAGGAAAGTATAACTATTAATAATATGATCCAATTTGTTTGTATGAAATCAATAAAAAAAGCAAAAGTGAGGGTGTGTGAAAATTTGACTTCCTTCATACGCATGGCTCATACGTAGAGATTGTCCATTGAAATACGTGTGAGATCGGCCGTATATAGAGAGAGATTTGCATCTTCGGGTGTAAACGCACGGAGGACGTTGAAATTGACAGCTTCGTGGCGTAGCGTGGGTCATCATATTGTGTGGGTGTATGTGTGGGGACCGTTCACGATTGAGTCTGATGGGGGGGGCGGGCACAAGCCGTTTTTCGGCAATCCGTGAATATGGCACCTCTCGCCCCTTTTTAGGCCAATGCTTTTTTTACTATTTACCCAGCAAACCATTGTTGAGCCTATTCCGCTTTCATGTTCAACAAACTCCAGAAAAAGAATGAGGCCATATATTGTTGATATCTTTGGCTGATTTCGAATGATAATGTCACAAAATCGCAAATTTTAAGTTCAAAATACACGGCTTTAGGGTGAACTACTAACAGGCTATGTTAACACATTATTTTATGACAATGACAAAGGTACCAAAATCTGATTTTTGATGATTTTTACGATCGCCCGGATGAGCAAATCACTGAATGGGCCTTTAAGTGAACCGTGTCCATGTTGTATAACAATAGCCATCGAGGGACTGGCGTTCTGATTGATTGATCCATAATAAGAAACGTTATCTTTCAATCCGATGGATCTTCCACACAAAGATTCCCTAAACATGTATTTCTCACTCAAGAGTAACGGGTTCATGGTGCCCACGGGTCTATGGGAGAGTTTTGTTGTGAGAATCGACATGTATATTACACGTATAACGCTAGTCAGTCGATGGTTTTTTAGTTACACTTCATAATTCATTTTCTCGGTCAAATGAAAAGCAATAATTTTCATTCTTCGGTTAATGTTTGAAACGCAAAAAAAATTAATTCAGAAAAAAACTCGCGGGCGAAGTTGAGGCCTGTAAAAATCCAACATTTACACTGAAAGACAAAATTTCATGCCTAATTCTATGATATCCAGTCATTCTGTTTTTAACTGACATTACTGAAGAAAAAAAAATATTGCTTTATATTTGACCGAGAAAATGAATTTCATAGCAAAAAGGTATATCTCTGAGTTGGGCTGATTTCAACATGACATCGATGGACTTTAAGCGCGATTATGCATAACAAAAGAAGCTGGTCAGTAGTGTACTGAGTGATTAGGCCTATAAAATTGTTTGTTAAAAAATAGGGTAGGTAGGGATTTATTATTTATTTATTTATTTATTTATTTTTATTTACTTTTTTCCACTTTTTAAAAGCTGTAAATTGCGTTTAATTTTTTAATTAAAAAAAATCAGGATCGGGCCTACTTTTAGGGACGGCCGGGTTACGTCAATTAAACAATTTATTATTTAGGCCTTACTGCGCAAAAAGCTTGCTTAGCTAAAGCCACATGCAGAGCTCTACAGCTATTATAACATCACGAAAGTGGATATAGGTGTCGCAATAAGAAATGATAAAGAAAATAATGTTTCATCATTCAAGCTTGACTTGATCTCATGAAGTGGATCAAAGAAGATCAGATAACGGCAACGCTATATACTGTTTTAATATTATATTAATAAAGATACTTGATTTAATTTAAAAGAAGTGAGCCGGACAAGTTGTAACGTGTTATTCATTGTATAATATACGCTAAGTCGGGTAAACTCGTGCCGTTGTTTAAATGTATAACACGAGACGTGTATTTCCTGAGCTTCTTTTAAGAGAAACCGAAATCTTTCTTTTCTGATCGTATAACGGACATTATAATGATATTAATCCTGTAGATATGGTGAAATATTGAAACGGTAGCATTTATAAATGCGTCACATTGTAATTATAAAGGCTATAAGAATGTAAGAACAAAAGCGGAGGAGAAAAACTTTTAGAAAAAATAATTAATGTTGAGGTTTTGAAAGAAAAAAAGCCGTGTAATCATGTTTACTGTCGTCATACCGCAATCATTTTAGATATGGTATCGTTTCGTTAGTTTTCTTGGCACAAACACTATTGGCAAAGGCCATAGACTATAAAGCATATTATTTTAAGGTCAAGGATGTCGCTATTGTTCTTTTTACAATGTTGTTGAAAGCAGCGCGCGTAAACCGCAAGAATTAACTAACACATCAGGCAAACATATAACAACAATAATAATATAACAACAACAATGTAATAATAATAATAATAATAATAATAATAATAATAATAATAATAATAATAAACTATAATAAACAATATGTAATAATCAAAATGAAAACACAAATGGACACACAATACAATTTATTGAGAAATAATACTCCAAAGCGGTTGTATGCAGTAATTGTCTTTTCGTAAAAGAACCTCATTGCAAAAAATACAATCTCTAAATTTTAATGTTAACAATTTAAACTAGAGCTGCTGTGGTTGAAGAGTCACGAGCACCAGGCGGTGAATTTTGAATTCGATGGCCAAGATCGTTGCACTCATTGCACACTCCATTTCTTTCAAACAAGTGATTTTTCTTACCAATACTCGCAACGAAAGAGGGTAATTTTGCCCCGGGAATTTGGCCCGATGACCTCTGGATGACATTTGACACCAATTACACATACGGACATCCAGTTCACATTGGACTTTCACCATTGCAAACAACATAATACTTTTAAAGCCAATGGCTCTTCTGAACAATTCTGTGATAGTCAAAGAAGGTTATGGCCGCCACCGATGCACGACCTTAAGGTCCGTTCATACTACCACCGCATTTGCGATGCGTTGCTTTGCGATGCCGATATATCGATTACTTTTTGCCGCAACTCAGCGCAACTCGTCGCATTTCCAAGTTAAAATGTATTTAACTTTATTGCGATATCGCAATGCAGTAGTTTGCAGTACGATGCAGTGCGGCAACGCAACGCATCGCAAATGCGGTGGTAGTATGAACGGACCTTTAGACTCCCACCAATGTAAAGACTGCACAAAAAGTAACGCAGCTGTTACAAATACGCCTATAGTTTCGAAAGTAATAATTGTTTTCAAATATAGAAAGAAGAATGATTTATTTACCCGTATTTCGATACCCCATTAGTCCAATTTTGTATCAATATTAATAACACAGCAGTGTTAAATAAAAATAGCCGAATTAAAAAGTTGCAGCTATTTGTATTAATTTGAAGTCAGCGCGAAGATAAAAGAGAGTTTGCGAAATGAAGTTTAAAAATTCACTTCAACTGCAACTTCAGAAATATCGATTGGATTTCTTGCTCAAATTTACTTAAACGCTAACGTATGATTGGTTACTGCACCAAAAGCATCTTTGTCGCTTAAACTCGGGACATGTGTATCAATGTGCGTTCAAAAGAAGGGCATGTGTAAGAGCTTGTAACCGACTACATCCAAATGTCTCTCTTTTGTTTAGTCAAGTGGTTATTAGTCCCACTTCAAGACAAAAGACTCTACCTTAGGCGCTTCGTTTGAAACATGAATGAACTCGCGACCACTCAACAAGGATTATGTCGGGACCCAGCGCTAATCTCCTTATCATATTGTTTTGAAACTAGCTATATGTTTCAATTAATATTCTTACGATAGTTATCTAAGGCTTATATTATTTAAGGCTCAATTATTAAATTTAACGTCAGCTTTGTCAAATTCATATTTCTATTTTACAACGCAAAGTGTAATGAAATACCAATTCTTTATTTCTTTCACCTTATCAATCTCTCTCCACTTCCCCTCCCCCCTCCCCTACCTTCTCCATATTCACCCCTCCCTCTTCCCTCCATCTTTACTCTCTCTCTCTCTCAAACTTGACCCCCTCCTATAATACTCCACTCGCACACCAGTTTCCCCATCCCCAGTGACATTGTCTGCAGGGTGTTTCTGTTAGGAGGGCATGGGGTAGGCGACTTTCAAAGGGAAACATATTTACAAAATGGGCAAAATATGGCGAAAAAATGCCTAAAAACGTAAAATATCACGGCGGCTAGGATCCAACAAGGAAGGGTTAAGAAGGAGGACAAGATGTCCCATGGGAAGCTGTCCCCCCCTTTCGCTACCGCCACTGCAGCTCCCTGTCCACTTCCAATGCCCTCATTCTCCTCCACATCCACTCGTACCAGGCACAACCTATGACA
The DNA here is from genome assembly GCF_039555335.1 of Amphiura filiformis. Taxonomy (NCBI): domain Eukaryota; kingdom Metazoa; phylum Echinodermata; class Ophiuroidea; order Amphilepidida; family Amphiuridae; genus Amphiura; species Amphiura filiformis. Next base: position 76,200,836 of record NC_092633.1, read on the forward strand.
TGTTATATTTATAAATATAATGCACCAGCTATACTCTTCCAGAAGTATGTTACACTGCTCGCTCCAGTAGAAATAGGCATTTTATACGGGAACTTAATCCCCTCGCCGTTGAAGTTTTCATTGAACGCGATTTCGCAAACTGATTTTTTACGTCATAATCACAGGTATATACCAAACTTGACGTTTGGAACAAAATTTGTTTAACCTAATTCAAATACAAATTTTCAACAACATGTGGTGCGTTTTTTACACAAACCAAATTAAATTTCCAATAATTGGTCTTTTATCTAGATAATACATAACAGGTAATTTTGCAGTTTATGAGGAAATAGGGAAACTAATGTCCTTAAAACGTATCTTCGTTTATATTTTACTGCTCACTATTCACCGTTGAAGTGATTTTCGCGTTCACCTCGACTTGTACTTCTAAAGGCTTTAATGGCAGAGTAGTTTTGAATATAGATAATCAGAGATAATCATCTATAATCCTCTAGACGTTGCAGTTTCTGCTTCTTCCGCATTTCGCAAACTCTCTAATAGCGGGTTATACCATAGATGAACTCCTGGATGGGGCAGCTTTAATTAGCATGAGGCCGCATTGATATGTAAATAGCGTATTGTTATTTAAATTTGTGCCCAGACGTATTGAGGGCGACAGTCATGTTATCCAGACGGAGAATGGCTGCATATGCCGGGCTTGTCAAATTGCTGAGTGAAGGCTGATAATCACCTTTCTGTATAGGTAATAAGCTAGTATATTTCGTGTACCAGTTGGTTAAAACAAAAAAAATAGTATCATATTAAATATATTAAGTGTATAAACTTTGAAATTTACATGAATTTGAAGAGCAGAGCTTCGAAATCTAGCTAAGTCAGGTGGTGTGAAATTCTGCTACGTGACCCCCTCTGCGTGGTAGAATTATATTCATAAAACATTGAATTTAACAGATATCATGGGCAGCCAACCACGATTTTTCAGCATTTAAAATATATATTAATTAACAAAGATAAATAATAAAGAGTACAAATTGCATTTAACTAGTAAACAAGCCTGAAATCTTAAAATGTTGCCACGTGATTTACCGAACACATGATATGTCACATGTGACCACTATTCAGATTCACCATAAATATTTGGAGTATTGTTGCACCGCTTGCACATACACTGTGCATTTCTTTACCTCCGTATAAAATCAATAATTCATGCTGGGAGCCAAGTAACATTCTGTCTGCTTAGTGCATATTGGTATTTTATTTTACTTGAGAGCATAATAGAAATACATAAAACGAATAAGGCGCCATGATGGAAGGTCAGGTCGGGTATCAAAGGTTATCGTAACTTCAAATACTACTTGCATTTCACACCTTGCCTCTATCACATATTTCCTTCATATTATTGACAGCAAGTCCTAATTTTGACTTTGCTATTGCAAAATATCATTTCATATCAAATTAGTAGACTTTCTTTGAAAAAACATATCACTGGTGCCTGATGGGAATACCCGTCTGCCATTTCATTAAACTGGATCGTTTTCGCCTGGTTTGTGCCCAGATGTATTGGGGCGCGCTATACTCTCATTGAACAGGCAAAGTTCGCAAAACGAACAACGTTCCTATTTGCCAATATCAATTAACATGATCCAAGGGGTCGAACATGAATTATTCATAACGGATAGATAACTGGCCTCACTTTCAAGCTGGTAAACCAGCGGAATTTTTCATAGGTTTTGCGTTGCTAATAGAACAACCGTGAATTTAGTGTCACCCCCTTGGTTATACGTGCCACAATGCTTGCGTAATAACCACTGATCCCTGTAAACTGCAACTTTTAACTTTAATTCGGGTATTTTCTTTAAAAGAACTGCTGTGTTGTTAATATTGAGTGACATTGGCCAAATGGGGTATCAAAATGCGCGTAAATAAATCAGCCTTCTGTCTAGGTTGTGAAAACAACTTAGTTCTGAAGCTGTAGACGTATTTATAACAGCTGCGTTACCACACGTTCTATCGGCACAGACCTGTTATACATACCGTTGGTCACCAGATTGACAATGACCGGGGCAAAGACTACTGAACAAGGCTGTGGACGTGAACTTGCCCGTTTCGACTCAAATATCTGAAAAAACACCCCAAAACAAACAAACAAAAAACAAAACAAAAAACACAAAAAAAAACCCCAAAAAAACCAACAACAACAAAAAACATGGTCGCTGTTTTTTTTTATTAATTACATATTTTGGATATTCAACATATGTGTTTTATTTATGTTTAATTGCGGTATAAACGCATAAAATCGTTAATTACTCACAAAGTCTGACTGGAATTATGCATTTGTTTTTGTTAATTTCGGCATCGTAAACATATTAGACGCCAGCAGCTGTGTACGTGTATATTCCGTACCCAGTGCCGTTGGAAACGGTCGGCATCAAAGAGTATTAACTCAGTGTCATCCTGTGAGGGAGCATACCACTAAATAATCGCCCCATTGAAAAACGTGTAAAAATACCGGTTTTCTTTGCTTATTCGGAGATATTTTATGATAACCAGTCGACTGCAAATCGATGAAAGTTTAACATAATTATGTTTCAATACGCTGGCGAAGTTACGTAATAATCGGATTAACTACCATAGCAATAGGTCAAAACAATTTTTGAATATACCGCGCTGAACTGATACGTTCACGCGGTACCTCTGCATTGAACCATATCATGCTGATCACTTGCACCTGTAAGATTAGTATCTTTGAAAAGACCAGTATTGTATTCAATCTATGATTGCAGACATACACAGGTGATTAGTTCAACCTGCTTGTAGTGCAGCGCGAATTGTTTTGACCTATTGCTATGGTAGTTAATCCGATTAATTACGTAACTTCGCCAGCGTATGTATGGTAGTCTTCCACCTCGTTTTCCCGGTAGGAGACACTAAACAGCGCCCTCACTGTTTTCGACATTTCCTCAAGACTGCAAACCGGTTTCTCTATACCTATTATTTAATTCGCGGACATTATTTTCTCCATAATTAAAAAAATGTGAATTTTTTGGTGATCCGAATTCATGCATAGGCTTTACACTTTCATTAAGCTATAAATCGCTACTCTCTCTCTGATTATGAAAGCAGCCCATAATACCTCAAAAACCTTTTGTATTTTACCGGAACTCAGTAGGGTTGCACAAATGACGCATTAATTTAGGGATGAAATCAAAACTCGACCGGCGGTCGACCGCAGGTTCCGTCCGGTTGGAGCCGGTTTCTATTGTTCTAAACAATGGACCGCGGTTCAGCCGCCGGTAACCATAATAATAATAATAATAATAATAACAATAATAATAATAATAATAATAATAAAACGTATCGACCAACCGTTAAGCGTGGCACCTAAAGGGCAAGTCAACTATTTGTTTAGCCTAATCTTATCTTTTAATGATAGAAATGTGTACGACACATTTTAGAAAGACCAATAATCGGGTAAAGAGACAAATTCTTACTCGTGCTATCGATTGTGAGACTGTTGTCGTCGCCATGTTGACGGTAGTTATATCTTTTACCTCTGCATCGTCACTGGACTCATTGAGAATTGCTTCAATTAGACTATGGGTCTGTGTTGAATTTACTTTGTCACTGAAATGAAAATACAAAAATAATACAAAAAAGTCAATATAACAGATGTCATACAATTTCTTACTAACATGGGGGGGGGGGGCAGTGTAAGAACATGATGATACGCATCTTAAGACGTCACGTCAATTTACCGCGACCTCGTAAATCTGAAATTACGACGGCTGCGCAACCGTGTGCTGCACGTAGACATTCAAACTATAAGAAAGAAAGGTAAAAGTGCCGTACGTGATTTGAGTTAAGCACCTCATAATGAAAGTCCGTTAAGGGCTCTGGTATGAGTGTTTGGACGGTATTTTTATGGGACACATTAAACATATCGAATTGCATTCTGAATAAGAAGAATGTCCTTGTGATTATCAAATAATTTTGATATTTTGGAATTCGCGATATAGGGAATACACATTTTATGGCAAATGATTAAAAATTGATATTTTTCATATTTATCAGTCCTCGAAGTAAACTTTATACATGATATGTACTTTAAAAAGTGTATGAAGCTGGGATGAAAAGCCGACTATAAATTGAAAATTTTCGTATAGAAGATACGGATCCCCCAACACCCAAAACAATTAGGTCTTTTGGGGAACAAAATGTATATGGTAGGCCTACTGTGACGTTGAAGAGACTGTTGTATTTAAGAGTCAAGTTCCTATAATTTATATATACTACTGGGATGCCTGCTCTCCGCGCGGCTCCCGCCCCCGCCGCTAGCGATCACCGAACATGCATATGTGACAGTATAGTATGGCGATTGATACCATACCGAATTGCTATTTTAATCCCCCCCCCCCCCACACCGAGATAAACAAGAATATAAAAGTTGAAAATAAACATACTACTACAAATTCTAATGAACAATACATCGTTTAGTTTTTAGACTTCTTCCTCTCTTCAAAACTTTTCTTCGGTCACTCGTTGTTTCCCGCATTAGCATGGGTTTTCTTCTAGTCTTTTTTAATTTTACAAACTGAAAGTCTTTGTTTACTTCTTCCCATTTCCTTCTGGCAAGTTCTTCTTCCAATATGGTATCTGATAGTGGTTTTAATTACAAACTGAAAGTCTTTACGTGACGTCGCTAACGTTTCCCGTATATATTAGTTTTCATTAAAGGCCCATTCAGTGATTTGCTCATCCGGACGATCGTAAAAATCGTCAAAATTCAGATTTTGGTGGTACCTCTGTCATTGCCATAAATGTGCTAACATAGCCTGCTAGTGGACTCAGCCGAAAGCTGCGTATTTAAAATAAAATAAGACATTTTACATGAATGTGCAATATAGCCACATGTATTTGATTTGGGCTTCAATACTGCTGTATTATTCGTTTTTAGTCAAATTTTTTTCATTTTCAAAAATATCAAATGACAATTTAATTGAATGACTTATCCTTTAAGCAATTTATAAACAATTTTATTTATTTTACACTTGCGCTGGGACGGGCGCTGGGATCACTGAATGGGTCTTTAAATTATCATCGAGTGTAAAAAATGGTAGGGTATCGTAAAGTTTCATTTACGTAACACTATTTTCTGCATTTTTTCGAACCTGAAAGAGATTCACTATGTTCACCTAAAAAGCCGTTTTCATATGGACACCTATTATTACAAGCCGGATGGTGAATAGAAAACGAATGCCATGTCATCCGTTAATCTATATCATTTAATACGGAACCCTCGCCCGCAAAGATATAGTTGAAACGGATCGAATTTAAAGAGACCTTGACTACTTACGATTTAAATGTCGTATATATACATACAGCGATATAGCTTCTTTCATATCTCGTGCTCCGACGGCAATGTCAAATAAAACTTCATGAGTCTCACTCCAGAGAAAAATTTAATTCCCTATACAAACACAGTCCTGTATTACATTTGAAAATAGATATCTAACATCAATTAATTGTCCGTATAACTGCGTTAACACTTTATTTTGACATACCTTTTATACGCTGGTCCGAATTTCTGATCATCTTCGTAAGCCGCCGATGCGGTACATGGCTTGAACACCAACATTCCATACACTCACGACGGACGCACGTATTTCGACACACGCGATATTTATATATAAATCGTATACCTCTACCTACGTTCTACCACGCCTCGGTTCCTATAGAACTAGCTCAGTGCGTTTTAGGACTTCAATGCTTGCTTTAATACCGCAATAATTTCTGACCCGTAAAAAACTATAAAAATTATTTGAATACAAATACTGTAAATACATAATTATCGATGATCGACGCACGTAACATTCAAGTATGGAAAATTCAACCATAGGTCGGCGATAAATAAAAAAAAAAATGTATTCGGGCATAAAAGATGATGATCGTTGCTAATAATTACACCGCGGCGCACAGCGAGTTGAATGATTTAACTGTTTAGTGAGCGTGTTTCGCATGTTTCGTTCAAACTGCAAATTATTTTGCCTTATGCTTTATCGTTTACGGCGCTGTTATGTAGGTATTCATAGATATATCGACGTTAATTCACAACACGCCGGTGTGTTACTTGCGATAACACGGTCGATATGACTATATATATTGGATAAATGGAAATGATAGGTATTGTGCGGACTTTGGCTCCTGTCATTCAGCCATTTAAAATGTAAAGCGAGTTTCAAACACTCATTATATCATGGAAGAAAAATATCTTTCTTCCATGATTATATACATGTAAAATATCATTTCTGACAAACGTTTTGTTCTCTCTTTGAAATAAATAGATAAATAAATAAATATAGAAACCAACTAAATATATAAATAAATGTACGTAATTTGTTTAGACATTCTGGCCAAATCCAGTACATTAAGAATATAATTATGTAGTTTTCACTGATCACATTGTCCCCTTTTAATTTGGAGCCAAACAAATGAGGTTAAACGACGAAATTTGCTTTTTCATTCAGAATTCGTTTAATTCAGAATCTCGGATTTTGACAAAACTACAGCATCAGCACCCATGGTCTTGATGTTTGCAGGGTACGTTTCTTCAGAGAAGATGAGAATAGATTTCATCTTCTCTGGTTTCTTTAAAGGCTCATTCAGTGATTAGCTCAACCGGACGATCATAAAAAACATTTTGCCGTGCTAATCTAGACAAAAAGAAGTGTCTAAATTTCCCGCTAAATTTTACGGTCGTAATTCGCGATAAGTTGTACGGCTTCAATCGACTTGCGTTTGGTGTATAGGCACTTGGCTCGTGAAAATAGTCTAGCATTGAAATATATACCAACAATGTTGCCAAGTTATAAGCAAAAGTCTTTCACATGGCGTTGAAACGAGCGTCTGAAATAGCCAAATATCTCCGAAGAGGCGTGCAAGTGGCGATTTGGTCATCATGTTATATTGAAATGCAATCGCAAAGGAATTGCATTGCAGTGAAGATAATTTATTCTATTCACTCGTAACAATGACAATTGCTAATCTGATAATTGGTTGGGCATATATGCGAGTTTATTCTAAATGTTTATTTTTGCAGCTATTGTGTAATTTCTGTGTGAGGATTTTGTGCCGCACTCACATTACCGCCCTCTACAGTCTCTCCACATTTTTATCCTTTTTATTAGTTTGTGATTGGATTTTTTTTGTTTTACATTGTTTTGTGAGGCGATCATTTGCAGGAAAGATAAAAAAAAACCCCACTATTTTAAGCTTCGTATTATTTTGTCATTGGATTTCTTTTGTTTTATATTGTTTTGTGATGCGATCATTTGCAGGAGAGATTAAAAAAACCCCACTATTTTATAAGTTCTATTATTTTGTGATTGGATATCTTTTGTTTCATATTGTTTTTTGATGCGATCATTTGCAGGAGAGATTAAAAACCCACTATTTTATATTTTATATTATTTTGTGATTGGATATCTTTTGTTTCATATTGTTTTTTGATGCGATCATTTGCATGAGAGATAAACAAAACCACTATGTTATGTTTTGTATTATTTTGTGATTGGATTTCTTTTGTTTTATATTATTTTGTGAGGCGATCACTTGCAGGAGAGATAAAAATAACAATAGGCCTATGTTATGTTTTCTATTATTTTGTGATTGGATTTCTTTTGTTTTATATTGTTTTGTGAGGCGATCACTTGTAGGAGAGGTAAAAAACCACTATGTTCTGTTTTGTATTATTTTGTGATTGGATTTCTTTTGTTTTATATTGTTTTGTGAGGCGATCACTTGCAGGAGAGATAAAAACCCCACTATGTTATGTTTTGTATTATTTTGTGATTGGATTTCTTTTCTTTTATATTGTTTTGTGAGGCGATCATTTGTATGAGAGATAAAAAAAAGCCACTATGTTATGTTTTGTATTATTTTGTAATTGGATTTCTTTTGTTTTGTATTGTTTTGTGAGGCGATCGTTTTTAGGAAAGAAAAAAAAAATCTTGATGTTATGTTTTCTATTATTTTGCGAGTATTTTTGTTTGTTTTATATTGTTTTGTGATGCGATCATTTATAGGAGAGATTAAAAAACCACTGTCATGTTTTGTATTATTTTGTGTTATGTTTTGTAGTATTTTGTGATTGGAGTTCTTTTGTTTTATATTGTTTTGTGATGCGATCATTTGCAAGAGAGATAAAAACAAAACCCACTATGTTATGTTTTGTATTATTTTGTGATTGGATTTCTTATATTGTTTTGTGAGGCGATCATTTGCAGGAGAGGTAAAAAAACCACTATGTTATGTTTTGTAATATTTTGTGATTGGGTTTCTTTTGTTTTATATCGTTTTATGATGTGATCATTTGCAGAAGATATAAAAAAAACACCACTATGTTATGTTTTGTATTATTTTGTGATTAGATTTCTTTTCTTTTATATTGTTTTGTGATGCGATCATTTGCAGGAGAGATAAAAAACCCACTATGTTATGTTTTCTATTATTTTGTGATAGGATTTCTTTTCTTTTATATTGTTTTGTGAGGCGATCGTTTTTGCAGGACATATAAAAACCCCACTATGTTATGTTTTGTGTTATTAGAAAACCACTGTTATGTTTTGTATTATTTTGTGATTGGATTTCTTTTGTGTTATATCGTTTTATGATGCGATCATTTGCAGGAGAGATGAAAAAAAAAACCCTATGTTATGTTTTATATTTTTTGAGATTGGATTTCTTTTCTTTTATATTGTTTTGTGATGCGATCATTTGTAGGAGAGATAAAAAACATTATGTTATGTTTTCTATTATTTTGTGATTGGATTTCTTTTGTTTTATATTGTTTTGTGAGGCGATCATTTTTAGGAAAGAAAAAAATCTTGATGTTATGTTTTCTATTATTTTGTGAGTAGTTTTCTTTGTTTTACATTGTTTTGTGATGCGATCATTTATAGGAGAGATTAAAAAACCACTGTTATGTTTTGTATTATTTTGTGATTGGATTTCTTTTCTTTTATATTGTTTTGTGAGGCGATCATTTGCAGGAGAGGTAAAAACCACTATGTTCTGTTTTGTATTATTTTGTGATTGGATTTCTTTTGTTTTATATTGTTTTGTTAGGCGATCACTTGCAGGAGAGATAAAAAAACCACTGTTATGTTTTGTGTTATTTTGTGATTGGATTTCTTTAGGAAAGAAAAAAATCTTGATGTTATGTTTTCTATTATTTTGTGAGTAGTTTTCTTTGTTTTATATTGTTTTGTGATGCGATCATTTATAGGAGAGATTAAAAAACCACTGTTATGTTTTGTAGTATTTTGTGATTGGATTTCTTTTGTTTTATATCGTTTTATGATGCGATCATTTGCAGGAGATATAAACAAAAACCACTATGTTATGTTTTGTATTATTTTGTGATTAGATTTCTTTTCTTTTATATTGTTTTGTGAGGCGATCATTTGCAGGAGAGATAAACAAAACCCACTGTTATGTTTTCTAGTATTTTGTGTTATGTTTTGTAGTATTTTGTGATTGGAGTTCTTTTGTTTTATAACGTTTTATGATGCGATCATTTGCAGGAGATATTAAAACAAACACCACTATGTTATGTTTTGTATTATTTTGTGATTAGATTTCTTTTCTTTTATTTTGTTTTGTGAGGCGATCATTTGCAAGAGAGGTAAAAATAAAACCCACTATGTTATGTTTTGTATTATTTTGTGATTGGATTTCTTATTATATTGTTTTGTGAGGCGATCATTTGCAGGAGAGGTAAAAAAACCACTATGTTATGTTTTGTATTATTTTGTGATTGGATTTCTTTTGTTTTATATCGTTTTATGATGCGATCATTTGCAGGAGATATAAAAAATCACCACTATGTTATGTTTTCTATTATTTTGTGATTGGATTTCTTTTGTTTTATATTGTTTTGTGATGGGATAATTTGCAGGAGAGATAAAAAACCCACTATGTTATGTTTTCTATTATTTTGTGATTGGATTTTTTTGTTTTATATTGTTTTGTGAGGCGATCGTTTTTAGGAAAGAAAAAAATCTTGATGTTATGTTTTCTATTATTTTGTAAGTAGTTTTCTTTGTTTTACATTGTTTTGTGATGCGATCATTTATAGGAGAGATTAAAAAACCACTATGTTATGTTTTGTATTATTTTGTGATTGGATTTCTTTTGTTTTATATTGTTTTGTGAGCATGGTGAGGTTATGTTTTCTATTATTTTGTGAGTGGTCTATGTATAAGGTTGGGCATTAAAACCTTTTCCTCGTCGAAACTGGACTATATTTCCCTTTGGGGGTCTTTGTTATGATTTATAATACTGGTTACATGTCACAACCATTTCCAATGCTGCATTGGTGTATTTAATATATTTGCTGCTTTTTTATTGATTGTTTTGTGAGGGAACAGTCTTTTAGTTCTATAGAAATGCGAGGCTGTAGAAAAAAAATCTGATTTTTTTTACACCATAGAGCTGATTTTGTCAGGCATTGATCAAAATGATAAATTTCACAAAAAGGAGGGGGATATAATTGAGACTGATAGACTGAACTTGTGACAAGTGAGGGCATGGGCGAGTGAGAAAAAGGAGAGGGAGAGACGGAAAGACTAGAAAAAGATGAACATGAGAGAAGAGAGATTGCCGGGTAGGGTTATTGATTCGGAGGGGGAGGGCGGAATAGGGTGTACTACATTGATACAAAAAGGTCAGGAGGAAAAGGCGATACAGGCCCGTAGCCAGGATTTATTGGGCGCGATCGGCTCAAAAGTGGACCTTTTGTGATTTAAGGGCTGCTTTTCAACGTTTTTACAGAAAAAAAGTGGACCTTTTCATTCGAATTGGCAATTGAATACCTGAGTGGAAGAAGGGCCCAGGGCCCAACTCCATCAAAACTGTTTTTGAGATATTAAGAAAAAACTTAATATTTGGAAAAGTTTTATAGACAGAATGTTTTCATCTTCAGGGGACCTTTAATACATGATGATACAACATTAGATATATTCAAAATTATATATGTTTCCATGGCAACGGTACAGGTCTTAATACGAGCTGGAGTTGGGCCTCCTTCCACTAATATACTGCAAGTGCCAGTTCCGCAAGCAGATGTGTTATAAATAGCTACAGAAATTTCTTCCACTAATATACTGCAAGTGCCAGTTCCGCAAGCAGATATGCAAGAAAAAATGTAATGTTTTGTAAACTGGCAAGTTTAGCCCCACTAAATTCACATTTTTTGTCAGATTAATTATTTTTTTGTTGTCACTGATGCTGTATATAGGATAAATACAGGGTGTCCCAAAAAAGGAGGCCCCTCAATTTCTCCTATTATTGGTATGTAAAGAAACCTTGAGTCGTTAGCTTAAATAAACCAAAACAATTATATCAATCGGCTCACAGCTTTTGAAGATATGCTCTTTTAAAGAAATGTACCCCGAAATGTACCCGTTTTTCACTCTGTCCACGGAGATGGTTTCGCTACTTCAAAGATTGAAAAGGAGTACACATACCATGCATGAATATCAAACATTCCTCAATGATAACTTTATAAAATAACGTTTTTCGTTTTATTTATGGAATGGACTTTACCGGTGGGTTTATGGGCAATGGATTTTGTTAATAGTGTCTTTAATTTGTGGGTAAAATGAATGCCGAATGGGACTTCTTTTGCTTTACTTGCAATTACTTATTTTTTCTTGGTTACTTATGCCTTTTGTTTTATTATGTTTCTTACTTTCTTACTTTGTTATTTCTTGCTTTCTTTTTTATTTGCAACATAAGTCATTTCTCTTTTTAGGATAAAAGGTAGCCCTAAAAGGCTGTTTGGTTTGTCTTTAGTTCTTCTGAAGTGCGTTTACTGTGCTGCTCTGCCCTCTACCAGGTTGCCTCCTTGGCGAATACAGGTTTCAGCCCTGGTCCTCATTGCATCAATTGCGTTACGTACCATCCTTGTGTTCCGGATACTTGCGAATGCATTCAGTAATACGTTTGCGAAGATCTTGGATTTTGCCACAACGGAAAAAAATCAAGTGGTGTGAGGTCTGGTGATCGTGCAGGCCACTCCACAGCACGAGCCATCCCAACCACTCTGTTTGCTATCCGTGGACAGAGTGAATAAAAATTCCTTTAAAAAGGAACAGGGCGAACAAATGAGGAAGTGTCAAGATAAAGGTGTAGTTATTTTATTGTTTGAACTGTTTCTATAATTCGCATCGATCATAATGAGTATGTTTTTACGTACCTCAAATGACAAGGACTACGACGGTACTTTTATGATTTTGCCTAGAGACTGTACTCAGTGTATGGACAGTGTAGCCTATTTGTCTAATCATTTAGATTTTGCCTAGAGACTGTACTCAGTGTATGGACAGTGTAGCCTATTTGTCTAATCATTTTGGCTATTTAATTCTGACCATTGTGATTAAAACAGGCTTTCAGATTGGTGAGCTATTGTGTACCAAGTGATAAGACCGGGCACGTATAATAAAAATACACTGGATAATTCATGACAGCCTATTTACTGGCAAACGGTGGGCCAAATAAATCTTAGTTGATTCTTGAACACAATTTAAGCAGGAACCTTGAGGCAGAATTTGAATACATATTATCCTGTAACGTTTACTTAGCCTAACAGTCAATGAACGTTCATTGTTAGCATAATAAGTAGCTTTGGGTATCCTATGTTTATGAAATAAAGTGTTTACAAACGAATAAGGAACAATAATACAGAACATTTATTGTTGATTAATGTAGCTATGGGTATACAATGTTTTCAAATAAGAGCGTTAATGTTTTGTACATGAAGTTAACGTCTTTGCTACATAGCTAGTTGTTACTACATCGAAAATGTGACTAGAGATTTACAATTTGATGACATTCAAAATAATTTAGTATTAAAGAATTTCAACAAATTACAGAACTTTCATTTGTAGTTGTAGTCCTTGCCCCTATAATATACATATCTTACTTGTTACCAATGTGCTACAATTTTTGAGAAAAATGCAAAAATAGGCACAAAATTGGACAGGGGTGTAGTACCCCCTTAACAATGTTGAAAATCATGTTCATATAAAGCGTAACATAAACATCCTCTATGTTCATAAACGTAAGTAATCCCATAACTGTTCAAATAACAGCCCTCACTTAACAGACATTAAGTCTCAATTGACAGGATCCATAAGTGGTAAAGTAAATATATTTTCTCTTTATCGCCTGCCTAAGTTTCCCCATTTAAGGGATGGGGTATGAACGTTCGGACAGTATTTATTGTGGGACATTAGAGCACATCAGACATGTTGAATTGCATTCTGAATACGAAGAATTTCCTTTTGATATAAAATAATTTTGATTTTTTGAAATTCGCAAATGATGATTTTTACTTAAAGTGTATGTAGGTGGGATGAAAGCCGACGATCAATTGAAAATTTTGACCTTTCGTATTGAAGATATGGATCTTTTTCCCAAAACACAAAAAAATTAGGTAATTTTGGGAAAAAAGTCCATATTTTCAATATGAAAGGTCAAAATTTGTCAATTGATCGGCTTTTCCTCGCAGCTACATACACTTTAAGAATATGTCATTAGATTTATAAAATTTACTTCGAAGACTGTTATATATCAAAAATATGAAAATATCAAATTTTAATAATTTGTCATAAAATTTGTAGCCCTATTACATCGTGATTTTCAAAAAATTATAATTATTTGATATCAGAAAGACATTCTTCGTATTAGGAATGCAATTCCATAAATGTCTGATGTGCTCTCATGTCCCACAAAAAATACTATCGAAACGCCCATTCCAAATCCCTTAAGTACTCTCTTTAATTTACTCAAGGTTGTGTTTGTATAAATGATTCAGTTATATAACCACAGCCGCGTGAAAAGGTCATGTTGACATAAGTTAATTGACTGTGTGCTTAAAGTATCATTAAAAGCAGAACAACAAGCACATACAGGCAAGTATTTTGCCAGTATCAATAAAACTATAATGAGGCTATTAATGTAGCCCAACTGTACGTACAATCTGGCAATACCGCTAAATCTTAAAGCAATGAAAAATATCTGTTGCAATTTTCGGATTTTCATAAAAGTAATTCTAGTTCATCCAAGTTGTAAAACAATTATTTCTTTTAATACAAACACATTCCTTGGTGAGACAACTTTATAGCACTGTTTGAATATCAACATGAAGTAGTAATGACAAATTTAAATGTACACTATCGCCTCTGTAGTTTCCTGATTACATAGACAGCACGATTATTTTATTTTTATTCTGCAACGCTGTGAGGAAATAAGTATGCCAAAACCCATCGCAATAAGGACGAAAAATGCTTTGCATTTTTCGCCCAAAAACGGGTACTTTTATTCAAAAGGGCATATCATCAAAAGTTGTGAGCTGATTGAAATAATTGTTTTGGTTTATTAAAGCTAACGATTAAAGGTTTCTTTACATACCAAAATATATTTAATCAACTTTTCAGAAATAGGAGAAAAGAGGGCGCAATGAGGGGCCTTTTTTTTGGGACACCCTGTACAATGCATATCCCAAAAAATTGAGCTCACAATTCATTTACATTTTGAACAGTGCCCTCACGAAGATGAAATTTATTGCAAATTCAACATTTTCAGGGGCCCAAAGTGGATGTGGTCCACCTTCAAAATTTATAAAACATCACTTTTATATGACTACTAGTCATAAATTACAATTTTGCTAAGTCCCAGTAATTGTCTAGGCTGACTTCATATAAAAATATTTATATATCACGATAGCGCCCTCTATTATTTTGGACATATATTTCATGGGGAGTAAAACGGATCGAAATCGGACGGTATGGGAGTAAAACGGATCGAATTCACCGATTCATTCTTTCCCTACCCAGAATGTCGAAGTGGCTACCACTATTCGCCTGTTTTTCCGTGATTTCTCCGGAAATGCATCGATTTGGATCGTCAAATTTCAGGATGGTAATGAGAAAAATACAATCTATCAAATAATACCAAAAACTCATCAACAATGAGAAAAATCGGGGGGACGATACTGTCGATCGGGTTACGGACATTTAAGCTTACCGTGGAATTAACGCTGATATCTGGTCATGCTCCTTTTGGAATTTCTGTCTGATCTTCGGATTTTGCAAATAACAGAATGCATATTGGTTCTGAATAAGTATCGTATTCCTCTCGGTGGGTCTTTTCATGATATAATTACTTTGAATTCCGTGTAACAACCCAAAATTTACCTCTGAATTCAAGGCTGCTTTCGGAAAAGCTGTAGTCTTCGGTGCTGTGTTAACATCTCAAAAAAGTGCACGAGTGGCGACCACGTTTTATACTTCCCGCATTAATAACTGCGCCTACGCCTAATACTGGTTGGTTGCATGTCAATGAACTCTATAAATTTATTTGGTAAGTATGGCTTCAGGTATAGACCCTTTATGCATCTTCCGTGCTTTTCTATTACGTAGGATCTTTACCCACATGCATGTGCCAATATTGCGTAACGCTAAAAGTGAATATATTTCTTTGACCCCGAGTAGGACGTAAAAATGGTTGGGTGGCCGAGGTGTTTAAGGTGTTGTAATTGATGATTTCTTTGATGCTCTGATCGTCGCTGGTTCGAAACTTTTCCTCTTTTCAGCTGATTTGCTCTTTAGTCCTGGCCCTGTCCTACAGACCCGTATACAATTGAATACCTGAGTGGAAGAAGGGCCCAACTCCATCAAAACTGTTTTTGAGATATTAAGAAAAAACTTAATATTTGGAAAAGTTTTATAGACAGAATGTTTTCATCTTCAGGGGACCTTAAATACATGAACATACAATACTACATACATTCGAAATTATATATGATGTTTCCATGGCAACGGTACAGGTCTTAATACGAGTTGGAGTTGGGCCCTTCTTCCACTAATATACAAGGTACAAGATACAGTTCCGTAAGCAGATGTGTTATAAATAGCTACAGAAATTTGATAATTATCCATTAATTGCACGAGTAGAAGCATGTAATGCTAGCAAGAAAGTTTATTGTAGTGAAAAGCAGATTTCCATGGATGAACAAAATTCCTCTTTCACCCAATATTTGTGGAAGAAGGGCCCAACTCCATGGAGTTGGGCCTTTCTTCCATGAAAACCATGATTAAGTGTACGTGGAAGACTATTTGGAGAGTGGATTTTGGCTCATCTTTCGCACACAAGATGCTGGCAATAAAATGCTGAGTCTAACTCATTTTTGTAAAAAATTGGAGTTGGGCCCTTCTTCCACTCAGGTATTCAATTGTTCAGGAAGAAAGTTTGAATGTTGATTCGAGTAGGGTATGCATAGGTCTTTCAAATTCTACTAGGTGGAAAATTCCAAACCCGGGCAAACTCTGTATATGGCCGTTTTTTCAAAATGGCCGCCAAAATGTACTTATGAACCAGGTATAATGACAATAATTCTGAAACTATTTGACCTGGGTGATTGAGGTGTCTATCCCCACTAAATCAAGGCTGTCTGATTGAATGAAGGGGGTTTCATGGTTGTCCGAAGTCTAGGACACCTGAAATCCAAGATGTCCGCCCGTAGCAACCATAATCATCATATTCGCCAGATGAAATGACAATAATTCGGAATCTGCTTGACCTACAAGGGTCATTAAGGTGTCTATCCCCACTAAATCAAGGCTGTCTGATTGAATGAAGGGGGTTTCATGGTTGTCCGAGGTCTAGGACACCTGAAATTCAAGATGGCCGCCCATAGCAACCAGATAATCATCATAATTAGCCAGATGAAATGACAATAATTCGGAATCTGCTTGACCTGCAAGGGCCATTTAGGTATCTATCCCTATGAAATCAAGACTGTCTAATTGAATGAAGAGGGTGTCATGGTTGTCTGATGTCTAGGACCCCCGGGTCTAGGACAACCACAATCTAAGATGGCCGCCCATAGCAACCATATAAATATTCACATTAACCAGGTGAGATGACAATATCTCAATAATTATTTGATCCAGAAGAGCAATTAAGGCGTGTAACTTCGCTAAATCAAGGCTGTTTGATTAAATGATGTGATATCATGGTTGTCTGAAGTCGAAGTCACACCAAACCAGATGGCAGCCATAGCAACCACTATTAACCAAGTAAAATGTCATCAATTAGAACCTCTGTAACATAGAGGCTGGATTAATGCCGCCAAAATACGTTTTTTCACTAAAAATGGGTTAGAGTGTCATTGAAACAGCATTATAAGCACTAAATATTCAAAATAATCGATGAAAAATGGCTTTGAGGGTTATAGCAGAAACATTTCTCCCTAAATTATGTTGCTAATATGTTTTTAATCCAAAATGGCGCCGATTATGAGGTCCAAAATGGCCTTCAAAATACATTTTTTTCACTCAAAAAATGGGTTAGAGTGGCATTAAAACAGCATTTAACACATTAAATGTTCAAACTTATCAATGGTAAATGGCTTTGAGGGTTACAGCAGAAACATTTTCCCCCAAATTGTGTTGTTAACATGTTTCAAATCCAAAATGGTGCCGATTATTTACCATAGATAAGTTGTAATATTTAATGTGTTAAATGTTATTTTAATGCCACTCTAACCCATTTTTCGAGTGAAAAATGTATTTTGGAGGCCATTTTGACCTCATAATATCGGCGCCATTTTGGATTTAAAACATATAAGCAATATAATTTGGGGAGACATGTTTCTTCTATAACCCTCAAAGCCATTTTTCATTGATTATTTTGAATATTTAATGTTTATAATGCTGTTTTAATGCCACTCTAACCCATTTTTGAGTGAAAAAAGTATTTTGGTGGCCATTTTTTTCCTCATAATCGGCACCATTTTGGATTTGAAACATGTGAACAACACAATTGGGGAGAAATGTTTCTGCTGTAACCTTCAAAGCCATTTACCATTGATAAGTTTGAATATTTAATGTGTTAAATGCTGGTTTAATGCCACTCTAACCCATTTTTTGAGTAAAAAAATGTATTTTGAAGGCCATTTTGGACCTCATAATCGGCGCCATTTTGGATTAAAAACATATTAGCAACATCATTTAGGGAGAAATGTTTCTGCTATAACCCTCAAAGCCATTTTTCATCGATTATTTTGAATATTTATTGCTTATAATGCTGTTTCAATGACATTTTTTTAGTGAAAAAACATATTTTGGCGGCATTAATCCAGCCTCTACGTTACAGAGGTTCTAATTGATGACATTTTACTTGGTTAATAGAGGTTGCTATGGCTGCCATCTGGTTTGGTGTGACTTCGACTTCAGACAACCATGATATCACATCATTTAATCAAACAGCCTTGATTTAGCGAAGTTACACACCTTAATTGCTCTTCTGGATCAAATAATTATTGAGATATTGTCATCTCACCTGGTTAATGTGAATATTTATATGGTTGCTATGGGCGGCCATCTTAGATTGTGGGTGTCCTAGACCAGGGGGTCCTAGACATCAGACAACCATGACACCCTCTTCATTCAATTAGACAGTCTTGATTTCATAGGGATAGATACCTAAATGGCCCTTGCAGGTCAAGCAGATTCCGAATTATTGTCATTTCATCTGGCTAATTATGATGATTATCTGGTTGCTATGGGCGGCCATCTTGAATTTCAGGTGTCCTAGACCTCGGACAACCATGAAACCCCCTTTATTCAATCAGAAAGCCTTGATTTAGTGGGGATAGACACCTTAATGACCCTTGTAGGTCAAGCAGATTCCGAATTATTGTCATTTCATCTGGCGAATATGATGATTATGGTTGCTACGGGCGGCCATCTTGGATTTCAGGTGTCCTAGACCTCGGACAACCATGAAACCCCCTTTATTCAATCAGACAGCCTTGATTTAGTGGGGATAGACACCTCAATCACCCCTCTAGGTCAAATAGTTTCAGAATTATTGTCATTATACCTGGTTCATAAGTACATTTTGGCGGCCATTTTGAAAAACGGCCATATACAGAGTTTGTCCGGGTTTGGAATTTTCCACCTAGTAGAATTTGAAAGACCTATGCATACCCTACTCGAATCAACATTCAAACTTTCTTCCTGAACAATTGTATACGGGTCTGTGGGACAGGGCCAGGACTACTTTTTTTATTCCTGAAATTTATGCGTTCTTTTAATTCAATTTCCAGTTTTGTACACAGAAGTGGTCAGTTCTTCATTACTTTGCATAGAAAGTTATGTGTAAGCGCCCCACTAATTGATAAAGTGGCATAACATTGTTCTTACAGAAAAGACACAGACATCAATATCTCCGGGATCGATATCTCCTCTTTGACTTTCACCATCCCTTAGTCCAGTATTACACCGTGCGGACACTATTTCAACGAATGAGGACGCTAATATAAAGTTGTCATTATGAGATTAATCTCATCAAAATCACACGCACACAGGGGTTTGTCTTCCTTTTGTTCCAATTTCTCTTCTCTTATTTGATACCGGGGTAGCGCGCCCGTTTAAAAAGGGCTGTATACGCTACTGCTTGTATAAAAGGGGGAAACTAATTAACTGCTAGCCAAACGCATGCGACCGCATCTGGTTGTGGAGACTCGGTGGCATGTGTAATGTGTGTAGAGTCCACACCACCAAGGTAAATGGCTGGTAAAAAAATCAGTGTTTTTATTGTGAGAACCACACCAGGGTTGATTTAATGGAAAAAAAGCCTTAGAAAAGAAGGCTGATGTGCCTCTTTTTTTTGTGATAGCTGTACTTTGTGGATGGTTTTCTTATTATCTGAGTATAAAAAGATTACATTTGTCACAATTCTGAAATTTGAGGCACGTTTGTTTTGAATGGCCAAGTGGACCAAAAAACGTGTAAGATTATACGTGTAACCTTACACGTGTAAGATGACATCTTACACGTGTAAGATTCCATCTTATGCGTGTAAGATCGCATCTTATACGTCTAGCGGGATGCTTAAGGGGTGGGGTATGAACGTTTGGACAGTATTTATTTTGGGACATTGGAGCACATCAGACATATCGAATTGCATTCTGAATACGAAGAATGTTATTCTGATATCAAATAATTTTGATTTTTTGAAATTCGCAATGTAATACACATTTTATGGCAATTCATTAAAAATTGATATTTTTGATATTTAACAGTACTGGAAGTAAACTTTATAAATCTGATGATTTATACATAAAGTGTATGTAGGTGGGATGAAAAGCCGACGATCAATTGCAAATTTTGACCTTTCGTATTGTAGATATGGATTTTTACAAAAAATACCAAATAAAATTTGGTCTTAAAAAAAAAAAAATTTATATCTTCAATATGAAAGATCAAAATTTTCAATTGATCGTCGGCTTTTCCTCCCTGCTACATACACTTTAAGAATATATCATTAGATTTATATAATTTACTTCGAGGACTGTTATATATCAAAAATTTGAAAATATCAATTTTTATAATTTGTCATAAAATTTGTATTATATTGTGATTTTCAAAAAATGAAAATTATTTGATATCAGAAAGACATGCTTCGTATTCAGAATGCAATTCGATAGGTATGAGGTGCTCTCATGTCCCACAAAAAATACTGTCGAAACACAATAAACGCTCATTTTAGATCCCTTAAATTGACGAATGATAATAAAGAATCCATATTTAAACCCCAAACAACCTATCATCTTACGCGTATTCATCTTCGACCAATGTAATCTCACCATAGCATTTCTTATACGCGTAAGAATTGCCTATTAGGGATGGACGGTAGGCCTATTCCGATTTGACTGGTATGACAAGGGCGCACACCACTAAATAATCTTCCCATTGAAACACGTGCAAAAACACCGGTTTTCTTTGCTCATTTTGAGGCCTTTTGGGCTCGTTAAAAAAAAATTATGATGACCAGTCGATTGCAAATCGATGAAAGTTTAACATATGTTTCAATGTATGGGGGTCCTTCCACCTCGTTTTCCCGCTACGAGGCCGCGAACAGCGCCCTCACTGTTTTTGACATGCTCTCAAGACTGCAAACCCGATTCTGCCATTTTTTAATTCGCGGACCTATTTTCTCAATAATTATAAAATGCGACTTTTTGGCGACTCAAATTTATGTATAGGCTTTACACTTAGGCCTATATTTAAGCTATAATTCGCCACTCTTTCTGATTAATAAGTCTAAAGACCAGGCCAAAATACCTCAAAAAAGTTTCTGTTTTTTACCGGAACTCATTAGGGTTACACAAATGGCGCATTGATTTAGTGGTGTGCCCCCACAAGTGTCGAATAATCTCAGCCTCAAAATCGATCTGCACCGCGGTAGTTTTCGCAAACGTGATTATTTTACCATCACCTCTTGACATTTTTAAATGAGTATTAATTGACCCAGATAACTGAAAAAGTAGCCAAAAAGTGAGATAAATCGGGTTGTGACCATGACGGACAAGCAGTAGGAACAATTCATGACAGAGATTCGTCATAAAATACTGGACATTGTAGCACTCATACAAATTAAGAAAATGCCTCATTTACGATTTTGGTGACGAGCTCTTCTTATCCTCGGTACGCCGCCAATAATATCACGTATCGTATGATCACTAAAATCCAAATCTTACACGTACGTATAAGAAGTCGTGGGTGTTACAAATCACAAAACGTCTCTACTTATTATTGGTTGAAGTTTGTTACGCGTTAGCTGATTGGTTGTTTGTGATTTCTTACTCTGTGATTCGTAAATTTAAAAATCCCGCTTCATTCTTATACGTATAAGATGCAATCTTACGCGTATAAGATGCAATCTTACACGTGTAAGATGCAATCTTACACGTGTAACCTTACACGTTTATCTTACACGTTTTTTGGACCACTTGGCCATTTGTTGTTCTTCTTCGCCAGATGACGTCACTACATAGAATCAGTGTGCTGTAAGCCTAAGGTTGACAGGATGTACCTCGTTTTCGACGCGTCACTGCGAAAAATCAAGCCGCTTACCTACCCAATATTTGTTGGTTATATGGTACAAGATATCATAAACATTAGGTAAAATGGTGTTTTGAATGAACCAGTGAGGTTTAACAATGAGAAAACGACCAATTCCTCCATACCTTTTAACACATAAATGAATAGGAACTCTATTTGGTGGCGTGGAACCTATTCGTACAAGCCCCTGAATTGAATGTCGTAAATTGTCTCTAAAAGGATCGTCTACATTTACAATACGTGCGTGAATATAAAATTGTCGTATAAACAGTGCATACGTACCTTTTCATGATCCCCTGTCGTATATTTTGATTTTGATTATATCCATCGGTGGAAAACGCAGCGAACACGGAAATACAACATTCATAATAAGAAACGAGAATTGGTGGCGCAGAAATGATAATTTATGTGCTCTTGGGTGAAAAATTAGGGGGGGGGGGGGTTGTAGGTTGAAAGAGAAGCCAGGGCGAGTTCTGGTTTCTGGCACACATTTTGGGCACATTTTGGGCCCTGAAACTGTATAGAAAAACGGCAAGAAAACATGTAAAATATCCTGCGCGCTAAAGGGTTCCCTAAGATCTGGTAAGCTTGTGAAGCAGGGTGTGGTGTGAGCGGGGTGGTTTGGAACGTTGGTGCACTCATAGAAATTGTTCGTTGGCATTACTCAGTAAGTTGATGTACCGGTAAGTCGTTGCGTCAACTTTCCGAGTAATGCCAACGCGTACAATTTTGAGTAACGCTGACTCGATATCATTATGTTGGTCGCACTCATTTGCACTTACTTTATTGAGTTGTTACAACTGAAACTAGCCTAGGTTAGCATAATTTTCTAGAGGTGTATACAAAATTTTGCACTGATTACAAAAATTAATATTTGAATACTGCTAATTATGCAGAAAATGATCCAATTACGTGAATTAAGTGACAAAGTACCAAATTGGAATAACTCAAAACAATAAGTACCAGTAACTTAATATGAACGAGTTACATCAACTTACATGTTGAGTTACAATAACTCAACTAATTGGTTCTTTGACCTTGTTTATTGAGTTCCCTGAACTTGAATTCGGAAGTTGGCATTACTTAAAAAATTGACGCAACGACTAACATCAAGTAATGCCAACAAAGTTGATTTATAGTTGACGGAACTTTTTGAGCTTTTTCAGCATTTTTTAAGTTCGGATAACTAAAATGGCAACTTTTACATTATTTTGAGTTGTCCAAACTTACTCCTTTTGAATTGCGCCAACAAGGCGAACAAGTCATTTCTATGAGTGTGGGGGAGATTTTAATAAGGTTGACAATTCAACCCCCCCCCACACGCGACACTTACACATAAATTATTGCACAGCCCCTATTAAAGGTGAGATGCATATAGGGGCTGCGCATAACGCAATAATTATCAGCCGGGAAGGGGTAAGGGGTAAAATTTCCAAACGGCTTGCTAAAATCGTTGCCCCCCCGGCCCGCCAAAGATCGCTTGCCATCCCCCCCTTCGGCTCGCAAAAATTTCTTGCCCCCTCCCCAATTTTACCCTCCCACCAGGGCTCTTAATTAATATTATACAGCCCCAATATAAACCTTATAAACCGAGAGTATGAAGGATACTCATAAATCCCGCGGTGTGAGCGCGGGATCAATTACCGGCGGTTCGTTACCGACCCAACCCCCCCCTCCCCACACGCACCATAATCACCAGTGATTCGTATGCAGAAGGATGACTCTTCGCATCGAGTCGGGGTTCTTGCGGTTGCACATATCCACGGACCTATAGTGCCAATCACAATGAATGCGTACGCTTCCAATGTGTTTATAGTTTGATCAGCTCGTAATCGGCGGGCCTTATAACATCGCGGATTAATATCAATATATTTTATTTTGAGATTTGCCTTTTGACATCTCGCCAGAAACATCGCAAATTATGAATTGAAGTCCTATACTTTGTCTACTTTATTTAACAAGGAGGGTGCATGTTCTTTATTGTTGGCTATTTTTAAACTGATTTGTAACAAACATGAATAAGCAGAATCAATGAAAGGTTTTACCAATACTGATATGAACCAGCCGAATTCTATTTCCCTGCGTTAGAGAAGTATTGAAATAAAAATACTACTAAGTGTATCGACTGATCATTTTTGTGCCGTAGGTTAGTAATCTGATCTATACGTAACCTATGGCGCGGCGATCAGGACTTGTGTATGGTGCTTCAAACCATGGAAGAAAGAGATAAGAAGGAACCACAACGAACGCATTCACTTTGTCCACTCCCTTTACCGACATTTAATTGACATTGTTATTCATGAGGATTTACTTTGATCAATACCCCGCGTTAAATAGGTGATTGGTATTGTACTCCATGTATTTGCATGTCTTCTGGAGCGTGTCTGAAGGATGATTTGAACTAATGACCTTCCGTGCAAGCACTCTATAGGATTTTCTCTGGTGACGTGATCATCGGTCATTGATGGCCTACATCTTTTTCTTCCATTTCGCCCAATTTTCCCGAACTTTGATGACTTTTTTCTCAGAGTTGGCAGTCTTTGGCACTGAAACGAGTTAGCTAGTTACGATTATACACATATAAACTATTAAATTAAACAGGTTTTATGTACCGGACACAACCGGAACATTGTACATTATTTAAGAACATTTTGCATCTAAAAAAAAAAAAAAAAATCACCAAAATCTTACCTTATTTGCTAAAGATGAAACTCAGCAAAAAACGACCGATTTTGATGACCTTTTCGATTTTTAAAGGACATTTTCTACACAACACGATCAAGAAAACAGTTTGACTGTAGATCCCAAAACAAAGCTACTATACATGTTCAGAGCATCAGTGAAATTCCATAATCTTACTTCTGGGTAGCGTTTGTTTGTTCTTGGATGGGTTTGTTATAGTTTTTTTCCAGTAATGATTTCGCCAAGCATCGATCGCGGTAAATGGATCATACATGAAAGTAAGTACCATTGATAGCTTTTCTTTTCATGCGTCAATAGATAAGCGGATTAAAACTTGGCCGATCGAAGTCGTTGTGGTTCCTTCTCATCTCTTTCTTCCATGTTCAAACTATTTCGGTATAAGGGAGTGTTCATAAGTACTTGGGGGGAGGAGGTGGAAAATATGGGGGGGTAAGTATGAATGTTAAGTATTCAATGGTGTAGACAATAATATGAATCAAGACGATGCTAGGATCACGACTTCCTTCTCTAATGGGCTAGATACATGTTGCGAGCGTATCGAGCAGGAAAATTTGCACATTTAATTGTTTCCGTATTGTTTTCCTCCGGGGTTTTCCTAAGCCTTTTAGAGCGTTTGATTTAAAAGGTGCCCCATGAATATGTGCCAAAAATCTCTTGCCCCCTCCCCTCTCGGATGGCCAAAAATTGCTTGCCCCCCCCTTTCGGCTCGCCAAAATTTCTTTCACCACCCCCCAATTTTACCCTCACCAGGGCTAATAATTATTGCACAGCCCCTTTAATACATACGAATCACTGTGCCACTGGTGTGTGCATAGACAAAAAATAGAGTCTATGGTGTGGGGAGGGGTTACGCTAGAGGGGGGTGGGGTGTGTGTGGTAACCCGCCGCCGGTAATTGATCCGAGTGTCCTTCATTTGATATCAAGGGGTTGGGGGGGGGGGGGCAGTTTTATTTAAAAATTCCCTCACAATCTGAGCAAAAACAAAACCCAATGAAAACTTCTCGGATGGGACTTAGGAGGCATAGGGGATGGATGGGTATTTTTTTCATAAGAAATCTTTACACATGAATCTTTGTTTTGAAGAAAAATGAATCCCATGGATCTCCCGATGGATCTCCTTTGAAAATTCCAGCGTTACGTGTGAAAAACTCACATGTGAACTCATTTTAACCTATTAATGTTTTTTGCAGCACGCAAAAGGCCTATATTAAACAAAATTCGTTTCACAAAATCTAAAAACAAATTGTTGAGAATTGATAGAACTTAATTAATGATTTAAACAATTTTGTCTCGCCGCTGAGGAGTAAAAAAAAATGCTTCACCGAGGCGTTGAAATAATTTGTTTAATTTTGCTTCACCGAGGTGCTAAAAAATAATTGCTTCCAAGGTGCTTAAAAATTGTCACGACACAACCAGCCCCCATCACCCCTTGATATCTAGTGGAGCGTCCCTTTGGTATTTTCTATTTCCGTGTTCGCTGCGTTTTTCACCGATGGATACAATCAAAATATACGATAGAGGATCCTGAAAAGGTACGTATGCACTGTTTACGACAATTTTATATTCACGCACGTATTGTAAATGTAGACGATCCTTTTAGAGACAATTTACGACATTCAATTCGTACAATAGATAAATATTGCATCCATTTATTACGTTCGAATTTGCGCCAACACCGATCTGCCCTAAGCACACGGAAACTAAATCTAGGATGTTTTTGTCACGTAATTTTTAAGCTTGCTTGAATTTGACAGCTGAGGGTGTACAGTTTTAAACGCATTGCAGCAGCCGCAATTAAAAGCATATTGAACTATTTGCAAGATAAACAGGATAAATAGATATTGTTATATTGATATTTTTCCACTTTCTGCAAAAAAAAACGCCAATCAAATGTAAAGAGGTTCTTTTTCTACAGAGACACGTCAATTTTTATATTGTCAAAAAATGTACTGCGCTGTGCTGTGTCGATGTGTACGATTATGTGAGTGCCTGATGGATATTCCCGGTATTACGGTTCTTCTATACACGTGTATGGCAAGCCAAGGGGGCCAAAAGCGTGGAACAGCTACGCGTAGCTTCTTTCTCGTTACGAGCAGCTGTTTGACCAATCAAAATAGTCAAATTTAATCACGTGGTTGGGTCGTTAGCTACGCGTAGTATAGTTATAGGTATCCTCTTTCACAATTATTATCTTGTAATTAATTTACGGAATTAGCATAGATAACGAACGGGTAAAGGAGGCCAAATCACAGCACGTGTCAAGAGAACATGTTGCTAATGCCTGGCTAAAATGACACAAAGCATATTTATTTAGTGTTTCCAAGTTTACACCGTGTTTAATATATAGCAAGTAACTTTATACTCGGGCTGTATTAGCGGTGCAGGGGATATGAAGGTCAAACAACAACTACTACTGATGCAAAGCGCTGTGTAAAGATATTGCAGGGAAAGCGATATCACATGCCACTGTGTAAATATGGAGAGAGAAAAATGGGTCATCATTTTTTTCGGAACGGGGGGGGGTTCCTAAATTTACAAAAGTCACTATTTCGGCATCAAAATGTTATGACCCCCGACTCCCACCACCGATACACCTTACCCCTAGACAGGCTAAAATTGTATTGAAATCAGTCTTTTTGAATACAATAAACACACTATCTGTAGTCATCTTGTGACTCCCTACATTTTGTCATTATCAATTTATGACCCCCCTCCCCCTTATTTTTTTTTTTAATTAAGTATGACCCCCTCTCTTTGGGTTCCCCCTCCCAAGAAAATGATAGCCCCCCTAAATATAGACCAATCATCATTCTGTTCAGATATTACTTTAATAGCACCTATACCATTTTTTGCTGATATACTACAGATATTTTCATTTACAAAAATTAACAACGTAATATTTGTGAGAGAGGATGTTTACATCAGCTCCACGTGTTTAAAACCGCGAATCTGATTGGATAATAAGCTGCACGTAACGAGAAAGAAGCTGCGCGTAGCTAGTCCCACGTTCTGAGCCGCTTAGCTTGCCATACACGTGCAGGGGTGTACCGTGTAGGATCAGGGTTTGCAAGGGTGGGCGTGTCACGTGTTTAAGGGTGCACGACGTATTGTTGGTCGATGTAGACAAAGTAGTGAGTTTCATTTAAATCAATATAATATTGAAAAATAACACTTTGATGTTTTGCAAAAGTTCATTCTACAAATTAAATGCTTTGAAAACGTGCTTGATTTATTGCTGTTAATGAATTATGTACCGGTACATTTTTATACAAAAATGTTGCTGTTTCCCCGGGTTGTTTCAGACCTCTTTACAACATAGGCCTAACTCAAGAACCACAGGACCTACAAAGTATATCTGTGATAGGCCTATTTGAATTCTTCTACATGTTCGCTATATGGAATGATCAATGCAATTTTTGCCAAAGCTCACTACCATTCGCAAGATGCTGTGAACTACCAAATCGCAACAGTTTAAAATAGTTCCTAAACCTTAACTTATGAGTTTCAGTTTAAGGGATGGGGTACGAACGTTTGGACAGTATTTTTGTGACTCGGACATGAGAACACATCAGACATATATAGGCCTACTTAAAATTGCATTCTGAATGCGAAGAAAGTCCTTCTCTGATATACCGGGGGTAGGCCTAATTTTGGTGTTTTTTTTTTTAATTCGCGATAGGACCTATAGGCCTAATACACATTTTATGGCAAATGATTAAAAATTGATATTTTTGAAATTTAACAGTTCACGAAGTAGGCCTAAGGGACCGTTCACAAACACTTGTAAGGGGGGCCTGATGCAAAAAAAGGGGGGGGGGCTGAAAATGTTTGACCCTCCTAAGGGGGGGGGGCCTGAAAAAAATGGCCACAAATTTTTCTGGGAAAATTGAGTTTATATGCTTTTCTATGGGGTTGACCGATAATTTTCATGTCAAAAAGGTGGGGCCCTGAAATTTTCGAGGTCTGTAAAGGGGGGGCCCCGAAAAATGTTCGCGATAAAATTTGTTTGCATCAGGCCCCCCCCTTTACAAGTGTTTGTGAACGGTCCCTAAACTTTCTAAATCTAATGATATGGCGATATGTCTGCATGTACTCGTACTCTCATGCCCCACAAAAAATACTGTCGAAACATTCATACACAGAACTATAAAGGGGTAGATTTTCAAATCGGCGTGTGCGTGCGAGTCGAAAGTTCATAGCGGGACAACTATATATAGCATGTGACGTCATCTGTATGGTGCACTCGCGCGACGACCTACCTGAAACTCGTTGATATCGTCAAAAAATACTGATAAAAACTTTCAATGTGTAGCAATACTCAACTTTGAGGGATGCACTGTATTTTAATAATGATGATGATATCTATAAATGATCTTGTTTCGTCAGTTTGTTTTTTGACGACTAAAATCCCCCATATTGCACTAGATTTCATTTCAGGCCATATACAAATGAAATTGTTATCTCAGCCATCGGAAAACTATAGGCGGGAAAAAACCCTATTCTACGGCCCGAGGACCATTTTGAGGTTTTTGTTTAGCTGTATAAAATTAAAAACAGCCAAAGTGCAAGGATTGACTGAAATTTTCGGTGATTTGTTTTGAGTTATTTAGCCTCTTCAGAAAAAAAAAAGTTTTTTTGACGGTCGTCTTACGTAGCGTACTTTACCGGCGCCGAGTACTTTACAATAGTTTTCAATATGATTTCAATGCGTTTTTTTAATGGTGACAAAATGTGCCGGTAGAGTCAAGAAATAAAATAAATACCGTAATTAGTTATTAAATGCCACTTAACGTAATAATTGATATAAATGACTCTGCCACGAGGCTGAATTATATTGCAGAGCTGCACACTATTTAGCCTCTATTTATAGGCTAGCGCGGTCCCGGGCGTGCGGTGTCCCTTTAAATATTAAAGCTCAATACAGGCTCAATATTAATAGTGTACGTCGATGTTCGGTCTCATCTGAGCCGGCAGTTCAGTTCAATTCGTGAGTTTACAGAGTTCATAAAAGGTATTATTATTAAAGGTAATTTAATGAAAATTTTCGATATTGTATAATTGTATAAATTACGTGATTTATAAATAAATATTTATTTATTAATACCATAGCTATAGGTATATAATATAATAGATAATTATGGTGATTTTTATTTATTGTTAATTATACAGGCATATCATGAATAACTTTTATATAAAAAAATTAGTGTGTTTTAATTCTTGTCTGTCATTTTTTCGCAACTATATTAAAGTCGGTGCTTCTTCTGCTATTAACCATGCTTTCATATTTTGAAATGACCAGAGATTCCTCCCGTCTTTACCCTGGAATACGCAATCCAGTAGAAACTATCGCCCATTTCCCTATTCTATCGATAAAGTATTCCAGCGACCGACCCAGATTGTGCATTTTGAGGATTGTTATAGATTAGTTGTATGAAATAACAGCCGTTTTTGATCGAATTGCCGAAGTGGATCGATTTTGCAAAAACAATTCAGATTTTTCAAGATTTCAGCGCGGATGTTTAGGGTCACGTACCCATTTCCAGAAGCAAAACATCGGGCGGAGGCGCTGTATTTATCGTTAGCTTTGGATTTTTACTGTTTACCAATTAACCAACTTAGTGTTGTAATACAACAAAATAAACACAAATCCCGACTGGCACACAACCCAACTTGAAAAAAATTAAGGGGATGTGTCGGCATGGGAATCAATCGAACACAGTTTTAACCACCGTTTATCAGTGGGAGCTGGTGCCTAAGGCCCCGTATCCATAGGCTGTTCCCTTGTGGCGTGTGCCCTTGTTCCGTGTTCACTTGTTCCCCATGTGACCTGCCACACAGACAACGAACCTTTGTTTTGCTTAGTGGCCGTAGTCGTTCGTTGTCTGTGTGGCAGGTCACATGGGAACAAGTGAACACAACACGGAACAAGGGCACACGCCACAAGGGAACAGCCTATGGATACGGGGCCTAATGGATTAGGCGTCCGTCTAGAGATCGGAAGGTCGTGGGTTCGATTCCCATGCCGGCACATTCCCTTGCTTTTTTTTTCAAGTTGGGTTGTGTGTTTATTTGTTATGTTTAATTGTAACACTTTGGGTTGATAATTTAAAACTGTTCATTCTTTCTTATCAAATATATTCAGTTTCCTCTTGTAGCGAGCAATCGTTCCCCATTGTGTTTATTTGTTCTTGTGCAGGATGCGTATCCCCATTACCTGCTTTACTTTTGGATATTTAATTATTTTCTTTATTTCCACCCGCGTAAGTCGGGTGGAAAATAAAAAAAAAAAAAGACCCAGTGATCAATATTCGGGCAGTTGGTGTAGCCGGCTTAGCTACCTACGCATGACATCACGCGTTCATGTACACTCCACGTACGGAAAACTAATCCTGTGAGGTATCTGGTATGAACGTATGGACAGTATTTTTGTGGGACATGAGACTAATGAGGGCACATCAGACATATCGAATTGCATTCTGAATACGCGGAATGTCCTTCTGATATCAAATAATTTTAATTTTTTGAAATTTGCAAATTTTTATTTTTTAATTTTTTAAATTTTTGATATTTAGGCCTAACAGTCCTCGAAGTAAACTTGATCAATTGATCGTCGGCTTTTCATTCCAGCTACATACACTTTAAGTACGTATCATTAGATTTATAAAGTTTACTTCGAGGACTGTTAAATATCAAATATATAAACGAATGAGTTTAAACGAATGAGGAATGTTTTTTTTTTAAATTGTTTTAAAAAGATTTTTCTAAAATTAAATTTGCAGATCTCGAAAATTTCAGGGCCCCCTTTTTTGACGTGAAAATTATGGGTCAACACCACAGAAAAGCATATAAACGCAATTTCCCCACGAAAATTTGTGGTCATTTTTGTCAGAGCCCCCCTTAGGAGGGTCAAAACTTTTCGGTGCCCCCTTTGGCTTCAGGACCTCCTAACAAGTGTTTCATGTGAACGGTCCCTAAGATGTGATTTTTAGCGTTAAAAAGTATGCAGGATAAAGTGGTGGTTGATTTACACAATCGTCGTACAAATACAAATTGTTTTATACCTAAACAATGCGAGCATCGAATCACTGAAGTAACTTTTCTTCCAAATTTTTCTCATAATTTCACGATTGTACGGCAAAAAAATGAATTTGCCGTTTCAGCTGCCATGGACGTGCTAAGAAAAACGAACGCGTGCGTGAGCTTTGAGACATAACAATTTTGTAGTAGCAAATTTTAAAAAATCAATATTATTTGATATCAGGATGTTCTTCGTATTCAGAATGCAATACTGTCCAAACGTTCATACCCCAGCCCCTAATTAAGTGAGACGAACATTTCGTCACAACAGCTGGCCATGCAATTAAAAATGGGATATAACTATAACCTAATAATAGAATGAAAAACAAATAAATAAAAATAAATATATCTATTAGGGCCTATTAAGAATATAATTCATACAAAATCATGGCAAGAAACCCTGCCCCCAAACCGATAAAAAAGTGAATGATTTCACCGTAAATTTTAGACTTTCTTACCTAATTTGGAAATCAGAATGGGCCTGATTTCCACCTTCAGTTAGGTTCGATGTCAGAGCCCCATCAACTTTAGTTTCTTCCTGCTGCATTTTGTAAATCAACTACATCGGCGTCGCCTTCATGGAGAATTGAGACTGAAGTTTCATGATGATGTTAACCATATTTTTAAATAGATTATGTTTTTGTCAGCGCTGACGAGATGTAATCGCGTCTTGATACATTTTGCTCGTCACCTGAAATGTATAGAGAGTGCAAATGAAAATCGTTGATATTAGTATTAGTATTTAACTATCTAATGAATGTCGCCATGGAAATGACATGTATATCCATGAAAACCATAATTCCGTAACGAAAACAGAGAAATTTTATATAAAATATTACTGTACATTTCCAATAAAAAAACAAGCACGAGTATGGAGTACATAAGATAATGATCGGAAACCATATTTCTCGATATTGCTACAGTTTTTTACCATGTTTACGTATTTAGTTTCTATAACGAACCATGTCAAATTATAGTAATGGTGGTGTACAAAACAATACAATAAGACTGCAGAATTGTGCTTAGCAACCATGTAGACAGTAGTCATGACGATAAATGAAAAAGCATTTTGTCCGGCGACCCTTATAAATAACAGAATAATAAGTCCAAGTATGGTATTATTATTTTTTTCAATCAAATTTGTGATTATCCCTTAATAAAAAGGAGAATTTCCTGCTCTCTAAAATGGTTTTTACCCCATTCAAATAGCATGTTTGGTTCAACAGTTATCATCAATTTTGTTTCACATGTGATACAAATTCCGCGAGAAAAACAATATAATACATAAGAAATGAATTTCTTTTGTTTTCTATTGTTTTTCACCCAGTGTTTTTTAAAAATTTACAAAATCACTGGGTGAAGAATTTCTTGAAATGGGATACCGGTATGCACCGGTACTCATTTGAAAGTTTTTATTTTTGTAGATACTTTCTAAAATTTAAGTTACTTCTAGAGCAATAATTACAAATGTAATATTTCCTATTCTAATTATTTAATTATGTAAAAATTATGCATTTTTAACAAAAATGTTGATTTTCTCAAAATAAGGATTTTTGGGAAAAAAGCTATCTCCTCGGTAACCAATCATTCAAATTCCACGAAATTTTGCACAGAATGTGTAGATTGACCTATTACACAATCCTATATTTTTTTGATATCTACTCTCTGAGGGGAGATATTAAGAAAAATTCATCGAAATGTGAATTTTCATACTTCATACTTTTCCGGTTGAAGACAATGAAAATGACTCCTTTTTTGAGAAAATAAGACGTTTAAAATTGATATTCCTCAAAAACCAATTTAAGCGGTGAGTTCCTTCGAACGAGACAGATTTGACCTAGAAAAAAGTTGACGTCATGAAATGAGATGTGCCTGCTTTGAGAGAAGGGACTGTAAACGCTCTCAATGCACAGAACGTAATATACTGCTGTTGTTCTCAGAAAAAAGTCTAATCAAGTGTAACAAATTTAATGGTTTTTAAACATATGGATAAAATCAGCCGCTTCTTTTTATATATTAGTAAATTGTGACATTACAGTTCATATGTATATCAACATGATCAAGTTGTTGAGAAAGATTTGGACTAAACAATAAAAAATATTTTAGACCAATTTTACCGTGCGTGAGCGTGATGTACATGTATATCCATATTGTATTTATTATGCAAATAAACAATTGCAATGGCCTTTTGTTCGAATCTTTCCGATTTCTCGTGCTACAAGGTCGCATATTATACACATGACTGAATGTCAAAAGAGCTCATATCCAGGGCTCGTGTTTTTGTAACATGACTCTTCACGGTGACGTCACCAGTCTCCTGCCATGGAAATCAATTTTGCTTCGAACGGGGGAAGGACCGTACATTTGTGTACGAAGCAGCATTTTACAATACGAATAAAAAAATTTGCAACGAGTGTCAACTTGTAATGTAATAATTATTCTCTTCGAATGGAGTTAAACTTGGTTTTGCAATAGATATGCCCTTTAATAACTTGCTTTGAGATGAAAAAGGGAACTATTTATCCCTTTTTTAGTTTTTGCCATTTTTGCCGGCAAGAACGGGCAAGGACTGTTTTTTCCACCTGCGGCAAAAAAATGCGAACACTGCCCGTTTTGAGAATCGTGTGCGGAAGAAATCTGTCCGGGCGACTTTCTAAGATCTTAAACGATGTGCAGCCTGCTTTGGAAGTTTACTAAACATGACTAACATGCCGCTAAAATTCAGTCATATGGGTCAAAACCGATAAATCGGCAGTAGGCCCTACTTAGACAATGAAATCGGCAAAATTAAAGTAGCGCTAAACTATACTCCTTTTTATTCATACATAAACGAAACCCATAGATTAAATTAGTAAATTTTAATAGGGTGTTAAAATTAATGGTAACGTATGTTTCGGTCACGTAGGTTTTATTTTAACTTCAAAATGCCTGACAAGTATGTTGGAAATGCGTTGACGAAATAATATTGATCAAGTTGATCAAGTACACCTGCAGCTATAATTAACTGAACAGTTTACAGTCATTTTTTTGTTTTAATTCCGCACTTTATGGTAAAGTATGTTGCATTTCTTAATAAAAATCCCTTTAAAAGGGAGAGCTTGGCCTTGGAATACCCAAACTGAATAAAATATATCAAAAAATAAATACAAAGAACATACTACACTCATATTGCAGTTAATGCAATAGGCCTATACTCGGTTATATGAAACGATATGATCCAATCAGTCCAAGCCAGCACTGGCCCTTAATTTATACACCTGCTCCAACAGCAACTACCATCTAGGAGTACCTGCCCTAGATGCATTGTTACCTTCCTACCTATAGGCAATATATACCTACCTATAAACATAGACCATATAGTCTAGATCAGGGCTCCGCAAATAGCGGCGCGCGCGCCACATGTGGCGCGCCGTGGCTTCCCGAGTGGCGCACGGCGCCGTTTAGATTTTTTAAAAATAAATAAATAAACAATGCGATTCCCATGTTATCCTTGTAAAGACAGGCTAAAATAGTACAAAATGTTGCACCAAATGGCGTCATTTGCACCTCAAATTTAAAAAAAATCGATAGCTTCACAGGGGGGAAACCCCCTCTGACTCCCCCGCGAATTCGCAGCCATTGAGTGGCGCTTTGCAGTTGTTTTTTTAATTTCATGTGGCGCATCAACAAATCTATTTGAGGAAGCCTGGTCTAGATGGTCTGTGCTACATACATGTATACAATCTACTACATGTACCAACCCACAACCTAAATACCCACCTACCTATAAAACAGTAGCTATCCATTCTCCCAAACGTCAAACATGACTGACAAACACCACATACTAAATCAAGAATTTTGCAGTAACATAGACCATGGAAGTAAAACACATGAATAGACTGTGGTATTACACTCTCTTATACTGTGATCCCGGGACTGTGATGCGAAAGTTCATTAACCACCAAAATTGTTCTTGGTCAATTGTTCCATGTCCAAGGACAATATAATAATTATTGGAATTTGGTTAAATTTATCTTGGAAACAAGCAAGTTCCATGTTATATGGTACACCTGTCAACAATCATTAAAACTCATCATCCTCCAGGTCAAAAAACAGTCACTAACTGAGCACTGCTTTATGAGGGAAACAAGGTTACCTGGGAGGTTGCTATTTCGTCCCTGGGTTAACATGGTCAAATCATAGAGTGCACTGCTGAATATAAAGCTAAATGAATTAAGTCATGTGGGAGTGAGGCTACTCTTTAGCCTCCTGCAAACCCACAACTTAAATTTTAAGCATTATCCTACAACATTGTTTTACTGAGGATGAAGCAAATGCATGTTAACAAGACTAGTTTCCTACTTCATGTCAAAGGTCGAGGTCGCAAACGAATGATAATATTGCTTGGCCTGTAGCCAAGCAAAAAATACGGTTTTCCTAGGATTTCTTTCTTAAATACATAAATCATGTGGATCTGAAAACATTACTGTCATATAACTTACATGATAAATCGTATATTTAAGGACACTTTGGTTAAATTTCAGTGTTTGCAAAGGTGTGTGTTTTAACACATAATTATGTTAAAACATAATTATCGGGGTAACGTAGGTTTCACGAAACCTTGCGACATTTTCCGTATTTCGATGGTATTTTTAATTCATCTGCGACACAGTGTTTTGACCATAAATCCCTCAACCGTATTTACCGACGGTGGGGGGTATTCCAAAAATGTGGAGGGACATGTCCCCGGGATTGACGCCCATGGTAGAAGAAAAATGTCAGCCCCTAAACGAATCCCGGGAAACGAATGTTTGATGACGTACCGGGTGACGTACAATCGATTTCCACCAGACAATCAAACATTCGTTAGAAGTTAAACATTATAAATTATGGAAATATAATGGGAATAGATTAACTAACGCCAGTTTAAGCATAGACTCTAGAAAGAACCCAGAGTCTAGTTTAAGCCTATACTGTCAACTTTAAATGTCATTTATAAATGTTCTACGTCGAATACTCGAAATCATAATATTATGGCCCTTAAGCATGTGCTTAAAGCACAATGCAACGTCGCGCAAAAAAATGCAACGTTTACAAATTTAATACTAGCATTTTTATGCAGCATAGTAATTGAACCGTGACATTACGCCAGTTAAACAATAATAATTATTCTCCAAACTGATACCGAGACAGAACTAAAACGCGATGAGTAGGCCTATAGGTGAAAGATCAAACTTACACTCCGATCCTGTGATTGCGCTCAAAACAACATTTATACGAATACGCTGTAGGTCCTATAAATCGGTGAACCCCGATAGTTGAAAATAAATACGTAAACTTACAGCAGGAGTTACTATTATTTATACGAAGCCATCCAGTAGAATAGGCTACACTACAAAATAATATCACCAACGTCGTACATGCAAGAAACTTGGTCAACAATGGTCAGGGATATAACAATTTTATGTGCACATTTATAGACCCGAAGTCATCATTCTTAAAAGAATCACAATCTAATGAATTGAAGGTTAAGGATTATGTAATTTATATAAAGCGTTAACTATTTTTAAAGTTCCAACTACTAGTATCTACTGCATGAGAGCTATAAAATCAGTATATAGCCATTTCGGTAATCATGGTAAAATGCGCACAGTATTAAAATTTAAATTGATTCGTAATATTCTTTCAATATTGCATTCCCAACGTCAAAGGCACATAATTTCAATCTTTTTTGCAATAAAATATTTAGGCTATTATAGTCATGATGGTAGGCCTATATAAGCTCTCAGTACAAATTAATACTGACGTACTTCTGCCAATCGTGTTACCTGCGAATATGTACGTCCAATTCAAATACTTGAAACTCTTGTTTCCGATGATGAGAATAATTCCTTTTCAAAGACAGTGAGAGAGAATTGTATTAAAGGTGAAGCTAGAGAGAGGAAGCTAGAGAAGTGCGATTTTTATTACCTTTGTTAAAATATCATTTCTATCATGTAAATTTATTAAATGCCGCATGCCGCCAACATCGCGTCGTGCAGCATGTTCACATATTGGTATATACTTACATCTTTAGTGGCCGAATGATACGAATTTTTCAGGGATTCTCCCTGTCGACGGCTTTGAAAACCGTTGGAACAATAATGCCAATTTATACCTGCACTATATTAAAAGGAAC
The DNA here is from genome assembly GCF_039555335.1 of Amphiura filiformis. Taxonomy (NCBI): domain Eukaryota; kingdom Metazoa; phylum Echinodermata; class Ophiuroidea; order Amphilepidida; family Amphiuridae; genus Amphiura; species Amphiura filiformis. Next base: position 76,238,745 of record NC_092633.1, read on the forward strand.
ACAGATTATTGTGGTCGTGGCGGCGCGGCAACGTCGAAGCAACGATATAAAACATGTACCACTGAAACACACCACAACTGTTTCATTGCGCGATATAGATCGTTTCCAACGTGTGATTAAAAAGCCGGATTTGCTTGAGCTCTTTTTTTTTTTTTTTGACTCGGTCTTCGGCGGCCTGGAATTTGGTGACGTAATGGGGTTTGTTGCTAGGCAACTATACTGATCAATGGCCTATTCCGATCGGTGTGTAGGCCTACACTTTTTATTTTTTATCATGTTTACTCTGATGTTTATACATAATTTTGAAGGCATCTCAAGTGCATTGGGAAACGAAACGGGATGCCTTGAACTTCAAAAGTTAAGGGGAAAATATTAAAATGAAATTATATTTAGTAAAGAAAAAAGGGCGGAAAAATTGTAAAAATGTTTAAAAATTCAAAATTGTGAAACTATATATAAATTTTTTTTTAAAAACAGTTCCAAGATATTTTCATCTAGTTTTAAAAATTTATAAAAAAAATTGGCCCAAAAATCTTTTTGTTACGTTTGGGCAAAAAAAAAAAACTGTTTTGGGGGGGATTTTCCCCCAAATGAGCATTTTGGCCCAAATTTGACATTCTAAATATGTATATTTTTATTACTTTAGACCAACAAAAAATTATTGAGCAGTTAAGTTTTCATAATTCTTGGGTTAAGAAAAAAAATTAAGGCCCCTTAATTATTTTGTTTTACTGATTTTGCACATTTCACATTTTTATGATTTTTTTTAAAATTTCATTTCATACTAAATTCTCAGTGGGATAGGCTCTCTCTCTTATATTTTTTCATGTTCCTCGTATCATGCTAGATAGTTCATGCTTTTTATTTATTTTCCCCGATGTGTATTTCTTTTCTTTATTAATAGAGTTAGAGTATACCATTTTATAAGCGAGATCTATAGTTTGATATATTTTCCCGTTTACCATCGGGAGACCAAATACAAAGTTTTCAATTTATTGTTCCCATCCTACACGTATAGGAATTCGAGACGTTTAACCCAGAAATAGATCAAAATTTATATTAAAAGGGCACTATTAAAAAAAAAACCTTGTCCTACAACTGAGCCATATTTTACAACCTTCCCTAATTTTCAATTATAAACGTCAACCGTTATTATTTGGTACCAATGTATAGCTGGTTACGGTTCGCTATCTCTAAGGACCGCTACCTCTAAGGTTCGCTATCCCTAAGGTTCGTTATCACTAATTACGAAAAAGGTCCACTATACCTAAGGTTCGATATCACTAATTTTGAAAAAGGTTCGGTATTCCTAAGGTTCGATATCACTAATTTTAAATAAGGTTCGCTATCTCTAATTTTAAATAAAGTCCGCTATCACTAATTTATTGAAGGTTCGCTATCTCTGAGGTTCGCTATCACTAATTTAAAATAAGGTCCGCTATCTCTAAGGTTCGCTATCTCTAAGGTTCGCTATCTCTAAGGTTCGCTATCTCTAAGGTTCGCTATCTCTAATTTCAAACAAGGTTCGCTATCATATATCTCTAATTTATAATAAGGTTCGCTATCTCTAATTTTAAATAAGGTTCGCTATCTCTAATTTTAAATAAGGTTCGCTATCTCTAATTTTAAATAAGGTATAGATAGCGGACCTTATTTGAAATTAGAGATATCGGACCTTATTTAAAATTAGAGATAGCGGACCTTTTTTAAAATTAGAGATAGCGGACCTCATTTAAAATTAGAAATAGTGGACCTTATTTAAGATTAGTGATAACGAACCTTAGGTATAGCGCACCCTAATCAAAAGTTATAGCGAACCTTAGAGATAGCGAACCTTAATTAATTAGGGATAGCGAACCCTAAACAAAATTAGTGATATCGAACCTTAGGTAGCGGACCTTTATTTCAATTAGTGATTTACGAACCTTAGAGATAGCGAACCTTCAATAAATTAGTGATAGCGGACCTTATTCAAAATTAGTGATAGCGAACCTTATTTTAAATTAGTGATAGCGAACCTTATTTAAAATTAGTGATATCGAACCTTAGAACTAGCGAACCTTATTCTAAATTAGTGATATCGAACCTTAGAAGTAGCGGATCTTTTTTTAGGTATAGCGAACCCTTTTCTCTATTAGAAATAGCGGGATACTGATCTCCATAGTCTTTACACGTTAGTGATAGCGAACCTTAGAGATAGCGAACCTTAGAGATAGCGGACCTTAGAGATAGCGGGATGTCACGGTATAGCTATGGGTCTCCTCTAGCTCTATCCAGTAGGCCTAATACCAAAATAAGTACATTCCCCACATATTGTCGCTATGACCGTGACGTCATAATGTGAGGGCGCCCATGCAAATTTGGGAAATTCAGGCTATGTTCAAAAGAGGCAAAATTGTTTTTCGGCTAAAAATTCTACAAAAATGAGATTTTCACCGAATTTTCTCCTCGATATAAAATGGAAATGACTATTTCAACCTATCTCTTGGAATCATTGATTTTACTGTAGAAACCAATGGTGGGCCTCACCCCCCCCCCCCTCTATGGTAATCTCTGACGGCCGGTCCTACCCCCTCCCCCCGTCGGTGCTGGGTTAAAAATTTAATCACTGAAATGAGCGCAAAGGATGAATCTACGATTTAGCTTAGGTTAGGCCGTTTGGGCGTAAACGCGTGTTTTTTGGTTTTTTTTTTAGACGGATACAAAATCTTAGGTAGTTCTAGGTTTAAAATAAAAATGAAGAAATAGGCCTAAGGCGCGAATTAAATACAAATCATGATTTTATCTTAAAGCATGATATGAGGAACATGAAATAAAATGTAGGCCTAAGTGAAATTTTTGAGAAAATGTTAAAAGCAAATTTTGTGAAACTTTGAATATATAATTTTACGCGATTTTTGAGGTTTTAAGCAAGTTTGTGAGACTTTGAGTATTAAAACTTTTTACTAATTTTAACAATTGCTAGGCCTATAATTTATACTTTTTACCGTGTTGCTAAATATTGTACATGTTGTAAGGCATAATAGTTCCGAGATTGTGGTCTTATAATGTAGCCAATTAAGACATAGGGCTTTCTTATGACCTAATCAGGTCCTCCTTAAATTGACATCGCTAGGCTGGTCAGAAAGAAATAGGGTGAACACTCCCCACTCTCTCCTAATATAATAGGCCTACTTAAATCATGCACCAAGGGCCTATAAAATTAATGTTTAGTGGTTCTCGTCCCAGGCTCCCTCAATTTCTGGGATTTGTCAAGATTCTTTTATTTTTAGGCCTATTTTTTAGACTATAATTTCTGAAAACTTCATGCAAGGCCTAGGCCTAAGTTTATTTAGATTAGTAGGCCTATAAGGATCACTTCCAAGTCCGTTTTTTTTGTGGTAGGCCTACTCTACATTTAAGGGGTTTAACAGTGGCGTGTCCGGGACTTTGGGTGCTGAAGCCCCCGGCGCACTTTGTTAAAAATCATGTAAAGTCAGCCGTTTTTTTGTGGCGATTTTAGTCATTAAGCTGCCCCTCCCCAGGCTGAAAGCCCTCTGACTAACTGACCCCCCGCAGAAAGATTCTTCTGGACACGGGGTGTTTAATATCATTCCTCGAGCACTGTTGGAAAACTTGAGACCAAAAAACTGCCGACAATGCTCACTGATTTTGCCAGGGGGGGGCACTCAAGTATGACAGTGTAGGGGAGAGCGGGGAGTGTTCGCCCTATATTTTTCTAACCAGCCTAGCGATGTCAATTGTAAGGCTAGGGATGACCTGATTAGTCCATGTGAAAGCCCTATGTCTTAGCTATATACGGCCACAATCCCAGAACTATAGGCCTTACAATAGCAACATGATAGAGCAAACAAAAAAGTTTTGCAAAGTGGCGAACTTGCCCCATATTGGGGCTGGTTCGCCCATATGGTGGGGTAAGTTCACCCTAATCACAAAAAAAGGTTTAAACATTGCACAGTGTTGCATAACAATAACATATTAAATTCAAACATTTAGCAAGAGTATAATACAGGGCATTTATTCTCTTCTGGGGAGTCACTAAATTTGTTGCAGGGGTCGGGTAAGGGTAAATTGCAGGGGTCCAAAGTGATAAACGTATCATGTTTACAACTTCGGGGAGATTATGGATTAGGACATTAACGGTGGTATGAGTAATACTGATACCACATAACTTTAAAAAACATGCTTTTCAGTAGTTTTACCTTGTTTAATGGTAGGCCTATAATAGATTATTTGTATAATACGCTTGTGCACATTTTTGTATTTTCTTCAGGGTATGCAAAATACAAATCGAATAAGGAGTTTATAACTGTATTAAATCTCTGACAAATCCCATATGTGCCCAATGATAGGCCCTACAGATTTTCATTAAAACCATCTGTAGCCTATTTATGTATCAATTATAATAGGCCTGCAACATAATAGGCCTATTAACGCAAGAACAAATTGAGTTTTGGTGTAATTTTTTGGTTTTGGCTGTAGTTCGATGAACACGTCCCTAGATATGTCACGTAGCTAATATGAGAAGTTTATAATGACCAATGTCACCTAATTTTGCCATGACCAAATTCCACGATAGCCGCAGTGCTGAGAAACGAGGGGTGGGCGAACCTGCCCCTCACTCCCCGCTCTCCCCTACGCATGCATGACCAAGTTTTCTTTAAACACCTCCTAAACTAGCAAATTTATAGGCCCTTACCTTAATAAGGTAATTTAATATAAAACGTACCCCCTAATGAGTTTTATGGCTAGTAAAAATGAAAAAATGTAGGCTACCCTTTTTGGACTCGTAATTTAGGCCTACCAAAAATTTGAAAAGGTAGGCCTACCCTAAACAAGTTGTTCAGTTTCAGAAAACTACTTATTCTTGAAAATCAGTGTTTTTTAGACCCTGAATGCGTCACTCGCGTAACTTGCCTTGCCTAAAAAAACACCCCCTTTTCTTTGTTTTTTTGGTCACGCATGCGTAGGCCTACAGACCACCGGCACCGGGACAGACCATTTATGTGAGTGATCCCCGGGCTGATTTTACATTGGAAAAAATCTCCCTCTCTCATCAATTCAATGAAATTCTCCCCCGGGAATTCTCCGAGCCGAGGCGAAAACCAAAACATTTAGGCTATATCGTAAACACAATATCGGAATCAACTGAAATTTTGGGAATAGGACCTATAATAGACCTACCAGTACGACGGCAACTTTCGCATACGACCGTTAAAAGGTCAAATTTTACCGGTAAGGACTTTGGTGGACGACATTTGCCCCCGTGGGTATGAGGAATGATATTTTTTCCCGCTGATTTTTAAACAACTTTTTGACAGTTCATTACAGAAAATAAAAATCATCAATCGACTGTTAATACGTAAAAAATTACATGGATGTTGACTTTGTTTAACTTTTGATACCAAATTTACAAATCTGAAATGCCATCATCGCCGGAAGTCATTTTGATGTGTTCACTGCTTGGGTCACGGTAAGTAATGTTCTCGTCATGTTTACATTATTCAAGAGGTGTGAATTTGCCGTATAAAACAAAATAACAGTTAGAGAATAATAAAATATAAAACTATAATATGTTAATTTTATGTTGAGGTGAAATTTGTGAGCGGCGGACTCTCTTATTTGCAATAAATTGGAATTATAATCGAGGCTCCATGCGGACCTTCGTCGACATCGGTCAACGTAAAGGTTGCCGAATTCTGCGCCGTGTATGCACAGCGTACACTGAACTCCCCGACTGAAATCGGGACTGAAATACTCCCGGCGTACTATAAAAAATCGAGAAAAATCGGTAGAACAGTGCTGATTTTGTGCAAATTAAACACATGTTCATTTCCATGTGTTAAATAGCGTCGGCGTTTTATGTTATAAATCAAATTATTGTTATTTAATTGAAATTAAATTTTTTTATAAAGTTTTGTCAGTCATGCATTTTTATTGCATGTCAATTTGTCATGATAAATTGACAACAAACAAAACGAAACATGCATGACATATTTACTGCTTTCCTTTCTGGAATGATCTCTGCAGTATTAATAAATGGTCATCAGGGCTGTCAACTCTCACGCATTGGCGTGCCGCGTGAGTCTCACGCATGGGGTCACTTTCTCGCGGTCTCACGCAGGTAGTATTAGGCCAAGTAAAATAAAAAACATGTTTCACGTCCGGGTTTTTGAAAAAAAAGGAGGAAGAGGGGGCTTTTTATTTATTATTTTTTATCGCAAAATCGGTGTAAATACCCATAATTAGAGGCTAAGTAGAGCTGTTTTAGCGTACACAATAATGCCTGGAAAAAGGAGGAGGCCTCTTTTTATTTGTTGTTCTGAGAGATAGGCCCCCTCTAATTACCACAAAACCTTCCAAAAGTGTTTCTTATATATTAGCAAGGCTATAGAAAGCATCTCTACTTCCTAGACATATTTGTTGAAAAGTTATAACTGAATTTCAAAAAATAAAAATATAAATGAAGAAATCTCAAAAAAGGAAGCGGGAGGGGACGTGAAACATGTTTATTTTTTTATTTGGCCTTATACTAGTATAATCTCACTCCTAGGTAATAAATCTCACACAAAAAGCTGGAAAATGAGTATTATAATCAATTCCAGTAAACCTTTGACGAGCGCGTATTTTAAGCATACATCGCGTATTTACTGCGTTGGACGACTTGTCTCTGATTGGCTGCTGAGGCGATCTGCTGTTGCCAGTGGTAATTTATGAATGAACTGTGCGTACCGACGCGTTATTAGCTCGAATTTGCAACATCACGGCAGTCGCGCTCGTCAAAGGTTTGCTGCAAAATAGTATACCTCACACATCAAACAATGATCAAAGTAATATATTGTCCCTACCCCCCAATCAGCTGCCCAATCAATTTTAATTTACGCTGAAGCTTTACGATGCCTAAAATCTTGATAAAACCCTTGATTTCAATGTGCCGTAGCTTTTGGTTACAGAACATTGAAATCAAGAATTTTATCAAGATTTTAGGCCTCGTAAACTAAAGCTTTTAAGGCCCAAAATCTTGATAAAATTGAAATTGAGAATTAAATTGATTTTAATGTTCCATAGCTTTTATGCAAAGCTTTACGATGCCTGGAATCTCGACAAAATCCTTCATTTCAATGTGCCGTAGCTTTTACGGATCATTGAAATTGAAATTTATTGAGATTTTAGGCCTTGTAAAGCTTTACTAGGCCTAAAATCTTGATAAAATTGAGAAATATTGCAATTACCCGTAGCTTTTATGCTAAGCTTTACGATGCCCAAAATCTTGAAAAAATCATTGATTTCAATGTGCTGTAGCTTTTACGGAACATTGAAATCAAGAATTTTAATCAGGATTTTAGGCATCGTAAATCTCGATAAAATTGAAATTGAGAATTTTAATTGATTTTAATTTTCCATAGCTTTTATGCAAAGCTTTACTATGCCTGAAATCTTGATAAAATCCTTCATTTCAATGTGCCGTAGCTTTTATGGAACATTGAAATTGAGAATTTTATTGAGATTTTAGGCCTTGTAAAGCTTTACTAGGCCTAAAATCTTGATAAAATTGAAATTGAGAATTATAATTGATTTCAATTACCCGTAGCTTTTACGCAAAGCTTTACGATGCCTAAAATCTTGCAAAAATCATTGATTTCAATGTGCCGTAGCTTTTACGGAACATTGAAATCAAGAATTTTAATCAGGATTTTAGGCATTGTAAAGTCTCCATAAAATTGAAATTGAGAATTTTAATTGATTTTAATGTTCCATAGCTTTTATTAGTGATAGGCTGTATAAGGGTGTAGTTGCAAATAGCTTAGGGTACCAGCTTATTTGATGCAGCTTGTTGTTCTGAGTAATTTGACACCAATTTTATTGAAATCGGACAAAATTGAGACAGTGCCGGCCAAATAACGCCACACAAGGGGGGGGGAGGGGGCAGATTTGACCTTTATTCAATTTCTAGTTTTAGGAGGATTTTCTCACATTAAGGATTATGTAATGCATTTTTGGTATCTACTTACATAGTTTTAGGTCCAGGAAGGTCATTTATACACTTTGTGTCAAATGAAAATTTTTAGTGTCCTTAAAATTAACGGTTTTGGGTAAAATTTGGCCGTGAGGGCGCTTTACCTTTTAGCGACCCCTTTCGCAACCATTTTTTATTTTTGAGTCAATCATACTAGAGATAATAATCAATCATCCATATTCTGAAATTTTCAGCCATTTATCACATTTGGTGTGGCCGTGGCGCTAATTTTTAATACAGGGATAACCTGGCAACCTGCCCATAGTAATATACAGGGGTCAACGAACTTTGTATCACATGTAAGTCAATGGAAGCGTCTCTACACATTTTCAAATGGGTACCACGCACAAAGTGAAATAAGGTTGAGAGTTCAAATTTGGACAGATGCTGGTATTTATAAGTAACTTTGATTTGATAATAAGAAATGATAAAATTTTTGTAGGGGGGATACGTAACAGCTATTATGCTGAACAGCGCCCTCACATCCTAAATTGGCTCTTAAACTTGCATCAAAACATGATTTGTGTAAAAATTGCATAAATATATCCAGGGACCCAAAATCAAGTAAATAATCATTAGAATCCAACAAACAACAAAGCCCATAATTGTCAAAATAGTGAAAAATAGGGGGGTCCCAAGAAATCCCCCTTATGCGTAGTTTTTTGGCCGGCACTGTCTCATTTTTCAACCAGTTTTTTTTTAAAGGTGTCAAAATGCTCAGGAGGATTAGCTGCTTCAATTCAGCTGGTACCCTAAGCTTTTTGAAACATCGCCCTTTTTTGGGGGCTGTACAGCCTATCACTACTTTTATGCAAAGCTTTACGATGCCTGAAATCTTGATAAAATCCTTCATTTCAATGTGCCATATCTTTTACGGAACATTGAAATTTAGAATTTTATTGAGATTTTAGGCCTTGTAAAGCTTTACTAGGCCTAAAATCTCGATAAAATTGAAATTGAGAATTATAATTGATTTCAATTACCCGTAGCTTTTACGCAAAGCTTTATGATGCCAAAAATCTTGCAAAAATCATTGATTTTAATGTGCCGTAGCTTTTACGGAACATTGAAATCAAGAATTTTAATCAGGATTTTAGGCATCGTAAAGCTTGACAAGGCCTAAAATCTCAGTAAAATTAATATTGAGAATTTGAATTGATTTCAATGTTCCGTAGCTTGTATGCAAATCTTTACGAGGCCTAAAATCTCAATAAAATCCTTCATTTCAATGTGTCGTAGCTTTTACGGAACATTAAAATTGAGAATTTTATCAAGATTTTAGGCCTCGTAAAGCTTTACTAGGCCTAAAATTCAATAAAATCAAAATTGAGAATTTTACTTGATTTTAATGTTCCGTAGCTTTTATGCAAAGCTTTACGATGCCTAAAATCCTGATAAAACCCTTGATTTCAATGTGCCGTAGCTTTTACAGAACATTGAAATCAAGTATTTTATCAAGATTTTAGGTCTTGTAAAGCTTTACGAGAAAAACATGTTTGTTCTTGTAAAATGTTTCTCCATTTTAAGATATTATTTCTTGAATTTCCTCAACTAGGTGATAGCAGTGATGTCAACTTAAAGTGAATTGTACAGTTGTAGGCTCAGCAACTGCTTTCAGGAGATGTTAGTTGTGTGGCTTCCAAATCAGAATGTATATTGATGAACTCAACAGTACAAAACGCTGGTATGTACAATGAGTAACTGCTTTATTGGGTGATAAAAGGATTAGGTCATATGGCTTAAAATGCGAATAAATGTATACCTCAATAAAATTGTCCAGAATGATTGATACCTCAAACAATGGTCCAGAATTAGTCATAGTTTTTGCAGCTACCTACTTACAGCTGGATTGTAGCTCTGCAAATCAACTACATGTACTATGTGAATTTTAACTAATGTACCATATTCCAATAAGCTACCACCCAGGGTATATTCAATTTGCTAAAGGGTACCATTAATGTTGAAGTGACAGATAGATGTTGATAGTGAAATAGCTGGAGGACTACACATCCGTGTAAACTTGCAATACATTTTCTACATCAGAAAAGCTACAAGAACGCCTCAGGACCCTTTTATAACATACGTAAATTCATCTCTAATAATCGCCCCTCACAAAAAAATTAGGTAAACCAGGTAAAAAATAAGCACCCACCCAAAATGACTTCGTTAAGCGATCTGGGTGCTTATTGGAATGAATCCGGTACTGGATAAATCAATTGAGAATCGTAAAAGAATTCAAATTTATTGCCATCATTCCTTTTCACAACTGCAATCCCAGATTATTACAGAGCCCCGAATAATCTTGGGGCCCGACATTACATACTATCCTTAACTTGGTAACTCGGGGCCCATCTTGGTAACTTGGGGCACAGACTTAGTAACTTGGGGCCCACATGATAGTAACTTCACTTGAAGCCCCGAGGTAGTATTTTAGTTTTTTAGTGCTCTGATTTTGAAGCGCAGGCCCTAATTTATTGTCGGGGCCCAAGCTATTAAGTCAGGCCCCAAGATATTTTTTTTTTTCCCTGTCATTTTTAATTGATATTTTGGTTTATTTCTTTACAGATGAATTTTGAACTTCTACTGGCGGAACCACCTGCAGCAACAAGCTAATAAAGCAAGAGACAGATTGAGATGATGATACAGTGATGATGATGCTCCATAGCAATCACCTGTGCCATATATCATGTCAGCAATTCAACTAAGTTCAAGCGAATTAAACTTTGAGGGAAAATTATTGACAGAAAAAGACATCTTGTCAAAATGGCTGGTAGGGCCTACATGTAGGCCTACCTATCTATAGGCTTAGTGGACTAGCTGGTAGCCTAGCCATCACCTACTGTTAATTTGATATTTTACAACAGTGAAACTCGTAATTTAAAATTATGATAATGTGTTTGTGGACTGCAATTAAGTCAAAAATTAATACTGGACACAGTGGTAACTATGCAAGTTAAACAAAGGGCGAGTTTTAAGAAAGGTGAGTTACCACCCCACAGAGATTAGGTTTTTTGTCAATTACCCTACACAAAGTAAGCTAAAGGCGGACGACAAAGCTATCAAGTCCCATCGGTGAGTTACGACAACACCATCAAGTCCCACCGGCGAAGTTATGACAACACTATCAAGTGATTCAAGTCCTGTTCACCAGTTGAGGTTGACGATTGAAAGAAAAAATCCGCTTTACTCTTTATCAGATTGTAATCTTAACTCGCCAATGGGACTTGCTGTAAAAATCTTAACCCGCTGATAAGACTTGCCATAACTAATAACTTGCTGATGGGACTTGTCAGAATTTTAATTCGCCAATTGGACTTGCCGTAACTTGTCTGCTGGACTTGGCATGAAAATCTTAACTCGCAGGCACGACTTGCAGTAAAAATCTTAACTCACCGGTGAGACTTGCCGTATTCTAAGCAGGGGTCACTCTTTAATCTCTGCAGGGGCCAGGGGGTAACTTATCTAACTCACCATTTTCTCTCGCTCTAGCTCGCCCATTTTTCACTCGCCATTAATTTTAAGGCCAAAAAGATAATTGTTTGTTTTTCCTTCACAGCTTTGAAAGAGGAGGTGCAGGCGGGTAGATTAAAAAAAAAAATTAAAAAATTTGGAGTGTTCCTGGATATAGAGCCATTAGAAAGTAAAAATTATTACTCGGAATAAAAAGATTATGGAACTTGCATGTAAAAAACAAACACAAATGTACATGTAATTTGACCCCTTGGGCCCCTTTGTCTTAAAATTGTTTTAAAAAACCAATGAATCATGTTTGAGCCTGGTCACCTCCTTAACCATCCTGTCTGGCTTTATCTGTTTTCCTTTTCAATGTTTTGTGTGAGTATTTTGAATAAAATTGTAATGATCACAGATCCTGGTCTGTGGAATGATGTAACTTCTAATCAGATCGTCATAAAGGGGCTACATTAGTTTTTGCAACAAAGACAGTTTGGTTGCATTGTTAAATCAACATTACTGATGTCAATATAATTAGGGCTGTCAGTTTGGAAGGAGTCATAAATTTTCAACTGGAGCTTGCAACTAAAGTGATATTAAAAAATTTGGCGGTTACAATCAAAATTTGTGCATGGTACACATGAATGTCCCCAATGAATGCTATAGATCTACTACTTTGTTTACCATATTTATAATGACAAGATTTTGAATACTGTGATTTGAAAAGAAAAATTAGTTCAAGGGATTCAGGTTTCAAGTAGGGTCGGTCAGTCAGGTCTCTTTTTTTTGCAAAATTACCCCATAAATCACCAAAATCTGTAATATTCTGCAATTGGGAAATACAAACAAAAAATTGTTCCTGATATTTTCAAAATTTGGGTCGGCATTCCTTTGTACTGTACAGGAAAATTTGTTTCCCAAACTGTGGAAAATTTGGGTCGATCAGGCCCATAGAACAGGGTTTTCTTTTTTTCGTCGCCTTATCATAACATCCAAAAGTGATAATGTAGCTAGTTTGTGAAGCAGGTTCTTGTATGTGAACCTTTAGGCAATAATAAATGATTCCCAAAATGTGGTTATGATTTGAAGTTATGTTTTGTGTGTTTTTGTTTTTGATAACATAATGGTGTAAAAACTACTTAGTTAGGGTTAAAGAAGCCATCCCATTTTTGGTTCAGCATGTTGAAGTTCCTTAGGGAATAGGTCAAGGTTGAGATTTTTGTCCATGTCAATTCTGTTCTGTCACATCAAAGTGAAGCATGTCAGTTCCTATGTTATGTGGAGTACTGGCCAGGCACTATGAAGTTTTGGGATGAGAAAACAGACATTTTGATGAGAAACATAAAATGAAAATATTTTTTTTTGGATGAGAAACAAATAATGTTTGTGGTGAGCTAAATTTATTGGGGATTATCAACTGTAGTGTCCCCAGTTTCAATGAGACAATAATAATAGATAGACACTATGATGAGAAAATTTATCTCACCACAAATAGCAGTTTTTTCTTATCAAAAAAAAAATAGAAAATTTAAAATTTTGGCCATTTCTCATCAAAATATCTGTTTCTCATCATGACCCTCCTCTAGTTTCGCACACTTAACACAAAAAACAAAAATTGAAAAAAGGAAGTTATAGACCCCAAACTTACTTGTTAAGGTTGGAAAGTGGAGAAATGCTGCTAAAAGCTGCAGGCAGGAGATTTTTCAGCTGATCAGCTTTTTTTGACTATCTTTGGTTCTCATCTTTTTTCAAGCAAAGCCACTCTCATGCATGAAAGCTGGATAAAGTCTGTACATTTTTTAAAAGTAATTAAAATTACTTTTGCTTCTATTGAACACCCAGGGACACATTGAATTAGTATGCATTGCTAGCATTTTTTTTAGTACAATGTAGCAGTATTTCTCCAGTTTCCAACCTATAACAAGTAATTTAGGGTCTATAACTTAGAACTTGTTTTTTGGAGGGGGTTCACCTGTTACTGGAATTTTGACTGGTAGGCCAAGGACGGACGGGCCCGAGAGTACCCGGAATTGGTGAGAGCCTTAACACATTTTGAAGTCACTGGCATTGGTTTTGTATGCGTTAAAAGTACTTGATGATAACAAAAATCCTGATAATACAAACCCCAAAACGTGTGCCCCATAGATTCCGTGTTGAAGAGGTTCCACTTTACAAAGGTGCAGCAGTGGCAGCAGTTTTATGAAATAGGACCCTGGTTCACTAGGTAATCACCCGGGGATAATCACAGGTCCAGGAGCCGCTTTTTCCAACTGTGTGGCTCCTGGTCCAGACCTGCTTATTTCCAGGCTTGTAGGTGGGTGCTTATGGCATGGGCAATTAATGGAACAAATACGGTATAGGCCTACCCCACAGTATGTGTATAGTTGTATACTCAAAAATGGCTTGTTCCCCTGCTAATAATACACTCCTTTCTGTTGAGATGCAAATAATCTTACAGTAATACTGTAAATACAGTACTGTTTCCTATGCAGACCAGAACCAGGAGGGGCAGCCGCCCATGCCCAAAATGTCCCATTTGCTCGTGGTTATGAGCGAAAAAATGGGAAGGTCAAAAAGGTCCAAATTTTGGGGAAAAAGCCACTTTTTCAAAATCTGCTGCCCTCCAGTCAAAATTTTGAAAAAAGGTCCACATTTTCAAAATCAGCCCCCCACATAAATCATGGTTAATAGGCAACGAATAAAAGAAACCCTGTTCTACGGGTGGACTAAGTAGGGTTGGTCGTTCGCCTTTTTTACCAAAATCTGTAAATAATTTGCAATTTGAGAAAATACAAAAAAAGATTTGTTCCTGAAATTTGGGTTGGCAGAGGAAAAATTTATTTTCCAATTTGTTCAAAATCTGGGTCGGTCGGGCCCGCAGAACAGGGTTTTCTTTTTTTGTCCCCTTACTGGCCTGTTCCTATGCCTATGGCTGTGAGTTGTAGAATTGGAGTCTTGCATACTACTTGACTTGATTCGCTTGCGACTTGACACAAAAAGCACAGTGATTAATAGGCACAGGCCCAGCGCTTAGACGTTGATCCACAAGTCTCAACCTTTATAGGTTGTCGCTGACCACTTCGCCCATATCATTTCATAAACCATTTAACACAGGGCTTTACAGCTCCCGGTTGAGGCTAAGAAGCACACACTAGACATTCCACAATTATCCTTCACAGCCAGGATCAGCTCCCCAAGTTCCGTATGGGTTTAATACAATGAGACAATAAGCAGTGAGTTCCTTGTCCATTGGAATTTCAAGCTAACCTAAAGTGTACTAACCACCGCCAGGGTTTGAAACCGCAACCTCTTGCACTAGTCTAACGCCTATCGATTAACTTGACTGCTTCTGTAAAGCAATGTGTCAATTTATTATGAATGAATTGTGTCAATTTACGGGCCCGATGCATGGAATTTAATACTGGTGCGGTGATCGCAATATACGATCCAATTCGAAGCGTAGCGCCTAACGTCGTGGGGTCCGCTTAGGCCCCTTGTCATTTTCAGTGAGCATGTGCATATTTTACTGATCGCAATATTGAATCATGCACTATAAAAGTTAATTGTGTACATAAGTTAATCGCGCACAGCATACACACGTACAAGGGCGGTTTGTCGGCACACTTACGGTCACGCAATTGCTTAAAATTATTGACGCCACTACCGAACTTGGAAGTAAATCAATGTATAGTAAATTGCTGTGAACATACAAAGCGTGCACTTTGTTAACACCGGCTACACCGCAGAAGTCATATACGCCTCGATCATCAATGGTTTACTTCCAGCAAAATAATAGGGAGTTTGTAAATCTAGCATGTCTAGGCCTAAGGCCGCACTAAACAATCATTGTGCGTCCGTGGAGTTGGACATGTTGGATGCATAAATTGTTCAGTGTGGCCTTATAGGGCTTAGGCCTAGATTTTTGACAAACTCCTAGTTTGCCAGCCCATAAATCATAATAGATCTGCCCAAGTGCCCAATACACTTTAAAAGAAAATTTAAATTATCACATCCAGTTTCAGTTCATGAATTTTCAGTAAGCTTATCGAGTGATGATCATTCACATGCCACAGACTGTGCAGAGAGGCATCAGCCCAGATCGTGTCGGAGCTTAGCTTTGGATCTCAATATCTTAATATCAAATAGGCCTATTGCTTATTATACATGTTATACGGGCCAGGTAAAGAACCAGACCAGCAGCGACCGCCGCCAGCGCAGTAAGACAACACCCGTGGCCGTGTCCTGGGCAGCTCTGGTCTGGGCCTGGCGAGCTCAATGACCAACCAGGCCGGGAATTTCCCGTCAATCATAAAGATTATTAATTCCAACTTTGATTTCGAAATAGAAAATACGCCGATTATCGTCATTGATTTGAAAAATATATAATTACAAGCATTTTATGTTAACGAATTCAAATTCACAAAAGAAAGGCAATATATTTAATTGTTTTTAATAATTGAAGGTAATATTATTGATCATGGCTGATTGTGCGTGTACGCATTACGCACAGCTCAGAAAAAACAACAAACTTGGGGTGTGAATTTGCCATATAAAACAACCAATTTGTATAAGGTTAGGGATACAAATTTCATTTAGGAAGCGTCTAACACATGGGAAAATATCAACGGCGGCGAGCTCAGAAAAAGATGTTTTGAAGGATTTTGTAAAACGCGTCGGTGAATGCGTAGTCAGAATTTTCAAATTTTTACGTAGATTAAACCTTTTTTTCTCCATCAAGTGAAAACATTTGATTTGTTTCAGTATAATGGAACTTCTAATCATATGTTTATCTCTTTAAAAAAATATGTGAATTTGAATAAATCAAATTCTTTCATGGTAAAATAGCCAATGTTTTGGTGCGCGCTTCGGCACGAAAATACGGGCCCTTTAAATTTAAAAAATATGACGTCATTCAAAGGTCACGTACGGTAAAATAAACCGGAAGTAGATGAAGTTGCCGTCGTACTGCTACTACGCTTTTCTCGTTGATAGCCTATCTAGGGTACCTGCAGGTAATATGGGACCATTAAGGACGTTTAGCTTATTTGCATAAAAACTAAAGAAGATATGCCCACAAGAGATTGTTATGATGAACAACCTGTCCTTTAAGATTAATAAAACAGGCAATGTTACCTTGTTTTTATATTTGTTTGGACGCTATGACGTCAAAATGACGTCATCGTCAAGTGTCCCATATTACCTGCATGTGCAGGTAATATGGGACACTGTGTTATCTCTATGGTGAAGTTCCGAAAATCACTCTTTTGTTCTAAAAACATTTTTGTTACATGATTTTGAATGTTAAATGCAAATTTCTACAAGAAAATTCAATTTTCTAAATAGTTTTGCTTTTCGCATTGACAATGCACACAATTTCCTCACGTGTCCCATATTACCTGCACCCATTCAGTTGAAAATCAGAGAAAATAATCATTTATAAAGGAAAGTGCCACTTGTCAGTGGAATTTTACCTGCTGATAAGCTTAACCCATCACCTAAAGATCATAAAAATGACAAATGCCCCTCAGTACCAGAGTTTTTGGATACACAATCATAAAATGTGACGTCATTGATTTTATATCAGGCCAAAAAAACGACATAATTTTTTGGGCAATTTCACTCTTTTTGGCATTGATTTCCAAGAGTTTGATACACAGACTCCAAAACTGCATTTCTAGAAGTACAATTGATGTCTCTAAACACTTAACAAATCAACTTAAAGTGTTTACCTTCTCTAAGCTACTTTTTGTTAAAATGAAAACAGGTGTCCCATATTACCTGCTGTCCCATATTACCTGCACCTACCCTACTAAATGTCATAAAGAGGACCACGACGGGCCCAAAATGGCTATATGATAGGCATGTCTATATAGGAGATGTAGCTGAGCATGATTGATGATGCACGAATTCCCCCCGATTCCCCCGCGAATTCCTTTTACAAATTAAGCCTACTGCTGCTAGCTGTCGGTTCAGTGTGAATATTTTCAACAAGATCCTATCCTATGCACACGCTTGACGTCGTCGCGAGCGTATACGCGATGGACGCAAGGAAAATATCGGTCTATTCTGCTATTTTTGCCCGGGAACTTGGTTCCGATCGCATATGCCCCAGGCCTACACCAATATTTTGAAAAGAAGTACACGCATCACACTGACAGTTGCATACATACGTACCACTCTTGACCTTCCATTTGGAATATCCAATCATAGCTAAATAAAAACTGACTGAGGCAAAACGTGTTTTTCACCCCGGGGTTTTCATTTTTCCTGAAAATGTTGATTCTCGTACTCACGTGCGATATGGCTGTTTTTACGTTTCTACTTCTCGCGTTCAAGGCCGATTATTGATCACGTGATCAATCAATTATCCCGTGACTTCAGATGCCAACGCCGCGCCTTAGGCGCACAATTGGGCTACTTGGCAATCGCTTGCCGCTACTCAAAAAAGCTTGCCGCTACTTGTCTAAAATTGGGCTACTTTTGCCAGTCTCAGGCCGCGGCAGTAATTTGATGTATTTTCCTTTCAATTTAGCCGATTTATAAAGGTTTTGAGTCTTTGAAGCTCCAAATTGAAGTTACAATGGGTTTTGTGACCATTTATTGATCGGTCAGTAACTTCCCAGTAAGTACCGGAAGTTTGAATGTCAAGTGCTTTTCCGCCCAATTGGGTGTTTTGCGTTCTAAATTCGGGTAAATCCGCCCAAATATCCGTTATTGGGCGCTTTTTTGGAAGCTTGAAAAATTGGGCTACTTGAGAATCCTTTACCGCGGCCTGGCGAGTCAATGCGCCGCGCCTTGACACTGAAAAGTTTTGGCAACACTGGACTTCACATCCAAGATGGCCGCTACCGTAGTAGTTGGGTTTACGGAGCTCTTCATATTATCATGTTTTCTTGCTCTTGGTATGTAATCCCGAGTTGTAATTTATGTCATATTGATTCTATATTATTTATGTGATTGATTGTTTCAACATAACGAGCAAACAGAGTAAAAAAAACTGGCTAGAATGGTCAAAACATCACCAATACTATCACGCTAAAAATGTACTACGGCAGTGCTGGACTCTTTAATACTCATATCAATTATCATTCACTGGCACTGCACTGTAGCTGCATGCATGATGAATGGCATGGCTACTTGTGCATATAACATGCACATTATTAATTGTACATGATAGATACATCATCTGATCATATTACAATATGCATATGACTGTACTGTAGTCAGTGTCCGAAATAAGGAAAATATGGAGGTTGTCCCGAGGGCGAGGACAACTAATACTGCTAAGTAGTTCGCAACGCAAACTTAGAAAAACGGGCAAACAGACACATCATTTATCTGTATGACATTTTCGTTATTGGTGACGCCCTATCTAAGTTTGCACTGAAGTGCCATCTCAGTTTAAGTGTGCCGACTTGGATCATGTGCTAATGAATTTTATTTATTCTGGATAAAATAATGGAGTATTTATTACAATTTCAAGCATAGAAGTTTAGGTAAGAAGTACAAGAAGCTGTGTAATTAATATTATGACAAACATGCAACTATTTAAGCTACAGGAGCCTTGTATTTTTTAGTGCAAACTCTAATTGAAACCATGCAATTGCGTTGCACTAGCTTTTTGTATACACTTCGTCCCATACCGTTGTGCAGAGCTACTACGGTATGGGTTCCTCGTACTAACTGCTAAGCATAAATTCTGCTTGTCCTCAAACTATTTTGGTTGTCCCCAAAATGTGTCATATTTAAGAGGTAAAAATATAGTGGTTGTCCAGAGGATAAGTGCATATCTCAATATGGTTGTCCCCAGTGATTTTTGGACAAGAGGACAAGAGGATAAGTGCTTATTTCGAACACTGTAGTCTATAGACTGTACGTCTATTCTCTAATAGTAGTTTATATATAGTGCTTAAATAATAAATTTAATTCTCAATCTGAATCATTTTAAAGCAGGGCTGTCAACTCTCACGCATTGGCCGTGAGTCTCACGCATTGGCGGCTGGGTCACTTTCTCACGGTCTCACCGTCACGCCAAGGTAGTAAAATCTCACGCCCAGGTAATAAATCTCACGCAAAAAGCTGCAAAATGAGTAAAAGCTCGCGCATCGTCATGAATAATTTGTTCTGAAAATGTAGTAAAGGTCATACAGGTACTGCTACTGGTACAATGGTCTCCAGGGAGTATTACACATTAGCACTACTTTGATCCTATTCCTTTTTAAATACATCAATTTGAAGAACTATGTAAAGCTGCAAACTTCAACACAGTTTTTGCGCATCATAGAATGGGGTGAATAAGGACGCAGCCTGGGTCAATAGGGACAAAAATGAGAAAAGTTAAATTTGAAATCTCATTTTTTTTTCACATTTGGTTAAAACTTTTTTTTTTTTTTTTCCACAGATTGTAATGTAAGAGCAATCAAACAATGTTTAGTAAATGGTTCAGTAGATGTGATTGTGAAAGAATAAATTCAGGATACAGTGTGTCCAAAATAAAATTATCTATGTGTAAAACTGAAAACGGGGTGGTCAAAACTTTCCTGCACCCACAGCCACTAGTATTTTAGAAAATGAGCTGGAATGTACCAGGTCCTACAACTTTCTTTAACTTAGATTATTTAGTAATTCTGACAGGAATTTTTATAACAATTTAAAAAATATTTTTCAGGTAAATGTCACCTAATACGGCGCTAAGTATACGGTCATGTTTTTTATGTTGGGCACCAATTGCGTTGCATGTGTATTTTTCAAGCGAATCACATGTTTTTACAGGTTTGGTACTTTAACTTCAAAAGTTTACATTAGAACCCAATTAAAGTATATTCTGAAAGCATATACTCGGATGATTTCAGAAACGAAACAATGGGAGTCATTATACAGGGTGGCCCATAAAATATACAGGGTGTAACAAGCAAAATAAGGATGAAAATATTAATTCAGTTAGGGGTGTCACCCCCCGACGTACATCGATAATGCAAAAATTTGACAAATGTTTAAAATAGCTAACTTAATTGCCCACCCAGTCATATGGAACTTATGGTGGTCAGGTAATTCAAAATGTAGATACAGTGTTGTCAAAAATATATTTATATTTATATAAACTAGAGTTATATACCCGTATGCGTCAGCCCTCGAATTAAGGATCTGAAGGGGCACGGCAACTTTTTTAGGGCAAGTTGATAATTGCCGTGGATTTTCACTGAAAAGGCAAGGCAGCACGGCAATTTGTAATATTTCAAAAGGGCATCAAGGCAACTGTTGAAAATTTGAGAAGGGCACCAAGGCAATTTTTCAAAAGTGAATAGATGCAAATTACCGGCACTGAATTCAACACCAAAGTAAAATTCGACTCACAACTTTGCACTAAAACTAACCTGATTGCTTAAAAAACCTGCTTTATAATACAGTTTAATTTACTTAAATTTTGCGATCCCTAGTTCTGAGCTGCAAAACTGACTCGATATGTAGCGATGAGACAGCTGTAACTTTGGAGCTCTTTGGTAATAATATTGATCAAATTCGCCGGGATAAAAACTATTTCGTGCAAAACATATCTAGAGATGGGCTCACATGTACAAGATAAGACGATACCGGAAGGGTATCGCCATCGGGAAGTCAATGTTTGATAATCGAGAGAACAATTGATTTGCCCAGCGCTCTGATTTTGTTCACGACATCGACACGAGGTCGAGGAAGCTATAGTTACTAACAGCGTTTCTGATTGGTCGATAGTACGTTGAAGGTATTTCTCTGACCAATCGAGAAAATGAAGTCAGATTTCTAGTAAACAGATAATGTATAAGCCGATGTGATTGGCTGAATATGTAAGCTTACGTAGGGGTAATGAATATTAATTCACAACAAACTATTGTGTATACTGTGATTGATAGCTGGCGATCGTGTTCAAGATTTTCGATTTAATTTTCCACAATTTTACTGGGATTTAACCAGTACTTGTTAATGATTTTATAATGAAGGGGCAGGGCTGGCCGGCTAGGGCACCCACGGCAACTTCATTTAGGGGCACGGCAAGTGACTGCCGTCGGTAAAGGACATATTTTGAGGGCATTGCGGCAATGGGGGTGGGCACCCAGGGCAATATGCCGTCGGTGCCGTGGGTTAATTCGAGGGCTGGTATGCGTAAATGCTTATTAAGCTCAATATGCCCGTATGCATAACAGCAACATAGCATGAAACCACATGACCTTTGTCCTCTGTTTGATGACCTTTGATGACTATTGGATGACCTTTGACCTTGGATGACATTAAGTAATTAATTTAATTAATGTATGCATGTATTTATTGTACTGACTACTCCTTCCTTCCTTAAAGGGTTAAATAATAAACACACACCACATCCCTATATAGAGCATGTATATACATGTATTGGTGCCATAAGAATGCATCAGAGCTATTTATAGATGAACAAAGAGTGCACACATGGTGGTACTGTGGATTTTGGATTTTAACAAAGATCCGTGATTTTCGCCTAATTTTGAGCCCAATTATTGACCGATCTCAACCAAATGTGACCTCCGCATTCCCCTCGCATCAAGGATTCCACCCACCAAGTTACAGCCCAATCGGACCAAGTTTAAAATTTGACCTTTGACCTTCGACCTCCGATTTCGACCGAAGGTAGCTTACGACACTCCCGTATTTTTCTGCATCCCCGTATGGATTTGGCGAGGCTGGGATCAAAACTGACGGAGCCTTTGACACACATACATACGCGCATACAACATTAGGCAAATTATAGTAAGATTTCTTCAAAACACACCTTATTTGGCACTGGAAATGCAAATTTTCATGATTGAGGGATGTAACTAGATGTAAAATAAGCTCAACAATCCAGTTTTGAAAGTTAAAAGAGAAATCGACAAAGCGTTTTTGTAAAAATTGACTTTTTGGACCAAAATTGAGTGTGAGGGTGCTCTTTTAGATTTGTTGCAAACCTTCTATGTTTTACTAGTTTTAGTTTACTAAAGTAAAGAGGATCACAACCAAGGTCTGCTTAAGAAATTTGAGCCTTTTATCATGTTTTGTTTGCCCGTAGCACCCTTTTGAATGTTCACTACATTAAATCCCTATTCAAATGCATAGAGGTCAATGAACTTTATTAGTGTAGCAACAAGTAATTAGTACATTTTAATTGTCTAATTAACAAATACTGAGTCAATGAATGCTAAACATGATATCATTAAGCCGAGATCAAGTACAGAAACAAGTAGAAAATAGAAAACCATCAATAATGTTTATTGAAGATCATGTGGCGGAGGATCACCATTGTACAGCATTGTGATCCTCCACCACATGATCCTCCATCACATGAGCCACCCCTGACTAATTAGACTTAACAAGTTGCAGTAATTAGTACAAATGAAAATCATAAATTTTTGTTTCAGAAATTGAAAGGCCAATGTCTAAGGAACAAAATAGTACTAGACAAGCTCATAATAAACATCAAATAAATAAACGACATGCATGTTAACATGTCTTGATGAGTAAGAATGCAACAGAGCCACCCTTTTTAGGTGCCCAGTATAAAAAACATGACCATACGGGGTGAATAGGGACACCTTCGCCACACCCACCCTTGCCCCATAACATTCTACCCTACCACCCTACTCTGCTCAACCCTTACCCCCAGGCTGCAAAATAACCGAAAGCACTTGTCTTCGGTGCCCCTACCTGTTGCCTTGATGCCCTATTAATTGCTGCAATATTCTTTAATGTGTAATTGCCTTGTATAACATGTGCCCTTTCAAAATTGCCTTGAAATGGATGCTCTTCAGAATCCTCATGACCTTACACCATCACCCTTAAGTTAAATCACTATACCACACCCTGACCCACTAGCCTCACTAAACCTACCATCCCCAGTATCCCCATCCAGGCTAACACCCTCATCCACCCCTAATACTATCATGTCACTGCCAGAACTCACTACCCCACACCCTACCCCAGCTCTCCACCATCCTACCCCACCTATCTATCCCACCACCCTACCCCCTACCCCACCACCTTATCCACTGCTCCACCACCAACCTATACCTCAATACCCCCATCACCCTAATCCCACTACCCCAACACCCTACCTTACCCACCTACTTCCCTACCACCCAGAACCCTACCCCAACCACCCTTACCCCACCACATCCTACCCCACCTCTTCTTGTACTGAGGAGTCAAGGGCCTGATCAATGTTGTCAAGAAATCTGATTTTAAACAGTTATGGTGGTATGAATTGCCTTGACATGTTTTTATTGTTATTTAAAACTCACTCAGCTCAGTGTTCCTTTTCCCTTCATGTGGGGGTAAAAGGCATGTACAGAATTGTACACTCCTTCAAAGTAGTACTCTCCGTAGTTCATGACCCTGAAGTTGGGGGTCAATAGGGACACCAACATTTTATAAAAAAAATATATACCCCACCAGGGTTCCCGCTACAACAAGTCTTTGCGTAGAGCACAGTAAAATCATAAGGGACTCCATATATTTCAAATTTTGAAAATTATGGGGTCTAACTGGACCCCATCATTTGAGACTATAATGTGATATCTGTGTCAGAATTTGTGTTTAAGACCCCATAGTTTTCAAATTTTCCGACTGGACCCCATAATATTTGGACCTAGCGAGAACCCTGCCCCCCCCCACATATATAATTTTTTATAATGGTGGATTAAAGGCATCATGTGTGGACATTTATGCCCTGAAAGGTTTGCCTCATGGGGCTACAAGAATCTACAATCTAGAGAGTATCAAAACTCCCTATTCACCCCATTCTATGGTATTACATGTATGTACTATGTATATGTAGTACATCCATGTTTGGAAAATTTGTTACATTTTTCACAGGGTGTCAATGAATTTTCACTTTTATTTCTCTCTTTGCACTCCAGATTTGTCGTCATCCATATTTATGTTTTAACCACATGTTGTTCTTGTTACTCCTTTCTTTTTCATCCTCTTATTTTCTCTGATACTTACCCTCATTCTTCTTTTGTTGTTTTCTTCATGTTTTATCTTCTGCAGCTTCCAGCACAAGTACCTTGTACGTGACACACATACCTGACTGTATATCATTTAATGAAGGAGCTGGTGCCATTTCAAGTGATGAAATTTCTGATGTGGTTTCAGTAGCTCTAGGATTTACACCAAGCAAGGTAAAGAAATATTTGTATAGGTGAGTTCAAAGGAGTTCAGTAGGGCAAAAGGCCAAACCAGGATGAACTTTTTAGTTTTTAAAGTATCATTTGAATGATATTCATCAATCATTAGTGACCTTGTGTATTACTGTATATCATTTGTACGAACCACTTAAGGGGGTACTACACCCCTACCCAATTTTGTGCATATTTTTGCATTTTTCTCAAAAACTATAGCGCATTGGTGACATGTAAGATATGTATATTATAGGGGCAAGGACTACAACTACTGCACTGAAAATTCAACAACTCAAGGCAAGTAGTTATTGATTTATTGATCATATATTGGTTTCCCCTCATTTTTGACTGTAACTCCACAACTGTTGTCTGTGTTGAAATAAAATTTCGAGTGCAGTAGTTATAGTCCTTGCCACAGACCTTGCCCCTATAATATACATATCTTACTTGTCACCAATGCGCTATAACTTTTGAGAAAAATGCAAAAATAGGCACAAAATTGGGTATGGGTTGTAGTACCCCCTTAAGTTTACAGGGATCCAGATATCCAATCTCATTTTTGTCCATGAGAGATGAGGCATTGTAAATTTGAACATGAGCACATTCTATCATATATGAAGAGCTTTGTTTCAAAACCCCTTACATCCACTTGCCCATTTTTGAGAACACATTCAAAAATCAAAAAAAAATCACTGATGGGGGTTTGCAACAAAAGCAGTTTTTGGCAAGATGCTTAGGTAGGATGAGCATCCTGCCAAAAACTGCTTTTGTTGAAAAAAAACCTTATATCAGTGATTATTTTGATGATTTTCTGATGTGTTCTCAACATTGGGCAAGTGGATGTAAGGGGTTTTGAAACAAAGCTCTTCATATGTAGATTTGGCGATTTGGAATAACTGCCATTTTCTTCATATAATTTAAAATAAACTTGTTGTTATTTCATACAACCTTTGCTGTAAGGATGTTTATTCTGTACATTTCAAAGTTTGAATAACAGAATGAAGTTACTTACATATTGGTGGTTGAGACTGGCATGTGGACCAAATTTAAATTGGATATCACAGGAAAAAAAGTCTCATAAAAATAAAACAGATGTGATCATATAAGTACTTCATTTTTTCATACAAGGTAACAATTGAGAGTAACAATTTATAGAAATGTTCAGCAACTGAAAAAAAATTTTGGTTCTTGAATTTTGAGTACATGTAAATAGGACTACGGTTTCTTGCCCTTGTTGCACTTTTTTGACTCACCATGTACTATGGAGTTTTTGTTATATAAAGTGGTTACAAAAGCCTAGGCAGAGTGCCAACCCCCCCCCCCCCTGACAAAAAATGAAAGAAAAAAGTGCCCCTCTGACAAAAAATGAAAGAGAAAATCAGGAGGGTAAAGGAAAAGAAAAGGGGCAAGGACAAATTTAGCACGATCATGGGCGAAAATAGAAAAAAAAACTTTGTGCACGCTATGCTATGCATTGTAACAATAAAGCCCTTCTCATCCTGATAATGGGCAACAATAGTGTAAATAGCAAATATAGTCCTCTTTCATCCAATGAACAATATTTATTTTCTGGAAACTTTGTATTTTGTTTATATTTTGCATCAACAAGTTGAAAAAGTATTTTTGAATATCGTGAATATTGTTATTTTGATTTTTAGACCATAACAGTTAGGACAGTTCCTTTACATTTGCCGTTATCCATTATATTTGTGTAACTTTTATTAGTTGCTTGACTGATTGGCTATTACCAAGAAAATAATTCAGTAGCATGCAGGTACACTCATGTGTATGCATGCATATCCAGTCCATCTTGCATGTATTTTAAATTTTTAATACCGTAATTAATACTAAAGACTAAGATTCACCTCAGTGGCGCACATGGCTCCTTTTCCTTTGCCTAAATGGTAAATATCATGTACAAATAAAGGGCTCCCTCCTCTAAGAATCCTAACAAGAATTAAGGGTCCGTCCGTGCCTTTATATTTGCTGGTGGGATATTTATGGAATGGCACGTTTCAGTTTGAGCCTAAAATTTCAGTTAATTAATCAAAGGCACCTTCAGGCGTATCTTTACTGTATTTAAACATATTTAAGTATTTAAACATGTACACCGACCGAACTTGATATAAATATGGAGTATAGTATAGTGACAAAATAAACATCATATTTTAGAAGTATCCCTTAACCATAATTAAGAGGCATATGATACAGATAATTTGTGTATGTGTTTAAAATGTTGTATACAGGAATTGAGATGGTCTGGTCTTTCTCAGGGAGATCTTTTTAAGCGCCCAAGTGCTAATGTGCTTGTTGCAGTACAAAGTGTGAGTGGAAGCGAAGTTCAACCCAGCTTTGCATCTCAAAGGAAGTATGTCATCACAAATGTAAGTTCTGATACCATGTATTTATAATAAGTTCTTATTGGCAATGGCCTATCATTTAAATAAGTTTATACAGATGGTCAAAATACAAAGTATGAAACATTCTCCACGTTTACCATTTTTTTATCCCGTTGTTTTTCGTAATTCCACATTGTTTTCGTCATCTTTGCTTCAACTCGCTAATGCATCAATAAGTTAATAACCAGGTCCAATGTTAGTGAGACTGTCGGGCTGATGGTTTAGTTTTAGTAGGCAACGTCAACCTTTTGGTTGAATAACGATTATGATAAATTAAATATATATTATTATCTTCAAATTATATGTCTTTCCATGTTTATACGATAAATCTTAGAACTGCATTGTTTTTGGCTCACTGTCAATCCGTCACCGATAGTTTTGTGTGAGTCAAGATTGACATTTAAAGAACCACATAAACATGATGAAGCAACTGAATAAAAATTGTTCCATTTTTCTTGAACAAAATGTTTTTTAGACTGGTGCTGTGCAAATGGAAAATGCAAGAATGAGCATTTCAAAGGCATATGGTGAAGATGCTGGAGTATATTTTGATCTCACGTCCGATAGCAAGGTAAGTGTCCTCAATTCCTGACCTCAATTACGCCCTAGGTCAGCTGTTCATGTATTGCTTATATGTATGTATATTAAAAAAGAAGAAATAACTATGCTGGTTTACGTGGCCACTACACAAAACTCGTGTAAGAACGGCCCATGATGTATTAACAGAAATAGATAATATTCATTATAAAGGAAACATCAATTTGAAAGATATATATTTTCTATGTATCCATACGACATTACATTAAGTAAAATTTAATCGTTTTTTATATTTTCATTTACTGCACTCAACTTAATATTGTTTAAATAATTGTTTTCAGGAAATCAAATTGCCCCTCAAATACCAGTCGCTGTTCAAAGATCTTCCAGCCACACTAAAAGGGATATCCACATCTCTCCACGGTGACCTCTCAATATTGTTGGATTTTCAACAAGGCTCATTGAACTTGAGTGGTGTAGCGGATACAGTACTTTTCAGTGAACTTCAGTTGATGAAAAATATGCTTTTAGAAGTAAGTATACAAGTATGTCTTAATGGTATTGAATGTTAACCTTAAAGTGATTCTTATAATTTCATGGAATTAAGGGTAGACGAGGTATTGTTGGTCGAAGCAACCTAAAAATCGATTTTCATTATCTAGATCAATATATTATTGAAAATTAGCCCTTGATGTTGTGCAAAAGTTCATTCTACAAATCGTATACTTTGCAAACTTGCTTAATTTATTGTTAATGATTTATGTATGTTTTACAAAAGTGTTGTTGTTTCAGTCCTCTCTACAACGTAACTCAAGAACCGCAGCACCTATAAAAGTATATCTGATATTTTTATTCTTCTACACGCTCGCTATGAATTGAGCAATGCAGTTTTTGCAAAAGCTCACTACCATTCGTAAGATGCTGTGAACTACCAAATCACAACAGTTTAAAATAATGAATAACCTTAAATCACACTCGAAAATTTTTAATATGAATTAATTTTTTGTCCATTCAAATTAATTAGCATTTTGCCTTAAAGGCCCATTCAGTGATTTGCTCATCCGGACGATCATAAAATTCATCAAAATTCAGATTTTGGTACCTTTGTCATTGACATTGTCATGGATGTGCTAATATGGCCTGCTTGTGGTTCAGCCGAAAGCTGTGTATTTAAGACAAAATAAGACATTTTACATGAATCTGTAATGCTGGGATCACTGAATGGGTCTTTAAGGAAACGTTTGCACAGTATTTGTTGTGGGACCTGAGAGCACATCAGACATGTCGAATTGCATTCTGAATACGAGGAATACCATTCTGATATCAAATACAAATTTATGGCAAATTATTAAAATTTGATTTTGATATGTAACAGTCATCTAAGTAAACTTTATAAATCTAATGATATGTACTTAAAATGTATGTAGCAGGGATAAAAAGCTGACCATCAATTGAAAATTTCGACCTTTCATATTGAAAATATACATTTTCCCCCCCAAAAGATCTGCATTTTTTTGGTGTTTGGGGAAAAAATCTAGATCTTCAATACGAAAAGTCAAAATTTTCAGAGGATGGACGGCTTTTCATCCCAGCTACATACACTTTAAGTACATATTAGATTTATACAATTTACTTAGAGGACTGTTTAATTTCAAAAATATCAATTTTTTAATCATTTGCCATAAAATGTGTATTTTATCACGAATTAAAAAAAAAATCAAAATTATTTGATTTTAGAAGGACATTCCTCGTATTCAAACTACTCAATTCGATATGTCTGATGTGCTCTCAGGTCTCACAAAAAATATGTGAAACGTCGCTATCCAAGCCCTTAATCAGGCTTCCAAAATTATCTTTCATGCTGAAAATGCGCGCGAAGCGTGCAAACGTCATTTTATATCTTAACTAAAGAATAGTGAACAGGCCTACTTGACTTTCTTAGGAGTAGGACTAATAATTATACCAAAACAAGCTTGACACTGCTGCGGACACACAATACAATAAACATGTCGCACACAGACATCATTTTGCAACTTTTTTATGTTGGCCCTTTTATTGTTTAATTTTTTCTTGTCATTTAATATGCATATAGGCGCTTTTTGTGCTATTAGCATTTCATTCAGCTCCTTTCTAATTATTTGTTCCTTGCTGAGGCTTGCGCCATCGCTTTCCGATGATTCAAACGTAAAACACAAATTTCCCATAGTTTCCGATAAATTCTTTGGAAAAATGTTTAGTAATAATCGAGTTCGTTCCCTGATATACTCAAGCATATTTGATTTTCGTTTCTTTCTATCTTGATAGGCAATAATTTATATTCATTATTTTTCTTGTTTAATATGTAAAGCTTTCAGAAAATCAAGGTTTAATACAGGACGGGGTACCAGACCTTTATAGTTTCACAATATCGGGACTCCGTGCAGTGCAAACGGAATATGGGGTGGAATCTGAACAAGCCAAAGACGCTAGCCGAATTGTTGGCCAGTTTCTTGATCAGGTAAGGAATAGGAAGAGGAGCAGATCCGAGAATGATGTCAGATGATGATATCTGCTGGTGGTAGAGATAGAGGTGATGATGATGGGGATGATAATTATTAATGACCATGATCATATAGACCATGATCATGAGTTATCCGATATAAGCTTGTAAAATTAGTAGTATCAGTTTAATTTTCTCTTTTCTTATTTGAATTTGCAATTTACGGACACATTTATACAACGTACTATAAGGTGCATACCGTTGGTTTAATTAAAACCTACAACACATACCTTTATAATGTTCTGCAGGAGGTAACCGAACTCGATTGGTTGCTATAGCAACATGACATGAAAGTGTATCAGTTATCAGCCTTGCAGTGTGCATGGACAGTGAAACAGCACCTATAAAATATGGTGCGTGTCATAAAGAATTGTCGTTTCACGGTCACCTAATAATATTACTCTTATTATTATTATTATTATTGTTATTGTTATTATTATTATTGATTTCATGATGATACTTAAGCAGTCATTCTAAATACGTCTTGTAGTGTTTAATGGAAATGTAAAAATATATGCAATGTTTCGACTTGTTACTTGAAAACATGCTTATCTCCTCAGGCCTACTTGTATTTACTTATTTACTTTAATCCTATTTACTTACCTATTTTTATTTAGCTCTTGCTCAACTTCTTGAATTGATATCCTTTTGTACAGTTCTCATCAGCTTTTGCAGCACTCTATGAAAATAATGCATTGGTAGAAATATTACTGACAGATGTTGAGTCATACTCGCGAAGACTTAGTAGATCAATTCTTCAGGTAAGGGTACTTAATGTAAATTTTATGTTATAATAAATTGGTTTGCAGTGCATTCTGATGAAACTATAAATTAGTTTGCAGTGCATTCTGATGAAACTATAATAGCTGTATGCTTACAGACCATCCCTGCAAATAAGATCATTCTTGCAAATAGAATTACTTACAACATTCAAATAGCATTAGTTGCTAACGTTTTGTGGCAATAGTGGATGTTTTTAAACCTACCAAAACGATTCAGAACTTTTATATAACTTGGCATTTAAAAAGTTTTCCAACAACCCTTCTAAACCCATTTGAAAAAAATCAGAAAACGTAGTGAGTTACAGCGGTAGTACAGATTTCCTTTGTGTATATTATTTATTTGACAAGTGCCTCAGTTGTGCAGTAATGACCGACTTGTAATAGTTATGAGAGACGGCATTGTGTTATTCGAAAGCAATCTATATTGCAAAATTTGCAAAAACAAATTGTAATCCGGTTATTTTGTAATACTTACTGGAAGTTCACTATCTATATGATCTATGGTTGGGTATTATAATAATAGCGCATGCACGCATTTCCGTTACATGTGAAACTCGGACCTCCTAGTTTCAGGTCCCAAATACTTACATGATATATACTTAAAGACGATTTCAAAAATGACACTGTGCTGCTTATATATTCATTGAGTCTAAATGGAAGTCTAAATGGAAGGGTACAAAATAATTTTATGTAGCACAAAGTGACAACATGACTCGCAACATGCAGTTTTATAATTCTATGTACTGTTAATATACCTACTATAAATATATTAATGTTATTATTATCAATATCAACATTATGATAGACATATAGGTCCGTATGCACAAAAGAGTTAGACCGGGTCTAAAGTTAGACTTGGTCTAAGTGGAATTTAGTTCCATCAGGAATGGTCCGTTACTCTGATTTCCTTCCTAGAGTAGCTAGCAAATTCTAAAGATTTAAATGCAAAGTTCGAAAATGATACAAATTAACTAAAGAAAATGAAAAGGAAAATGTCCTTTCTCCTAGTACTAAATTCCACTTAGACCCGGTCTAACTTTAGACCTGGTCTAACTCTTTTGTGCAAACTGACCATAAAGGTTAATCATAAGGTTACATGTCGACAGTCTGAAGGGTCACTGTTCCGAAAATCCAATAATTTGTTATAAACCCTCATCCTTAACCTGACCCTAACCCTTAAAGCTAACCTAAGCCCTAACCCAAACCCGAAACATAACCTTGACTCTAATCCTAATCCTAACTCTGACCCTAACACTGACCTAAATGCTAACCATAACCTTATCCCTAATCCCAATCCCCTCCGGACTAATGACCATTCCGACTAATGTACTCGCGGTTCATAAAATCCCAATCGTTACGACAAGATTATGGGAAGAGATATCTTTTGTCTGAACTGGAAACCTTAATGACCATCATTGTTCCGTTTGTTGTCTTTCTTTAGTGTTGGTGTGTATATGGAGAGGTAAGGTGCATAATAGTAAACGTTTTTTATTGCTTTTATGTAATTTAATTTAAGTTAATGTGTCAATTTTGTCACATCTACAGGCAGCAACACCTAGCCCTGCGCCACCCGGAGCCCCTGATCTGAACGTAGCTGGTACATACGATGAAAACTGGCCTGTATTTTTTAATATATTCCTCTGGTTGGGCGTCACATTAACCATCACTGTTCTTGCCGTAGCCCATCTACTATGGTACATGGATCCAGGAGATACAATCATCTATAGAATGACTAGCCAAAGAATGAAGATGGATTAAATCATAGCAATAATATAGTACTCAATAGAGGCCGGCAATATTGACTTCCAATCTGGTATCAGGGAAGTATCTATGAAAAAATACATTGTCATGAGTGGCCTATAGATTGAAAGCCAATATTGACATGTTCACATTTAAATTCTTTTGTTTACATTTGTATGTCATATAGTAACCAAAGTCAGTATACTAAGTGATAGAACATCCTAAAACAATAGTTTTGAAAGTGAAAGACAAGCAAAATCTTTGTTCTCTATATAAGCCTAAGCTTTATTAACAGTACTGCATGTATAGTTAACTTGCGGCCAATAGGATACTAAAAAGTAGGCCAAGGCTGTATCTTTTTAAAATTGATAAACCTTAAGCCTTAAAGCTATAATGTGTGATTTGTTCCACAGCAACGCCCTGAACTTTTCTCTAATTCCTACTTTGAGCAAAATTTGTAATGCCCAATGGTATACCAAAATGCCATGTGAAAGATTAAACCTGAAGTGTTTTAATTACAGTAAAATTTAAGTTTTTATATTAAATCCGGAAATCTCCGGTTTTATTCCAAGTTCACCGATTGAGTGATGGCATACATGCCTCGTGCATGTGTATCAATGAATCAGTGACTTATAAACTGTGTGTATATCGCTATTCATCTTACGTCTTATGCATCCCAGCTGTGTGAAGCTCTGCTCAATAATAATAATGATTGGCAAGCTAATACACGCATTGTAAGCGCTGGAATGAAATAGAAGTTGTTTCGCTTGAAGTTAAAGGGAGACAATGTGATCAGTGAAAACTAATATTTAAATAGAAATCTGTTCTTTATGCAAATCACATATTATTGCTTTAAGTCATGTGCCCATACGATTGGTTCATCTATTTGCAAGTTTATTTTTAGGATGATTTTTTTTCTTTTCTTTCTTAATTAAAAAAAACGCACGAAAAGCCATGTCACTAATATGTGTGTGACGGGTTTTTAAGGCTACAGTCCTATGTACCAATTACCGCTGTGTTTCAGATGTATGATGTAATGTTAAATCTGCTAATATTTTCTGTGTCTTTTTCAACAAATTGGGAGTTAATAATGAAGGTATTAGTGGATTTTTGTTCAAGTACAAGCTGATAGTTTCTGCTATGGGTAATTGGGTATTATGCTTTGGAGGGAGTTGTCTGTGTAGGTAAAAACAACGTATATATCAAAAGAGAAAGAAAGAATAGGTCCTACTTTATTTGATATTGTGGACATTGTATATGTCGAATGGTTTAAGACTATAGTTCCTTAGTTCGTGTGTGGACGTACTAATAATAAATACCTCATTATTACGTCCATGGTTTTGTGTAAACATAGATTTTCTCGTGTTTAGAATGATCATTCGTGTATACTAGATATACAGATATAATAGGATTTGTAAGGTTTAATTTAACCTATGGTTATGTTGTAATGTAAACTAAGGTGCAATCAAATTTGTTAATTGTGACACAGTGATCCATGTATAGGCGATTACTAGATAGATGTACAAACTATATTATACTAGCCTCATTTATGTGTATAATGAGAAGAGGTGTTTATATGTGTATAATTATTATCAGTTAAACTAGGTATACATTCCGAATCAATGTATGCATATTGCATCAAATTGGAATGTGCATACAACATCAACAGCGTTTTCCGGGACGTGTGTTTTCTTTTTAAAGTACTTTATTCGGGGAAAATCCTTTTAAGCGTTATACACGTGTTATGGATTTTGCCCAGGGTCTAAACGTCTGGCATTTAAATATCGGGTTATGGAAGTCATGGACACTTTTTAAAACATTTGATATGAAAAACACAACATTAAAAAAAATATTGCCGAAATGTTATTGTAAAATATTTTTTTTGCACACGTTTTTGCAAACATTTGGTCAACACTTATATAACATTGGATTAGAACGTTTTACAACAAGTATTTAAAAATGTTTTTGAATGTTGTTAAAACGATTGTACCCTGATATAATCGTTAGATCGTAATACTGATGCTTACTTACTACGTAATACTAGGCACATAGGCCTTTTTTATGAATACATTCCCAATAATGCTTCTTTGTGTAAATACTAAATACTATAGTATACGGATGAATTCACTGATTGTGACAAAAACACAAACATTCCATTAATACTCACAAATCCAACATTTTGTTCTGCAAATGAGGATAGTAATTTATTTATACAGATTTTCAACAGTAGACGAGATTTGTATTTCATACTGAAGATCGGATATTATAAATAATAACATGCATAATTGTTACATTTAGTACGTTGTGTTATGGTTATCAAGCTATTAATATTTAAGTTCAAAGTAATTTTGGTCTGTCACAGTTTAAGTTGACACGTCATCTATGTTTCTTAAGCCCACTTGAAACATGACTGCAGCGCAGACTGAAAACACGTGTTTATTTTGGTAAGTTCTGGGTTAACATGGTTAATGCTTATTTTTAGTGCACGAAATTGTATAATTTGTGTTTTTCACCATTCACTTTACTCTTTGATTCGAATTATTGAGATACTTAAGGGATCTAAAATGAGCGTTTATTGCGTTTCGACAGTATTTTTTGTAGGACATGAGAGCACCTCAGACCTATCGAATTGCATTCTGAATACGAAGCATGTCTTTCTGATATGAAATAATTTTCATTTTTTGAAAATCACAATATAATACAAATTTTGTGACAAAGTATAAAAATTTGATAGTTTTCAAATTTTTGATATATAACAATCCTCGAAGTAAATTATATAAATCTAATGATATATTCTTAAAGTGTATGTAGCTGGGAGGAAAAGCCGACGGTCAATTGAAAATTTTGACCTTTCATATTGAAGATATGGATTTTTTTCCCAAAAAGACCTATTTTTTTTTGGTGTTTTGGGAAAAAAAATCCATATCTTCAATACGAAAGGTCAAATTTTTCAATTGATCGTCGGCTTTTCATCCGACCTACATACACTTTAAGTATAAATCATCAGATTTATAAAGTTTACTTCAAGTACTGTTAAATATCAAAATATCAATTTTAATGATTTGCCATAAAATGTGTATTAAATTGCGAATTTCAAAAATGAAAATTATTTGATATCAGAATGACATTCTTCGTATTCAGAATGCAATTCGATATGTCTGATGTGTTCTGATGTCCCAAAATAAATACTGTCCAAACGTTCATACCCCAGCCCTTAAATGAATTGGAATCAACAGTATAATACTTGACGTTTATTTTTTCTTTAACTTTATTATATGAAATAATCAACTCATAATTATTGCACATTTATTTCGATGTGTTTTGGGGATGTTTTATAAGACGCCCACCTATGCAGATTTTGTGCTAAAACAAAATTGTCAGAAGTATTTTATATTTACGAAGGTATGACTGTTTACTAATTTTGTGTGATGGAATGTGTAACGTTGTACCCCTCCTCACCCCTCCCCACTAATCATGTTGGATCACCATTGATTTAAAAGTTATACGTCATTCGACCAAACCCCACACACGTTGGAATTGCGAAGTTATGGCGGTTCACCCAAAGACTTTGAAATGATTGAAAAACAAGACGTGCACAGCTGTCAGATGATAATTACATTTGGTTCACTTCTAATACCGGTACAAATTGTATGAGATTTGCGTTTTACTTCAGAATTCCTTAATTATGTGCTCTCAATGCTATGAGTTTTCGACCGTTTTTCATCAAAATAATGTTGCAAATCCATCGTGCACGGTATTAATTGGATGGCCTACATAATTCTGTATTGTGCATGTTTAATATGTATATAGGCTATTATATACTAGTCTTGTTGAACGAATATTCTACATTGTATGTCAAATACTTTGGGAGTGCTTAGTATTATGGCCCTTCACTCAACTCACGCAATGTGACCATACATACAATATAAAACTATGTGTATAGCAAATTAGCATTATTATAATTATTAGATATCATTATGTGTACAATAAATTGTTATATTATGTAGATAATGTTTCATGAATGTCGTTTTTCATTTGGTTATCCGCCACGCCAACTTCTTAGAATAACACCGCCAGCACTACCACTATGAAAATATACATGATGCTCCTCATACAAGCCGGCAACGGCGACCGAGACGACAAACAGCAACAACAACTATTAGCTATAGAAGTGACGTAATAATCGGATTAACCACCATAGCAATAGATTAATACAATTTTTGACTATATCGCCTGCACTACAACGTTCACGCGATACCTATGCATTGAACCATATCATCATGCTGATCACTTCAGACATACACAGGTGATGAGTGCAACCTGCTTGTAGTGCAGGGCGATATAATTAAAATTGTATTCATCTAATGCTATGATAGTTAAACCAAATTATTACGCCACTTCTACAGCGAATTCGCCGCAGAAGTAGTGATGTAGACCTAACAGGATTAATTACCATAGCGATAGGTGAAAATAATTTTTTGAGTATTGCCCTGGACTAATAGCCTACGCTGTAACTCTGCATCGCACCATTATCAAAGAATAGGCATAAAGACCTGGATCGTAATTATGACAACCAACAACACCGCAATCGCACCAACCCCATACCAAGTGGCAAGCACCACTACCACCACACCCATCACCACCACCACCACAACAACAACAAAACCACTACCACCAACCCAGCAAGCACGGTTTACAGATTAATGTCGAGTTATAT
The DNA here is from genome assembly GCF_039555335.1 of Amphiura filiformis. NCBI lineage: Eukaryota > Metazoa > Echinodermata > Ophiuroidea > Amphilepidida > Amphiuridae > Amphiura > Amphiura filiformis. Next base: position 76,276,095 of record NC_092633.1, read on the forward strand.
AAAGGGTATAGAACTGAAACGTTAATATCATTCAATTCATTGCTGCAAAACATTCAAATTATTGACAAATTTCCAAAAATGTCTGCTTATGATATACACAATTGATTGTGCAATAATTATGAGCACCACCGGTAAAATTCTCGAACGGCGTATCAAAAATTGCCTGCCTGCGCTGCCCAGGCACAGCGTCATCCCTATATCTTTGTGTCAAAAATTGCCGTGATAGTACGGCAAATCCTCTCGTTTTTCAACAGCTACGCATGGCGATTTTGTTCGAGATAGGCCGAGCGACTCAGGCTATAAGCATATCATTTACACAATATGACTATCATATGAGATACCACAGAGTTTCTATTCTACACATGATTTGCGCATGCTCAGTACCCCATATGATGTTGCTATTACAAGAAAATTCGATTTCAAGTGTTGTCGGGTTAAACCCAGGTTTTGTTTCCAATACACTAACTTGAAATGCAATACACTAAATAGCGGCGATTGCTGTTTGCTGTGAATATATTTTACTGCATTTTATCCGTAACGATTTTTAAATCGTTCATCAAAATTGTGATATATTTAACTGTTTAAGAATTACAATTATATAAAGGAACATGTTTAGCCCATTCAGCTAAGATCCAGGTGCTTGTATAGAATATTAAATCACAAGTCTATAACACAATTCATATGTAAACTTTCTTTATCTGTGTCAATAATAGAATATTGATTTCAATAGAATTGAATACATTTTGAGTTTGTACTTTACCACTGAGCGATCTAGCGATCGATTTCTAGCCAATCAGATAGGATTCCTTTTCTTGCGTTCGGTGACATACCAATCGCCGTCGCTCACCAACGGAGTATGGATAAAATATTTATAATACAAGGTGTTGACACTGTGCCAGGCAAAGAGCTTTCAATAGTCATAGAGTATACGCTGGCGAAGTTACGTAATTAATCGGATTAATTACCATAGCAATAGGTGAAAACAATTTTGAACATATCGCGCTGCACTACAAGCAGGTTACACTCATCACCTGTGTATGTCTGCAATAATAGATTGAATACAATACTGGTCTTTTCAAAGATACTAATCTTACAGGTGCAAGTAATCAGCATGATATGGTTCAATGAAGAGGTACCGCATGAACGTATCAGTGAAGCGCGGTATATTCAAAAATTGTTTTCACCTATTGCTATGGTAGTTAATCCGATTATTACGTAACTTCGCCAGCGTATAGCAATAGATTATGTGATGCTTTGTTCGTTTGATGCCGATTAGAGATTGCGACAGGCTATTCATAAAAGTGGTACCAATGTTTCGAACAAAGGGTTCCGCCATTAAATTGGTCACTGATCCGGCATCATATTAACGCTCTACACAACAGGCGAGTATCAATAAGTGACCACAATACAGTCATGTGTAAGGGCAGTCATGTGTGAAAGTGGTACCATTGTTCTCATGTATCCCAAGTGTGTGGGTCTGAAGTCTACAAGGGAGGCTTTAGCTGTCGATGCAAGCATCTTTACCACCCACCTGACTTCATTTAAATAAATTGAATGCTTTTGCTGATCGATTACACATAAGCTGCCATGTCCATAATGGTAATCGCTATACGTATGTATGTAGGCCTAAGTATAAAGGCCGACATACACGAGGCAATTTTCCAAACAATTGCCTGTTGCACACACCTTGCAAAAAGATTGCTCCGTGTATTTTGGATTTGCAAGGAATTAATCCCCAAGTATCAGGCAAATTAATCCCCCGAGCAACAGGCAAAAAAGTAGAGACATGCTCTATACTTTGCAATCTAACCCCCTCCAGCCAATCAGCTGAGTGAACACCAGCTGGTCACTGCATTCATTTAGGAATGTGTAGGGACCAGCTTGATTCACCATCCACAACATGATAATGTGTGCACATGCTACATTATAATACACTTGTAGGCCTATGTTGTTGTTAGTGGTGGTGTTTAGCCCTTTTGATCTTATAGTTTTCCTTAGCCTTTTCTTTAAGGAAAATTGCAACGCTTTGCAGGGTCTATTGTTCTATTGTTTCCGATTAGAGCGCTGACATATTGGAAAATGTTGCCAATCAATATTCATGAGAGTGTAGGCCTACATTCAACGTCCAGTTTTCGAAATTGGGTGACTTGTGTTTGGCAGGTGTGAAATACATCTGACTGGGCGTTTTAATTACGTAACGAATAAAGGCATTGACATCGAATGGCTGCCCAGTGATTATGTGTTTAGTTATTATATAGGCCTAATTATTATCATTAAATGTATTCATCATTCCTTTCTTTTCCCTTCTCTGTACTTATTTTTTCCTAGGCCTACACATTATATCGCTCCCTCTCTCATTCCCATCATTTTCCTTATATTTCTATTTATCTACTTGTCTTTATTATATCTTTTCATTTCTCCTTCCTCCAGCCCTCTCTCATTCTCCATATCCCCTCCTCCCCTCTTCCTCCCTCCTCCCCTCCCAAGACTTCTCACATGGGTGAATCTGCCCCTTCCCAACCCCCCTCCCCTCATTGGGTACGCCACTTTTTCTATACCAATTTCCTTCTTAAAATAAAATTAAATGGACATTTCTTAAAAACAACCTTTATAGGCCGATACTTATACACTTACATGTATAGCGATTACCATTATAGTGTAATATAGATATGTGGAAATGGCAGCCTTCATACATTCTATAATCGATCAGCCAGAGCATTCAATTTATTTAAATGAAGCGCCTAAAGTCAGGTGGGTGGTAAAGATGATGCATCGACAACTAAACAGTTAGCATCCTGGACAACCGATTCTTTTGTTAGGCAAGGCTCACTCAGTTATTTAATGAGGCAATACAAACGATCGAATTTGGTGTTGAAATGAGCTAAATTTTTAGTTACACCTTTTCTATGTAAAATTAATTTTCTCGGCCAAATGAAAAGCAATCAATTTCATTTTTTCAGTAAATGTCAGGAAAAATTGTAGTGCTTGATACTGTATTTTTTTTTTTCAAATTCTAGTGTTAAACTTAGGCGTGAAATTTAGTCATTTAGTGTAAGATTTTCGATTTTGATAGGCTTAAACTCTGCCCGCGAGCATTTTTTTGGATCAACCTTTTAGCTTTTCAAAGTAAGATAGTTCGCTAATGAAGGATTTTTCCCAACTTTCTAACGCACATCACCGTGAGCGATATATCATAGTTTTGTCAGAATTTGCGTTTTCATGTCACCATTTTTACTGCCGGCTGACCATTTTTCAAAATCAACGCGTGAAATCTAAGGCTAATGATACTAGCATTGTGGATCGATATCCCTGGGTTTAATAGGAATACCGGCATGGCTACAGTGTTGCTAGAACTTCAATATAGCAAAGAAATTCCCAGGCCTATAGCGCTCCTACTGATCATGTTTAACCAGAACACTCATTTGGGGATTTGGGCTACCAAATCGCTGGTCGGGCAATTTGCTTTCAATGGAAAATTGACCTGGATAAACAACAAAGGAAATATCGACTATTTATGCTGGTTGCTCTCGAGATAAAAGTACGGAGTTAGACATTTTCGGAGCATGAAGGGAAAAAGGGTAAAACAAAAACGGAAATTCTGACAAAACTATAACATATAGGCCCACACGATGTGCCTTACAGGGGTGGGAAATATCTTTCTTTAGCAAACTATATTAGTTTGAGACGCTAAAACATGAATTCCGTAAAAAGCTCGCGGGCGAATTCAAGGCCTATAAAAATCAAAAATATCACACTAAAAGACACAATTTGATGCTTAATTTTAACACCAGGATTTTAAAAAAAATGTATATTCAAGCACCAAGTTTTTAACTGACATTACTGAAGAAAAAAAATTATTGCTTTATATTTGACCGAGAAAGTTAATTTCATAGCAAAAAGGTGTATCTCTGAATTGTGCTGATTTTAACATGTATCGATCGACTTTTAGCGCGACTAAGCATTTCTAAAGAATCGGTTGTCCAGGTGGCTGACTGTAAAGCCTCTTTTATAAACTTCAGACCCACACAAGCACACATTGGGATACGTGGGAACAATGGTACCACTTTAAAGATGACTGCCCTTACACATGACTGTATTATGGTCACTTATTGATACTCGCCTGTTGTGTAGAGCGTTGATATGATGCCGGATCAGTGACCAATTTAATGGCGGAACCCCTTTGTTAGAAACAATGGTACCACTTTTAGGAATAGCCTGTCGCAACTTCTAATCGGCATCAAACGAACAATTAAAAGCATTATATAATCTATTGCGACTCTATTTCTATTAAAAGCTATTTGGAAAATTGTATAGATATACAGGAGAGGATGGCAATCTTTTGCTTTCAGGACAACACATGAGCCACTTGATATGATTACGAAAATCATTAACCTACTTATGTTTTGAGTATATCCCCAAACCTAAGACCACGGTCAAGGAATTGCAAGGCCCCACATTGCTGCTTCCTGTATTTTGATCAATTGCTCAGCTTCATGGTCAGCACATAACTCACCCACTAAGTAATGGGCCTTGCAATTGAAATTGCCTCGTGTATGCCCTGCTTGAGTATAGGCCTATAAAGGTTGTTTTTAAGAAATTTCCATTTAATTTTATTTTAAGAAGGAGATTCGTATAAAAATAGTGGCGTACCCAAAGAGGGGGGGGGGGGGGCAGATTCACCCCTGTGAGAAGTCTTGCGAGGGGGAGTGAGGAAGAGGGGAGGAGGGGATATGGAGAATAAGAGAGGGCTGGAGGAAGGGAGAAAGAGGAAGAATGAAGTAGATAAATAGAAATATAAGGAAATGATGATGGGAATGAGAGAGGGAGGGTGAGAGGGGACAAGGAGAGCGAGGGAGTGATAAAGTATAGGCCTAGGAAAGAATAAGTCAAGAGAAGAGAAAAGAAAGGAATGATGAATACATTTAATAATTATTATTAGGCCTATAACTAATCCCATAACAGCACTGGGCAGCCATTCGATGATGTCAATGCCTTTATTCGTTACGTAATTAAAACGCCCAGTCAGATGTATTTCACACCTGCCAAACATAAGTCACCCAATTTCGAAAACTGGACATCCATGCAGAATAACGACTTCCTCGTTTTTAACTGAGTGGAATACTTCGATGCACTATGGAACGCCCCAGAACACCATGGAACACTTCGAAACACCATAGAACAACCAGGCATACACCCGCGGAGCACTTTATTGTATGCCCGGCTGTGCGTTTCGCCATGCTTTAACGGAGCTGCAGTTCTGCATGGTGATGATGGGCGCAAGTGCAAGGAAGGGGAATGTGGGTATAGTACTGGGAACAGTTGACACTACCGGGGATAGTGTGAGCATTCGGGGGATGTACGTGCTGTACCGAGGACAGTGTGGAAGTGCCAGGGACAGTGTGGACAATTATACTCTGGACATAGTTCCGAAGTGTTCTTGGCTATTGCTTGGTGTTCCAAAGTGTTCTGGGGTGTTGCCCCGGGGTGTTGCAAAATGTTCGGGGGTGCTCAAAAGTGTTCTGAAGTATCCGTGGGTGTTGCATAGTGTTCATGGGTGTTAAAAAAGGTTCTGGGTGTTTCAAAGTGTTTTGGGATGTTTTAAAGCATGATGCAGTCATGTCTACAGTAGAATTCATCTCGACCTTTGCAGGACTTAACCCCATTAAAAGCTATTAAACCAAGATAACACTCATTGAAACAGCTCAACTGATTAAATCGGATCTTCTCTGGTTGTGCACAAGTGTCTGTTTTCATGTGCGATATCGCAATAAAGCTGGTATTATAGCTTCAGTTGGGTAACCGATTATAAAGGAAACGAAAAGAAACAAAGGTATGTGTACCTTTGTTCACGAAATGAGACAATGGCGTGCTTTTTGTAAACCAGCATTCTTGAAAATGAGCAACATAATGATTGTTGACTTAATACGGTTTGGAAATAATTTCTTCATAGTTTTGGTGTTATCTGTCGTTTACATATCCTGCCTAAGACACAAAAGTGCGACCCTCTCCAAACACCTAAATTAGCTAAAAATTTAGGACATGTTACAAAACTATATTGTCTAGAATTTTAGAAGAGTACTTTTAATATTGGCCGGTTATTTTTCACACAGCGACGTTATCTAGGCAATGTACTATTACCTATAACATTAACTAAAACACCAAAGTACGAATATTTCCAAACATCTAAATTAGCTAAAAATTTAGGACATGTTAAAAACTATATTTTCTAGAACTTTAGAAGAGTACTTTTAATATTGGCCGGTTATTTTTCACACAGCGACGTTAACTAGTCATATCCCCATACTTTTAACGTAGGGCTATTTGTAGAGGTCACGCGTCAATGGGAAAGAGCACTGTGTATTGTGTATAGGAAAACGGACAGTAACTGCAGTATGGTATTCCACAATGTTTTGATCGAATGTTTCAAAGTGTTTCCGCGTGTATAGAAGTGTTCATAATGGAGTGTTCCGAAGCGTTCTGGGATGTTTCAAGGTGTTTCAGGATGTTCCAAAATGTTCCAGGGTGTTCAGAGTGTTTCCGGGTGTAAAGCGTTCCGGGATGTTCCAATAAGGAGTGCCGGGGCGTTTCAAAGTATGCCGGGTTGTTCGGGTGTTCGGGGTGTCCTGATGTAATCCCGGATGTCTAGGGGAGTTCCGAAGCGTTCCATGGTATTCTGAAGCGTTACTTGGTGGGTTTGCGGTGTTCCAGTGTTATGGAGTGTTCCAGAGCTGACAAAAATGAAAGAAAAAAGTGCCCCTCTGACAAAAAAATAAAAGGGAAAATCAGGAGGGCAAAAAGAAAAGGGGCAAGGAGCCCTTTTCTACCAAAATTCAGCCCGAAAATACAATTTTTCCGCGCTACGCGCGCATATTGCAAAGATTAAGCCCTTTCCATCCCGATAAAGGGCGAAAATAGTGTAAAATACCAATTTTTTTGCGCGCTACACGCGCACATCGTCCCAATAAAGCCTTTTGTCTCTATGTAGGCCTAGGCCTATTGTATGATGCAACAGTAATTTTTTTCGTCTGTGCCCCCAAATTTTTATTTTGCCCCCCCTGACCAAAAAAGCTGGCTACGCCCGGCCCTGGTGTAACAACGTGTCCTTGGGTGTTCTGCTGTATTCTGAAGTATGCTGTGGCGTTCGCAAGTGTTCGGGGTTGTTCTGAAGTGTTCCATCATGATGGCGTTCTGAAGTGCTCCGAAGTGTTTCCACTGAAGTGTTGGGATGTTCCAAAGCATTCGATGATTTTCCGAAATGTCCCAAGGTGTTCCAACGTGTTTTAGAGTGTTCCTAAATGTTTTGGGTGTTCCGAAGTGTTCTTAGGTGTTTCAGGGTGCTCCAAAGCGTTCCATGGTGTTCCAGTTTTCTAGGGTTTTCAAGTATTCTGAAGAGTTATTGTGTGTCCTGCAAGTGTTAGGCCTACCGGGTGTTACTGTTCTTGGGTATTCCGTTGTGTTCCGTGGTGTTGTAAAGTGTGCTGGGCGTTCTGCAACGTTCCAGTGTGTTTTGAAGTGTTCCTGATCAAGTGTTCCAAATTGTTTCCAGTGTTGGAGTGCTCCGAAGCATTCTGGGATGTATATATTAAAGTGTGTCAATTATTAGGCCTAGTAGGCTATTCCGGGGTATTCTGTTTTTTGTTGTTGAAAAAAATCCGGTAGGGGCTAGGTTATTTGGGTCTATAGGGGCCTAGACCTAAACTTAAAAGTTTCAAATCACAATACATTTTTGTGTCAAATTAAAGATTATCATAATTTCATGGAAGAAGAATAGAGCAAGAATTTATGGTGGCATGACATTTTGACTTTCATTTTCAAAATTTTTTGTCAAATATCCTTATTTTTAGACATTAGGCCTATGTCATTTTTCCTAATTTTCAGTTGTAAAACGGAATCTAAAAACATTAAAATTCGAACAAAAACCATGAAAAAACAAACAAAAAACTAACAAACAAACAAAAGAGGCCCAACCTTCAACATGTTTGTTTTATATCCAAATAATCAATGTTTCATATTTTACCTAAAATTTGAACAAGCATCTCAGAATTTGGGTAAAATGGAAATTTTGGGGGCATTTTCAAGTTTTTTTAGGCCTGGGTCTATTAAAGATTCTTGTATTATTATCCCGGATTATTATGCTTCCCAAGTTATTTTCCTTTCTCTTTCCGACTCGTTCTCTCTTTCCTTCTTTTCATTATTCTCCTTGTTTCTTTTATTTCTTTTCGTGCTCCTTTCTTTTTTCTTCTTTAAAATTGGTATTTGTCCATTTATCTCACAGCAGCCGACGTAAAGATCAAAGGTCATAATTAAGTTTACAGTAGTCAGGGTTGCCAAAACTTTTCAACCCAAGTCGCGGGTATTAGCCGTGAAATGTCGCCCAAATAGCCAAAAAATCGCCCAAAATTTTAAAGTCGATTTAGGGGGTTCTACACCCCCGTTTTATTTTGAAATTTTGGAAAATGTTGAAATAAATTCTAAAAAAACAACCAAAACTGAAAAAATAGACAAAAAATAAATAAATTTTAAAAAAAGCTGAAGATAAATTTAAAGCCGATTTGAGGGGGTTCTACACCCCCCTTTATTTTGGAAGTTTTGGGAAAAGCTGAAATAAATTATAAAAAAAACTAACAAAAAATGAAAAAAGTTTTAAAAAGAAAAATTAAAAGACGGCTGGGGGGGGGGGGGTTCTACACCCCTTTCTTTCTATTTTTTTTAATGCTGAAATAAAATATAAAAAACTAACAAAAACTGATTTTTTTTTTGTTATAGGTTTAGGCCTACTGTAAGGAAAATTTATTTGTGAATTTTTGTGGAAATAATTATTGAAATAAATTAAAGTAAAAAAAATAAAATTGAAGAAAAAAAAATGTTTAAACTGCAAATTGAAATAATGAAAAATTAACAAACATTTTCAAAAATTGAAGAAAAAAATAAACTGCAAGGAAAATAAAATGTTGACTTTTGACGGGGTTCTGCACTATCTTTTTAATTTTGGGGAAATGCTGAAACAAATTATAAACAAACGAACAAAAATTATTTTAAAAAAATACCAGGAAAACGAACACATTTATTAATAGACATGCCATTCATTGCAATATAGGGGGGGTAGGCCTACAAAAATGTCCCTTCAGCTGAGTGATAACAACGTGTGCATGTACTATTTTTAATCAAATTCAAAACGGCTGGTACTTTTGATCATCATGCCGTTTCAAAAGAAAATGTGCGGTATCGGTACTAGGTGTTTACACATTTTTATTTCAAAAGAACCGCCAACGGGGAAAAAAAACCTTATGTTGAAGTAGAAACTTCAAACTTGGCACCCCGCTGCCACTAAGAAGCAACTTAAGTCGTCTTAAACCACTTGTGAGTATTTAGATGGGAATATTCTAAGGATAATCCTCCAGCTCAAGTGGTCTTTAGCAACAACATGTGATGCGATTAACCAGCCCCCTCCCTGTGTTTTGTAACTAGTTGCTTATTGAATTACTTGTTTGGTGCTTTTGTTGAATGGCCATTGAAAGAATTGGCAATCATGATCAAAAAAATAAGTTTTGAAGTCGGCTTTGTCACAAATCGCCCAACATTTAATACATTTCGCGGGTGAGATTTTCAAAGTAGGCCAAATGTCGCGAAATCGCGGGAGCACTTTCTTTGTCGCGGGACGGAAGTTGAAAATCGCCCAATTGGGCGCCCAAATCGCGGGTTTGGCAACCCTGACAGTAGTTGCTATGTGGTCGTTAGCCTCCACCAAAGTATTTACAGCGTAGCGCTGAGCGCACGCATTGCGATCCAGCTAGCGGAAGAGATTAGCAAACTGTTTCAAAACAAAATGGCCACTTGCATGACAAACTTCTTTGCGCAAAGTTTTCGCACAAGCAAATTAATATTTCAGTATATGTATTCTCATATATGTTACAATGAATAAAGGCAACAACTTTTTAAGTCGTCATGAACGTCGATTAACGTCATCTTACTCAAATCTGACGAAGATATCACCAACTGCGACACCAGTGTACACTCGTCCGCATGGAGGTTTCAAAGGCAAGTACACAGTCTGACAGTCACTGTCCATGTGCATGTGTGCCACTTCCTTCCTTCCAATACTGTGCAGCTCTCAAATGGCTGAGAATAAACGCACACTGAGTACATGTATGTATGGTCACGATGGTTAACGTGAATCAAAAAGCTTAGAATCAAAAAGCTTACGTTGTTACTTGAGTAAGTAAGAACACAGACAGACAGGTAGATTTTTAAGGCAAGCTATACTGATACTCGACAATCTATAGTAAGAATTCCAATTGAATGAACGCAGCTTTTAACAGCTGCACTCGATCCAACCGCGATCGTATATTGCGTATTTCAAACTACAACGCGAACGCATACGACCTTGGATACAATGCTATCCAATCACGAAAGCGTTGGCATCGGTTGATTCACTTCGCTACTCACGCACAGTCGCTGCACGCTGGCGTACATCGCGCAGTGTACGCAAAAATTCGTCACGCTATTGAAAGCTGCGTTCATTCAATTGGAATTCCCACTATAGACTAAGCTTTTTAGGTGACCAACCTATAGAAAATACAATAATAAAAGCGACCTGGAACTGGTCCCCGATATTTCATTCTTTCTTCCAGAACTAAGTACATGATTAACATCCCTCTTTAGTCTTAGAAGTTGAACTTCCGAGTATTGTTGTACTGTGACAGCGGTGTAACTTAAGTGCGAGCAGTGACACCAAAACTTTTCAGTGTCAAGGCACGGCACATTGGTTCGCCAGTCCGCTGTACATGCTGTAAAGGAGTTTCAAGTAGCCCAATTTTTAAGCTTAAAAAAAACTTTAAAAAAGTGCTCGATCTTAAACTGGACATTTGGGCGGATTGACCGAATTGACTTCAAATAGCTCGACAATTATTAACATCGAACATGTCTGACAACATCTAACATGCTTCTATTAATTGTGAACTGACACAGTTTTTTTTCTTCACTGTAAAATTACTTAGCAATGTTAGTACTTTTCTGTCTTGCAACAGTGCTCAAGGAAAGGAGGAGGCCCTTTTACTTAAATTTTGAATTGTGAGATTCTCGGGGGGTTAACCCTCCAAGTGAGGATTGAGGAACACCCCACCGTGGCATCCTTTATCATATGGATGTCTATGTCTATCACACTTCAAATGGTGGGGACTGAATATGGTCGCATGTCATGAACTGGTCATCTTTTGTGTAACATAATGTAAAATGAGAAAAAAATCACCAATTTTTATTCACTTAAACACAACTTTTAATGAAAACATTTTAGACCATTAAAAGTATATATTTCTGGAAAGCTTATATTACAAGGATGCCGAATCAACAAAGTATAACATCATAATACAGGGTGGGTAAGAAATATACAGGGTGAAACAACAACAAAATTAGCATCTTTCTTGTCATGATGAACCCCATATTTTTCTTTTCTGAAAGCTATGTAGCTCAAAATAAATACGGATTCAGAAAGACCTTGCATGGGCCCTTCAAGCAAATTAGGAAGAAAGAGTTTGCTATCCCTTATGTTAAACATATTAGGGTGGTCAAAAATTGTAAAATAATTTTACAATTTTAATGACATTATCAATCAAAACTTTTTAACTCCATTTCTGGCACTAAAACTAATAGCATAAATTGAATTCCTCATCAAATTTCCTTAAAAATATGTGTACTTTTGAATAAGCAGGGTGACTCTGGCAAGAGATAAGCCACTTGGAAATGTCGGAGCGTTACATGCACACTTTGTACAGTAACATATAGGGAAAACTGTCTTAATTAGCATTTAATTAGGCAATTTATTAGTTACATCTTTTGTTACATTTGATCTACTATGAGGTAGATCTACAATCCAGGATGATATATGTGCAATTTGTGGTCCATGCTACTTGTACTTTTTAAGATACAAAGGTTTAAAGTTGGCCATATTTTCACAATTTTGTGTACAATCCTATGGGGCTCTCCCGCCTGCTCTCCCGCCTGGATCCTCCATTGACACATCTTACATATTGAAGTATAAATCTCAAAGTATATGTCCAATTGACTTGGGGTTTTTGTATTTGACAAAGAACATAATTATCTACAAAATGACACCAAACTTTCTACAATAGGTATTATACTTTTGGAATAAACCAAACTTGAAGTGTGAAGAAAGCGTTTTCATGTTACGGATCCTCCATTTTTGGGTGACCTATTTGTGACATGCGACCATATGCACAATTCCCAATTAACGAGTGCCGGCCCACACAAATCAATGGACCCCCGATGGGCCCTGAAAGAAACTCGCGGGGTGAATAAATCATTATCAACCAATTTAAATTTCAATACAACATGACAATGACATATAATGAGTAAGTTGTACATATGTGACACGATCTGGTCCATGGGGGCCAAAGGAGGCATTTTTGAAAATTGAGTTGCTGTAATTATTAAATTATATACAATAGGCTATCATTTACTGAAAACTGACACCAAAGGTCTAGGATATTTGGTTTTAAAATTATAAAGTTTTTTGATGTCTATTTGCTTAAGTATTTTATTCCCGGTGGGTTCAGTTTGTATTTAAAGGTAGGACGTATGACCGTTACAGGATTTGAAAATGACCCCTATTTCACGGGGAATCGAGGACATTTGCAGCAATTTTACCCCCTATTTTGCTTGAAATCAAGGAAAATTTGCCCCAAATACCTCCCTATTTTTATCATTTTGAGGACGCATTTTCATTTCACCCCTTATCACGAGGAATCGAGGACATTTTTCCGAAATAAATACCCCTATTTTTACCATTTCAAGGACGCTTTTGAATTTCCCCCCTATTTCACGGGGAAATGAGGACAATAACAAAAACTGCAGCGGTAAAACGCGGAAGAAAGTCCTAGAAATACACCCTATTTTTCATTTCAAGGACAATTTTGCTCCAAAACACCCCTAATTTGGACAATCATGAACATTTTTGTCCTCAAAATTCGCGGACATTTCTTGAAAAGTATCCCTAATTGGAACCATCATGCGTACACATTGTCAGTGAAGACTGAACCCACTGGGATTTTATTGTTTTTTTACTCCATATTTTTACCTTTATCTCAGTTTCAAATTTGCCGCTTTTGGCCCCCAGATCGTGTCACATATGTGACATGATCAAGGGGGAATGAGTCACATGTCGGCCCTGGTTGAAAATGAGTTTCACACATGTTTCTAAAGGGCACATTTAGAGCTTTCAAAAACTGAAAACCCCATGTTGAATCGACTTATCTTTGTGAAGTTACGTCAATTTATCAATCGCTGAAAACAATATAAAACAAAAGAATAACACTTTTTTTGCCAATATCTCAAAATCAATATTAGGGACATCCGACTCATTTCCCTTGATCATGTCACATTATGCTGATTCAGTTGTCCAAATTTAGATCATTTTCAATGAAAAGTTTGACAAAACAAGTGCCTGCTTTGAGTTTGAGCACTAGCCGTAATGATTCCCAACGAGGCAGCGACTAAGGTCACATGTTCGCATAGTCTTCATTGCAGCCAATTTGTTTCCGCTCCATCCACCTGTTTGTGTGAATGGAGCGGAACCAAACTGGCTGCGGTGAGACTACTTTGACCCATTTTTGTGAAAATTTAAATTGTTTATAAATTACAAGTTTTACGTTATATTTTTAACAGGTGTTTCAGAGCAATATCCACTATCTGTGTATGGATTTGACAAACCATCACAATATATAGAAAATGTGAAAAATTGTGTAAAAACACAGTATGTAGATGAGGAGAATGAGCGATGTGGATCACCACAATGGGTGCCAAGGTACAACAGTGACATAAATCACACAGGAGAACAGCCTCTTATAGTGCAGCAGTTCCTCTCTGGAAATAAGGTTAGTATTTTTCAGTGTATTTTATTTACAGTTTTATTTTTATCACAGTTTTTACGCTAAATCCGTTGGTCGCAACACAGTGAAGAACAAAATATATTCTGACAAAAACGTGTTTGAAGGATATTTTAATGGCCTGATTCCATTTGAAATAAGTTTAAGGGTCAAACTATTATATATCTTTAATAGTTAAAAAGGAATAACTATTATAATTATAGGATATTGCTAGCTCTAAAATTATATGTCACTATGTGAAACAGAAAATTTACCGGTACTTTATGCCACTGTGTTGCGACCGACAAATTGTAATGTTTTCTTCATATTAAATATAATGCTTAATAATTTACTTGAGAAACAGTTTTGAAATGTTATGATAGTTTCAAACTGATATTGAGGTAATAGTCTCAAAATACTGTAAGCTTACTTTCTATATTCCTTGTTGTTAATGCACACAGCAAGAACAAAGAAATGGAGTTCTCCCTTCACATGTTGATGTTCCCCCTCGTCTCAAATCTGCTTCCCATCGCCATCGTGAAGAGAGACAAGATTATCACCATGGCAACAGTACACATCAGTATCTTACAGCGACAGAGATGCCAGGGCAGTCTCATCAACTGTTTGATATGAGACTTGGTAGACCAACAAGGACAAGGTAACACATTAGGAATGAACATAAGGTGCTGCTTTAAAACAGAAATCACATTTTGACACAGAGATAGACTTTCTCCACTTAATCAATAATTAGATACCAATAATCTTGTAAATGTGATGGAACCCCTTGTTAATACTAAAAAAATAACATCCTGGTTGTTTTTGTGGTATAAATTGGCTCCCAATTCATGTTGAAAAGCATGGTAAATGTTCAGATATATCTACTTTCAATGGGCTCCTGAAATTGCTAGAGATGACTAAATTATACAGACTCTGGTTTTACATAATGTCCTATGAAAGGTTTACTTCTACATTTTTAATGTAGGTTCAAACGTGCTGGTGATAAACAATTTCCAAAAGTTTAAACTGACTTTTCAGCACATTATCAACTAACCTTGAATTTCATCAGAAGAAGTCCTATGATGTTGTGTCAGACTTGCCCTTTTGTTGACCATTGGCAACTTTTGATCACAGCTTGGACTGGAGTTGCCATCCCTATAGAGTGTATGCAATAAATCAACCGGAACGGTATAACAATTGAAATGGCAGCCATGTTGGAGGACAGTTCTAAGATAGCTTAAGATGACAGAGGGACAGGTCTCTAGATCGATTCCACAACCATCCATACCTATCACCTTTTTTATTGTAGTATCATGCGAATTGCCCTGTAGTACCTTATGGAGGACAGAATTTTATTTAAATGAGGATGATTCTGTCATGAGTGACGTCGTATTGCATACCCTCTATACAACCCCCTCATTCAACCAAAACTTTTGATCACAGTTAGGGACTGGAGTTGCCATCCCTATACACCCTCCTCCAAAGTTGCTAATGGCCAACAAAAGGGCAAGTCCAACACAACATCAGAGATCTTCTTCTGATGATTCAAGGTTAGTTAGAAACAAATATTTGCTATGTACCGAAAGTCTCTTTTGGAAGTTCTACATTTTAAGTTGGCAAACAAAATCCTAAAATGTCTCTTTCTCCTTGCAGTCTATTAAGGACACGTTACAGGTCTCGTTCTGCACCTGGTGTCAGGGCTCTACTTGAAGTCAACCACCTGCACAAGCAACAGCACATGGCTGCAAGTAAGTATTAGCTTTTAAAATATATACATTATTCACATAATTGGTGGTGGATGCAACATTAGCACAAATCATCAAAGCAAATCCAATTCTTACCTTGTCTTCACACAAGAGTTTCAATGCATCCATTTTGGTTACTCATTCATATTCAGCAGCCAGTATGGGCTATAAGCAACCTGGCATTTGTTCTGGTTATTTTCTCTCTGTTTATGCCCCATTTAGTCATTGTGTCTAACAGATGGTCAGATGAGTGCAAGAAGTTCACCAGGTCAACAAAGCACTTAGGACCTTCTTACACTCAGCTGACGATTTAATGAAACCATTGGGTGACGGGTACCATTGAAATTAATACAGCTAGGTTAAATTCACTTTGACAGTGATGGTGGATGGGTGTCATCTTTATGTACAGCAAGGTTGGGAAAATAATTTGTGTTTTTGTTTGTCAGGCATATTCAATGAGTCATTTCAAGAATTTGAATACCATAAACCAACCGCTATGATGAGTGGAAAGCTGATGGTTATAAATTGATTGGACAGTTGAAGGCAAACTAACTAAGGTGTAATCCTGAAAGACAACCTGGCAAATAAGTAGGGGCCAGGGCCATTTGGCTCCTGGTTCATTGAAAATAGCCCCTGGTTCCCAGTAAAATCTCATGAACCAGGGGGTATTTTTTTACAAAGAAGACCCTGTTCAGGTGCTTCTTTCTGGCCTTTCATGGCAATAACCAAGGGTTTAGCCCCTGGTTCATTGAAAATAGCCCCTGGTTCCCTGTAAAACCCTGTGAACCAGGTGCTATTTTTTTTTTTTTTTTTACAAAGTAGTCCCTGGCGCTTCTTATTTCCCAGCCTGCTGAAAGAGATTGGCCTTAATTTGCATGATAACTTGGGTGAGGAAATATAGGCATGTGATTTGAAACTGGACATCATAGTTGAAGGTTCACCATATATATCAACTCTTCCCTACTCCCATACTCACAGGCTCATATCCATTTCCATCCATTCATTTGTATCTTGTTACAGAGACAGAAGATAGATTCAAAAGTGTGGATATTCCAAAAGAGTAAGTGATTCAGTTCTCATATTATTGTTCACAAGATGCATGGAATGTTCTAACCTTTACTTACTTGCATTGCGTATCCTAAATCTTTTTTCTTTTAGCATGTGGCATTTCATGTCTGCATCCTCATTGGTTATTCTTCATCATCATTGCATATCATTATCGGAAGTTAACATTTGTAGATTTTATAACTAACTGTACATTTGAATGGAACACCATTTGTCAAATGTCTTCTTACAGTTGTTCACTTTTGTCTTTTCTGTTGCTGTAGTCTTCAACCACTGACAGAGTCAGGAGAGACCATCCATCAGTTCATTATTGGAGCTCGTTATAATAGGTAAGACTCCAAGGTGATGATTATTATGATACATACCATCAAAATTAAATGGTACATATTTCATTGATATAAGAGTGCTTCAAAATCAAATCACCTTTATTACTAAACTAAATAAATTCACAATATATACTAAACAAAAAACAAAACAAAGTGAAATAGAGGGAAGACAATAAGGCCCATAATACCTCAACTTTAAATGACAAAAAAATAAGATCATCACTTTTCAGGTTGTTGAAGAGTAACATGAGGCATCTACAGGGAAAAAACACGCCTAGAAAAATAAACAAACACACAACCGGGTAGACAGGTATTAACCTTTTAACATTGAACACTGCTTTTTGCTATCAGAAGTTAAAGAAGAAACGAAAAAGGACAGAAGATGAACGAAGAAGTCACTTTACACCCCGGGATTTGATCCTTAGACCCCTTGTGTGCCAACGAAGGCTCACCGACCAGTAGCCACAGGGGTTTTGCTGCCCCGGCCAGCCATTCATGAGCATTTAGCACTTAGGGTGATTGCGTCATCGCATCACATGGGATTCATGCATGCACAGTGGTTATCTGATTTGATTTGATTTGATTTGATTCGGTACTCAAAAATTACAATGTTTACATAGACAATTAACAACAATAAAAGATGTACACATGGCAGAGCACCAAGGATACCCCAAAAAGCTTTTTAAAAGACAAGCTTATTTCCATTGGGGTCCTTAAACAAGTGAGGGGAGGGGGAATGCAAAGAACAATGAAGACAAAAAATATGAAACACCAACACAAAATATTGCACATGAAGTGAGACCAGCTCAAATTAATTAGCTTGACCAGCAAGGTGTTTTTGACTAATATTTTTTAAGTATTGATTTTATTAACTTGCTTGATTCCCTTTGTGGTATTTTGTGGTCTCTAGCCATGTTAGGGCTAATAGAGAACATTTTCAGAACAAATTGTAACACATAACATAAATGCACCAAATGTTGGATGAAATTTTTATATTATTGATCTTCTTTGTTGTCACCTTTTCAGAAATGTATTCCGTGATGCCAATTATTTAGCTGCCACTGGTGTCAATGTGTCCAAACGAGACCAGCAGGCTCCTATACATTTCCCAAATGGCAGGTCAACAGATAATGGTAAGACGGAATCTTAATTGAAGAGTTTGGATGCAAAAGCCATTTTTCTCAATTTGCGATACAATATAGGCAAATATAACCTTAATGTAGCCTTATAACACAAGTGTGAAAATGGCATTTTGCGTTTTGTATCTGAACTCTTCGTAGTTTGTGGTGTGTGTGTATGCACATATTATGCCCTCACTTTACTTCAGTTTAGATTTATCCAAGACAGTAAAGCAGTTTACGTCTACCTTATCCATACCTCTATATCTGGGACGGTTATCCGACTGTGAAATCTTCACAGGAAAACATTTTTTATATTTAAGGGGCTTATTGGTTGCATACTCCGCATGCAGCTACATGTAGCACTCATATGCCATCTTTCTCTTTCATTACCCCATATTGAGTAATCAAATTGTCTGTGTTTTAAAACTTTGAAAATTCACCTATACATATTTTATCTTGATCAGGTCCCATCATGACTGGATAAAGAGGTTGGACTGCTAGCTGTATACTAAAAATACTACTGATGTTGATTCCATGATACCAAATACTTGTTTCTTGGAAATAAATATGTTTAAGTTCCATTCTGTTATTAATTTTTTCAGGCTATCTTACCAATAGCAGTGATTCTTTTGCTAGCACCAGTATTCCTAATGCAAGCCATCAACCTCGTCGCACAAAGGAAGCCTGGGGAAGCAGCCCTTCTTTGAGCAAATCCCGACCAGTGAGCAGAAACACCAGTACTGCTCCTACACCTACACCGTTAGCCAGTAGGGAGACTTTTGCTCATCCATCAGGAGCTGCAATAGCTGCGGCAAAAGCAACTCAATCCTCTCTCCAGCAAGTTCATCAATCTGTAACAAATTCTAAAACTATTATAGATGGGAGAGCATTGCATAAAAGCCACCCAGGGGTAGAAATTAGTGGCTGCGAAGATTGTGTCATGTGTAGGAAAGGGGTACCTTTTAAAGGTAAAGGTATGCCAGGAACTTTCAGCAAGAAGGTGGATCCTGCTACAAAAAGAACTGGTGTTGGTGGACATAATAATGGAGAAGACAAAATGGACAAGTACATTCAGAGTGTGAACAAAGAAAGGAATGCTAGTGATACTACGGATCATGATACTATAGATCATCAACGTGTTCAGCAATATCATCTAAGGATACTAGGTACAATTTTTACACAGCCGTGACTAACGCCACGGCTGTGTCTTTTTCTTACAGGTTCTTTCTTTCTTTCTGCCGACCACTACATTTGCTCTAGCACTCACATGCTTACACCGATTTGGACCTAACTTGGTCACAATCATCATTTACCATGCCCCTACATGTCACATGAAACTCGTGGGGTCAAAGGTCACGCTGGGGTCATAGGGGTCAAAAACGTGATTTCAACTAAAATGCTTCTTCTCCTACAGATTACGTATGACGGTGAACCCACTTGCACACATGCATTACTATTACCCAGTGTCTATGGGGTCCTCACAGATTTGGGGTCAAAGGTCATTAAGGGGTCACTTCGGTATAAAACGAAAAACCTTCAAAAATTTTTATTTGCTAAGAAAAACATAGGACAGTAACGGTATGTTCACACATAAATTGTAATTACCCTGTGTATATGTGGTATTTTTTTATTTAGGGTCAAAGGTCATTAAGGGGCCACTTCCGGTACAAAACGAAATACCTTTAAAATGCTTCTTCTCCCACAAATTACGTCGGACAGTAACACCACTTGCATACATGCATTGTTATTATCCAGTGTCTATGGGGTCCTCACAGATTTGGGGTCAAAGGTCATTAAGGGGTCACTTCCGGTATAAAACGAAAAACCTTCAAAAATTTTTATTTGCTAAGAAAAACATAGGACAGTAACGGTATGTTCACACATAAATTGTAATTACCCTGTGTATATGTGGTATTTTTTTTATTTAGGGTCAAAGGTAGGCCTGGCATTTTCGGGTAATTTTGTACCCGGGTACCCGCCGCAATTTTCGGGCGGGTAACCGGGTACCGAAATTGCAACAACAAAAAAAAAAAAAAATTTTTTTTTTTTTAAGTTTTTTATTTTTTCGGTTTTGTAGTGTCTCTGGACCTAGACCTAAATGCCAGGATCATTCATGTTAAAAAAAAAAAAAAAAAAAAAAAAAAAATTTCAAGATATTTTGTTATTTTTTATATGAAAATTGATAATTTGTATTCATGTCATAGTCTATTAATGATTTCAAAATGTATTGAATTTGAATGCATTTTGAAATCATTAATAGACTATGATATGAATACAAATTATCAATTTTCATATTAAAAATAACAAAATATCTTGATTTTTTTTTTTTTTTTTTTTAGGTCAACCATGAATGATCCTAGCATTTAGGTCTAGGTCCAGGGACACTACAAAACCGAAAAAAAAAAAAAAAAAAATTTTTTTTTTTTTTTTTTTTTTTTTTGAATTTCAGGTACCGGGGAGGTATTTCCTACCCGGGTAATGTAATCTCAGGCGGGTACCCGTTTACCCGACCGAAAATGCCAGCCTTAGTCAAAGGTCATTAAGGGGCCACTTCCGGTACAAAACGAAATACCTTTAAAATGCTTCTGCTCCCACAAATTACGTCGGACAGTAACACCACTTGCATACATGCATTGTTATTATCCAGTGTCTATGGGGTCCTCACAGATTTGGGGTCAAAGGTCATTAAGGGGTCACTTCCGGTATAAAACGAAAAACCGTCAAAAATTTTATTTGCTAAGAAAAACATAGGACAGTATCGGTATGTTCACACATGAATTGTGGGTACCCAATTCATATGTGGTATTTTTTTATTTGGGGTCAAATGTCATTAAGGGGTCACTTCCGGTCTGAGACGAAAAACCTTCAAAATGCCCCTTCTGTCACAAGTAACATAGCAAAGTGGTGCCACATGCACCCATGCATTGACATTAGCCAATGTCTATGGCCGTTTTCATATATTTTGGGGTCAAAGGTCATTAGGGGTAACAACACGGCTGTGTTCGTGGGTTAGACCACAGCTTAGTCTAGTTGTTATTTTATTCCTGTTGTAACTGTAAATAAAACTGGCTATATTTTATAGATCATGCGCACATACAGTATGGTTAGTGCCTTATGAGTTTCATGGATGAAAAAGAAATGGTGGTTCAGTACATTAACATTACAGATATTTTTAAAAAAAACCTTAAGTTCGATTGATCATACGATACGATAAACAGAATTTGTAAAGTGCCTTAGCATGTAAAGTATGAACAAAGCGCTTCACAATGATATTAAAAGTACAACTTACATCTAAAAATTAAAAACTTAAGATCAATTACCGGTAGTTTGGAAAGAAATGGGTTTTCAGATGAGATTTAAAAGTGGCCCGACTACTGTTCTAATAGCTGTCTGTACAATCTATTTGCAATCTCACATAATGCACAATATGCTCATCTCATCTATATCGTCTGCCAACATTGATTGGTGGGGAAAGGGGTGGGGGTATGTGGAAAAACAGCAGCATCACTATTGTAATTCATAGTTTCCAGTGACTCATATAGTATACTGCACCAATAAAGTATCCGAAAACTTGTTTATTAATTCAAAATACATGCAAGTTCTGAATGTTGGAGAAGCATATTCATTCATATTTCTTTTTTACATTATTCAGGACTGAAGATGGGAGTTGAGGATAACCGTCCGATATCTCCACGAGCCAAGCTTCACTATAATAGTGCTCATTCTGCAAGATATAGGCCTGCTTCTTCAAGACAACAATTTAATAAAAATAAAAACAACAGTAGCAGAAGCAGCACAGATGACTTGAGTATTGATGAAGTGAATCAAGGAAATCGTATCATGGATGATGATAAGATTAGCATGCGATCCAGTATGATATCAATACGCATTGATACTCCTAACTTTGAAGAAGAGGATGCCATGAGTACTGCCAGAGATACCCCTAGAGATGGAAATGAGGAACAAAATCAGACTGTAACTCCAGAAGGTAATCAGAGAGGTTCTGAGAGTGGCAACATTGATGAAAGTAATGGTGACAGGTGTACAACTATAGAACATACTTCTGTGGAAGTAACAAATGACTTGCATGAAGCACAAATACAAGATGAAAATGGCAACCATGAAACAGTGGATGAGCATGATGATACAAAGAAAGCAGCAAGTGGAGATATCCAAGTTGATACAGATGCGGTAAAAGATGTAGGATGTTTGCCAAATCCTACTGAAATGAGTAGGGGGGATGAAGGTGATGGTGAGGGTAAAATGACTGCAAGTGGTATTAGTGATGCTATGGAAAACATGGAGATAAGCAGTAATAAAGGAAATGATGCTGCTGAGTGCTGATGATGCGGAACCTGAAACTGTCACTGATGGTAGATAATATGAATGTGATATCGATGGTGTGTTAATACAGCACCAGGATAAAAGAATTGTCTCAATTGGAAAGTGCATGACTCTAGAGGCAGTGTGTAGGGGTGTGCAATGCACACTGTACATGCATGCATGCCTGGCATTGCAAATTTATGTGTATGTGACGTGCATGTTTAAGTGTCATGCCCACTCCAGCTGAAATGAAAGTACATACCATATAAACAGAATTTTGATGCAAAGATGTCCTAATCCTATAGCCATAACTGTATACAGTGTAGTTTTGTGACTCCTCCCTTCCTCCCTGTAAACCAGAATTGAGCCAAATAACTTTTTAAGGGTATACTGAGAAATGTATGACTATGTATTCAACATTTTTCACCATCTTCCTCCCTAACTAAACAATAGTGTGTCTTGTCTCAAGTTGAGAGTAACTCAATGTTGAATTTCACAGCGGCAGATTCAAATTGTGTGGGCTAAGCTAATCCTGCAGGTCGTATACTCACAGGTAGGATGGAACTGCATAAACACACAGATTCGAATCCAATCCAACATGGAAATACTCTCAACTTTAGATAAGACACATTATAGTTTCATTTATAGGACATCCTCAATCTTTAGCTAGGGTTGTTTCCACACACGTAGCATACACGTCTTGTCTGAAAAAACTTAATGCCAACCATTGTCTTTCAAACTATCACACTAAATAAAGAGAATGCAAAAATACATAATTGCAATGCTATTATGCAACAGACATGTACCAGAGATTGGTTTCCTTCATCATTATTGGCATGATGAAAAGAACACCATCTTCATTCATATGTTTGCCTATTTGGTATTATAATTTGCACTTGTACATGATTGTGAAGTAGTGCAATCTACCTGGACTAGTTTGTGACCTTGTCATGTTTTCATTGTTGCTTTTATCACAGATCCTGGAAACTGAAATAATAACAATGAAATATAATAAAATGAAAGTGTGATTATGATATGTAACATTAACCACAACGGGCACAACCTGTCATTTGCACACAAACAATAACAGGTGTGTGGCAAACAGAGAAAATTCTTTCAATCTAAAAAAATTAACAATAGCAAGAATTGCTTGCAAAATTGATGGTTTAAAAAAGAAATCAATTACTACTCTCCATTCAAAAATAATTAAGGTAACTTTTTTCTCAATCAAAAGTATGATCGCAATGCAAGTGCTAATTTGTATGAAATTAAATTGAGTACATTTTAGGCAATTTAATACAGTAAATCAATAGTGATGTGTGTTTTCTTGATATGAAAATATTAACTGGCAGTTTGCAATAATTATTCACAAAAAAAATCAAAATTTACTTTACATGTAATTTACTTTGTGAGTTTGGCAATTCAAAGTTTACCACTTTTCACCCTGATGTGGCAGTGAAGTTGTTTAGGTGCAAGAGTGAAACAGTTACCTCAACATGTTGACGTCACTGCCTGCCACATCACAATGAAAAATGATACAGATTGAATATGGTATTAGCTTTTCGGGGGGTGTTTGCAATCTTGATTTCTGAGAGAAAAATTCTACTATAGTCTGCACACATATGCTTCCCTTGAGGCAATCAAGTAAAACAACACATTTTGTGATTTTCTCACAACTGCTAATTTTTGCTGGAATTTGTTAATTCTTTCTGAAAATGTATACTTTTATATAAATATTCTTATCATTACTTTTAAAGATACAATAAAAACACAAATATCTAAATTACTGCCTCGAGGAAGGCATATGGAGTCTGGACTAATCTTCATGTGTAAATAATTACATTTGGTGTCTTCCAGGTTATCTTGTCACTTCCAAGTACTTTGCCAAAAATTGTATTTTGTATTCATTATATTTGTATAAGAGCATAAAATATTATACTGAACACATAAATGTGGATTTTGTCTTGTAATTTTGAACTTGCGTGTTGTATGTGACCCATCAAATCAAAAGGAACATCTGGTCGGCCGCGACATGAGCACTAACATGTTACATATATGGGGTGCACAATATTTTTAACAAAGGTATTGTCAGCTTAATCGGATGGATTATCATTATTTCAAAAGGTGCTGTATTTCGTTTTGCCAAATATTTTAAGGCAAAAATATGGCATTGCCAGAATAACAAATGACAGGCCGTAATTGTGGTCTCAAGCAGTCCATATTTGTATGTTTCAAGCTCCTCATATGTGAATTGTACTTTCAAAAAAATATAAAAAGAATATGTAGTGGCCCTGTTACTGGCCCACAAGATGTACCTTTTGTTGTAATGGGTCATATAAATTGTATGTCTATTTCCATGATTATGTTCAGGTGTCCCAATGTATTGGGCTTGGAACAAATTATGTGTTACACAACATGTACATTTGAAAGCAATCAATGCATCCCACAAGCCTAGGACGTGGTCGCTATATAGCCATGTAGCACTATGCACATGCAGAAACTTAAATATTAAGAGTGTGGGAGCTGTGAAGTCTAAATACTACCGTTGCTCTATTTTTGGGAAAAAATATATGTGCCTAACATCATGTCAATGTGTGTGCATACTACACAGAAACTTTGACCTTGGTGACTGGCTGCTTATAGTAACAACACTTCGTAGCATGATTGTTAGCCTTGCATAGTTTACAATCTCATACTTACAAGTGTAGAATGCTTGTGGGGCGCACTCGTTGCTTTCAAATGTACAAGTCGTGTTTGAGAATTAAATACAGGGCTTTGGGACTTTGTTGCACTGCCATAAAACTTCTTAAGGAGCAAATTTGGACTTAATTGTTGCTAAATTCATGGCTCAATTTGAGTGACTAGTAGAATGAAGTTTACAATGTAGTCAAAGTTGGGCGCAACACTTGTGCTAGCTGTGTGTTGCGTAATGTGTGACTCACTGATGGGGGCTTATGTGAATTTACACAATCATCATGTATTAACAAAAATCATTTTAGCCAATTATAAGCCAAACAAACTTTAGGGTTTGCAAATTTGGGTCTTCCTCCTGCTTATAAAAATTTACATTCTTCAAGTATAAACAATTTTATAGGCCTATGGTCTTTCTTTCAGGCACAATAATGAATTATATAATCACAGAAATTGACTTCAAATAATAGCACAAATTTATTTACATGGTAAAATCACTGTAAGTTACACAAAATGATGGATTATATATAAAAATACTGATACAAAGAACATAATTATGCTGATAAGTACTGTTCAGTTCATCACTGAAGAGCAGCCACACTTGAGCTGAATTTATACTTTTGCAGAAAAGCGATTCTCACACATGCTGTGCTTCTGTTTTCAAAGCATCAAGCTGATGATCGTCAAGTCGCTTTTGCAAGTAGAAAAAAAACTCCTGAGCAATGGTGCTTGTCACATGAGTGCATCATCCAATCATTGCCTACCAATTGGATATAATATTTTGCTTTTTGCTTTTCTTGATCATTAATTTTTGGAGGTGAATTAAATTCAAAACACCAATAATTATTTACAGCAATTAAAACTGTATTTTGTGGCATTTTGTTATTGTCATCTGCAATCGTGATCACAGTGATTAGTATAAATGCAAAAGAGATGAGCGATGTATTACAGAATTCTGCAATCACTTTTGACTAGTGTAAATTCAACTACTACAAGACATAACATCAACCACCTAATGGAAACACAGGTTTTACATACTTTCTCAAAACATTCATTGAAGTTGAAGAAACAAGTAAATAAGTGTGGTGGAACGTCACACTATGTTTGTCCAATTGAACTGGTTCAATTAAGGAATCGGAAAGCAACGTTTGCACAGTATTTTGGGGGGACCTGAGAGCACATCAGACATAACAAATTGCATTCTGTATGTACGAGGAATGTCCTGATGATATCAAATAATTTTGATTTTTTGAAATTCGCAATATAATACAAATTCTATGGCAAATTATTAAAATTTATATTTTTGATATTTAACAGTCCTCGAAGTAAACCTAATGATATGTACTTAACTTAGCTGGAAGGAAAAGTCCTCCATCATTTGGAAATTTTGACCATCCATATTGAAGATATGTTTTTCCCCCCAAAATACCTACAATTTTTAGGTCTTTGGGGGAAAAATTGTTAAATGTCAAAAATATCACTTTTTAACAATTTGCCATAAAATTTGTATTATATCGCAAATTAAAAAAAAAATCTAAATTATTTGATATCTGAAGGACATTCCTCGTATTCAGAATGCAATTTGGTGTGTCTGATGTGCTAATACTGTGCAAATGTTGCTATCCGATCCCTTTTGAAAAAGAAAAAACAATATTAACACAAACAATAATTTGCATGCCTTTTGTTGCCCAAAACAATTAGGTACTAAACACAGCCAAAAAAGAAAGTCTCCAGTAGTTCCATCCCCATTTAATCAGATTCTGATGAGTTTATGGCAAAATAATTTATATAATAATTTTCTATACACTCTCCTTCAAAGATTGAGACCAAATTTGATATCAAAAGTTTAATCATCGTGAGCATAGAAACATTTGTTTGGAAATTCGTGCAATTTTAAAAATGACATAGGGAATTGTATCACGTAGCAGAGCTAGCGTGAGTGCCAAGAATTACGTCGCCTGAATAGGCCGGCAGGTTAAAGGTTTGCCCATGCATGTCAAAATGCAAATCAAATCCCCGCTCTTTCAATTGTGCGCAGGCAAGGGTACAATGATTCCTGTACGGGCATGCTTCAGGCCACATAATAAGCTGATACCATGCATTGATTTTTGCGTGGTCAATTCAGTAATTTGTCATTTTTAAAATTGCACGAATTTCCAAACAACGGCTTCTTTGCTCATGATGATTAAACTTTGATATCAAATTTGGTATCAATCTTCGCAGGAAAGTGTATAGAAAATTATTATATAAATTATTTTGCCATAAACTCATCCGAATCTGATTAAATAGTGATGGAACTACTGGAGACTTTCTTTTTTGGCTGTGTTTATCATGATTCAAAGCAACTTACATATTTCACTTCAGCATGTTCAGTAGCTAAAGTTTTCCAAACTGTGTGCTACATTTTTGACAGCACATTCCCAAATGGTAAGTTTTGGATATATGCTTAGTTACAATATACCCGAGTACTTTTAGAATATTGCACTGTGTATACACCAGAACCTCTTGCCAGGAATATGGGTGATTTTATCTTGTCAATGTGCACACCTATTCCACTGTGCATACAAACACACTACCCTGCTGATGCACCCCTGAGAATGAAGAGTATCTTCATATTAATTATGGCAAGGCCCTGTGCTACATCCTTAGTATTCCTATATTTTGGCTACAATATGGTAGAACACTCTTGCATGACTTTCAGATTTTCATTGACAAATTAAGAACTGTCAAGTACATGAACTAGAAAACCATCTTGCAGTCAGGCCACTAAAAATTAATAGTTTGCTTGCCCACAATTATTAAATTGATTTGGCCTCATCTTGGAAGAATGTATGACTTACGGCCACACAAGTACATAATGCATCATGGTTTCCTTGCCCTCCTCAGCCAAAGCATAGACACTGTAGAGAGCACTACTGTCTATGGCTAAAGCCCAGCTGTCTAAGACAAGAGACTGCACTTTCCTAAAAAAAAACTGAAAATGCGCGTGAAATTGGGCAAAAAGTACCAAAAACAGGCTGAAATTAAATAAAGTTGCGGACATTTTGACTATAAAAAAAACTGAATTCAGTTTTTAAACTGAAAATTCTCAATCTTAGCTTGCAGCATTACAATCATTTGCCATGCTTCATTAGTTAGACAGCTTTGTGAAGAACTGTTAAATGGATTGCAAAAGCTCACTAGAACTGATTCAAAACTGCTCTTTGAAGAACCATCTGCTGAAGTTTGTTCGGCTTATATCAGGTGGAAAAAATAAGACTCATGACCGCTCTTGGGCGCAGTGCTTATGCTAGGTGTGTGTTGCGTAATGCGTGACTTTCACATGCTTAATGTGAATTTACGCGAGCGCGAGTTGGAACTTTATTGATGTTCGCAGTAACAAAAGCTGAATAATTTCCGCCTTTTATAAACCGAACAAACTTAAGCTACCTTATGTACATGTATTATGTTGAGTTTATGCAACTAACAAAATCACTTTAAATGCTATGTAGGAAATATATCCAGATATAGAGAAAAAAAATTGCAACTCCTTGTCACAGCTGCACACTGTTACCTGTGCTGACAGACACACATTGTTTTCTCCATTCCAATATTGCACATTTTGTTTGAATGTTCTACCATCAGTCCATTACCAAAGCCTGTGTTACCTTTTATTATATGGCTTGTGTCTTGAATTGTCATGTTTTCCTTTTGACTTCCCACCTGAGGAAGCATTGTTAGTTCTTTGTTTATACACAGGAACAACATTAAAATCCTCACCGGATCGCTCCATCTGTTTCAGCTTGGCTTCAATGGCTCGTATCTTTGCCTGTGTGCTGTAGAGTACAGTGAAAACAAGGAAAAAATACACATGTTGAAGTACATTGATGTACGTGATGTACACATTTTCAAAGGGAAAGACAGGACACAAGAAATTCTGTGCACATGTACATGCTCTTAATTTACAATCCATCTTAATTAAGCAGCGCGTGATCTTGGTGTGGTCATTGATGAGAGCCTTGATATGAAAGATCACCTTAAAAATGTGTCTAAAGCTGCCTCCTTCGCCATTTATAGGATAGGTAAGATTCGCAAATATCTTGACCAAAACGCAACAGAACGGTTAGTTCATGCTTTCGTGTCTTCGCGATTGGATTGCTGTAATAGTCTTTTATTTGGTCTTCCTCAGTGTGACATTGCCAAGCTGCAGCGAATTCAAAATTCTGCGGCTAGATTGGTGTCAAGGGTCAAATATCGCGATCACATTACGCCAGTGCTTTTCGATCTCCACTGGCTCCCTGTTGTGTACCGTATTGAGTTCAAGGTATTGCTTATCACTTTTAAAGCTATAAATGGTCTTGCTCCATCTTATATTGCCGATCTTTTAATCACATACAATCCTGGCCGATCTCTGCGCTCTGCTTCACAAAACCTTCTCCGTCTACCAGCAAGGGGTAAAACTCAATTTTATGGCGAGCGGGCTTTCTGTAATGCTGCACCCCTTCTGTGGAACAAACTGCCGGCTCACATTAAATCATCTTCATCTCTTGCACACTTCAAAAGTCAGCTCAAAACACATTTGTTCAAAATTGCTTTTAATAATTCATAGGAGCCTTTTTTTTTGGTCTTTATTTATGATCCTGCGGTGCGTTTCGACTTTTTAATTGTCTTTGCCCCCGCAGTTTGGTTCCCTGCGTTTCGATACTGTATTTTTCCTGTGTAATTATGTTGTATTTTTAAATGTTTACTTAAGCTTTACCTTGCACATAATTATTTTTGGTTTGTTTCAGTGTACTTGCGCTCGTTAAATGTGCAATGTTAGCTTATGCAGTGTTTTGGTATAGGTTTTAATCTTGTTCTTAATCATGTTAATTGGTTTTATATGTGCATAGTTTTTAACCAGTGTAATTTATATATTTGCTTTCCATGTATAAATTTGTATAATGTGTTATTATCATGTTTATTGTAAAGCGCTTTGAGATATTATATTGTACTGCGCTATATAAGAAACAAGGGAATTATAGGTATTGCCAGCCAGCACTAAAATGACAAATTGTCCTCAAAACAGCTGTCAAATCCCATTACTGTCAAGAAATTGGCATTCTGATTCAATTTTCTCTTAATTTTAGCCGACACTAAAATTTGGCTAGCTACAACCCTGTTCATCTTTGATGTAATCTTAAACCCTCCATTAAAGATTCCTGAATTCATCTCAGAGTAATTCCAAAGTTGATGCAACAAGACATTTGTTCTGGTTGGAGGGAGGAAGGATCCAAAATGGGCTGATTTAAAAGTTCATTCTTTCTGTACCAATGAGGGCATCCTTTTGTGGGGGAGGCACTTAGCACAAACATTTCACCAAAACTGAAAGTCCCTTGATTTTGATCATTTCAGCTTGTACTGTCTTTCTGAGAATAAGAACATTTGCAAAAACAATCCACCACAAATAAATTGGATAAAGGCTTTCATTACTTCCCCACTGTCTACAATATTCAGGGCTGCCAACTCTCACACATTTGGTGCCAGTCTCATGCAGTTTCATATATTTGGGCACTTTCTCACGCTCTCATGCCAAGGTTGTAAAATCTCACGCATTGCCAAAATTTGTTAGAGCAAAATATTTTGTCCAATTTTAGTCGGCAAAATATATTTCCATCCGGGTTCGACAATATCTCGTGCCTAGCAATTCCGAATAGTTGACAGCCCTGCAATATTTGGCTATAATCAGGGCCTCGGATTCAATGAGAATCACCGAATCGATTCTCGTAATGATTCTCGTAACATTTTTTGCAAGAATCAATTTCTTTCATAGAATCATGCAGTAAGTGAAGTGACTCAGATGGTTTTTGATTCCCGCAAACTGGCACCAAA
Source organism: Amphiura filiformis (assembly GCF_039555335.1). Lineage (NCBI taxonomy): Eukaryota > Metazoa > Echinodermata > Ophiuroidea > Amphilepidida > Amphiuridae > Amphiura > Amphiura filiformis. The sequence continues at coordinate 76,307,093 of NC_092633.1, forward strand.
TCTAGGCCCTGATAATGAACACACACAAACCAATAATTACACCAGACTTGTAGTGCAATTGCAACTCTGTCTCTATTTAGCTTAACAATACACAGTTTCAACAAAAAAACCTACCTCTGTTGAGCTGCAGTTTTCTTGGTATTTGAACTGCCAGGTTGTGATTGATGTCCTCCAAAACTACTTGGTAGTTTGTCTGCTTTCATACTGATGCTTGAATCACCTTCTGTTGTACTCACTGTACTATCAAATCCCTGTTGGACAACAACCAAACACCCAAATTTGAAATGCATAGATACATACTACACACCGACATCGCCCGGTTAATAATTACATTATACAAGCAGAGACACTGAAATGAATACACGGGATCGATACACGTAAATGTGCTATGCACGATTGATATTCAGACGATAAATCTTTGGATACCGGGGTGGAAAATGATGAATATCTCCGTAAATGATTTTAGTATAAAGAAACCAGATGTGGTTCCTTGCACTTGAATATATATTTTGAACAGATATGATAGTCGTTAGTTTGCGCTTTGAGAGAGTAGCTTGCGTCTTGAGCTGAAAAAGTGACCAAAATTCAAGATTTTAAATAGCGCAGCGTAGACCCTCGTGGAGGTACATGTAGTCTAGGGCCAGACTGTATGTGGCTATCACAAACATACAGGATCGACCAGTGTCAGACCGACTGACACAAACTGGCTGTGTAGGAGACTATCGTAGAGGCAATCTATAAGCAAATGACAATGGCGAATGTATGCTCGCTGACCGCAGGCTAATGTCATTAGCCTCAGTCGGATGTCCTTCAGCCCACTATGCATTTAAAAAACTATTAAACAGGTGGCCATGCGTGGCTGTGGATTCAACCTACCATGGCATTTTCTGCCATGAAGATATCGGGGCGATGACACTGTGTACTATATCTCTATAAAAACATTCAAATCATGTGAGTAACATATTAATTTTCAGAGGTGCTGGTTGACAAGGAAGATATCTGAACCAATAGTTTTCAGTGGCAGACTTATGAAGGGGGAACGTCCCTGGCATATTTGGAAACATTCTGCTAATTTGACAAGCCCAAATTTGGTCTAGAGAAAAATTAGCGGCACATGGCCATATACACAGTATGAGTTTCATTATTGCTTAGTTTGGGCAATCTGAGAGATAAATTGAAAATATAAGTTTTGAAAAGGTTAGCTTCTGAACATGGCAGTATGTTATTAATAATGATTCTTGGGGTTGACATGTGGGACCTATTTATGCCAATACCATATCATTATTCATTACCATAATAACAAATTGAAATTACCAATACTATTGGTACTTGTCAAAATGTCTCACGCCAGTCAGTCTAGTAATTTAACTTGGAATATTACAGGCCAGACAACAAAAGTATATGCCAGAGGGGTGTGGTTGGGTGTATAAGTCCAGCCATGTATATCACCCTATTTTCAGCCACTTTTAACCTCTCAGACCCCAGCTGCTTTCAAATCCTGGGTCCATGGTTGGTTTAATCAGGTTTCTAATAATAATAATACTGATTATACACTCAGCCACTTACCACTTTGGGCCCAATTCACATGATTGGGGATAATTTGACCTGCTAATAAAGCTGCTGGACTCAACCAGATAGAGGAATATAACACTGCTTACCTGCTGTTGTGAATGAGCCCATTTTACAAAAAGCTTTTTACTCAATGCCATCTTGCCATCTAGACTATGCATAGCATGCTCAGCTTCCTACAAAGAATACAATAAGAGCATTGGATACAATTACAAAATTGGAATTTATTGGTGATTTTTTTATTTCTCCAAAATTGTGTATTCCTATCAGCAGTACCAAAAAGTTTCTAGCGAAACTGTGAGCAGAAAAAGTTTTTTCTTTGGTCTTGACAAGAACTTTAAATAGCTGATTATGTTGTTAAATTGGTCCATTTTATTAGATAAGTTCTTCATGTAGACAGCCGCAGCTAAATTCAACTACCAATACATGTATGTAATTATCATAATTCTACATCTATAAAGTAACACCCTTACAAACTTCACACAGTATACTTGTGGCAAGTCTGTAAATTTTATGATTACTTTTCTGCAAAAATATGCAAAATAATGGTGGGCAAATATTGGAATTAAACTTCTATTCTCTGACATTAGGCTTATAGTGAAGAGATTTACAAATTCACAACATAAAAAGTTTTAAAATTGGAAAATAATTTTGCTGCTTCATTTTGAATAACAATTAGTCAATGTCACCAAATTATATCATATCCCATTGCCGTCATACAGTTCAGTTCTACTATTATTAGCAATAGCCACCAAGGAAAGGACAACCGTGTCAAGCATCATCGCTCTGAAGTTGATATTTCTTCAACTTGCAAAAGCGACATTGTTTTTGCCTCAGCGATTTGTTGATTGATTGGCTTAACGCTCTGAAAACGGAAGTAAACACTGATCATGCGTGCGAATCGCTTGCTGCAAAAGCGATCGAGTATAAATTCAGCTTAATGCTAATCCTAAATTAATCAATCTTACCTCTTTTGTCTTATAGCTAACAAAGCAGTACCCTCTTGGCTTCCCTTGATTTGGACCAGTTTTATGGAATAGAAAGTCAAACTGGGCTATATCTCCATAACGACGCAGTATTTTCAGCAAGTTGAATCTGCATTAAAAGATCAGTTGAAAACTTGTGAATTTGCTCAAAATACTGTAATGTAAAAGAAAAACTTGCACTCCGCATGAATTGAAAGACCATGTCCACTTTCCACAAAAGAATGTCTAAGGTCATAAAACAACAATTTGGACGATTTTGGTGTCCTCCGCTCCAAAGAATATTATGTACCTAAAGGCGTGTGTCTGGGATGACATTCTGTATATTGCTCTTGTTGTACAGCACTATCTCTAAAATGTGAAGATACAGTTGGGAGTAGTGTTACTTATTTCCTTCAAAATCATGTCCATTTACATCAAACATTGATAGCACATGCTGCCATGTGCAGGCGCACGCATCAAAAGCTTTCGATAGAGATGTGTTTGGAGAGTATGGAGAATGGACTACAAACAACAGAAATTACAGAATGTTTCACTTTCACAGATATTTAGTTTGATTACCATGTGAATGATGCCCTGGCTGAAATTTGATACACTTTTGATACACCACTTTATGAAAAATGTATGAAATAAAAGGCTTTGAATTGGAACCCTCATTTCATACACTTTTATGTATCAAAACTGTATCAAATTAACATTGCATACACATTTTATACATATCAAAAGTGTATCAAATGCCAAGATAATGTATCAAAAAGTATCAAATGAAATGTATCCTTTCATTTCATACATATTTGATACATAATTATATCAAAAGTGTATCAAATAAGTAACTGTATCAAATCAGGGTTCCAATTTAAACTGTATCAAATTAGCGTTCAAATTTTTATCCTTTCATTTCATACACATTTCATTCATAATTTATATCAAAAGTGTATTGAATATGTTACTGTATCAAATGAGGGTTCCAATTTAAACTGTATCAAATTAGCATTGAAATTTTTATCCTTTCATTTCATACACATTTCATACATAATTTATATCAAAAGTGTATCGAATATGTTACTGTATCAAATGAGGGTTCCAATTTAAACTGTATCAAATTTTCGTTGAAATTTTTATCCTTTCATTTCATACACATTTCATACATAATTTATATCAAAAGTGTATTGAATATGTTACTGTATCAAATGAGGGTTCCAATTTAAACTGTATCAAATTAGCGTTGAAATTTTTATCCTTTCATTTCATACACATTTCATACATAATTTATATCAAAAGTGTATCGAATATGTTACTGTATCAAATCAGGGTTCCAATTTAAACTGTATCAAATTAGCGTTCAAATTTTTATCCTTTCATTTCATACACATTTCATACATAATTTATATCAAAAGTGTATCGAATATGTTACTGTATCAAATGAGGGTTCCAATTTAAACTGTATCAAATTAGCATTGAAATTTTTATCCTTTCATTTCATACACATTTCATTCATAATTTATATCAAAAGTGTATTGAATATGTTACTGTATCAAATGAGGGTTCCAATTTAAACTGTATCAAATTAGCATTGAAATTTTTATCCTTTCATTTCATACACATTTCATACATAATTTATATCAAAAGTGTATCGAATATGTTACTGTATCAAATGAGGGTTCCAATTTAAACTGTATCAAATTTTCGTTGAAATTTTTATCCTTTCATTTCATACACATTTCATACATAATTTATATCAAAAGTGTATTGAATATGTTACTGTATCAAATGAGGGTTCCAATTTAAACTGTATCAAATTAGCGTTGAAATTTTTATCCTTTCATTTCATACACATTTCATACATAATTTATATCAAAAGTGTATCGAATATGTTACTGTATCAAATCAGGGTTCCAATTTAAACTGTATCAAATTAGCGTTCAAATTTTTATCCTTTCATTTCATACACATTTCATACATAATTTATATCAAAAGTGTATCGAATATGTTACTGTATCAAATGAGGGTTCCAATTTAAACTGTATCAAATTTGCGTTCAAATTTTTATCCTTTCATTTCATACACATTTCATACATAATTTATATCAAAAGTGTATCGAATATGTTACTGTATCAAATGAGGGTTCCAATTTAAACTGTATCAAATTTATGCTCAAATTTTTATCCTTTCATTTCATACACATTTCATACATAATTATATCAAAAGTGTATGAAATATGTAACTGTATCAAATCAGGGTTCCAATTTAAACTGTATCAAATTTATGTTCAAATTTTTATCCTTTCATTTCATACACATTTCATACATAATTTATATCAAAAGTGTATCGAATATGTTACTGTATCAAATGAGGGTTCCAATTTAAACTGTATCAAATTTGCGTTCAAATTTTTATCCTTTCATTTCATACACATTTCATACATAATTATATCAAAAGTGTATGAAATATGTAACTGTATCAAATCAGGGTTCCAATTTAAACTGTATCAAATTTATGCTCAAATTTTTATCCTTTCATTTCATACACATTTCATACATAATTTATATCAAAAGTGTATCGAATATGTTACTGTATCAAATGAGGGTTCCAATTTAAACTGTATCAAATTAGCGTTGAAATTTTTATCCTTTCATTTCATACACATTTCATACATAATTATATCAAAAGTGTATGAAATATGTAACTGTATCAAATCAGGGTTCCAATTTAAACTGTATCAAATTAGCGTTGAAATTTTATCCTTTCATTTCATACACATTTCATACATAATTTATATCAGAAGTGTATCGAATATGTTACTGTATCAAATCAGCGTTCCAATTTAAACTATCAAATTAGCGTTGAAATTTTGATCCTTTCATTTCATACACATTTCATACATAATTATATCAAAAGTGTATCAAATATGTCACTGTATGAAATCAGCGTGCCAATTTAAACTATCAAATTAGCATTGAAATTCTTATCCTTTCATTTTATACACATTTTATACATAATTATATCAAAAGTGTATCAAATATGTCACTATCAAATCAGCGTTCCAATTCTAATGCTGGCCAGCTGGACCGCCCTATTTTTGATACATGCCATTTGATACACCTTTGATATAGTTTTTGATACACTTTTGATACAGTTTTTATACACTTTTGATAGTTTTTTGATACACTTTTGATAGTTTTTTGATACACTTTTGATACAGTTTTTTTATACACTTTTGATACAGATACACTTTTGATACAGTTTTGATACACTTTTGATACAGTTTTTTATACACTTTTGATACAGTTTTTCAAATTTCAAAATTGGTCCAATCAAGCTCAAATTCAACAAGAATTATCCGTACATGATCTAAACATATTTGCAAACATTAATGACCCCAAAGTGAAGGGGTCAAAGGTCAAATTTTGAAATTAGTCTAATCAAGCTCAAATTCAACACTGCCCTCTACTGCTAATGCTGACCTCTAGCACTTTCCCCCATCACGGAGCAGCTCAATGCACTTTCCCTATCAACGTTCAAAATTACAACATAATAGGATAAATGTGTGAGAAAGTCTTGCAAAAAAAGCAAAACCCAACCAAAATGGAACATACATACATCAGAAGGCCTGCTTGGAATGCAGTGCTTGTCACTGAAGTTGTTACCCTCAATAAAGAGACAAAAAGGCTACCAATAACATCTACTATACAGGCATGTGCTATATTCATGCTTAATACATATACATTGAGGCCCTATATATAATATATAGTAAGCTTACCTTATCAGAACAAAATCAGATATTTCCTCTTTAATCACAGTCCCTGATTACAACTACATTGTAACCTAATGTGCAGTCTACAAGCATGTTTGTATCGTCATCATGATAAATAAAACACCATAATTTGCTCTAAAATACAGTACATTTCCAAATGCAAATCCTGGTGTTAACTGCATACATGCCACATGGGCAAATTTGAAAATGATGAGTCATTATCTAGACATGTGATCAGTTATTGATACAGTTTTGATACACTACAAAAGGTCAGTTTATGAAAGCCCAATTTGATACACTTTTGATATACCCTAGCCACCCAAAATAAACTAAGTCCAATTTAATACGCTTTTGATACACTAAAAACAGGCAAAGTCCAATTTAATACACTTTTGATACACTGTATGCAGCCAGAATTTGACTAAGTCCAATTTGATACACTTTTGATATACCTCTAGACACCAAAAATTAACTAAGTTCAATTTGATACACTTTACATACACTAAAAAACAGGCAAAGTCCAATTTAATACACTTTTGATATACTGTATGCAGCCAGAATTTGACTAAGTCCAATTTGATACACTTTTGATATACATCTAGCACCAAAAAGTTCACTTTGATACACTTTACATACACTGAAAAACTGCAAAGTCCAATTTGATACGCTTTTGATACACTAAAAAACAGGCAAAGTCCAATTTAATACACTTTTGATACACTGTATGCAGCCAGAATTTGACTAAGTCCAATTTGATACACTTTTGATATACCTCTAGACACCAAAAATTAACTAAGTTCAATTTGATACACTTTTTACATACACTAAAAAACAGGCAAAGTCCAATTTAATACACTTTTGATATACTGTATGCAGCCAGAATTTGACTAAGTCCAATTTGATACACTTTTGATATACATCTAGCACCAAAAAGTTCACTTTGATACACTTTACATACACTGAAAAACTGCAAAGTTCAATTTGATACACTTTTGATACACCACAAGCATGGCCAAAATTAACTAAGTTCAAATTTGATACACTTTTGATACATTTTTGATACAGTTAGGTGGTATTTGATACAGTTTTGATACCTTATATTTTCAGTTGATACATTTTCAATACACCCTTTGTATATCAAAACTGTATTAAATTGCTGTTTGATACAGTTTTAATACACTTTGATACACTTTTGATACACTTCTTGCTGTATAGAATTTCTGCTAGGGTGTTCACCGTTCATGTTTTCATCAATTTATTTAATAAATACATGTAGCTTATTAGATTTATATTTTATTCACATTTCAAAATGTACATTATTAATTATTGTTTAAAAAAATAATACTGTTAAAACCAATATACATGTAGTACCCCTTCCCCTCTGACTCAATGGAATATCCCCGATCAAATTGCCTGCCCCTGAAATTTATATGTGCGTCGACTCGACGGTTGCCAGCACACCCGAACGCACCCAGCACCATGACTAAATGAGATTTTTAATTAGATGTCTTTCAGAAGAGAGTTGGAGGTCATGGAAGGTGAATGCTAGAAATTTTGTCCGTCCCTCACGGATAAAAATCCAAAAAAGTTGTTTCTCTGAGAAATATTCTAAGGAATTAAAATAGCATACACCCTATCTATCAATATTAGTGCTCACCTTACTAGAGATAAAGAAACTAAAATTACCAATCTTTAAATCTAAGAGTTATTAGTCCTTAATTAATTAAGGGACCGACATGTCCGTACCTCACACCAACTGATTTTGGATGTACAGGTACCAATGTATGTTGAGTGAAAATATTTGGCCACTAAATATTAAACCCAATTCTTCCACCCAGTCAGAGAGTCTGTCTAAAACAAATTCAGGCCAATCCCAGAAGGTCATGCTCCCAAATATTTGGAATTGAAGGTCCTGTTGCTAAAAAAGAGGGGCCTGTCCGTCCCTTACACCAACTTATTAAAATTAATATTATTGTAAATTACTGCTTCTTTATCAGTAAAACTACAATTGCGTATTGAAAACAAACAGCATGAAGTAAAACTTCTGTGTAATTTGAAATTAAAAGTGAAATACACACTGAATAAGATATTTAAGCCATCATATGTCCATCCCTCACAGACAAGCTGTCCGTCCCTCACACAAGTATTTAGGGGGGTATAATCATATGATATTTCCACTGAACTTAAATTATTTTGACAACTGCATTTCATTTAGATGTCAAGGATAGCATTAGTGGTGGATTTGGAGAAATCTTGCCAAATTTGAAATTTTGTTAACATTTTGTCCGTCCCTCACATAGAAAATGTCCGTCCCTCACATAAACTTTGGACCCACTTCTTAGACGCCTTGAAAACAAACTGAGTCAAATTTTTTAATTTTTGGAGAGATGGAACAATATTCTTTCATGAAAAGTATATATTGATTAAACATGTGAATAAGTTTCAATAGAAAGCTTGAAGATGTAACTAATGGTGGTGATTGCTTATTCTATTGATTTCCGTCCCTCACACATGAGAATTTTGTATAGTGAAGTAATTGATGCACATGTGGCAACATTTTCATGCATGATATAACTATTGGTTGAAGGGTTATATGACAGCGTTCAAGCTTTGACTTACATTTGGCGGACAAAAGTGTGAAAAAATTATTTAGGGGTGAAAACAATAAAAATTCTTGATTGTTTATATGTTTCCAAGGGTAAAATATCATGTAGTTTCAGATTCTGACACTTAAAACTCCCTATCTTTTATAGATTTCAAGAAAAATTCAATTTTATGTCCGATTTTGGCCGAAAATAGCCATTTTGGGGTGACAAAAAAATTGACTTGCAGATTTCCTGTGATTGTATGAACATGAATCCTATTAAATAGGGCCTATTTTTCTATACTATTTGTGTCACAAGGGTACAATTGTGATATTAAAAGCATTGAATGGGATCAACATATTTCTTTATTTTCGTAGCAGCAGTAGAAACTTGAGCGTTCGGGTGACAATTGATTTGGAAAAAAGTACGATATTCGCCTCATTTCTATTTGAAAAGGCCATATCTCCACAATGGTATGAGCTATAGGAATGCTTTAAGTGTCTTTTTGCTCAGTATTTCAATAGCTAAATGGTAATATAATAAATAAGTACCGGTAAGCTTCATTTACAGAAAAGAAAATAACTTGCAATATGCTACCCCCACCCCTAAGAATTTTGATGCGTGAAAAAATTAATGGATTCTCTAAAAAAAATAAGTCCTTCAAAACTGGGAGGTTTAAGGCTAAACAAACACAAACTTGCTCTTGCCAATACCTCCCTCTAGAGCAAGTTTATGTTTATTTAGCCCCAAGTATCCCCATTTTGAAGGACTTACTTTTTTTAGAGCAAATTTTCACTCATATTTGAGGATTTCGGGCGGAAATATGCCTGTACGGTGCTATAGGGAACATTTTCAAGTTGATTATTATGTATTTTATATGTCAGATTCAGTTTCTACACAAAATTTCACCCTAGAAAATGTTCCTTTAACATGTTAAGTAGGATATCTTTCACTTTATGTTTTCACCATTCTGGCCAAAAAAAGTAAGTCAAAGCTTGAAGTTGAATCCTGTCATATATTAACCTTTGAGATATTTAACTTGAGTTGAAGGAATACATTTTAACAAGAGTTAATTAAACACAGCAATTAATTAGTATTGATGTCCGTCCCTCACGTGAGGGACGGATTCCGATCACACTCTGTACTAAAGTTAATTTTTTATTACTTCCGTGGTCCAAGCTCAAGCTGTGCGCCAAGCGTAGACGAGCGTAAACACAGAAGAAATAAAGTAAACAATCACGCTAATTAGCTGATCAACGCACTTGATAACAAGCCGGTTAACCCATTGGTCGTCGGCGCGGCGCGTTGTAGGCGACCTTGTCACTTCTACGCGATCGCAATTCACCAGCGCGTACCCGGACCACGGAAGTAATAAAAAATTAACTTTACAAGGTAAATTAATATTGTAATGATTTACTCAGGGTGTGGTATATATGGAAGATGCATGATTTCCTGATAAATAACTCAGAGAACAGAAAACATGGAGCAAAACGACAATGGAAGTACAATCACAAAATAAAACGATTTATTAGTAAAACACGAATCCTAACCATACAGAGACTGCCACTTATATTGAAAGTCATGTCTCTAAACAAATGGTCAAGCCGTCTTTGCACAGAAACAAAGGTACGTGTTAACTCAACAAGCTCCAAATCATAAGTGAAGGTGCATTGGATGACTGGCCCACGCGCACGCTCATGGCACGCTCCTCTCACATGCCAGTCGACCCAGCAACAGCACCGACCAATCAGGGAAGCGGCGACGTAAAAGTGCGACGAAAAGTGCGTCGACATAGTCGCCGCATCTAGCACTCTCCGTCCCCATTGCAGAAATGCGTCTACCTTCCGCTGCATAATGCATACCACAAATGCAGACGCATCCACAATGACGAGGAAGAGATGTAATGGGACAATTAATATGCAATTAGCGTCAATTAATTAACAAAAGGAATAATTTGGGTTTCATTTATGAAAGTCCGAAAATACGCAAATCATCAGGAATGTGCGCCTTGTGCAAGTACAGCAAGTAAACAAGTCAACAAACTCTCCTGGGTCAATGTCCGTTCGTCAGGCAATGTCAGGTCGAAGGCGACGCAAAATTGCATCGCCGAAGTCATTGCATTTTGATGAAAGTTTCATACACAAGAAAAAGGTAAAGCCTGAAAAAGATAGGGAGACACCCGTAGGCTTAGACTGCGGAACTCAGTCCTCAATGATAGTCAGTCATTTATCTTTTGGTCGTTATATGACTATCATTTGAGGGACTGAGTTGTTATAATATATCTTCCGAGGTGCAATTTCAGACAATAGCTGGGGATTAGTGGGGCAGAGGTTATCTATTGAATCCTTTCATGACCACTGAAGCATAGTCAAGTATGCCAAGGACACTCCGCACAAATTGAAAGACCATCACAAAAGAATGCATGCATGTCAGGTCATCGACACCAATTTGGTGTTTGTTATGACACAAATTTTGTGTCTGTTATGCACCTCGAAATATGTACCTTAAAGTCTGTATCTACCGTAGGCTCTAGTCTTGCCAGCAAGACTTCAGTCTTTATCATAAACATAATGACATCTACGGACCTGAAGTCTTGCAGCGGTACATAGGGATGCACTGTACGTTTAAGAAAAACAAACTTCAAGCATCAAGAAATATACCTTGTATTTGTCAGTTTTACCTCAGAGATGCTGTAGACCCTCTCTACACAGTGTAGAAACATCACAAGTAGAATGCTGCTCAATATGATAAATCCAAATCATGAAAATAAAGCAATTTTGCAGAGCAATATTTTGACCACTTTTGCACTAAGTAAATTACTCCATGAAGATTGCAGGTTTTGCCAACTCAGGGGATGTTGAACCCACCCAAAAGTTGAGATCAATGTAGATCAATTATCTCAACTTTGGTATGGTAGTATAGTATAATGGGATTAAAATCATCCATGTACGCCCAAACTCTGGTACAATGGGGATTAAAATCATCCATGCAGGCCAAAACCGGGGCCAAAACTGTCCTTGAGAGTTCCTCGTCTACATCCTTGGAGCCCAAAATGAGCCCACATATTGTGATGTTTCTTATTTGTGGTACAGATATGAATAGAGTGCCCTATAACTCAGTATGCTGAGTTATAGTTACTAGAACTACCGTAGGCTCAGGGCATTTCAATATTATGGAAAGTTAGTTAAGCTTTACAGAACACATGCATGCATGTCATCATAACTTACTCGGTAATTCTTTCATCTAAATTACCAATCCACAATCGCCTTCGATCGGAATCATCCATGGTTATGGTAAGCCAAGTTAAAACACTGCAAATGGCATAATTTTCATGTATTCTTTGTGTACACGGAACGCTCTTTCATGCTTTGTAGACTTTGTCTTGATTTTGTGTGTACTTCCGGTTTTCTCAAAAGGTCATTATCAATTCTAATTCTAGAAACATTTTATATTTTCCTATATTTTGTAATTATTTTATTTCAACATGTTTAAATCATATTTCACCGTCAGAGTTATGTAATTAACTTTTATCTGGACGAAAGCTGAATGCCAATGTTACTATGTATAAATGCAAAAAATGCAATGCATGAATGTAATTAAATTATTTTTTCCTCATTTAGAACTGTGATTCAAAGGTCACATCGAAGTGACCATCGGATCGAGATTGCATGATAATTGATGACGCCTGAGCTGAGCTGAGGTAAGCTTTAGTTTAATCATGGAGGTATATAAATAAATGGAGAATGATCCAGCCAAGCCTCTTTTGTACTACGTTGGTTATGACCAATTATTGTTGAATAGGCAATTTCAGGTTTATATTGATTATGCTAAGCTGATTACATTGTGAAGTCTGTTTCACTGGCCATTGTCATTGATTTCAATGGGGTAAAATGAAGTTTATACTTATTGGAAAGTGCTCATGTTTCATAAAATTTTGATATCAAAATCTCATTTTCGCCAAAAATTGAGTGCTTAAATTGCATCAAGAAATCAGTCTTTTTGAAACAAGAAACACCTTATCTGTTGTCATCTTGTGACTCCCTACATTTTGGTCATGAAAAATTGAATTATGACTTTTTTTTTCCCAAAAGTTATGACCCCCCGTATATTTGGAACCCTCCTCCAAAGAAAATGATAGCCTCCTAATAATATTAATAATCGTTTAGGCCTAAATACTGATAATTATTTATTATACAATGAGAAGTTTAATGATGATGATTTAGGCGGCCTATACGATTTCATGACAATACAGAATTAAAAGTTTAAAAACAATAACATGACATATCCGTCATGGCACGTCAATTTGACCCGAAGCTCAACCAAAATCACGATTATCATGTATACACTAAACTATGAGAAACTGTTTAAACAAAGTATGTAGGGCCTATACATTCCAGTATATCAATTTCTCTCTAGAAAAGATTGTCTGATCATCACTTTTGCTTGAATTCAAGTACTTCCGTAAATTTTGCTCGCATTTCAGAACTCAAATGGCCCAAATTGGCCCAACATAATTTTTTTTTCACAATCGGAAGGTAAAAGCGTTTTACTTTCATTTGCACTATATTTGCTCTCCCTCAGTCCCCCTTAAAAGCTTAATATATGAACATGAAAACTAAGTATATTTGTCAAGTTACGGCACAACTAGTGTAGAAAACAGTTTCATAACTTGAGAACAGAACATCCGAATTTCTTCGGGTTTTCGCACGATCATACATGGTCGCATGTCATAAGTTGGGTATGCAAAAGGGTGGAGGGATTACATTTTTCGGAAAATTGTGCTACAAATTTGATTGGCTTTCCGTAACCCCATATCCTACAGCAGTGGTTGATACCTCATTTTAAGCCTAATATTATACTCTTTCAGTCTACTGAAGCATATAATTATACATTATTCAATAAAAAAATCACATCAGTTGAAACGAAAAATGCCAGGGGTGGAGGAGCAGGCGGATGTGGAGCAGGCGGATGCGGGAGTGTGCAATAGGGCCTATGTGAAAATTCACATGTCAGCATGTCAAAACTACTGGTTACTTTTTCAAATCTAGTGAGGCTATGATGTACTGACAGCTTTGAATGTTGAATTTGTACAACTAAAACAATTACTGACTACTTAAGGTGGTACTACACCCCCTGATCAATTTTTTGAATAATTTTGCATTTTTCTCAAAAAGTAACTACACACTGGTAACAAAAGTTATGTATATTATAGGGATAAGGACTCCAATTACTTCACTGAAATTTCAGTGATTCAAGACAAGGGGTTCATTATATATGTTAAGAAATGAGGTACATTCTAGCGGTACCTCTTTTCTTATCATAGATATACATACCGCTTGTCTTGAGTCACTGGAATTCAAGTGTAGTAACTGGATTCCTTACCCCTATAATATACATAACTTTTCTTACCAGTGTGTTATTATTTTTTGAGAAAAATGCAAAAATAGTCACAAATTTATCAACAGGTGTAGCGCCACCTTAACGGGTTATATGTTCCATTTTTTTCATTTTTGATGAAATCCTAGTTGAATTTCAGTATTTTTAGCAACATGCTAATGTACATTTCTCTTCTTGATATTCATTTCCTCAATAATAGAATAACCGTCTCGCTAATTACTTGTTAAAAGGTCATTGACCTTCACAATGTAATTAACATACGTACAATTATTTTAAATAATTCATTTGAAGCATTAATGTATTGAGAACATATCCTCCAAATCTGATGCCATTCTTGCATAAAATAAAAATTTTACAGTCATTTTTGTAATTGAGGTCCGATTTGAGAAAAATGCATTTGAAAATTGAGATTTACATAGACGCCTGTGTATTAATTAATTAGTAATTAAGCATTATCTCATAAATTAAGCATGTGTTATGGTTAAAAATGGTGTTAATTATTAGAGGTTGTCAATATACAACATATCAAAAAATAAATTTTTTGTCATTTTTGACCATGTAATTGAAATTGTACCCAACTTATGACATGCGACCACATTGAAACTATAAGCTATCAAAAGTGGTGACTTTGAACAAGCTGATTGACTAGCTGACGTCATTATACAGTCTCTTTTACAAGGCTTCCGGTACGGGTCAATGTAGGGTCAATTCCTATGAGGAAATTTTGGGAGTGACAATCAATGAACCATGGTAGAGGCTCATAACCATCGTGGAGATCAATAGCTTGGCTGAAGTGGCTGGTCAATTCAAGTTTGGTGACTCATTGAATAGAGGTAACGGGATAATCTCCACTTAGGAGATTAGAATTCTGGCGATCATTCTCCATTTATTTATAAATATACCTCCATGGTTTAATGTTTTGTGTTACTCCCCCATTATAAATGTTTTGTGTTACTCCCCCATATTATAAAAAAAGAAGGCTGAGTAAAAATAGAAACATGTTTCTCGTCCGGTTTTTAAAAAAGGAGGAAGAGGGCTTTTTATTTTCTATTTTTATTGAAAATAGGTGTAAATACCCATAATAGTTTAATAAACACCCGTATTATTAGCTTATAGAATAATGCCTGAAAAAGGAGAGGCCCTTTTTATTTTATTGTTCTGGTAGGTACGCCCCCACTCTAGTTTAAACACCCATCAAATGTGTGTCATTGGCCCTCAGACATATGCAGACACACACATGATATAGGCAATCAGGCATAGAGAACTCTATTAGAGTTCTGCAGTACTCTTACAAAATGCTTAGCATGTTTTGTTGACATTTTTTTACTGTTTACTTTTAATTTTGACAGAACTAATCCCATAATTTGGCAACTCAAATACAAAGGATATCAGTTGGCAATCTTAATGTTATGCAATCAAGTTTACAACACTGCCAGTCTTATAAAGAGCAGAAAGTCACTGAGTCATGCCATTCAAGTACCAATATTGATTACCTTAAGGGGCCTGCTGCAATGACCAGATATGACCTAGTGTGATTTTCATGTTATTTTGTAATAACAAAAGCATGTTTTCCTTGATTTTGGCGGCAGGTTCGTTTTGCATACCTGCATACTGCATATTTCTAGAGTTTCTTAGTGGCGACTGGCGAGTTGTAAGCATCAATTGTTGCAAGATTGGGCATATATCGTAATATATAAACACATATGATATAAACACTTTTGTTTGACCGCAGACATCTTAGAATTTGCAAGAGATGCTATAGATTAGATTGGATGACTGTGCAATGCTCGAGCTCTGTGTTATGAGTATACATGAATTAATTTTCTAGGTGTCTGCATATCAATTTGGAAAAACATTCAGTCTTAAATGATTCAGTCAGCATCACCTTAACATAAACTATTTCATGTAGCACATGGCTGTTCTGTTCTTGCCTTCTTGACAAAATAATATTCTCCAAAACAAAATACACATTGTTTATGTCAATTATGAGTGTAGATTTGTGACATCATATCCCATATTAAATGCCTATCTTTGGATGGTCTATGCTTATACCCCAGTACTACAGTAAGGTGGAATGTCCCACTGAATGATGGGACATAATATGAAATCCAGATTTTGAGCTATGACCTGACACCATAAAGACATCTAAAAAAACATGCCAATATTGGAAATAGTTTGAGTTCAAAATATATAAACCTGAACCCTAACATTTGGTGAAGCGGCATTGGGGGGAGGGGTATAATTTAAACTTAGTATCATAGGCCTAGGGGGACACGGGGACGAGGTATGGTAATTTTATACATGGATGAGTGTTCATGAACTGATGAGGTAAGGTTTTTTTCCTTCAATGTAAAATTTGCATTGTTAGTAGTTTCAATCTTTTCCTAATCTTTAGGAAAGTCCTTCAGTAGGAACGTCCCTTTTCTTTTCTCTTCTAAAACATTATAAGGGTTAAACCCCTTAGAAAAGACTTGGAAGTGATTCTTGTTACTTTAATATTAATAAACTTATTTAGGTCTATGTATGAAGTTTTCCTATAAAAGCATTCCAAAATATTTGAAAAATCTAATCTGACAAATCTCAGAAATTGAGGAGGGAGGGTACGAGAACCAAAACATTGATTTTTTTCGGCCCAAAATGGTGCCATGCAATTCATAAAAGTAAACATTTGATAAAGGTGAGGCTGCCTCTTTTTGTTATTCAATTCTAATGGGGCCCATCAGTAAAGTTACTTCCTGTTTTATAAATGATACAATACATTGCTTGTTTGCAATGATACAATTTAATACAAAAACGAAATGGTAGATAAACCATACACATGTGGTTAGAGGAAAGTTTGGATAAAGATTAATGATCGTCCCTTGGGGAGGTCCAGTGAAACTGTTAAGGTGACAGTGCATCTACTACATATCTTGGGTTGTTTTTTCCCCAATTTATATTATTGAAATTAAAACATAACACTTATTAACCTATCAAAATGAAAAATATCATGAAATTAAACTGAAGTGCATACACACCCATCCACCTCTCTCCATACACGCCACCACCTCAAAGTTCGCACCAACATCACCAAAACATGCTCTCCAAATAATGTAGCTTTAATATACTCGCCACTAAGAAACTCTAAAAATATGCAGTATGCAGGTATGCAAAACGAACCTGCCGTTGATTTTGGTATGAAATTGAGCAAATAGAATCCAATGTCTTGTCAATTTGGAGTAAAAAGGGCAACTAAAACTGGTATTAGGTAAGTTTTACTGTATCTCTTTGGAATCTGTATTGACTATTCTGAGGGAATTACTGCAAATCTGCATTGTAAACAAACCAACCCATGGCTCATGTGGACATTGTGTAGTGCTTTTCAGTACCCTGTTTTCCATGGGTGACTGTAAGAACCCATTGATTCGATCCACGTACCCTCTAATGATCACAGAACCATCCAGAAGTGTTTCTTGCATATTACAATGTACATGTAGCAAGGCTATACAGCTGTATGTAGTCTAGAAAACATCTCAACTTCTAGCCAAGAATTTGCTCACCGAGAGCTAGAGACCATTGCATTCAAAATCTAGTCGGATTCGCTGAAGCATGACACCGTGTAAAGCAATGGAAGCTCAGGAGTAAACACAGCCGATCACGACTGGCAATTGCATCAAAAATGTTGCTAAAATACACTTCAGCAACATTTTAGACTGTCCAAAATAGGCAAATCTTGCTCAAAAGATACAGTTGACTCATCGAAATAACCAACATCCAAATTCATCTCCGTTGCAAAAAATTGCACCGCTGTCGGACCGAAAAATGATAGCAACGTACTCTAGCATCGAATGCGTAACTATCGTGTGCAAATTCGAAGCTTCTAGAGTTCTCGAGTAACTCAAGACATCTTTCTTCAAAAGTTCTGACTGAATTAAAAAAAATAAAAATAAATTTGAAGCGGCCTCAAAAAAAGGAAGCGGGAGGGGAAGAGAAACATGTTTTATTTTTTATTCGGCCTAACACTAGTAGTAACAGGCAAACCTCAGTTAACACATTTGCTGGTCACCCAAATTGGTCCAAAAATACAATACAATACCGATACATAATACATATATTGAAAATTAAAAGAAAAGATTTTTCAAGGAAACCTGCATTTATAAACATGTTTTCTAATACTTCACTTGACCCAAATATATTTGAGATTATCGCACATAATGATGGAATTTTAGAGGATTTTGATAGTCAGTTCCATAAAAAAGCTGCTCTATCATGAGACTATGCCGTTTTGTTTTGTAATTATAATTGATTCATCAAATGTTGACTGAATGTTTTGGATGAAAAGTCAATCTTTGACAAGATGTAACTTTGTTATGGAAAGTGCTACAAATGTATGACAAAACGGTTTTCAGTGTTGGCTTTCTTTACTCAAGGGCTTTAATTTGATTTATAAAATGATGTGGTTTGATGACCAATTTGATTTCCTGCGCCTTTCATACCTACAAATATGGCTTTCAATGCATCAGCTGTTGTCTATATTATAATTTTATTTCATCGCTGAGTGATGAGCAATTGGTAATTCTTCATCCTATCAACTCAGAGAACTAAGTACATATATATAATTTTCATATCCCTATTATAAAACATGCAGTACTGATGCCTTCCGCTAGGAATGCTAAGAGCACCATTTGAACCTAATACCTAGATTAAAATCTTCTGCTCTTCTATAGTGTGCCTCTGTGGCTCAAGAGCGTTGTGCTAGTAATACAAAGGTCACCGGTTCAAGTCCAGCCAGATGGCTGCACTGGGTTTTTTTTTCAACGTTTACGTGCGCTATCTGCTCTGGGTAAAGATTAAAATTTGTTCATCCTATCAACCCAATGAACTAAGTATATAATTTTCATCCCTATGTGACTTTTTATATTTCTTAAAAATAAGCAGTCCTGCCTTCCGCTAGGAATGTGACAAACACCATCCGAACCAAATACCTATAGATTAAAATCTTCTGCTCTTCTCCAGTGTGCCTCTTTGGCTCAGTAGGCTTGAGTGTTGTTCTAGTAATATGAAGGAAGAAGGTCGCCGGTTTGAATCCGGCCAGATGCACTGGTTAATTATTTTTTTTCAATGTTTTATGTGCACTGGCTGCTCTGGGTAAAGAAAAAAAATCTTATTACTGAGACTTTTTACTTCTCAACTTCCATTGCTTTACACGGTGGTATACTTCAGCGAATTCGACTAGATTTCGAACGCATGGCCTCTAGCCTCGAATGTGAAGTTCGTCGGTGAGCAGATTCATGGAAGTCAAAACTACATTGTGTAGACATCATTTTGGTCATATGCAATCCCAAAGACAGGCATGCTGACCTTTGACAGTTTGACCAATGAGGCAGTGACCATCATAAATTTGGTCATAAAATTAATAAACCTAAACCTGTTTTGTTTTGGTGAATTCATATAGGATAAGACCATTGAACTTAGAGGTGGAAGTAGTCATCTTCATTTATAAAATACTATGATCATTTGATTTGTCAAACAAAGTGTCACACCACCACCCTGTCAAGGGTCCCAACTGCATGGCCTTACCATATCTAAAATAAAATAGAAAACTCTGGAATTATACATGTAGTCATAGTTTTTAAGTATGTAAAACTCCAAAACAGCCATTGTTTCTTTTCCAGGTTAATTTAACTATGATCTTGCAGAGCCTTTTAATATTAAGCATTTTAACCAAAAGAGCCAAGCTTTCATTCACTTTAAATTCTCTTATCCTTTATATCCAGATGTTGCAAGAATTCCAGCTCATCCAGATTTTTGATGTTTGATAATCACAACAAGCACCATGTCACTTGAGGCTCGTTTGAATGATCCCGAATACCAAAACTGGTTGAAATGTGGCCAGGCTCTGCTGCTGTTGGTTGACAGCCTGCGTCAATTTGCCGAGGATACAATCAGCACTTACCATGGTGACTTAAAACAAGAGTTTGGACATCTTGGTATATGTCAGCAATTGTGCAAACCAAAGAAAAACCCTCCCGATACATGTGCAATATGTTGTCCATGGAAAAAGAAACTACTGGGGAATCACAGTACAAAGGAAGTGCACTGGACAAATGTTGACCCCAAATCTTGGCCTCGTGAGCGATGGGAAGTGGCCAAGATTTACATGGCAAGGGGGCAAAAACCAAATGTGCCTATCACAGCTGATGATTTGGATTCTACACACATGTTAAACCTGTTGAAGAACTGCAAGGAGTTTCATAAATATGTTCCCAAGAAGCTACCAGATAAGGTAATAATACCTGGATGCATCTCTGTATATTGTAAATGTGTGCACCCTATCCATATCTTGCATGCTGCAAGTGCAGTAAAGGTTTATGTGCAGAAATGGGCAATTTTTCCCCTTCCCCAACAAAAAATTCATCCTGGACATTTACTATAAAGCAAGCACTCAGACTCTGGCTGATTTGTACATTTGTAAAACAGAATTACCTCTGGGGTCAGAAGTACATAATGTATGTTTCAAATGTAGCGAAGGATTGCCAACATTTAAGTTTGGCCCTTTTACCAACGTAATGTGTCAAAACGATGAAATTTGTGTAAGGCCTACTTTGTTTCACCTTTAGTTTGGTAGTGATGTAGGTGTATAGTTCATTGGTCACATGTTTTATAACAATTGTGTGTGCTAATCCTGTAGAGCTTACATGTATACACGCCCACACAAGGGTGGTTTGTTGGCATACTTGAAAGCACTGACATCACCACCAAACTCAAGGTCAAAACATACACTCTGTAGTACTCCTGAACCTTTGTTTTCTCCCAACTGTATTGTATTGTGTTACTCTTCATTATAAATCACAATGTTAGCTAATGTGTTTGCATTGATATTTGTCTATAGGTTTTACAAAAGAGGAACAAGATTATGCATTCATCCAACATGAAACTATCCAACAATGATTTGAAGGATATCTTTGATCTTTTCCTGCAATTTCTTCAAGATAAGATGAAGCTTCATGAATTAGCAGAAACTAAACAAGCTGTTCAACAAATACAAGAGGTGGGTTTTAATGGTCTCTCAATGGGTTGTCTGAACGGTTGCTCTGTGTGGAGACACACTTGTGTCTCAAGTTCCTACACTTTGTTTCAAAGATGTACATGTACTTGTGAATATTTGTTCTGCATGACACCTTATCCAGGATATATGATCCTGTGCCATATACTGGGGTACCCAAAAAGGTGGCTTTGTTACATTTTGATGTGCAGTTTGGATTTCAAAACACTGTCTCTTGAGTATTCCTTCACTTAGAAGATTCAATTAGGTCTTAAATTGAGCCTAATTTGTTCTATATTACTCATGTTTTTATCCTGTTTTAAAATATTTTTCAATTATTTTCTTATGATGTTTGGCATGAAATGTGCCAAGGGTGGCTGAGGATTAGGGGGAGGAGGATTAGGGGGAGGGATTCATATTGTAAATTTGATTTAAAACCCCCTTTAAAAATTTGAATCTAGTGAAAAACTGTCTAAATGAACTTACAGCCATCTAAACCAAGTAAATAAATACAGAAGTTCATTTAAAAGACCAATACTTGCTCAGAATGATTGTAAATGTAGAAAAAAGAGGTGGGGTTACATCCTCCATACTTTGTGATTATTTTTGCCCACCCTCTCTCATTTTTTAACCGATTTCCATCAAAAAGGTGTCAAAATGCTCAGAAGGATGAACCACTTCAAATGAATTGTGTAGGTAAAATGTTTGAACCATTTCATGTTTTTACTATGTAACACAAAGGTACCCCAGGTTGTGACACAGGACCATATATGAACTCATTTGTTTTCCAAATATTTTTATACTCAAGGACCTGGAAGTATCTGTAACATACATGTAGAATGGGGTATGTATGTAACCACATCCGGGAATGTCCACGGTCGTCAGTCCCGGTTGTATATTGGTTTTACTATATCTGAGGGCTTGCTTGGACATGCACACCGTTTTCCTAGGACCTACATGTATACCCACCATCCAAGAACCTTACATGTCTTCAGATAATGTAATAAAGGGTAGCAGGGGATATATCTTCTTTACCATGTAACCCCATGCACCCCACACACCCAAACACACCCCACCCTCTTGTACTGTGTGTCGATTGGGGACACTTGCCTTAAACTGTCAAAATGGCACACACAATTCTAGCCTAAAACCCACCAATTAGTACAAGTGCATGTCAATTGGGGACATTTGTGTGTCAATTAATATTCCTCTGAGTCATTCATCTCATTCTTGATACAACATCACCATTTGAAGCCATTGATGCTAGGTTGTGTGAGTGGATGTATGTGTTGGGGTGGTTTTGGGTGTATATGTGATGGAATTCATTTGGTAGTCATCTGTAACATGTTTGCTCCATAAAACTTGTGTTTGATTTTGCAGTTACAAAAGATGGCATTTGATGTCAATGTCCAGTTCCAGCAACCACCGGGTGCTCCTGCAAAAGTAATAGCAGCGAAAAATACCAAAGACTTGGAACATAAACTGATAAGTATCATGATGGAGGACTTCAACAAAAGGCTAGAGATTATGGAAAATATGGAGGAAGCCTCTCTCAATGACAGCTTGGAAGCTAAAGATCAGCTAAGTCAGAGTATAGAAGATTTGCAGAATTTTGTGAATACCAACAAGGATCTGAAGGAAGATTTTGGAAAAGATCTTGAGGATATGAAGCAGAAGTATTTTGCTCTGGAGGAGAGGGTGGAGGACATAGAGGAAGGGTATATAGAAATGAAATACAGATTAGATGCCATAGAAAACAAACCAATGCCAGGTAAATATCTTGAAGATGATGATTTTTGTTATTGTTTACATTGTAAAAAGAAATTACACTGGGCTTAGTGTGTTGTGCTCAAGGAGTGAAAAAGTACCAGCAGATTGTTTCGCTATATGCCTGGCAAATTTTGATATTAATTTAGTTTGTGCTTGTTTATGGTCTGCATGCCAATTATATGCATTATATGCATTATCATGCCAAAACATGGTGAGGTTTCAGTGGCTTTAAGGGGGTACTACACCTGTGGTAAATTTGTGACTATTTTTGCATTTTTCTCAAAAATAATAACACACTGGTAACAAAAGTTATACATATTATTGGGGCAAGGAATCCAATTACTACACTGAAATTTCAGTGACTCAAGACAAACGGTTCAGTATATATGATCGGAAATGAGGTACATCCTAGCGGTACCTTATTTCTTATCATAAATAACAAACCGCTTGTCTTGGGTCACTGAAATTCCAATGTAGTAACCGGATTCCTTGCCCCTATAAAATACATAACTTTTGTTCCCACTGTGTTATTAGTTTTTGAAAAAATGCAAAAATAGACACAAATTTATTGAGGGGTGTAGTACCCCCTTAAAGGAATATTTCGTGATCCTAACATCCTCTTTTTATGACATTTTTCAGTAGATGTCCACGAAAAAATGTACGCCCAAAATTTCAGTTGATTTTGATTGGTGTATGCGAGTTATGCATGATTATGTGTATTTCACTGCTCCATAGACCACGTGCACTGTGTTTTAATTTCATTCTGGTACACCAGAATGTAATTCAAATTTGACAATATTTTTGTTTTAAAACAAATTAATTTGCAAGAAATTTTTGTACATAAACATTTATGTAGCTAGAGGTTTCCAGTTTTATCAAAAATCTCAACTTTTTTGAGAAAAGTCAAGTGGGGGGATGAGGCATTGAGGCCGTGGATCACAAAATGCCACTTAAATATTTCAGTTATTGTTCAATTTCACTCTGTTGTCCAAAATGCTGGGAAGTTTTCTCCCATGAGTGGCAATATGATGGCAGATTTCTTTTGTATCATCTAAAATTACACTATTGGGCTATGCAGAGCCAGACTTCTCTGAGTGTAATTTCTTTGGTTTTGTTACATATACCGTAACCACCCGGGTATAAGCCCACCTTCGGCTATAAGCCCACCCCCTATTTTTCAAAACATTCTGGGAACAAGGGTGCACTCAGGTATAAGCCCAGTACTAAATTTTGGCCAAGTCAATGCTTTGCTCTCATATTTAAGAACAAATTAAAAACATATCAGTTGATAATTAACATTCCACACTTACAATTTTAAGAAATTGACATAAAAGATAGAAATTACTGGTACATTGTACATTGGGCATATACAGATGAGGGATAATTGTTCTTATTTTAAAATTCCAGCACTAGTTTCTTCCTCGGTTATAAGCCCACCCCATTTTTGAAGTGAAATCTGCCATCTAGGGGGGTGGGCTTATACCCGAGTGGTTACGGTAATCACACTTCCCTGGAAATAGTGAATTAAAATTGACATGGTTTCAATGTACAGTACATGTAGTTCAATTTGAATATTAAAAAGAAAACTTGTACATGATACATGTATATTTAAGGTTAGCAACTATTATAAACTGTTGCGATTTGGTAGTTCACAGCATCTTGCGAATGGTAGTGAGCTTTGGCAAAAATTACATTGATCATTTCGAGCGATTGTGTTGAAGAATTCAAATATCATATACTTTTGTAGGTACTGTGGTTCTTGAGTTAGTTGTAAAGAGGGCTGAAACAACAATACTTTTGTAAAACGTATATTACTCATTTGTAGAATGAACTTTTGCAAAACATCAAAGTGTTATTTTTCAATAATATATTGATTTAGATAATGAAAACCAACAATACATCATTTTACAATACAAATTTTACTTTATGAATTTTTCAAGCATTTTTCTACCATACACAAAATTTTGTAAGTTAGAAGTTTTACTGTTCAACAGATACTTGAAATCATTTTACCTTTTTTTATTATTATTACCAACAGAATCTGACATAACTTCTGATCTAGAGAATCTTGAGCCAGTACAATCTAGATTTGATCCATTCATGTTAAAAGCAATCAAAGGAACAGCACCGGTGGTAATATGCCTGGTTGCTATAGGGGTGGTGATGATGCATCACCAGTCTCAGGTTCTCAATAATCCTCAATCAGGCAGGTTGTTGATGTTGTTATAGTGGAGTTGGGTGTATTCCTATGGCTTGATATTTCTGAATGGTTTTATGATTATCCAACAGGCTCTATTTGTGAAAAACGGTGGTCTGCATGTAGATGCATGTGTCACTATTTTCAAAGTACTTTTTTTGTGTGTGGTGTTAGCAGGGGTGCTCCCCAAATTTGGAAACATTTTGGGAAGAAAGTCCACTTTTCACAAAATTGCCCCCCCCATGAAATCCTGCGTCAGACGGGCCTGGGTGTTTAGTATGTCAGGGAATGTTGACCTGTTAGTGAGTCGGCACCAGCAGATTGCACAGTAACCAACCACAGACAAATGGGTGGTAATGCAAAATTAAGACTTAAGTATATTGGATAGTAATCTTAATACAAGACGTAATGTAATTCTAAAGAGCGATTTTAGGTCATTCATTGCCTTAAAATCTTTTTGAAACAGGAAAGGAATTTTTCAGAGAAATTATTTGTTGGAATAACATTTTACAAATCTGTTGGAATAAAACCTTTGAAAATATCATGTTTAACCTGGTGTTTCCTGTAGTTACTGTGTTGCATTTTGAGGCTTTGTATTATCCTAAACTAACCTTATTTAGCCCTATAAAGGGTTGTGGTGTGACCAGATCAACAGCCTCATCGTCCCACTTTTTCTTATCAAAATAGAGATTTTGGCATCAGAAGAAAGAACACATTTTTTCATAATCAAACTTTAGGCCCAAAATATATTCCGTTTAGTTGTTATGAAGAAAAACGTGATAGCATCATCCCCATGGCTTTGTACCAAAACGAAATTTAGGAATGTCACCCTATGTAGTCGTATAATGCAAAGGAGTGTGGTTGCAGACATTTATAGGTTGATGCTATTTATCAGAATGCTAACTGTGATCAAGGTGACATGTGTGATGTGATCAAGTAAAATGAGTCGATGTCTTGAATATTGATTTTGAGATTATAATAGCATTCAACTTCTTTTGTATTTTATTGTTCTGAGCAGCAACACTTTTATGGCCATATCTCTAGAACTGTAAGTCTAATTATGACGGGGTTTTCAGCAAAATGAAGCCCCGAATATGGCTTATGCAATGAAATTGAAAACCAAATTTTGATTTTATTTTTAATCGGCATCAGACCCATTTAGCTTGATTAAATCACATATTAGGGCATTGCATACATGTTTAACCAATCAATGCAAATATCAATCAGAAATATTGTTTTGTTGATGATTGTGGTACCTGTACTACTAATGCATGCAGTATGCTTGTTGTTGCAAGAACCAGTTATTGTTATGAAGTCAGTTTCACTTGAATTATGTAAAACCAGTTGTCATGTTAGATCAGATATTATTTTATTTTTGTCATCTTCTTTATGTGAGTGCGGCTTCTTAAGAAACCAACCATTTAGTCAAGTTAAATTTCTATTTTGGTGTCATTTTGTTTTAAACGGATAAACATATAGACCCTCAAATGCATTTCTACATGTATCATAATTAGCCATTGTTTCAATTATCTTATACAGTTGCACCAGCTGCAGATTATGTGAGTTTACTACAACAAGTTGCAGCTCAGCTGAAACTAGATAAACCACCAGAATATGCATTTACTCCTGAAGAGCAAGGTAAGGAGCCACCCATCCACCTGTCATTTTGGATTTGATACCATCGACCACGGTATCATGCTCAAACGTTTACAGGATAGAATTGGTTTGTCTGGTAATGTATTGCAATGGGTTTGTACATATCTTAATTGTAGAAGTAGTCGTGTATTTATTGATGGTTGTGTTTCCAATTCAAGCCCCCTTGTATTTGGTGTTCCACAGGGTTCTGTGATTGGGCCAATGATGTTTGTTATTTATACCTTGCCAGTGGGGGACATAATTCGTAAACATAATGTCTCATTTCATATATACAGACGATACACAATTGTATGTTTCCTTTTGTCCTAACATCCCTGGTGCTGCTGAGAAGGCGTTGCAAAAACTTGAAGCCTGTATCCACGAACTGCAAAACTGGATGAATATAAATAAACTCAAACTGAACAGTGACAAAACGAAATTTTTCATTGCTGGATCCCATTATCGCCTTCAAAAGCTTCCGAATCTTGAACTCAAAGTTGGCCAAAGCATTATTAAACCATCTCCAAATGTTCGCAACATCCGGGTGATTTTTGACAGTCATATGTCTATGACAAAACAGGTGAACTCCATCGCTTCCTCTGTCAACCTCCAGCTTCAAACATCAGAAGAATTCAGCATCATTTGGATACGGACACTAAACATCATGTTGTCCGGGCCCTTATACTTTCGCGTTTGGACTATGGTAACAGCCTTCTCTATGGACTCAAGTCTCAAGATCTTCGCCGCCTTCAATCTCTTCAACACAAAGCATCTAAGCTAATTTTCTCTGTTCCTAGACGTACTGATCCAAAACCTCTCATGAACAATCTTCATTGGCTTCCAATTAGCAACCGCATCCAATTCAAACTCTGTCTTCTGATATATAAGTGCCTGACTGACTCTGCTCCGCGATACCTCATCGATTCAATTAGTCTTAAGCCAACACCTTCCAGTGGCCCTGTTACAAGATCTGCCCTGGACAGAACTCTCCTAAACACTCCCATGTGCAAGTTAACCTGTGGTGATAAGTCATTTACAGCTGCTGGACCGTCCATCTGGAACAGCTTGCCACGGAACATACGGGAAGCTTCTTCTCTCACAAAATTCAAAAAGCTGCTGAAAACTCACTTGTACAATTTTTAGTATTTTTCATTTTGTCTTTACATTGACTTTTGTTTTCCACTGGCTGGTTATTGTTTGTTGTTGGTATTGTAGTTTTGTGCGTTTAGATCAATTTTTTGCATAAGCGCCTTAAATCACCTTTATGTATGTATGTATGTATGTATGTATGGACTGCTAAATCTACTTACAATGCTTGAATAAATTCTATGAACTCAAAACAAGACCAGACTAATAAATTAAGGCTATAGTATTTGTTTGGCTGCAGCATCCCTTCAGTATCTCCCAGGAGCAGTGTTCAATTTACCACCTGCATGCCTGCACATGCAGGTGACTTTGATTTTGTGCAGGTAACTTTACAAATGTACCTGCACAAGTGCATGTAGAATTTTAGTCGTAAATTACACAGTTGGAATCAGAAACATACAATGTGCCTCTAAATCAAAAAAGTAATATAAATATCCCTTATGAAATGACACAAATTTTTACTTTTCATCTGTAAAAAAGATAAGTTTCACAGCACAAACTTCTTATTGTGCGCAAGTTACTTTCACTTTGTGCCGGTAGATTTTCTATGTTACCTGCACAAATGCAAGTAACCTTTTCTGGTAAATCGAACACTGCCCAGGAGGTGCTGACCCGGTTTCCTCTTCCCATGTGGTGGAATATAAAGGACATATTCTTTCACAGGCTCGCCCTCTTCAAGATGCAGTATATGGCAGAGAAATTTGAGTTGATGAATCTTGACTCTGGCAACCAGTGGAGTGGTGTTGGTCAGATTGTAGATGTTTTCATTTGGAATCCGATCCACACGCTTGATGTTTAACTTGACTCTGTAGCAAGATGTTGCAATAGGCATTGATCATGTATCAATGCAATGGTTAAAGTTGTGTCTTTGTTCTCATGATGGAGATTATAACATACATATTTGTTTTGTTTTTATGCTTTGGTCATAGGTCAAATCTGCACTGTGACAGTAAATGGTCGTACCTACCGTACAACCAAAGTGTTTCGGAACAATAAAGAGGCTAAGCAGGAAGCTGCAAGAATAGCATATCCAATCCTCAAAGAGAAGCTCAAGTCAGGTCTACATAAACCTCCTGCACAAGTTGATGGTATGTAGTGAGTGACAGAGAACATTGCATGCATGGAAATCATTGATCTTGATGGTGTATCTTTTTACCACCACCAAGTCTGCAAAGATTAACATATTGTTTGGCACATATGTAGAATGATTAAATTCCTCTATGAAATCAGATGTTTTTATAACCTGCTGTTGTGGTAGGTGATATTTAAAAATACATACGAGTAGTGTCTTGTGTGGGCATATAGCATAACCATTTTAGTTGGTAAAAGAAAGTGGTCAAAGAACCATTTACATTGGTAACAGAACAGTGATCAATCTGTATGTATTTGTGTACTGTAATCGACCTGAATAAAGATATAGGAACTGTTAATGTTGCAGCTAATGCAAAACAAAGGGGTCCCCTACATACGATGTAAACAAATATATGTTAGAAAATGTTCTCAGGACTCAACTGTATTTATTTCTACCAGAAATAAAATATCAACATCCCAAATTGTTCTATAACCTAGTATATATTGTCAATACATTGTATATAGTATTGTCAATATATTCTTTTAAAACATAATAAATTTACCATGAGTATTAGGCAGCCCTACATGTATTTGTAGAGCTATGGGATATCTACCCTATGCAATTGAGCCTGAGGTTGTGTGCGTTTCCCAATAAAGCCTGGAATTGAACAATGATTGGTATCTTTATAAAAGATTTATTTTAAATTTCTTTAACTCGCTATTGACGGTTTCATCTATCATGGTCAGTAGGCATCATCAGAATGATGGTTGTAGATCCTTACTTCCAGTTGTACATATCCTGACTGAAGAGGGGGTAATTATCAGGCAGGGGAGGATCATATACATGACTAAAGAAGTAGGCCCCCTCATCTCTGTTCATGACATTAGGTCCTCTTCTCCTGATCCAAATGGGGGCCCACTTCCTTAGTCGTGTGTATGATCCTCTCCTGGCTGATAATACACCCTCTTTAGTCGAATATACGTCCAACCGGAACTAAGGATCTGCAACCATCATTCTGATGATGCCTAGCGACTATGATAGGCGAAACCATCAATAGCGAGTTCAATTTTGGTTTTGTTAAAATAAATCTTTTATGTTTACCAACAAACCTGATGAATCTATTCATAGTACAAAACTATATGTGCAATGCATATTACCATTCTTGCCTATATAGCACATGTGAATTGGTATCTTTAACAGAATGAATACATTCATACAAAACAATAAGTGCATATTACCATTCTTGCCTATATAGCACATGACTTGCACATTTGCCATTATAATGATTACATGCAAACTAGTTTTCTGAATTTAGAACAGTGTACAACAATTCTAAATTTAAAATTAAAAAATAATGATATTCATTCAGATAGATAAATGTTTGTTCTTGCATGATTTATGGTATTGGAAAAGAATTAAACAAATGTTGTTATTTTGATACAATTTTGCTTGCAGACCCAACAAATTATGTAGGAGAACTCCAAGAGTACACACAAAAGCGGAATCTTCAAAGGCCTGAATACAGTCCAAGAAACAAGAACACCATCAAAATGGAATTCACTTATGCAGTACTGGTAGAATTGTCAGATGGGCAAGTGGTCAATGTAGAAAACACAAAACCAGAGAAGACTCTACAAGGTGCTAAACAGGCAGCTGCTCAACATGCATTGAAGGAGTTAAAAAGACGAGAGAAACAGCAACAGACACCAGGTCATCAGCCCCATGCTGCTATAGACAAATCAGCTTCAGATCATCAACCCAACATGGCTGAACAACCAATAGGTATGGACACAAAGTCAGAACCTGATGGTACAGTACAAGAGAAGCTTTATTATATTCTCTCTGTTAAAAGGATGACCTCACTCATCGTTTCATTTGTTTATATATAAATAAAAGGAAGGTGTGAAAAATGTCTCCCTCCTACAGTACACTGAGATCATGATATTATGCAACTCCAAAATTGGAACAGATGCTCATCTTAATATGACTTAAGTTTTAAAAAACTATAGGGCATTGTATTTGTCATGAATTGAGAAATAAAGAATAATGAATTTAGGAGGTTTTTGGAATATAAATATTCAACAGGCAGTCTTATTTATATCACTAGAAATACACCAGCTATTATAATGTGTAAGCTTGCGTGTACACATTGCACCATGATTTCGCGCATGTGGTTGCCACGTCCTGGTGGTTATAAATGATCATGATCACAAAAAGTATGTGTACATGTTCTTGCTTCAGACTTTCATGTGGTCCTCGCTATGTCCCGAAAGAAAAGAAATTTTATGCATGTAATTTCTTTTATGCGCTTGCTTAATATGATAATCTTGAGAATACATTATAGAAGAAAATGTAAAACTATTTGTATTATTTTTGTTCTCATACATATTTGAAGATGCAAATTATTTGTATTTTTTTCTCATTTGTTACACAGGCACAACATATAAAAGCCAACTACAAGAGCACCAGCAAAAGTCTGGGCTCCCAATCCCTACCTACAGAAGCACACAAGAGGGCAACAAATTCAAGGTTGAGGTCACTGTGCCTTTACCAAATGACGCCACAAAGACTTTTGAGTGTGAAGCAGTGTACAGTAGCAAGAAAGAAGCTGAACATGCAGCTGCAAGGAAGGCATTGGAAACCTTAGGTGTTTTGGATGAATTGAAACAGCCAGAAGCTAATGTGCCATTACCCAAACTGAAGGTGGATGCAGGAGCTATACCAAAAGTGAAACCAGAAAAAGTAGAAGCAGCGTCGCCTGATAGTACTAGTGGTAAGATTGCTTGATTGCAATGGTAATTAATTATTATTATTATCGGAACAACTTGAATTTTTGGTCCCTGTACAACTTGAAAAATGACCTTTGATCTTTTTTGGCACCTGTATGGGGACATTTCAGGTGTCATTTTGAGGGTCGTCGACTCAAAATAATGCTTGGCTAACCCTTTGTTGGATTCAGCAGGTTCAAATTAGTTCAGAAACTTTTAAGTTAGTAACTGTTAGTAAAAGTTGATAAGTTAAAACTTATCAACTTTTACTAACACCTTATAAAATCTGATTTATTGAAAACTTGCAAATATTCTTCAATATGAACAAAATTACATTCAGAAAATTGTCTTGAATAAGACATGGATTCCCACTGTTTAAAATTGTTTGTTTTTTTCCTT
Organism: Amphiura filiformis; assembly: GCF_039555335.1. Taxonomy (NCBI): domain Eukaryota; kingdom Metazoa; phylum Echinodermata; class Ophiuroidea; order Amphilepidida; family Amphiuridae; genus Amphiura; species Amphiura filiformis. Next base: position 76,339,392 of record NC_092633.1, read on the forward strand.
GGGAATTCCCACTCTAGAAAATGCCAATTTCCTTTGGAATTCCCATATCTTCTTTAGTTTTTTGAAAAGAATGATGATTTTTCTTGAACATTCCAAGTGCAAAAACGGGCTAAAAATTTTAGGTATCCCTTGTCTTCTTCAGGGGATGTCATTAATTTCTGGAATAGCCCAATACATGTATAATTTGGGAAGATGAAAATTATTTGTATTATTTTTGTTCTCATAAATTTTTGAAGATGCAAATTATTTGTATTTTATTCTCATTTGTTACACAGGTACAAAATATAAAAGCCAACTACAAGAGCACCTGCAAAAGTCAGGGCTCCCAATCCCTACCTATAAAAACACACAGGAGGGCAACAAATTCAAGGCTGAGGTCACTGTGCCTTTACCAAATGATGCCACAAAGACTTTTGAGTGTGAAGCAGTGTACAGTAGCAAGAAAGAAGCTGAACACGCAGCTGCAAGGAAGGCATTGGAAACCTTAGGTGTTTTGGATGAATTGAAACAGCCAGAAGCTAAAGCGTCATTACCAAAACTGAAAGTGGATGCAGGAGCTATACCAAAAGTGAAACCTGAAAAAGTAGAAGCAGCGTCGCCTGATAGTACTAGTGGTAAGATTGCTTGATTGCTAATTTGGTAATATATTTATTATGGGGCACACTGCACTGAGCCAAATGAATCATTGTCACATTTTGGCCACATGAGACATGGCCAGACTAGTTCTTCATACAAAATGCAATGCAATATAATTAATATGTGACACGATCTGCTGCACGGGGGCCAAAGGAGGCATTTTTGGAAATTGAGTTACTATAATCATTACCTTGTAGTGACATTAGGCTATCATATACTGAAAACACCAAAGGTCTAGCACACTTGGTTCTAAAGTTATGAGGTTTTGTGATGTGTATTTTCATATGCATTTTATTGTTTTTTTGCTCCATAATTATAACCAGACTGATGTCTGAGTGGCATGAGAAAAAAAAATTCAAACAGAGTTGATTTACTATTAATTTGCCTCTTTGGCTTGTAGATTAGGTGGTAAATACACACTGTTTCATCTTTGATGTATGTACTTGTTTACTCCTCCCCCTTCAAGCAATGTTGGTGGGGACATTATAGCACAATCACCTTTCACTTCTTGAAGTACTCAACATTGATTATTGGGGAGCGGAGCTGAGTAAAATACAAACATTTGCTGCTATCATTATGGGTAAAAAGCTTGCCTTCTGATCATGGACATTATTGCAGTTGTGTAAGGGTGTGAATTGTGAATTTTATTTACATAGGATTTATCCTGAGTGCAAGATAGTGAATTTTGATATTTTTCCCCAGATGCTAAAATGATTTTTTTTTCTTCAAATTTGTTTTGTTAGGTTCATCTACTCAAGATTACAAAGGGAAACTTCAAGAACTCTTGATGAGATCTCATGGAGCAACCAGTCCACCTAAATATGAAGATGTGGAAATACCTTCCCAACTAGACACCTTCAGGTCAAAGGTCACCATCAGTGCTAAGCATATGTTGCAAAGTGGTCCATTTCCTTCCAAAAAGGATGCAGAAAAGAATGTTGCTAAACTGGCACTGGAACAGCTTGAAAGTGGTCAGGAACACCTTAATCCTAAGGGCAGACTACTACAACTGCACCCAAAACCATTGTTTATAACAGACCAGGTAGTGGACACTAAACAAGTGCAATTTCAGAGCACCTTGTTTCTGTCTGCAATTGAAAAAGTGAATGAGGTAGTGATATTTGCAGATATTGTAGGTAAGACAAAGAAGGAATTGAAAGAAGTGCAAAAGTCTGTTGCAAAGAAAGTATTTCAATATCTGGAACACTTCAATGAAGATTAATGTACCTATGGTGATCAGTGTTAAAAATAAGGTGGACCTGTGAGCCTGAAGCCTTTTAAAATCAATCATATCAATCATATGCTATCCTATGGACCCCTGAAATTTTGTTACCAAAATTCTGCATATTGGCTTCAATGCTGAATTCAACATTGGTCCTTCCCTGTCATTTGGCATTTCCTGTTGAAGACTTTGCGGCTCTGAAGTCTTAGAAAGTGTCACAAAATATGGACCAGTGTAACATTTATTTTAGTTTGGGGCCATAAAATTGAAGAGGGCCCATAGATTATCAGATCTGAGGGCCTGAAGGATAGATTTAGAATATTTTTGCTTATTTCTAACACTGATGGTGATACTTGTCAGACCTAAGGGCCTGAATAGCCTTTGAAAATGTTGGCTTATTTCCAACAGACCAACCCAATTCGTCACCCTGCTATGATAATTGCCCGAGTCATTTTTTATTATTTTGAGAATAAAGTACAAAATATGGTTCAAGGGTGCATCAGTTACATAATCACCCTGATTATTTCTGATTATTCCCTTTAATTTGTCTCATTATCATGTGTTCTTGTGCAAAGATTGGTGAATAAATATGTTTAAATGTATGCCGCTTGGACTATTATGTTGTACTTAACTCTGTTCTCAAAATATCAAAAAATTACTTAGGCTATTATCGTAGCAGGCTGACAAATTGATATGCTTACTTCTTTAATTGAACTGTTAAACATTTATTATGTGTCAATTTTACAATGTGAGTTTGGGCCCATAAATGATAATTAAGAGCCTGTAGGTTTTCAGACATAAGAGCTCCTATAAGGGCCTGGATGACCCTTAACAACATTTGGCCCTTAACAATTGCATTATCTTTAATACTGGCATAAGTGATAACATAAACAGTTCACTGATGTCCAAAGATTTCATACTAGACTATGTTAATCTTAATTTTCATAAAAAATAACCAAGTGAAAATCAGTGATGATATGTCAGCAGCATGCAATCTGATTGTTCTTAATTGTAACATTATCATTCAGCCCGGGGCAATAAGTATTCAAGTTTGGTGTGGGCAGGGATGTGCCTTTGAGAATCTGAAAGTGTACCCATATTTATACCAATTATGTAGACCCAGATTTGTTGTCAAATAATTTAAACCATTTGTATGTATACGTTCTTAGCATGATCATCATATTCAAGTATGAGTGATATAAAGTGTGCTACTGAAATTGACTGTAATGATCTGCTACTGTAATGATCTGCTACTATTTAATTGGAATGAATTCTTTTGAAGCTCTTTTGAACTGATTTGAGCAGCTAGCTTTCAGAAAATAGGTGGAGAGAAAGTTAGTTTAACCTTAAGTATGTATGATTTACATATGTTTACATTTCGTTATTTTGGTTGTACCCATAAGCTCATTACGCTGCAGCTGTACAATTCTTAGAAAATGTGCAAGTCATCATTATGATAATGAGCTATTCCAGTTGAAATCCATACACCCCCGATGGAAGACATGACATTAGTCTCTCACAAAGGGGGTGTAGATTTAAAATAAAGCCACCCATTCAGGTAATCCCATTTGAAATTCACACTCCCTGTGTGGAAGGTTTAGGTCACCTCAACTAGAATAGCGCATTTAACCGCTTCAAAATGTTGATGTTTACATGGTTATGTCTGCTTGAATGTGTATAATATATGGGCTAATTATTAGTTTTAATCCCCCCTTGACAATTATACACTGTATATAACTGTCAAGGGAGGATTAAAAATAATGTTTCTGTATACAGTCCAACCTCGTTTATCCAGCTATGATGTGACCAACAGCATTAGCCTGATAAGTTCAAAATCTGGCTGGATCTAAATTGTGTGTGATTCAGCACTGAATTTAATGGTAAAATTGGGACGACAAAAGATACTCAATATGGGATAAGAGAAATCTAGCTGTATAAAAGAGATCCAGATAAAGCAGGTTGGCCTGTATTTTATTTTCTATCCGTTATCAGAATATTGATGGGCCCATTAATGAATTTGATTGTATGCTCCCATCTCTTAACATCATAATGATAATTCAAAAATGTGTTATTTATGCTTGCCATGTAATATAGCCAATCATACCAAGTACTGTCAGTTTGATGAAGAACTTTTATAAATGTGCAATATAATTACAAATCTGGAATTGAGTTAGGCCATGTTAATTAAATAGTTGGACTCAAATCTCTTGTGTGTAAAATTGTGTGAATTCAACTTTTATTTCTCTTTTTTTTAATTAATGCAAAGAAAAACAATGTAAGTTCATATTGACATTTACTGTCTTTCAAAAAACACACTTGCCTCAAAGCTTGTCCACTATGTCCAGATATATAAATTTAAAAAAAAATTGAGGCAAAATAAAAAAGCAAGGAAAAAGAATGCATTGCGCTTTAGGTTTTCAATTTCTTAGGAGCGTTGAGTCAAACTGTTTAATTAAGGTATCCTTATATGTGTTGAATATGTTGTAAATTGCTATTTATCTAATTACTGTGTAATTTGTTACAACTCTACTGCCCTTAATGACTGCTTTTGTTACATTGTTCTTAATTACTGGTACTGCTTTTGTTACAACTCTATTGCCTGGTGATGTTGTTTTATATAATAGTACAATTGAATTATGTAGGTATGAAACCACAAAATTAGTTTTTCCAAAATTGTATAAAATTATATATCAAATTTAAAGCTTGTGACAAGACAAAAACTGTAGATACCTGCTTCCCTTGAACCATGGAAGTACTAATCAACTTTAAAGTTCACTACATTTGAAATGTTTTTGCTGGCTTTTTGCCTGAATATGCTTCAATATGTCTCATTTTGATCATTATTTGACATATAATGTGTCTAAATAATGCTGTGCATATCTCTGTATTTCTAATAATGCACTTTGAGGAATTTGAAAAAGATGCAGGTCTTCCTTTCCAACAACGATGCATATGTAAACCTACCATTAACTGAATATGAACAGGGGGATGAATTGATATAAATAATCTGACCGGTTTTCTCATGCTCAAAAAGCTTGGTAAATGTTTCCAATAGCTGTAATCAGCTAAAAAAAACCAACTAATTAGTGTAGAACTCAAATTATATTTGAAGCACATAATCATACAACTCAAAATACATGTGTAATAAAAAGCAACTAATGCATAAAACAGTAAACAAAACTTTTACAAGTAACTAAATAAAGCCAAAGAATTTAATTCACAATTAATGTGATCTTTGTAAAAGAAAAACATTGGGAGTGGAAGTAACAGAATGTTAGTTACAAATGAAGTTTGTTTGTGTGTTATTTACACCTAGATTTACCTATAAGTGTCAAAATGTCACACGCCAGCCGGGCATGTATTTTTTATAAATTACATGCCCGACAGCAAAATTACACACCATTGGCGTGCGGGCGTGTGTTCAAGTCGAGCCCTGCACAGTGTCGACACCCTATATTATAAATATAAATTTAATACTCTGTTGGTGAGCGACGGGCGATTGGTATTTCACTGAACGCAAGAAAAGGAGTCACATCTGATTGGCTAGAAATCGATCGCTAGATTGCTCAGTGGTGGAGTACAAACTCAAAATGGAGAGATGTATTCAATTCGATTGAAATCAATATTCTATTATTGGCGCAGATAAAGAAAGTGGTATAGTGTGTTGATATAGTACATTGTATAGACTTGTGCTTTAATATTCTGTACACGTGTTCCTTTATATAATTGTAATTCTCAAACAGTTTAATATATCACATATTTTGACGAACGATTTCAAAAGCGTTACGGATAAAATGCAGTAAAATATATCCACAGCAAACAGCAATCCCTGCTAATTAGTGTATTGCATTTCCAGTTAGTGTATTGGAAACAAAACCTGGGGTTTACCTGACAAAAATCAAATTTTCTTGTAATGGCAATATCATATGGGGTACTTGATCATGCGCAAATCGTAAAAACATAGAATAGAAACTCTGTTGCAGGCTATGTGGTATCTCATATCGTATTCATATGGTATGCTTAGCCTGACTCAGGCCCTGAGTCGCTCGGCCTATCCCTGGCTTCTGTGACAGCAAGGCATCATCTACGGCAAAAAAAAGTGACAAGTAATCAGACGGTGTGCCATATTTCTTGGCTGCGCTGTCAGCAGGAGCATTTGAAAGCGGACTGCTTCTTTCCATGACTTTCTTGAAGTACAAATCACTGTAGTATAATCTTTGTGATTCTGTTTTCTACTGACATGGGAGTCGGGTAAACAAAAGGAACCTGTATATTTTTAATATTTTTCTTTCGGATTGTAACATTTAATAATAAGATACACGCTGTATTTGATTAATTGTAAATTGGTGGTGTGTAGTATGATGAACTGAACTAAAATTTCCACTTCTGCAGTAATTTTGTAATAAAACAAGAGTACTATATTAATTTATGTGCAATTTCAAATACATAGTACATGCAGCTATTATGACTTTTGTAAAATGTTGAATAAATGCAAAATGGTTTATTACATTGTGTGGAGAAATTTGTTATCATTTCCTGTTCTGTATTTCATATTAATTCCCATTGAATTTTTATGTAGGTAATGAAATTTATTCCTTAATTGCTATTATTACAGGGGTAACAATTTTTTGAAACATTTTTATCCTCTTGGCTTTAGCCATAAGAGGGGATATTGCGATGGTATACAAATACTACTTTTGATTAGATCATTTATGATCTACCCGAGTTACCTCTGATTAGATCATTGATAAACTACCCGAGTTACCACTGATTAGATCATTGATAAACTACCTGAGTTACCTCTGATTAGATCATTGATAAACTACCCGAGTTACTTCTGATTAGACCATTGATAAACTACCCGAGTTACCTCCGATTAGATCATTGATTAACTACCTGAGTTACCTCTGATTGGATCATTGGTAAACTACCTGAGTTACCTCTGATGAGATCAATGATAAACTACCCGAGTTACCTCTGATTAGATCATTGATTAACTACCTGAGTTACCTCTGATTGGATCATTGATAAACTACCAGAGTTACCTCTGATGAGATCATTGGTAAACTACCGAAGTTACCTCTGATTGGATCATTGATAAACTACCCGAGTTACCTCCGATTAGATCATTGATTAACTACCTGAGTTACCTCTGATTGGATCATTGATAAACTACCTGAGTTACCTCTGATGAGATCATTGGTAAACTACCTAAGTTACCTCTGATTGGATCATTGATAAACTACCCGAGTTACCTCCGATTAGATCATTGATTAACTACCTGAGTTACCCCTGATTGGATCATTGATAAACTACCTGAGTTACCTCTGATGAGATCATTGATAAACTACCAGAGTTACCTCTGATTAGATCATTGACAAAATACCCGAGTTACCTCTGATTAGATCATTGATAAACTACCCGAGTTACCTCTGATTGGATCATTGATAAACTACCTGAGTTACCTCTGATTAGATCATTGATAAACTACCCGAGTTACCTCTGATGAGATCATTGATAAACTACCCGAGTTACCTCCGATTAGATCATTGATAAACTACCCCAGTTACCTCAGATTAGATCATTGATAAACTACCGAGTTACCTCTGATTAGATCATTGATAAACTACCTGAGTTATCTGATTAGATCATTGATAAACTACCCGAGTTACCTCTGATCAGATCATTGATAAACTACCTGGGCTACTTTTGATTAGATCATTGAGCGTGTTTATAGTGAATATACCGCATTTTGAGTATACCGTACACGATAATCCTTGTATATGTACCGATACTCTTGCTGTTTATAGTGAGACACAGTTACCGCACAAATTATATACCAACTAACATTATCGTACATTTGCAATGACCCTGAGGTCACACGGGGAATGTGTAAATATTGTGGCGCGAGCTATAAAGAGCCCATTCAACAATATGATCATGGCGGTGAACATGTAGCTTCTGTTTTGATAACTCTTGGGGTGAGAATCGTTCCGAATGTCCTGCGCGCATCCTACGCATCATGAAGAAGCTCCTACTTCCGGTAATACCGCACACAATTTATACTGGTGTGTTTATAGTGGGAATATCTCGCCACAATATCCTCCACAATATCGATGTACCGTACATACATATACTGCTAGTGTTTATAGTGGGCAAGTATCCGGATAATCTCTAACCGGGTAGAAATTGTACCGCAATGTACCGCACATCTGCTCCCACTATAAACACGCTCATTGATAAACTACCTGGAATGGTACTCAACTTGGGCATCCAGAACAATCATCAAAAATCATGTCAAAAATAATAGTTCAGAAGTCATTCAATTTATATGTGATTCAATTATAGTCATTCAATTATGCAATTTTGCTTCCTCGTGTGCTCTATTATAATGTTAATCTGTGTACTTGCGTGCTATGTAGTTTAGTTTATTATATACCTTTAATGTAAACTGAGTTTCAAAAAGAAACTTATATTTTCACAAGGTCATATCTTGAAATCCTGTCCATCAAATTGAACCAAAATTACACACACATTTACTTCAATACTCTACTCTTAACACATGTCAGTAACCAAGCAGTTATCCAACTGACACAACAGCAAAATGCACTGACATGGGACAGCTTCCTGGACCACATTCACAGCCCAGCCCTGTTTCATGAAAAAAGTGTATGAAAAGCAGAAAGCAGCACTGGTTTATCATCTGTGCAAGGATCTTGTGTGCATTCTCACAGATTTTTTGTCCTGGGTGCCAAATGTTGGGCTGTGAAAGTGAAGGAAGTCCAGGAAGCTGTCCCATGACAGTACATTTTGCTGTTGTGTCAGTTGGACAACTGCTTGGTTACTGACATGTGTTTTGAGTAGAATATTAAGGTAATCCTGTGTGTAATTTTGGTTCATTTTGATTGACAGTATTTTAAGATATGACCTTGTGATTCACAAGTTGTAAAAAATTATAAGTTTCTTTTTGAGCTCAGTTTAGTACCTTTTTTATTTTCTAGTGTAAATTTGCTAGTTTAGTTGATAGTCAAGGCTAAAATATCATGGAGTAATATTTGTTTGTTACAGGACACAATGGTACATGAAGTTGCAAGGTTACCAATTATTTGTGATTATTTGTGGTATCATTTACCAGCTGCATGTCAAAACACATGCTTTCAGCCTTCATTTCCATCATAATCATTTCTGGGTGGTACTATTTTCAAATAGCTCATCACTGTTTAAAATAGGTAGTATAAAACAGTCTTGGTATCATTTTCATGTTTTATGTATGCTTGTATTTAGTTTGTATGCTTGTATTTAGTTTTATAATGTATTAATTTTAGTGTTTTAATTTCTCTTCTTCTAAATATTATTATTGAACGCACCGTTGGTTAAACAAGTGCCACTGATGTGAAAGTGTACGTTCAAATAAATAAATAAATAAATAAATAAATAAATACAGTCAAAGAAGAATGAACTAATACACACAGCAGTTAGACATTTCATTGAATTACACCTTTATTGCATAAATTGATCATATATTTGTGCGAAACCATCTGTTAATAATCATGTACCTCTTGATCTCTTAACATGATGAACCCCTAAGTGAGAAACGATAATCAAGGATAACCACCCGAATTAAAATCAATTTTGTTACCTCATTATGTGTGTTACTAGATCCCTTGAACCTGAAAATTTACACCATATTTTGAACAGTTACGTTCATCAATCCCTTTTCAAAAATAATTTGAGAGCATTCTTCTGAAAACTTTGCCAGTAGCGCATGTATAAATTCAGAAAAGTACTGAAACCATTGTTTTGGTTTTATGTCCCTTTGTTGGTTATGTTGCACCATCCAAAACAGCATGGTACCAAAAGCGGTGTTCATACTGAATGATTCAATATGCCTTTTCCAAATTTAGCCTAGGCATTGACAAATTGATAATAAATAAATAATTTTAATAAACCGGTAGGTACATATTTATTTATTACTTCTACTACTAACACTCTGTATTATCATCTTTATGTAATGGTGCTCATTCGATTTCATTACAATAATATTGCTGTATTTACCAATAGGTTGCTTTTGTTAAATAGTCAATTCAAATGAATCTGTTACAAGTAGAAGTGAGAATGGTAACATAGATCTAGCTTTGCTCCTTGATTGCAGGTAACACCGTGCAATATTGACCATGTTTACTGTTATGGTTGTGAAGTTACTCATCTGAATATTATTACATGGGAGATTAAAACCTAATGGGCCAAACTAAGGTGAAAGGGTATTTAACAACATAACAGCCGATGAGGTTTAACTATCTAACCCATCTGAACTGAAACTAGCAAACCTGGTCCAAACAAGGGTCATCCAAACACATTCTGTCTCAACCAATATAACTCTGCTAAGTACAACTGTAAGTGGTTGACAGAAATGAAATTGTACACCTTTTTGGGATCAACTGAATTACGATTATGTTACTTTCTCATTATGCCATCATATTTTCAACTTCTAAGTGTAACATGGCACGGTAAACTTGCATTTGCATATTAAATTATGTCTCATATTACAATAAAAGTAACCTATGTATCCAATAATCATAATGATGATGTGTTAGTTTCAATCTACATCTAAATGATTACTGGCAACAAGGTGAAGAACAATAATTTAGCAAGTCTGAAATTTTGAACTATAACACATTTGTTATGATGACTTGATCCATATCTTGCCATTTACTGTTCAGCTTCTGATTTGTTATGGTTATTTCTACAACATGGTGCTTGTGCTGTGCAAAATTAACATTCATAATGCATATTTGGTACTCCAGTGTTAAAGAATTGTAATTATAAGCAGTGGAGCTCTAGGGTGTTCATTTGTTGTTCACAAGTATACATAGCTTGTGCTAATAGTTTGGTTGGTTTTATCATATTTTATTCAATTGTGTCTTGACAAGAAGTCCAATATTTTTAAAATTAAATTAAAATTAGTTCCATTTGAGTTGTGTTACATTTTCTCTTGCCTGTCAAACACTATGAACAGTTTAACTTGTCACTCTGTTGCCAACCAAATTTCACACTTAACAGCTTTTCATCAGTTTGAAACTTATACGGTAATTTCTTATGCCAACACTAACTGTTAGGATTATGCCAGTTAGATTAATTCCAAATTCTCTGCTGTGACTGGTTTTCACTTAATTTACCTAGCATACACTACAAGCACGCATTGACATCAGAAATCACAACTTGTCTTCCAACTTCAATATACTGCACACCTTTCAAAAACATTACTTTGCTGTTATCATGCAGTGTCAATAGTGTACATATTCTGATTTCTGACTTTGCATATATTACAAAAAATGTACAACTTATTCCTTAATTACAAAACATCAGCATATTACATTAAATATCTCAGTGAATCACTTTAATTTAGTACACAAACACATTTTTCACAGATAATAGTCTAAAAATGTAACAAAACAACAAATTTGAAAACTTACCAAACACAAGAAGTCACAATGTTGTTCTTTCAGAATAACGGCCCAAGTATAAAGTCAATGTTTGCCTGCATCTTGCTCGCCACAGGTGCATGTAAACATACTACATTGTACTGGACTGTATAATTTACGATGCATTCATGCATTGCACATGCACTGGTAGAAAAATCCAAATAAACATTGAACTATTACACCTGATTATTGGTGTGATGATATGGGCAGTGATACTTACAAAAAATGTACACACAGTACATACATGTAGCAATTTCTAATCTCTTTCAATATTTTGATGCTTAACACAACTTTGAAAAAGTATGTAATTCTTGAAGCAACCTAATTTTACATGTGTTAATGAACTGGTTCATGTGTTACATCTTGGGATGGATGGATGGCAATAGCAGGCATTCATTTAATTTTCCTTTTTTGAAAAATGCTTACTACAATGGATCCCATAGATCATTGATAAACTACCCGAGTTACCTCTGATTGGATCATTGATAAACTACCCGAGTTACCTCTGATTGGATCACTGATAAACTACCCGAGTTACCTCTGATTGGATCATTCATAAACTACCCGAGTTACCTCTGATTAGATCATTGATAAACTACCCGAGTTACCTCTGATGTGATCATTGATAAACTACCCGAGTTACCTCCGATTAGATCATTGATAAGCTACCCGAGTTACCTCTGATTGGATCATTGGTAAACTACCTGAGTTACTTCTGCTTAGATCATTGGTAAACTACCTGTTACAATCTCATTAATTTATAGGTAACTTACAAGAATGGACTGATCTATGAGCTACTTTTGATTAGATCATTAATGAACTACCCGAGTTACCTCTGATTGGATCACTGATAAACTACCCGAGTTACCTCTGATTGGATCATTCATAAACTACCCGAGTTACCTCTGATTAGATCATTGATAAACTACCCGAGTTACCTCTGATGTGATCATTGATAAACTACCCGAGTTACCTCCGATTAGATCATTGATAAGCTACCCGAGTTACCTCTGATTGGATCATTGATAAAATACCCGAGTTACCTCTGATTAGATCATTGATAAACTACCCGAGTTACCTCTGATTAGATCATTGAATCTACCCGAGTTACCTCTGATTAGATAATTGATAAACTACCTGAGTTACCTCTGATTAGATCATTGATAAACTACCTGAGTTACCTCTGATTAGATAATTGATAAACTACCTGAGTTACCTCTGATGAGATCATTGATAAACTACCCGAGTTACCTCTGATTAGATCATTGAATCGACCCGAGTTACCTCTGATTAGGTCATTGATAAACTATCCGAGTTACCTCTGATTAGATCATTGATAAACTACCCGAGTTACCTCTGATTGGATCATTGATAAACTACCTGAGTTACCTCTGATTAGATAATTGATAAACTACCTGAGTTACCTCTGATTAGATCATTGATAAACTACCTGAGTTACCTCTGATTAGATCATTGGTAAACTACCCGAGTTACTTCTGATGTGATCATTGATAAACTACCCGAGTTACCTCTGATTAGATCATTGAATCTACCCAAGTTACCTCTGATAAGATAATTGATAAACTACCTGAGTTACCTCTGATTGGATTACTGATAAACTACCCGAGTTACCTCTGATTAGATCATTGATAAACTATCCGAGTTACCTCTGATTAGATCATTGATAAACTACCCGAGTTACCTCTGATTAGATCATTGATAAACTACCCGAGTTACCTCTGATTAGATCATTGATAAACTACCCGAGTTACCTCTGATTAGATCATTGATAAACTACATGAGTTACATCTGATTAGATCATTGAATCTACCCGAGTTACCCCTGATTAGATCATTGATAAACTATACCCGAGTTACCTCTGATTAGATCATTGATAAACTACAAGAGTTACCTCTGATGAGATCATTGATAAACTACCTGAGTTACCTCTGATTAGATCATTGATAAACTACCCGAGTTACCTCTGATTAGATCTTTGATAAACTACCCGAGTTACCTCTGATTGGATCATTGATAAACTACCCGAGTTACTTCTGATGAGATCATTGGTAAACTACTCGAGTTACCTCTGATTGGATCATTGATAAACTACCCGATTTACCTCTGATTAGATCATTGATAAACTACCTGTGTTACAATCTCATTAATTTATAGGTAACTTACAAGAATGAACTCATCTATGAGCTACTTTTGATTAGATCATTAATGAACTACCCGAGTTACCTCTGATTGGATCATTGATAAACTACCCGAGTTACCTCTGATTAGATCATTGTAAACTACCCGAGTTACCTCTGATTGGATCATTGATAAACTACCCGAGTTACCTCTGATTAGATCATTGATAAACCATAGACCATAAAACTACCCGAGTTACCTCTGATTGGATCATTGATAAACTACCCGAGTTACCTCTGATTGGATCATTGATAAACTACCCGAGTTACCTCTGATTGGATCATTGATAAACTACCTGAGTTACCTCTGATTCATTGATAAACTACCTGAGTTACCTCTGATTAGATCATTGATAAACTACCCGAGTTACCTCTGATTGGATCATTGATAAACTACCCGAGTTACCTCTGATTGGATCATTGATAAACTACCCGGGTTACATCTGATTGGATCATTGATAAACTACCCGAGTTACTTCTGATTGGATCATTGATAAACTGCCCGAGTTTATACCTCTGATTGGATCATTGATAAACTACCTGAGTTACTTCTGCTTAGATCATTGGTAAACTATGCGAGTTACCTCCAATTAGATCATTGCTAAACTACCTGAGTTACCTCTGATTAGATAATTGATAAAGTATCCGAGTTACCTCCGATCGATTACCAGATTGGATCATTGATAAACTACCCGAGTTACCTCTGATTGGATCATTGATAAACTACCCGAGTAACTTCTGATTGGATCATTGATAAACTGCCCGAGTTTATACCTCTGATTGGATCATTGATAAACTACCTGAGTTACTTCTGCTTAGATCATTGGTAAACTATGCGAGTTACCTCTGATTAGATCATTGATAAACTACCCGAGTTACTTCTGATTGGATCATTGATAAACTGCCCGAGTTTATACCTCTGATTGGATCATTGATAAACTATACCCGAGTTACCTCTGATTGGATCATTGATAAACTACCCGAGTTACCTCTGATTAGATCATTGATAAACTATACCCGAGTTACCTCTGATTGGATCATTGATAAACTACCCGAGTTACCTCCGATTGGATCAGTGATAAACTACCCGAGTTACCTCTGATTGGATCATTGATAAACTACCTGAGTTACTTCTGCTTAGATCATTGGTAAACTACCTGTTACAATCTCATTAATTTATAGGTAACTTACAAGAATGAACTCATCTATGAGCTACTTTTGATTAGATCATTAATGAACTACCTGAGTTACCTCTGATTGGATTACTGATAAACTACCCGAGTTACCTCTGATTAGATCATTGAATCGACCGAGTTACCTCTGATTAGGTCATTGATAAACTATCCGAGTTACCTCTGATTAGATCATTGATAAACTACCCGAGTTACCTCTGATTAGATCATTGAATCTACCCGAGTTACCTCTGATTAGATAATTGATAAACTACCTGAGTTACCTCTGATTAGATCATTGATAAACTACCTGAGTTACCTCTGATTAGATCATTGGTAAACTACCCGAGTTACTTCTGATGTGATCATTGATAAACTACCCGAGTTACCTCTGATTAGATCATTGAATCTACCCGAGTTACCTCTGATAAGATAATTGATAAACTACCTGAGTTACCTCTGATTGGATCATTGATAAACTACCCGAGTTACCTCTGATTAGATCATTGGTAAAATACCAGAGTTACCTCTGATTAGATCATTGGTAAACTACCCGAGTTACCTGATTAGATCATTGGTAAACTATGCGAGTTACCTCTGATTAGATCATTGATAAACTACCCGAGTTACTTCTGATTGGATCATTGATAAACTGCCCGAGTTTATACCTCTGATTGGATCATTGATAAACTATACCCGAGTTACCTCTGATTGGATCATTGATAAACTACCCGAGTTACCTCTGATTAGATCATTGATAAACTATACCCGAGTTACCTCTGATTGGATCATTGATAAACTACCCGAGTTACCTCCGATTGGATCATTGATAAACTACCCGAGTTACCTCTGATTGGATCATTGATAAACTACCTGAGTTACTTCTGCTTAGATCATTGGTAAACTACCTGTTACAATCTCATTAATTTATAGGTAACTTACAAGAATGAACTCATCTATGAGCTACTTTTGATTAGATCATTAATGAACTACCTGAGTTACCTCTGATTGGATTACTGATAAACTACCCGAGTTACCTCTGATTAGATCATTGGTAAAATACCAGAGTTACCTCTGATTAGATCATTGGTAAACTACCCGAGTTACCTGATTAGATCATTGGTAAACTACCCTAGTTACCTCTGATGAGATCATTGATAAACTACCCGAGTTACCTCTGATTAGATCATTGATAGACTATATACCCGAGTTACCTCCGATTAGATCATTGATAAACTACCCCAGTTACCTCCGATTAGATCATTGATAAACTACCGAGTTACCTCTGATTAGATCATTGATAAACTACCCGAGTTACCTCTGATTAGATCATTGATAAACTACCTGGGCTACTTTTGATTAAACTACCCGAGTTACCTCCGATTAGATCATTGATAAACTATCCGAGTTACCTCTGATTAGATCATTGAATCTACCCGAGTTACCTCTGATTAGATCATTGATAAACTACCCGAGTTACCTCTGATTAGATCATTGATAAACTACAAGAGTTACCTCTGATGAGATCATTGATAAACTACCTGAGTTACCTCTGATTAGATCATTGATAAACTACCCGAGTTACCTCTGATTAGATCTTTGATAAACTACCCGAGTTACCTCTGATTGGATCATTGATAAACTACCCGAGTTACTTCTGATGAGATCATTGGTAAACTACTCGAGTTACCTCTGATTGGATCATTGATAAACTACCCGATTTACCTCTGATTAGATCATTGATAAACTACCTGTGTTACAATCTCATTAATTTATAGGTAACTTACAAGAATGAACTCATCTATGAGCTACTTTTGATTAGATCATTAATGAACTACCCGAGTTACCTCTGATTGGATCATTGATAAACTACCCGAGTTACCTCTGATTAGATCATTGGTAAACTACCCGAGTTACCTCTGATTAGATCATTGATAAACCATAGACCATAAAACTACCCGAGTTACCTCTGATTGAATCATTGATAAACTACCTGAGTTACCTCTGATTGGATCATTGATAAACTACCCGGGTTACATCTGATTGGATCATTGATAAACTACCCGAGTTACTTCTGATTGGATCATTGATAAACTACCCGAGTTACCTCTGATTAGATCATTGATTAACTACCGAGTTACCTCTGATTAGATCATTGATTAACTACCCGAGTTACCTCTGATTGGATCATTGATAAACTACCCGAGTTACCTCTGATTAGATCATTGATAAACTACCCGAGTTACCTCTGATTAGATCATTGATTAACTACCCGAGTTACCTCTGATTGGATCATTGATAAACTACCCGAGTTACCTCTGATTAGATCATTGATTAACTACCCGAGTTACCTCTGATTGGATCATTGATAAACTACCCGAGTTACCTCTGATTAGATCATTGATCTGTTACCTCTGATTAGATCATTGATTAACTACCCGAGTTACCTCTGATTGGATCATTGATAAACTACCCGAGTTTATACCTCTGATTAGATCATTGATTAACTACCCGAGTTACCTCTGATTGGATCATTGGTAAACTATGCGAGTTACCTCTGATTGGATCATTGATAAACTACCCGAGTTACCTCTGATTGGATCATTGATAAACTACCCCAGTTACCTCCGATTAGATCATTGATAAACTACCCGAGTTACCTCTGATTAGATCATTGATAAACTACCCGAGTTACCTCTGATTGGATCATTGATAAACTACCCGAGCTACTTCTGATTAGATTATTGATAAACTACATGTGTTACAATCTCATTAATTTATAGGTAACTTACAAGAATGAACTCATCTATGAGCTACTTTTGATTAGATCATTAATGAACTACCTGAGTTACCTCTGATTGGATCACTGATAAACTACCCGAGTTACATCTGATTGGATCATTGATAAACTACCCGAGTTACATCTGATTGGATCATTGATTAACTACCTGAGTTACCTCCGATTAGATCATTGATAAGCTACCCGAGTTACCTCTCATTAGATCATTGGTAAACTACCCGAGTTACCTCTGATTAGATCATTGGTAAACTACCTGAGTTACTTCTGATTAGATTATTGATAAACCACCTGTGTTACAATCTCATTAATTTATAGGTAACTTACAAGAATGAACTGATCTATGAGCTACTTTTGATTAGATCATTAATGAACTACCTGAGTTACCTCTGATTGGATCACTGATAAACTACCCGAGTTACCTCTGATTGGATCATTCATAAACTACCCGAGTTACATCTGATTGGATCATTGGTAAACTACCTGAGTTACCTCTGATTAGATCATTGATAAACTACCCGAGTTACCTCTGATGTGATCATTGATAAACTACCCGAGTTAACTCCGATTAGATCATTGATAAGCTACCCGAGTTACCTCTGATTGGATCATTGATAAACTACCCGAGTTACCTCTGATTAGATCATTGATCATTGAAACGACCCGAGTTACCTCTGATTAGATAATTGATAAACTACCTGAGTTACCTCTGATTAGATCATTGATAAACTACCTGAGTTACCTCTGATTAGATAATTGATAAACTACCTGAGTTACCTCTGATGAGATCATTGATAAACTCCCCGAGTTACCTCTGATTAGATCATTGAATCGACCCGAGTTACCTCTGATTAGGTCATTGATAAACTATCCGAGTTACCTCTGATTAGATCATTGATAAACTACCCGAGTTACCTCTGATTAGTCTACCTCTGATTAGATAATTGATAAACTACCTGAGTTACCTCTGATTAGATCATTGATAAACTACCTGAGTTACCTCTGATTAGATCATTGGTAAACTACCCGAGTTACTTCTGATGTGATCATTGATAAACTACCCGAGTTACCTCTGATTAGATCATTGAATCTACCTGAGTTACCTCTGATAAGATAATTGATAAACTACCTGAGTTACCTCTGATTGGATCATTGATAAACTACCCGAGTTACCTCTGATTGGATCATTGATAAACTACCCGAGTTACCTCTGATTAGATCATTGATAAACTATCCGAGTTACCTCTGATTAGATCATTGAATCTACCCGAGTTACCTCTGATTAGATCATTGATAAACTATACCCGAGTTACCTCTGATTAGATCATTGATAAACTACAAGAGTTACCTCTGATGAGATCATTGATAAACTACCTGAGTTACCTCTGATTAGATCATTGATAAACTACCCGAGTTACCTCTGATT
This sequence comes from Amphiura filiformis, assembly GCF_039555335.1. Lineage (NCBI taxonomy): Eukaryota > Metazoa > Echinodermata > Ophiuroidea > Amphilepidida > Amphiuridae > Amphiura > Amphiura filiformis. Next base: position 76,358,325 of record NC_092633.1, read on the forward strand.
AGATCTTTGATAAACTACCCGAGTTACCTCTGATTGGATCATTGATAAACTACCCGAGTTACCTCTGATTAGATCATTGGTAAACTACCCGAGTTACCTCTGATTAGATCATTGATAAACCATAGACCATAAAACTACCCGAGTTACCTCTGATTGGATCATTGATAAACTACCCGAGTTACCTCTGATTAGATCATTGATAAACTACCCGGGTTACATCTGATTGGATCATTGATAAACTACCCGAGTTACTTCTGATTGGATCATTGATAAACTGCCCGAGTTTATACCTCTGATTGGATCATTGATAAACTACCCGAGTTACCTCTGCTTAGATCATTGGTAAACTATCCGAGTTACCCCCAATTAGATCATTGCTAAACTACCTGAGTTACTTCTGCTTAGATCATTGGTAAACTACCTGTTACAATCTCATTAATTTATAGGTAACTTACAAGAATGAACTCATCTATGAGCTACTTTTGATTAGATCATTAATGAACTACCTGAGTTACCTCTGATTGGATTACTGATAAACTACCCGAGTTACCTCTGATTGGATCATTGATAAACTACCCGAGTTACATCTGATTGGATCATTGATAAACTACCTGAGTTACCTCCGATTAGATCATTGATAAGCTACCCGAGTTACCTCTGATTAGATCATTGGTAAACTACCAGAGTTACCTCTGATTAGATCATTGGTAAAATACCAGAGTTACCTCTGATTAGATCATTGGTAAACTACCCGAGTTACCTGATTAGATCATTGGTAAACTACCCTAGTTACCTCTGATGAGATCATTGATAAACTACCCGAGTTACCTCTGATTAGATCATTGATAGACTATATACCCGAGTTACCTCCGATTAGATCATTGATAAACTACCCCAGTTACCTCCGATTAGATCATTGATAAACTACCGAGTTACCTCTGATTAGATCATTGATAAACTACCCGAGTTACCTCTGATTAGATCATTGATAAACTACCTGGGCTACTTTTGATTAGATCATTGATAAACTACCTGGAATGGTACTCAACTTGGGCATCCAGAACAATCATCAAAAATCATGTCAAAAATAATAGTTTAGAAGTCATTCAATTTATATGTGATTCAATTAGTCATTCAATTATGTAATTTTGCTTCCTCGTGTTCTCTATTATAATGTTAATGTTAATCTGCGTACTTGCATGCTATGTAGTTTAGTTTATTATATACCTTTAATGTAGTACCTTTTTTATTTTTTAGTGTAAATTTGCTAGTTTAGTTGATAGTCAAGGCTAAAATATCATTGAATAATATTTGTTTGTTACAGGACACAATGGTACATGAAGTTGCAAGGTTACCACTTATTTGTGATTATTTGTGGTATCATTTACCAGCTGCATGTCAAAACACATGCTTTCAGCCTTCATTTCCATCATAATCATTTCTGGGTGGTATTATGATAAGGATAATGAACTGAGTGCAATGCATTAGTCAAGTTATGGAGTTATTGCATTTAGCTCTCAAGCCTATCGGCTCTCGAGCTAAATGCAATAACTCCTCGGCGCGTGCGATTATCTTTACGAATGCATTTGCACGAGTACATTATCCGTCATATACTTTGAGTGTATTAAAACAATAGACAACATTGATTGCTGCATTCATTATATTAGTTTGAATATTAGGGAAAATATCCTAAATTTTAAAAACACTGTCATGCCATTGACCATTGACGTCATACTTTAATAACTTATTCACGCATGGTTTGAAACCAATTGACTTTATGTTGTGATCATTTAATATCGTGGTTCCGAACACAGAGAGCACTGAACCAGTTGACCTGGAAACGATCGATTTCGACGTCCCACTACCACTAGTACTACGGTGAATGTAGATGAGAGAATAAACTTATACATCAATATCAACTGGACTTTATAGTTCTATAATTTGAACTTTAAAATCTACTTATATTAAAACACACAACAGTGGAATTTTACAATTTGTTCAGTATTATAAAGCATGATCATGATATTATGCGCTAGTGTGTGTTTCCACGGGCGTGTTTATGTTATTTTAGATATAGGCCTACATATATTTCATTTATAAAATGCTGAATATTTTGTAATGGTGTCATCTTGTATAATTATGGTCCACCTGTTTTTAGACCTTTTTAATTAATAGAAGCTCGATTATTCTCATTTGATGTTTGATTTATTTGAGTTCATTAATCACAATTTATGGCAATGATATTTGCAAAATAGAACACAGTTTGTAACCTATGATTTACATTGTGCGCATGAAAAAAATACCATAACCTATAACTATTTTAACACCACAGAATGTATATTCGTACTTTTTTGATGGTATATATATCGAACAGACAAGCTATATAGTCATGTGAAAGTAGTATTTTTAGTATTTGAGCGTGCACGTATTATCTAAAATCTATTGTTTAGCGTGCGGGTTTTAGATAATGCATTGTTTAGCGATGCAGGTTTATATAATTTGGGCTATGAAGGGTAGTTCGCGAAAATAATGCACGGGAGAAGAATACATAACGATGAATAGAAACGGGCACTAGAAGTATATTTTCAAATAGCTGATCACTGTTTAAAATAGGTTGTATAAAACAGTCTTGGTATCATTTTCATGTTTTATGTATGCTTGTATTTAGTTTGTATGCTTGTATTTAGTTTGATAATGTATTAATTTTAGTGTTTTAATTTCTCTTCTTCTAAATATTATTGTTATTGAACGCACCGTTGGTTAAACAAGTGCCACTGATGTGAAAGTGTATGTTCAAATAAATAAATAAATAAATAAATAAATACAGTCAAAGAAGAATGAACTAATACACACAGCAGTTAGACATTTCATTGAATTACACCTTTATTGCATAAATTGATCATATATTTGTGCGAAACCATTTGTTAATAATCATGTACATCTTGATCTCTTAATAACATACATGATGAACCCCTAAGTGAGAAACGATAATCAAGAATAACCACCCCAATTAAAAATCAATTTTGTTACCTCATTATGTGTGTTACTAGATCCCTTGAACCTGAAAATTTACACCATATGTTGAACAGTTACGTTCATCAATCCCTTTTTAAAAATAATTTGAGAGCATTCTTCTGAAAACTTTGCCAGTAGCGCATGTATAAATTCAGAAAAGTACTGAAACCATTGTTTTAGTGTCATGTCCCTTTGGTCATGTTGCATCATCCAAAACAGCATGGTACCAAAAGCGGTGTTCATACTGAATGATTCAATATCCCTTTTCCAAATTTAGCCTAGGCATTGACAAATTGATAATAAATAAATAATTTTAATAAACCGGTAGGTACATATTTATTTATTACTTCTACTACTAACACTCTGTATTATCAACTTTATGTAATGGTGCTCATTCGATTTCATTACAATAATATTGCTGTGTTTACCAAAATGTTGCTTTTGTTAAATAGTCAATTCAAATGAATCTGTTACAAGTAGATGTGACAATGGTAACATAGATCTAGCTTTGCTCCTTGATTGCAGGTAACACCATGCAATATTGACCATGTTTACTGTTATGGTTCTGAAGTAACTCATCTGAATATTCCATACCAAACAATTACTTATTACATGGGAGATTAAAACCTAATCGGCCAAACTAAGGTGAAAGGGTATTTAACAACATAACAGCCGATGAGGTTTAACTATCTAACCCATCTGAACTGAAACTAGCAAACCTGGTCCAAACAAGGGTTGTCCAAACACATTCTGTCTCAACCAATATATCTCTGCTAAGTACAACTGTAAGTGGTTGACAGAAATGAAATTGTACACCTTTTTGGGATCAACTGAATTACGATTATGTTACTTTCTCATTATGCCATCATATTTTCAACTTCTAAGTGTAACATGGCACGGTAAACTTGCATTTGCATATTTAATTATGTCTCATATTACAATAAAAGTAACCTATGTATCCAATAATCATAATGATGATGTGTTAGTTTCAATCTACATCTAAATGATTACTGGCAACAAGGTGAAGAACAATAATTTAGCAAGTCTGAAATTTTGAACTATAACACATTTGTTATGATGACTTGATCCATATCTTGCCATTTACTGTTCAGCTTCTGATTTGTTATGGTTATTTCTACAACATGGTGCTTGTGCTGTGCAAAATTAACATTCATAATGCATATTTGGTACTCCAGTGTTAAAGAATTGTAATTATAAGCAGTGGAGCTCTAGGGTGTTCAAGTATACATAGCTTGTGCTAATAGTTTGGTTGGTTTTATCATATTTTATTCAATTGTGTCTTGACAAGAAGTCCAATATTTAATTAGTTCCATTTGAGTTGTGTTACATTTTCCCTTGCCTGTCAAACACTATGAACAGTATAACTTGTCACACTGTTGCCAACCAAATTTCACACTTAACAGCTTTTTATCTTTCTGAAACTTACACAGTAATTTCTTATGCCAACAGTACCTGTTAGGAGTTATGCCAGTTAAATCAATTCAAATCACTCTGCAATGACTGGTTTTCACTTAATTTACCTAGCATACACTATAAGCACGCATTGACATAAGAAATCACAACTTGTCTTCCAACTTCAATACTGCACACCTTTCAAAAACATTACTTTGCTGTTATCATGCAATGTCAATAGTGTACATATTCTGACTTTGCATATTACAAAAAATGTACAACTTATTCCTTAATTACAAAACATCAGCATATTACATTATATATCTAAGTGAATCACTTTAATTTAGTACACAAACACATTTTTCACAGATAATAGTCTAAAAATGTAACAAAACAACAAACTTGAAAACTTACTATTAAACACAAGAAGTCACAATTTTGTTCTTTCAGAATAAGGGCCCTGGTATAAATCAATGTTTGCCTGCATTTTGACACAGGTGCATGTAAACATACTACATTGTACTGGACTGTATAATTTACGATGCATTCATGCATTGCACATGCACTGGTAAAAAAATCCAAATAAACATTGAACTATTACACCTGATTATTGGTGTGATGATATGGGCAGTGATACTTACAAAAAATGTACACACAGTACATACATGTAGCAATTTCTAATCTCTTTCAATATTTTGATGCTTAACACAACTTTGAAAAGTATGTAATTCTTGAAGCAACCTAATTTTACATGTGTTAATGAACTGGTTCATGTGTTACATCTTGGGATGGATGGATGGCAATAGCAGGCATTCATTTAATTTTCCTTTTTTGAAAAATTCTGCAAATGCTTACTACAATGGATCCCATATGACTACACAAAACGTTCCATTTAAAACTGTACTAAATTTGATGAAAATTAACTGGTAGCTCACAAGTATTTTATTAACCAAGAAAACTACTGTTTTATTTTAAACAGGTCAAATATTGGGGGGAAATAACATACAGTACTGGGTAGGAACTGAGACCTGTTTTACAAAGACTTAAGACCGATTTGATAGGTTTTTATGTGTTATAAATCATTATAAAATCAAAGATTGATTTTAAATCTTTGTAACATAGCCCCAGATTAAACACGAAGAGTCAAACTGTTATACATGTAGATTCTTTTAACACCAGTTAAAAATTACACAGATTTGCATGCAAAATAGGAAAGTGAAATGTTATGCCTTAAAATTGAAACTTTATTGAATTGCAATCTATCTCTTGCAGTTTAAAATAAACTGAGACAAAAATTTAAAATTGACCATGCAGAATCTCAAGTAACCACCACCAGTACATTTGGAAAATATTATCATACCACATAATTACAAACCATACAAAATTGACAACAAATTCTTAATATACAAACAAAAAACATGAAACACACAAATTAACAATTGATATTATCCCGAAGCAGTCTGGCGTACGCGAGTTTCTCCCATCATCGATGAGGTTTGGATCCAGTCCATACATACAGTCAGGTGCTGTTTTCTGCATAGACCTTCATGAGTACATCCGATATGGGAAGAGAAAATGGCTAACGGCTGACTGGTCCAGGTAGTTAAGGGCACTGTGGAGATGTATTATACCTGAAAAAATGAATGAATAGAAAAATTGGTTGGATACTAGCCTTGTATTGTCTACATTATAAGTGTGATTCATGGAGGAAAAGGATCAACATTAAACACGACTTATCTGCTAGACTAAGAACATAACTAAATGTGGATTTGATCTTTGTTGAGCCATTTTGATCATAGGAAATAAATTGAGGGCTTAAGACCAGAACTAGCTATGTTCACTCAATGCTAGTACAACAACTTACAGCTACAACAAATTAAGTCAACAATTGAAAAAGAGAGTTTCTGTGCAAAAAATATCTACAGTATATCCTAATTTCAAAATTGACTCAAACAGAATTTCAAGAAAAAACATTTTCTCAAATTTCTGATTTTCCACAGAGATGTGCATATTCAGTTCTGGTTCTAAGCCAAAGATATGTATGTACCTGTTTTTATGTGCTCAAACACCATTGTGTTTTGTACAGGGTACAAGGTTCAGCTTTGCTGTAAACATTGAGATTGTAAAAATTAGACATTGAACTTCAGCATTGTATTGATACTGGCATATTTACATTGTAAATCATTTTTGAGACAGCCTGTATTTGATCAAACCTTTGAATTTAAAATTCCATTTCATTTGGTTTGATAAAAATTCTACTTAAAAACAAATATTAAACTTGGAGATGCTGTTAACAAATAATCTATTGTGATTCACTCAGAGAGAAAATCACCAGCATTACACAGCACAAATGAAGTACAAAAATAGGTGATAATCGATGATGTGACATCTTACATTGCCTTTGCATAGGAAGTGCTAATACAAAGGATTGATTGTTCACTGCATTATATTTATTAGTAAGGCATTGTAAGGCTAGTGCCATTCACAGATTTTTGAAATGTCATTGCTTTATATGGTGCTTTATATCAAGAGAAATTTTCAAAAAATTTTTTAAATTCTATTTTTGATCACACACAGATGACACTACAAACTATAGTTTGTAGAAAGATGTTATCAAAACAAAATTTAAATTTAAAAAAAAGAAGTAATTTTGTTGTTGAACATTTCTTTTGATATAAAGCAACATAATCAAATCAATGACATTCATATATTTAGTCAGAATACTCAGTTTTAATTTTGAGAAAAAGTTTCACACATCTATTGCACGAGTCGGCTGTCGCACAATACAAATTTGCATACATTTTTCTATTTTAAAATCATTTTGTCCATTTAACAGACTCAAGCAAATCTTCAATAAAACAATTAAAACTGAGAACAATTGAACAAATTATAGTTTGACTAAGTTGAGAAATAGGCATGTAAAAAATAATTTGAATTTAAATTTATTTGATTCGGTTGACTGGTTGAGAAGAAAAGAGCGATTACATAATGGGTATGTCAATGAAGTTTATTCCTTGTTTGATATACTGGCCCTTTTTTCACACTCGTCCATCCCTTCCTAAAGAGTATATCTCACTAAATTTAGTCCTCATATCCATTTTATAATCCACCGGTGTTTTGTTATTCATGCTGTGAAGGTGAACAACCTGAACAACAATGATCTAGTGCTTATAGCTTATGTGAAATCTTTTGACATTTCACAACATTTTGTCTAAAAGGATTTAAATTTTGCATTACTATTTCTTGGAAATATTCCAAAACATTAATATGTGAGAAAACTTTTCAGCAAGCTTGAATTCTTTATGTTGTGCAATATGTTAACATTTTCTAAATGAAGAAAGACAGACACAAATACTGAGCATCATCTTACATGCAAGCATTCATTTTTAACATAGTATTTTCATATATGAACCATATTTTAAATGTTTGCAAGAAACAAATTGTTTAAGAAGACCAAAAACAAAAACAATTTCAACAAAATATAAAGCCCATATGCAAGTTATGCATAAATGTACACTGTGTTGTGTGATCTTTCTTTCAAGCTTGGATTGAAGTGAATTGAACATCTGTTATGCAATCGCTCATTTCATCGCAACCTGTTAACTGATTCCAGTGAAATTAGCACATAAGATGCAAAATAAGATGGGCTACACGCTGGTTTTTAAATTTTTAGATTCTGATCCCTACATACCCAAAATAATTCACCTAGTAATTATTTCTGGGACACACAGTATATTTCAACAATTAATGTACAAGTACCACACTGAAGCAATTAGCAGCTGCATAAACAGCTACAAAGTATAATATTATACATGATAAAATGAAGCACATGGTAGTCTTTAGAATTGGAATCACACAATAGTTGGCAGGCTGAGATAAAGAACAATAGAATCGCATAGATGTAGTAGAAACTAGAGTCAATAGAATCTGGGTACACAGCGAATAGCTATCTGGCAACCATATTTTGACCTTTTGACCCCAAAGTAAACATTGACCTTTGGGGTCATAAATATTTTTAACATGTTTAGAATGTCGTAAGAATCGTTCCTGTTGAATTTGAGCTCGATTGGGCCAATTTTAAACATTTTTTTGCAAGTTTGACGTTTTGACCTCCTTAATGACCTTTGACCCCAATATAAAAAAAACCTCATATACACCGAGAAAATGCATTGTTACAGTTTAAATTTAAAAAATCTACTATGCTTATTTATGGAGATAAAAATTCTTGAAATTATTTAGCTTAAAACCGGAAATGACGTCTAAATGACATTTGACCAAAAAAATAAAAATACCGTGCATACATCGGGTAACACTAATGCATATATGAATTTTATGTCACTCTACGTTTTGAGATAAAAAAAATAAAAATATTTCATGATTTTTGGTTTTTGACCGGAAGCGACCCCTTAATGACCTTTGACCTCAAAACTGTAGACACCCCAAAGACCCTGGTTGGTAGCAATGCATGTGTGCTAATGACAACACTCTGCTATGTCATTTGTAAATACAGTGATTTTTTGAATATTTTTAGCTTTCAGACCGGAAATGACCCCCTTAATGACCTTTGACCCCTTATCTGTGAACACCCTATAGACACCGATCAAAGTCAAGTCACATGACCTAAGCATGTCACCATCACATGTTATTTGTGGAAGAAGATACATTTTATAGTAAAAATCGCATTTTAGCCATTGTGAGCAGGTCAAAGGTCAAATGGAGTTTAATGTCATGTCACATGTGGGGACATGGTCACTGGTGTTTGTGACCAAGTATGGTCAAAATCGGTCAAAGCAAAACAGAGCTAGGGCGAAACGTGGCAAGTCACGCAAAATGTCACGAGTTGCCAGAAAGAAGAAGAAGAAAGAAAGAATTGGCAAAAGACAGAACACAGCGAATTTGCAAATTCGCTGTGTAATGATAATCATTCACAAGCACAGCATTTTACATCAAGTGTGCATATCAATCAGGTATATGGCTCATTCTTGTATTATGGGGTCCAATGGTGTCCGGTTATGACCGACACATAATTTGCCCTGAATTTTGAAAACTGTAACAGGTATTTGGCCTATTTGTAATTTTTTATACAAAACAAGTGGGTTATTACTAAAAACTTTCAAAAAAGAAATTGTTAACAGCTATTTTTAATTTTTATTACATGTAAGGTATCGAAAATCATGGACACCACTTGTGACAAAAAAGATCATCTCATCTGGTTGCCTGTTAGTTTCATTTATATATGACCATTGCTTATTTTTTTTGGTCTTATTGAGTGAATAGGATGTATACTAAAATTGTATTATGAAAGAAATGTTAGCGACAAAACATCTGTTAACAAAGACAGCGCTTACATAAAGTACATATTTTGGTGTCCGCGTTATGCGCGACGTTATGACCGACATGTCAAAATGCAAAATGTGCTATATTTTTTGAAAATGGGGTAATTTGTAAACAACAAATACTTCAAATGATATATTATGACATGTTTAAATATATGACTGACAAATGGAAATTGCAAAATAAGTTGAATTAAAGTTAAAGCTGGATATTATACGACAAACTGGACACCGAGTTATGACCGACACATGAAAATGAATAATATGTCATAATTTTTAAAAATTGGGTATCTGATAAACAATGAATACTTAAAACAACAGTGTGATATGTTTAGATAAATTTGCAGGTCAAATACACTTTTCAAAGTATGACATAATTACAGATAGCTTGTTATTGTCAGTCATAACTGGACACCAAATATTTTGGTGTCCAGTTATCTTGACACCACTGGGCACCTTAAATTCTCTCATGTGCACAAAATTGATGTTATAGAAAGTCATCCACTTATCTATTATGCCACACTTGTGCTGGCCCCACATAAAAATGGCAACTTTTAATCTAAACTGACAGAAATTGAAGGTTACAGCAACTTCTTATAATGTTATTTTATTTTTACATTATAAAAGCTCCCAAACCACATTTAACTTGCAACTTTTTAGCCATTTTGGCATTTATATTTTTTGTTTAGCAGGGGTTAAAACATGTTTGGTGTCCGGTTATGCGCGACATTTTAGAGTGATTTCTCCACAGTTATGTGCTTCAGCCGTACAGATTTCTGGGCAATCATCGCTGAAAATATTTTGCAGATTTTGAAAGAGTATATAATTCCACTCAATTTAAGCTAACTTTTGACATTAATATTCAATTTTGAAAATTTGACTGTATGTCACACCATTGGACCCCATAATACAAGAATGAGCCATATACATGTACCACTAAATAGATTTGTTAATAATGGCAACTATAAAAACAAAACAAATAGTGATGTGTCATATTTCAATGTACCGGTGCTTAATATAATGAGGTACAATATTAACCCTTTGCACGGTCATCTCAAAATGAGGTTCTACTGCGAAGAGTATTTTGTGTGTTCGTACGCCGGTCAAAGCATGCTTTAATTACCGCGTACGCTTTGCAAAAGCCTTCTGGCACGTTACTAGAAAAGCGCAAGGAATAAAAATGCAATTTTTGCACATGTGTTTGTAGGGAGAACTTTCTTTTGGTAGCAAGATGGCAGATCCGTGCAAAGGGCGAATAGGAAGTTAACTATTTTTGCTATTATATATTTAATTCTCGGACATATGTGCCATGTTATATATTAAATGCGCGTACCTTGCAGAAATTCCTACCTTAGCGACTGGTTACTTGGTAACAACATTGCGTTGCATGATTGGTTTAATATTTTTTGATTCATGCATAGTATAGAATGTCATACATGTGTGGAATGCTTAGTGGATGCATTCGGTGCTTTCATATTGTACATACCAAAAAGGTAGCGGTTGATTCAAGCACTCTCCAAGGGCACATGTATACATTTGTACCGGGATTGAATATTCCTATCTTTGTTTTTTACTGCGCTATGAAATAGCAGATTCACGTACCTGTCTGTTGTTACTATGATGGTTGATAACTCATCTTCATGTTGTTCTCCAGAATTTGAATAAGCTCATTGATTCTTGGTACTTTACCAGATTCCAGCTTGGACCAAATTGGCATGTCTATTATAAAAAAATACAAATTGTAGTTTTGTTACTTTTAGTTTTTGAGTTTCTGGTTTTACATGAATTTTGGTTTGGTAAAATTTCACAACCTTTAACATTCCCCTGGTCCCTATTTGCCTTTCCAAGATTATATGATAATGATATTTCAGTTTTAACAAAATTGACTATGATCCTTTTTAAAACACAATTAATTATCCCTGTTTTTCCTTGAGGCCCAGGATTTTTTTACCCATTTGTCAAGTTTTTGTCCAATTATTATTTTTAAGGACACTTTACTCTTTGTCATCCCCATTTTATCCCTGAAATTTTCTGGGGGGAGGGGGGCAGTTAGCTCCCCAGCCAGCTCACCCCTGGCTATGCCCCTGGTTCTTGGAATAACTGAAAACAATTACAAGCTATTGAAAGTAAAATTTCTTACCATTTAATACTATTTCAAAAGCTCCTGTTGAAAGCAGCTGGGTCTCAATTGCATTACTGATAAAGAACAACATCAGACAGGCGTATACCTATAGAGTGAAAGAAAATGTGGACAAAAGTGAGTTTGATGTATTTAAATCGGTTTATGCCCAATAAAACTCACATAGATCTACTCAACGTTTTCCTGATGCCCAATTGCCCATTTTTGATAAATTTGCGATAAACATCAATCACTATGTAATGTACCCTGGGTTTGACATACGTCACTATGTAATGCACCCGACAAATTTACTAATTTACAAGTAGAAGAATCGTAGAACAATTTGAACATTCTAAAAATATAAATTATAATATGGTTTAAATCATGATACTATAAGATATATGTTTTATCTATTATCTGAGGTGGAAGGTATTGTGGAAGATGTACAAAATGTATATGACCTTGTCTGCTACTCATGGTTCTATGCTCCATGAACTTTCTGATAATGTGATGCAAATCCATATTACCCAATCCTATTGTCATATTCCTCTTCAGTGCACATCATTACCATAATGAGATTTCTTTACACACATGTTCAGAGATGTTTTAATACTATTATCTGGTCATTTCAGTGACATCTCATGCATAATTTTTATTGTCCTTTGTATGATTAGGCAGGCCTATATACTCACTGGAGGGGCATGAAACAACTGGCAACAGCTCTGTTTATATTGATTTTTCAAGTAAAATGCTAATACCCTTTTCAATACTAAAGGTCTGATCACAGGAGCTGGAATAGACAACAGCTAGATGGATTCAGTCAGGGAACCTCTATATTATCGGGAATTGCCTGTTACACATGATCGCACACAAGGTCGTAGGCAATTGGTCGGACCTCATCTGCCCAGAACATATTGACCCAGGTCAGCATACCGCCATATCCTTCCGACATGCTTAGTAGCCAAGTCCGTGAGAAGAGTGGATCCACACACTATGTACACAAATATACATTTGGCCACATTTTATTATACGATTAATACTGAATTTATTAAACATGGTAACAAATATTCTCTAGCAAATCGGTTATAGATGGAACTGGTAGGCATATTATAAATTTGGGATATTAAATATCTTCCTGACCAGCCAGATCTGCGCATGGTCAAAGGCGAGTATCAGACCGGCGCAAACTGGCTTAGTCTCCACATCAGCCAGTTTGGTTCCGCCCCTCCACAGGAGCGTAACCTGTGTAGGAGACTTCGGTCGGACCTGGTCGGACCTCATCTCTCCCCATCGATTGTGTCCTATAATCCCCGACATTGCCCTTATGAAGTCGCATCGCCCTGATTCAGTGTGGCATTTACAGGCTCTGTATGATGATCTAAAAAATATCCCAAGAATATTCAAGGGTCGTTACGGTTTGTGAACAGGGCTAGTTCTAGCATAAATTTACCTTTCTCCAAGGCCAAGTAACACCCAATAGAAATGATTAAATATTATATTCTGTGTTTTATAATATTGTTCTTCATTTACTGACAAGCAAACATATGTGTAATAATCTGCTCTCAATCGTTGAACCTGGGTTCGGGGAACCGATAGAAGGTTACCTGGTGAATGATGAAACTTACTGAATCCTGACACACACACACGAAGAGTATAATATTTATATTCGGTGATAATTCAGATCATTTATTAATACCAATACGGCCGGTCAGCCACCGTCCATCTTGCACATGGTCAAGCAGTCTTTGTACTCAGTTGTTCTAGAAAAAAGCCTTAGCATAAAAATGTACTAAATATGAATGAAAGATCTGGTTTTGTATCAATAATGCTATCTGAAAGGTAATCATCTAATTAGTAAATCAATCTAGCTAATATTTTGTATATCTAAGTATTTATGATTATATGATCAAACTGATTAGTAATTAGTATAAAATAAAAACACTCACAAACACACAAACACATGGACATTGGTCAGAGCCTCAGAGGTTGGTGAGTGATGGCGCTATAACACTACTGGGTGGCTCAGGAGGTAGTGGACGTGAGATCTCCATCAATTAGCCATTTATCACATATGTATTAAACTTAATTTTATCGTTTCTTTTGAGAGAAATTTAGTGATTCAAAGTCAATATACAATTACAATGTAGTACAGTATATATACACAACACAAACTTTACACATTCACACAAAGTGTGGATTCATCACTGTTTAACAACAGTTGGTTGCTGTAGAAAGATACATGTATACATGTTAACATGTAGGAGGAGTGGTTGAATTACAGTTCAATCACTTACCTTATTTTCAGTAGCCCATGACCAAATATTTGGTGTGTCCATGTTGAGTGCTATAAATGGATTGGTGCCTGTGACAATCATTCCTATTAAAACTAATTTAATAACCCCCAGAGCACTGGCAATGTAACTGTTTATTTGAGGAGGGGGGAAGTTTTCACCCGTGATTTGAAGATTCGGATAGCGGTGTCGAAGCCGGGTAGAATACTCTTCGAACACATTCCGGTAACCTCAGGAAATACTGCAATACAAGAAATCACAAATGGAAATAACATTTTGTTTGCCTTTAGTTTATGAATAAATACATTTTCAGACTGCACTGTGCTCAACTTCTTGCTTTATTCAGAGATCCATCAATCGCAAACAACACAATAAGGGGGTCAAATTCACAATCAATTGCGGGAATCTGTTTAGGTTCTCGCAAAGGGCTTTTGCCAGAACCTTCAATTCTAATCAAAACCAGGCTTTTAATTCCTGCAAAATATTGAGAAAAACAGGTGAAATCATAAGACTGTCACCACCTTCCTCTCATGTATTGGCCTTAATTTTTTGCAGTTTTTCCGATGTGACAATGCATGTCGCTTTCACTACCCGTTCACAACAATGTTCAAACTTAAAACTAGTTCTAAGTTCATCTGTAGGGCATTTTCTGAATTGATAATACATGTATACAATGTATGCAACCATTCAAGGTATCTACATGAATAATTTTAATCAAATGAAATATTTACCAACTCTAATGATGTAGTCACCTGATTAATTAAATTCATCAAAGGGTGATCTTTGCTTTTAGACCACACGATTTATAGAAGGTTAAAATTATGAATTTATCACATTAAACTTGCGCATGATCAAGGTATAAACATGTTTTTAGCTAAAACAAATATGTCGTCAAACAAGCTTTATTTTGTTCCAAAATCCATGTTTTTATCGCAATTTTTGACGTAAGAGCTGAATGCAAAACCGTTAAACCGGTGACGCAAACTCCAAAACTTTCGCTCAGCACAAGGGCTTGATGTACATATGGAGTCCAGGGGTTGATTTAGCCACTGGCCCTGGCCAGTTAGTTTTCTCTTTGGGCCAGGAGATTTTCTGTCTAGAAGGCCCAGTGGGCCAGTTGGGATTTTGGCATAAATATGATTATATGAATTTATGACATGTTAGAATATCTGGGCCATTGGATTTGCCAGTACACCCATCGAATGAGTGTAATCGGCCCTCAGACACACACATACAGGCATTCTGCAACAGCATGTTTTTTTGACATTTTTTTACTGTTTACTTCCATGACAGAAGTAATACTATAATTTGACAACTGAAATACAAAGGATATCAGTTGGCAATCTTAATGTTATGCAATCAAGTTTACAACACTAGTTTACCGTATTCAGTCTTACAATGAGCAGAAAGTCACTGAGTCATGCCATTCAAGTACCAGTATTGATTACCGGTACCTCAAGTGGCCTACCATGCATCTGCTATCATGCTATGACCAGATATGACATGTGTGATTTCCATGTTATTTTGCAATTTAACAAAACCATGTTTTCCTTGATTTTGGTATGAAATTGATATAATTCAATGTCATGTTAATTTGGAGTTATTAAGGGCTGGGGTATGAGCGTTTGGACAGTATTTATTGTGGGACATTGAGCACGTCAGACATATCGTATTGCATTCTGAATACGAAGAATGGCCTTCTGATATCAAATAATTTTCATTTTTTGAAATTCGCAATTTAATACACATTTTATGGCATATCATTAAAATTGATATTTTTGATATTTAACAGTACTTGAAGTAAACTTTATAAATCTGATGATTTATACTTAAAGTGCATGTAGGTGGGATGAAAAGCCTACGATCAATTGAAAATTTTGACCTTTTCGTATTGAAGATATGGATTTTTTTTCCCAAAACACCAAAAAAATTAGGTTTTTTGGAAAAAAAATCCATATCTTCAATATGAAAGGTCAAAATTTTCAATTGACCGTCGGCTTTAAATCCCTGCTACATACACTTTAAGAATATATCATTACATTTATATAATTTACTTGAGGACAGTTATATATCAAAAATTTGAAAAATATCAAATTTTTATAATTTGTCATAAAATTTGTATTATATTGTGATTTTCAAAAATGAAAATTATTTGATATCAGAAAGACATGCTTCAGTATTCAGAATGCAATTGATAGGTCTGAGGTGCTCTCATGTCCCACAAAAAATACTGTCGAAACGCAATAAACGCTCATTTTAGATCCCTTAAGGGCAACTAAAACTGATGAGGTAAGTTTTATCTGTTTGGAATCTGTATTGACTATTCTGAGGGAATTTAATGCAATGTGGCCATATGGACATGGTGTACCGGTACTGGTTTTCAGTACGGTCCCCTGTTTTCCATGGGTGACTGTAGGAACCCATGGATTCGATCCATGTAGGGTGACTACACTGGTACACTCATTTTGATGGCGATTTACACTCGTGTATCAAGCACTTTCAAGTGGTTTTGACAGTTGCGTTTTTGCTGCGCGATGCAATTGTAGTCCTGCCAGCAAGACTTCAGTCTTTATAATAATGACATCTATGGACCTGGTATGCCGAGTTACAGTTACTGGAACTAGATGCAATTGTGCATTTATTCATGATGACGAATTTCTTGAAAAAAGTGATGTATTTTTCTTTAAGGTGGAAACCCCCCCGGTTTGGGTGATCTGGAATCTAAAGCTTGTATGGGTAAACTTAGTGAATGAAACTTCCCAAAACTAGGTGGCATGTATACCTTAAGGATGCACACAGGAACACTGAAGTGGTACATACCCAAAATTGAGTTTTCATCACTAATGTCATCTTCAAACTATATTTTATCATGTCTTAATAGATTTTGAAGAAATCTTAAGATTTAAACCACAAGAAAAGCTATTATCAAGACCCTTTTTCATTAAAAAATCGTCAAAAATAGAAAAGCCAGTTAATCATTGTTTTCCCGCAATTTTCATTCAAATCCAATACTCTGATTGTTGGTCATATCACCCGTTGCCATGGTAACGGCCGCCATATTGGATTTGGTGAATTTCAAAGGTAGCTAGACCTTTGGAACATGATATCTCAAAAAGTATTTTAAATTTTGAAAATGTGTTCTTCATAGGCAGGACTCGAATCTGAACTAGAATTATGATAATCATGTGATGTCTTGAGGGTCTACCGGGATGTCAAAGGTCAAATTCAAAATTTAATAATTATTGCTGTATGCTATTTTGATGCTGCCATAGCAACATAGTTCCCAAGTTTGGAATTAAAAACTTCTAGTCTAATTTATACATTGTAGCCCTGCATATCAGCAACACTCAGTTAAAATTTGAAGTCCATACCTCAAATACTTTTTCAGATATTGCGCACCGTGTGGACATACGTTTGCGAAAAAAGTTTTCGAGATATCAGCAATTTAGTGAATTTTAGTCTAGAAACACTGTTTTTAGGATTTCTTATATTTTAGAAACACTTTTTTTACTTTTATTTTGATTTAGAAAAGACACAATTGAATTATCACAAATGATAGTGAAGATTAGAGGTCAAAATCTTGATTATTTTTTGAGATATGAATTTTTAAATGGAAAAACGTTAAATATCGCAGCTTGAGAAAACAATAAAATACATAAGAATTAATTTAAAAAATTTGCCTCACAAAGTTACATTTTTGAATATAACTTTTGAATGGAGGCTCCGATTATTGTCAAACAAAAAGCAAAAGAAAGGTATTTTTTTCCTTAATTCCAATTTGTAAAGTTAATTTTTTTGACCACAACCGGGGGGATTCCACCTTAAAAAATTCCCTCATTTCGAAATTTTTTTGCCACTTTCTGCTCATCTTTTTATGTAGACTACTCCGTAGTCCACTTGTCCATTGTGCATACTTGCATAAAACTAAGTTAAAACTCTGATTTAATTAATTTGTGCACTCGAACTGTACCGGCGCTATGTGCTTGTGTGTTTAATTATCGCGTGTAGACACACATGTACATGTACTATGTAGTAGGTATGCCAGGTGAATTTAAATTTGCCATCAAACTGCATCATTTTACATATCAAATTAAAGCCCTTGAGTAAACAAAGCCAAAACTGAAAACCTTTTTTGTCATAGCACTTTCCGTGGCAAAGTTACATCTTTTCAAAGATCGACATAAATCAAAAAGATTCTGCTAGCAAAATTCCCCAAAACAGCATTTAATAAGGGGGGTGTTTCTATCTTAGTCTCATGATGATACATGTAGCAGCTTTTTTTTAATGGAAATGCTATCAAAATCCCTCTAAAATTCCATGTGTGAGTGTCTCATCACCATAAAAAATCATATATTTGGGTCAAGTGAAGTGTAGAAAACATATTTATGTAGGTTTCCTTGACTAACCTCTTCTTGAAAAAAATTGAAATTTCTATGTAAATATGTATTGTGTTTGGTCCCGGGTCTAGGCGAATTTCGCTGACTAGCAAATGTGTTTTATGGCCTCTGGCTAAGGTTTGCCTGGCATACCTATATGTAGCCACTAGCATCATGAGCATTCTGTGTTCGAGGGACTTGAGCTTGGCCAAGAATGACCTAATTTACCTGTAGGGCCATGATGTTTCAGGCTACCCTCATTTATTTGCATTGTAGCCTATGCCACACAATATGACTCCACTAGCTTCAATCACCAGAGGCCATGGTTCCCGCTTTCAATATCCAGCGGTGTAGTTCGACAGCTTACTTAAACTCATACTTTCCACGCACCATGCGTGACTGGAACAACCTGTCAACTGACCGAGCTGCATCCTGTTCCCT
Organism: Amphiura filiformis; assembly: GCF_039555335.1. Classification (NCBI taxonomy): domain Eukaryota; kingdom Metazoa; phylum Echinodermata; class Ophiuroidea; order Amphilepidida; family Amphiuridae; genus Amphiura; species Amphiura filiformis. The sequence continues at coordinate 76,377,313 of NC_092633.1, forward strand.
CAACGCCTTCAAGACTGCGTTGAGGGCCTGCTAACAGTAATCATCTTGCTACCAGTTTTACTCGCACCTGTTTTAATAGTGTTTATTTTGCGCACAATTTGTTTTGTTTATGTCATGCTTGTACTACGCATGACCACCCTCGCAGTGCGTTTGATACTCATCTATATGAGGACTGCACAACCATGGAAGAGAAGAAGAAGAAGAAGACCACACACTTATCATGCTTAGTTATGACGCAACACTGCACAGGCTCAGGTGCCTGGTGAGCAAATTTGAAGCGCAACTTCTCGAGCAAAGTTTAAAACCAGAATTAACACATGTAAAATGATGTATGTTGTATTGTTTACTAGGTGGCACGGTATTTTAAAGGAATAGTGAGAGCCTTACCAGTAGAAAAATTTGAGTGTAGGACCTGCAAAATGGTGTGATGTCATTTTTCTTGCTGGTCTTTCATCCAGATTTGATGCTTCCGTCGGCCTGTAGTCATTGAAAGTTAAATAACCAAGACACAAGAATACGAGTCCATACACGGCAAACTGTAAGTTCGCCATTCTGAGTCTTTATATTGCTGCAATACGCAGCGTTTGTTTATATTAAAACGTTCTCTTTTATCCCACTTTCCGTCTTCATTCAACACAAAATGACGACTTTACGCCCGTAAAATTCAGGCAGTAGATCACGAGAAAATCACCGGCACAATATATTTTTTGTTATTTAATTTTCATCACATCCAAAATCACCGGGTAGTTGATGTAGCTCTTCTGTAAAGAAATAAAAGTATTATATTTTATAAATGACAGAAATATGTCAATAAAAACAAAAATTTTCTTTCATTTCTTGTTTTATTATTAACAGGGTAAGTAACATCAATAAACAGTCTCTTTATCAAATTTAAAAGCAAAATAGGAATATTTAACCTAGCTAAGTTTATTTTATCGCACATTGACAGATTGTTATATTTATACAATACAAGGCTGGTATCCTGAATGTTCCGTCGAGTCATCAGCAACTGGCCAAATAAGAAATATATCTTGTATGTCATGATGTACGAAACCAAATGTTGTCAAAAATTGATATTTTAAAACTTGTAAGGGGTGGTGCAATAATTATGTGTACCTGGGGGTGAATTATAGGGGGGCAAAGATTTTTGGCAGGCCAAAAGGGGGGGCAAGCATTTTTGGCAGGTCGAAAGGGGGGGGTCAAGCGATTTTGGCAGGTCGAAAGGGGGGGCAAGCAATTTTTGGCACAGATATTTTGGGCACCGTTTCTATATTATGCCCTAAAAAGGTGTAGGAAAACGCTACGAACACGTTCAAATATGCAAAATTTCCTGCTCGCTCCGCTCGCATTATATGTTAAGACACTTGGAGGCTTTAAACTCGGGCTCCCCAAAATCTTGCATGTGTAAGGGGGGGCAAAGATTTTTGGCACGTCAAAGGGGGGGCAAAGGTTTTTGGCACGTCGAAAGGGGGGGCAAAGATTTTTAGCACGACCAAAGGGGGGCAAGCGATTTTTGGCAGACCATTTTGAGAATTCACCCCCCCCGGGGGGACACAATAATTATTGCACCACCCCTAACACATGATGCAGTCATGTCTACAGTAGAATTCATCTAGCTTCATCTCGACCTTTGCAGGACTTAAACCCCATTAAAAGCTATTAAACCAAGATAACACTCATTGAAACAGCTCAACTGATTAAATCGGATCTTCTCTGGTTGTGCACATGTGTCTGTTTTTGCATGTGCGATATCGCAATAAAGCTAAAAAAAAAAAAAAAAAAAAAGCGCAGTGATTTATAGTGCGCTACGCACAGGCACAACGCCTAGACGTTGATCCACAAGCCTCAGCACACTTTACAGGTTGTCGCTGACCACTATGGCCCCACATCATTCCATAAACCATTAAACAACAATTCAGGGGCTTTGCTGCTTCAAGAGCGCACACCCTAGACATTCCACAAATAACCATCGCAACCAGGATCAGCTCCCCGATTTTCGTACGGGTTACAACGAGACAAATTAGCAGTGAGTTCCTTGTCCAAGGGAATTTCAAGCTAACTCAATTTTTCCACGAGAGCATACTAGGCACCACCAGGGTTCGAACTCGCAACCTCTCGCACCATAGTCGAACGCCTTATCGATTGAGCTAACTTGACTGCTAGGTATTATAGCTTCAGTTGGGTAACCGATTATAAAGGAAACGGAAGGACACAATGGTATGTGGACCTTTGTTCACGAAATGAGGCAATGACCTGCTTTTTGTTAACCAGCATTCTTGAAAATGAGCAACATAATGATTGTTGACTTGGAAATAATTTCTTCATATTTTTGGTGTTATTTATCGTTTTATACATATCCTTCCTAAAACACAAAAGTGCGACCCTCTCCAAACACCTAAATTAGCTACATGTTACAAAACTATATTTTCTAGAATTTCATAGAATAATTTAAATGTAGCTTGTACCGTTTTTTTGTGGCATCCTTCAGAACGGAGCGGTCCGTTACCAATATAGCTCAATATTTTCGGTCAAATCTCCATTCAATTAACACGGGGAGTTGGCTAGCTATGAGCTAGCTATGCTTTACCCTCACTCATATTCTACGAAAGTGCGACCCCTTCTGAACATCTAACCTAGCTGTAATTTTAGGTCATGTTAGAGAAATATATTTGCTAGAAGTTTGGAGAATAAATTAAATATTGGCTGGTTATTTTTCACACAGTGATGTAATGATGTTAACTAGTCAAGTGCCCATTCTTCCAACATAGGCCTACATCATTTGTAGAGGTCACGCGTCAATGGTGAGAGCACTGCAGGGTCGGATCCAGGAATTTTTGATAAAGGGGGCGCCTTTTGGTCGACGACGAAAGAAATGTGTTAAAGGGGGGTTACCCCCTCGAAAACTCAACGGTTTTGGCCCATTGTTTGCTGTTCATGGCCGAATTTGTTCCTTTTTTTTAAATTTCTTACAATTTTTGTATTTTTAAGTTACCGGCGCCCTTTGCTAGTCAAAAAATAGAGGGGGCGCGCGCCGGCTGCGCCCCCTAAATCCGCCCCTGCACTGTGTATTGTGTATAAAAAAACGGACAGTAACTGCAGTAGGCCTATGAATAAAAATTCCTTTAAAAGGAATAGGGCGAGCAAATGAAAAATTAACAAGAGAAATGAAAGAATGAGAGCTAATGAGTAAACCCTTCACAATTAAAAACGGGGAAAATATGACACAACATCGATTTCTAATGGGGGAATCGTGAACACAAAACGTAGGCCCTATAATCAACATGTTTACTCCAAGATAAATGTGGATCAAAGTAACACCCCGTATTTGAATTCATCTACTCTTTCAATAACGTTGTTTTTGTAAGTAAGAGAAGCTAAGAGAGATGGGTGGGCGTATCGTGTTTAAAATTAGAAAAAAGGTTAGCAAAATTGCAATTGCTAATACGCGGAAATGAAATTTAGGGTATGAAATTTGATGCAAGGCAAAATCCCTGTTTAGGGTGTGAAAACAGACACGTTTTTAGGGTATCGTTTTAGCCAAGGGTTAAATCCTTGTTTTAGTATGCTTTTCAAAAGTTGTTTATCGCGGATGGTGTACCGGCCATGGGAGTGACCCCAGGATAGTCACCCCAAAGTCACGTCCATCCCCCGGCCGGGCACACTGTCAGCACGAATATTAAATCAATTTCTGTTAGGGGTTGTGCAATAAACTTGCTCGTGTGCTCTTATCTGCTGATATCAGAACCCCAATTTGTGATTTAATGAATGCCCTCAACTGGAATAAACTGAATAAAAGGTGGACAAACCATCTCCTTCTCATGGTTTTTAAATGCCTCAAGCATGATGGACCATCATATCTGCATTCTCAGTTTTTTTTTTTTTTTTTTTTTATCTTTGGACAGCCATAGTGTCACTGTCTATGATCATATTTACCCATGATGTTCACTCTCAGAGAACTCGCAGTCAATCATGCAATACTCTTGCTATTCTTTGATTTTTGGAGTACCGGTATAAATCCTGGGAAGCGTAGGCCTACATTCCATTAATATAGAGGCGCTACAGTATGGAACAAGCTTTCATCTGATATACGCATTAGCCTATAGTTTGCCATAAGTTTATTATGAAATAGCAACGTGAATCATAATGTACAGTATTAAATATAATACTAGATTGCTTTGTAGCTCTTTGTAGTTACAGTAAAAATAATAATGTAAAAATAAAAAATCATATTTGTAAAATGTTATTTGTTAAATTTGTTTTGTATCAGGGTCTCATGCTTGCCCACACCCCTTTCGGCTCGCCAAAATTTCTTGCCCCCCATTTTACCCTCCCCAGGACTCATAATTATTGCACAGCCCCTAATAGAGGGCATATATGAATATTTTATATCTGTTAACAAATATGGCAAAACTCAGTGCCAAAAACGACCATTTTATGTTGACCTTCGATTTTCAAGAGGTCACAGGTCAAAAACGTTTGGTTTCAGGCATTTGTCATAATTATTTCAATATCTTAATTTTTTAATTCCATGTTTTTTACCATGTAGGCCTATAATAATTTACTTTTTTGGGTCAAAATTAAGCAAAATCATTAAAATAATGCATTTCCCCAAAAAATATTGCATCAAGATATAAAGATAAATTTGTGGGTTAACGAATATTGAAAATATATGTGACATGTATTTTCAACAGCAAATATAAAGAATGAAGTTCATACTTTATTTACTTTCAAAGTTATAGCTGTTTTTATATTGACATTTTTGGTAAAAAAGGTAAGCATAGGGGCCTAAGCAAAAGCAGGCCCATAAAAGTCTATGCACTGTCAGCCATCAGATCATTTCCTTTTTATTATCTTACTACAATAATTACTTGAGGGGGCGCAACACTAAATCACTACGCATTTTATGTAACAACGAAATTCGGCTAATATAGTGCATAGTGAATATGAGATTGTAGCGACCATATCTACCGACATGTTCACTTTAAATCACTCAAAATCAGCTCATATGAATTCGACAAGTGTCTTCAATGATAAGATGCAGTAAAAACCGGACATTTAATCTCAAAAGCAATTCTCTGTAGCGGATGAAGACAACTTCCGATTTTGAAATGTGAGTGGTGAATTTAGTAAATTTTTAGGCCATATTTTTGCACCGCGAAATAGCGAAAAAGTCAACGGTCATCGATATATGCCGACAAAAGTTTTGGAATCTACAGAAACAGAGCTTTAATTTGATACCAAATTTATTTTGCCAAGTATTGCAGGGACGCCAGGAATGGCGCTCGAAGTAGGCCGAAATCACACGTTATCCTATGGGACGCTTATTTACAGCCTGTCTCAAAAAAAATTGTGCAAGTGAAAAGCGCCCTCTCTGGCAATTTGAAAATACCGTTGTGACATAATGCTTACATCAACGTCAAGGGCGTCGTCTTAGCTCTCAAGTGCCGTTTGTTCTGTTCAATTTGCTTGTTTTAATCTCGAGATATGTTTAGTTAAAGACGAAAGGATAAAATCACAATTGTGCCACTTTTACTAGGGAAGAGGGCTTTACATGTAACAGTGATAGCATCAAGTTTATCAAGAGTTCCTTCGTGAAATCAAAAGAATGCATCAATTACACAAAACAAAATGTTTTTGACTACTGTTTTTACTGTTTTATCATGATGCAGGAATGATGATTCTCTTTTTCCACCGTTAAAAGAGATTAAGAGATAAATAAATATTTCACATTCTGCTGTAAAAATTAAATACATGTGCCTGTCAATGATTTTATTATGGTAAATACTGTTCTTTTTAGTCACTTATACATGTTATAAGACACATATTGCGCACTTATGCATGTTGTATGTTAATGAACGCGTATTACTTGTTGGGAGATATATTAGACAAAATAATGCACGCGTGCTGATGTTGATGCGTCTAATGCATGCGCCCCAAATGGGGGAGTGCATTAGACGCATCAACATCAGTTATCATTGATTTACATGTACAGCTCTCTTCCCTAGTAAAAGTGGCACAATTGTGATTTTACCCTTTCGTTGTTAAATAAACATATCTCGAAATTGAAACAAGCAAATTGAACAGAACAAACGGCATTTGAGAGCTAAGACTGCGCCCGTGACGTTGATGAATGCATTATGCCACAACGGTATTTTCTAATTGACAAAGAGGGCGCTTTTCACTTGCACAATTTTTTTTGAGACAGGCTGTAGTGTTGCGCCCCCTTGAAAAAAACACCCAATCAGTTAGAATCAATCAATTGTAATATGGCGTCGGGAATTTTACATATTGGTACGTACAAATACATAAAAATATATGTATAAGTAGGCCTATAAAGTAAAAGCAGGCACATAAAAGTTTAGCGCACTGTCGATTGCTTTTTGGGGCGCCCGCTACGGCGGGCCCCTATATTAGCCAGATTTTTTGCAAAATCTTTCAAATTTCGGTCTTGCCAGAATTACTTTTCATCTATTTTGTTAAAAGGTGCGTGCTTAGAATAAATAACACAACTAACTTGGTTTTGATTTTATTACTGTTAACTAACATGCATTGAATGCAAGTAAAGTAGTTCTATATACGGCGGGAAATAACGCTTGAAATACGAAATTAACGAAAATGCCTTTTAAGTATTCTAAACACGCGAGACGCAGATTCACGTTCCAGGTGAAGTGCGACAGTGCTGGAATTAATAGAGACGGCAAAGTCGTATGACACGTATTTTGGCTAATAAAAATATTTTAGGTGTTCCAATAAAAATATTTTAGGTGTATTTCCGTATGGAGAAATGTTATATTATCGGTGTATTTCCGCATGAGGAAATGCAATATTTTGGGGTGATGACCTATATAACACATTTGGACGTCGTGCATTCTGTAGGGTGGCTACTGAGACAAAAAATAATTTGCCAAACTACCTGAATAAAGGTGATGGAAGCCCTGCAGAGCTAGAGAGGGAGAGGCTTGAACAAAATCGATATTGTATGACTACTTTTGGCATTTAGTTCTGTTGTTTAGCACAAAACATTCTGGCTTAATAGCAATGATTATTAGCAATGATTATAATTTATGCATGCATACTATCACGTAAGTAAAACCCTGAACATGGTCCAGTATGTATTCAGTATTGAATATTGTGTGAAAAATAACTTAAATATTTATAAATCACCTTTGTAACAATTTATAGTTCTTATGATCTATTGCTATAACACGTTAAGTGATCTTATCTAGATAAGACCACTTAACATGTTATAGTCCTGGGACTAGTATGTCTCGTATAAAGCATTGTTATCTAAATAGTAATATTCATATCTCTTTCAGTGTTGATTTTTTTTTAAATCTCTTAATAGCACTTCTTCAGATTTTTTGTTCTTGTCTTGCCAAACTAATGCTCACTGGGTAATTTTTGCTTTTCTTATTTCATTTTACTTTATTTTTCAAACTTTGCAGCGATTGCTGGTTTTAATGCGGGTTCACAAAATCTGTAGACTAGAGCGGTGTATGTGTTCATATAAATTTAGAATAGACGCATGTCATTATTTTTTATGTCGTTTCAATCCTGAGTTTAAATCGGTTTTTTTTATAAATACCTGTCATAAAATTAATTTGCATATTGTTTTAAATGGCGATGTATATATATAGGCACCAGTTTTTATGCATTTAAAGCAAGCTTATAATTTATTCATAATGCCTTGCATATTCTGGGCTAATAGTTTGATCAGCTCGCAATAGGCGGGAAATGTTAGGCTTTTACCACTACACCAAAAAGTAGACCCACGTTAAGAGTGCTATTACTTGACCTGTCTGGTCTTTATTTTGTGTTAAAGAAAGTAGACACAGTGTATTACATGGATTACTACTTCGTGATGCTTCTGGCGAGATGTCACAAGAAAATTCTCAAAATTAAATATTTTGATATTAATCCGCGATATTATAAGGCCCGCCGATTACGAGCTAATCAAAGTATACCCTGGTGAAATATATAAGGGTGATCTATCTCATCGCGCTTCATCATTTCATCATACATTCATCATGGAGACCAGTCGTTATCTGTTGGTCCTTGTGTTTATGCTTGGCACTGTAAACTTCAGTGATGCAACTGCTGATATTGTCATGGGTAAGTCTTGAGATTGTTAATTAATTCAAATTCGTGCCCGTTCAGTAATTGTGCGCGTGACTAATTAAGGTTAGCAATTATTTTAAACTGTTGCGATTTGGTAGTTCACAGCATCTTTATAGAAAAAATTACATTGATCATTTCATAGCGTGTAGAAGAATTCAAATATCACATATCCTTTTTTTATAGGTCCTGTGGTTCTTGAGTTATGTTGCAAAGAGGGCTGAAACAACACTTTTGTAAAACGCAGGCCCCTACATAACTCATTAACAACAATAAATCAAGCAAGTTTTCAAAGTATGAACTTTTGCAAAACATCAAAGTGTTATTTTTCAACAATATAGTGATTTAGATAGCAGTGGCGTTATAGCCAGCACTTTTTTTTTCAGAGGGAGGGGGGGGCAAGACAAATTTAAAGGGGCACTTTTTGGCGACAATACCAGTTTATGGTACAAATGCGCGCGAAAAATTTTGCCATATTGAAGCTAAACTGGTGAAATATGGTAAAAAAAAGTGGAATAAATTCGCGCGAAGCGCGCAAAAATTGGCAATTTTTAGGTAAAAATGACAAAATATGAGGTTAATTTGTTCAGAAACACGAAAAGAATCTTACATATCGGGGCGGCCACCATCCCACGAGGGGGGGAGACTTTTCCACAGGGGGGAGCTGCCCCACTGGCTACACCACTGGGTGATACAATTTTGATCTACAGGGTGTCCCAGAATGATTTATACCGTGTTTGAACAAAATATCAAAAAAATATAGTCAACAGTGTATCTAATTTTAATAAGTGCAATACAATGCCAAACATGTCTCCTACTTATTCTGTGACTTTCATGGAAATAGCTTGATTCGTTTTGGCGTGACATTGCTATTACTGAAAATTGACGAAAACTGCATGTGTGTAATTTACAGTACAAAGGCATCATAACACATGGATCCTTTATCACCATCGTCCAGCCGCACTGTGCAATATTTTGGAGAAATCCTACATTCTTTGATAGGAAATACACCAAATTTGGCAAAGATGTAGAGCTTACATAATTCTAAATAATTCTTGATATGGGATTAAGTGAAACATTTCAATATGACATCAGATATTTAGGTTCAGGGCCATAACCCGGGGGGGGGGGGCACTTCAATATGAAATGGATATATAATAAAAGCTAACATTTTATGGCAAAGAAATACTTATCTATTTTGTGTCCTCTGCCTTTGCATTTTATGCTTGTAGTATCATGTTAAATCATGTAAATTGTGCTAATGTGTGATGTGGGGTTCTTCTCTCCCCTGTATGCATGAGAATGATCAACCATGAAAAAACCTGAAATGTTTGAAAAAACCTTAAAAAGTGCCTGAAATTAAACCTGCAAATTCTCATGTCTGCTGTATACACTCAAACGCTATAAAAAGGGCTTTGTTATTACACTATTTTGCACCTGATCAGCATGATCAGGGTGAATTTTTGAGGGAAGCGGGCTCCTTTCCCGATTTTCTCTTTCATACGCTACTGAGAGATAGGCCTACTTAGGATTTTTTTCGAATTCATTGCTGTGTTTCATACACGCCTTCATGAGCTTTTTGAATATGCTTCTTGCGTGGAGTGTGAATAAACAAGTTAGGTGTGAAGCATGCACGAAAGGATAACATCGATTCACGTCTGCGTCTCTTCATGCCCATAGGTGCTATAGTATGAACTTTCATTGGATATTCTACCATTCTGAACCAAGCATATGTACCTCAAATCCAACCTTTTCATTCTATCTCTTGTCAGACAAACATAGCTAAACATAGGCTTAGTCCAAGTGTCCCTTGAACGCAGGCCCTATATTATAATTACAATTAGTCTCACATCTCATTATGAGAAAATTGTCAGCTTTTATTTATCTCAAACGTTCAGCTTCTTCCCGCCCGCCATATTGGAATGGAATTTATTACCCTCATCATTACTCGAGGAATCATTTAGCCTACACCTGGTCTTAAAAGCAAAATTATTAATAAGTAGTGTAGTTATTTTTGTACGTTTAAGTAGATTGAACAAGTGTAATTATATTAGTTGTAAGGTTTTGATCCGTGTCTGATGACCGGCGTCAGTATTGTATTCTCAGTCAGATATTGCCTTTTGCCAACATCTTGGTAGATGTAGATACCAAAATCTGCATTTTCTGAGTATCTTGGTAGATGTAGATACCAAAATCTGCATTTTCTGAGTATCTTGGTAGATGTAGATACCAAAATCTGCATTTAGGCTGAACAAATAGGGAGAGGGCTTGGATTTCTGCTGAACTTTGCTAAATAACTAATACATGTCAATGTCGTTTTCTACACAGATTCTAAAGAGCTCGAAGGAAGATACGTGACCTTCTTTCTACCTTTTCGAGGCTTTTAGAACAGGAAGACACAGAACGGCTGAAAGACCTCTTTACTAAGGATGCGGTTCATATCAAGATAGGATCACAACCTTCTTTCGGCAAAGATGGTATGTATAAACTTGAAATGTCAATCGTGCTACATCATGTAGGCCTAGAAGCAAAAGCTAGCAAATTAGCATTGAGTATTAAGGTATTAGCCACTTCAGCTTCTCCTCAAAGTTTTCTGATAATTTCTTAAAAAGAAAACATCACAACTTAACAAAATAATAAGGTTTATAATTGGAGATTATTATCGTATCGTTATCGTCTAAATATTGTCAATTGCTTAAACTCAAAATATGATGGCGGTCATTGCAAAGTAACCAGTGGTTAAGCAAATGTCAAAATCTGTTATTATATGGTTTGTTGTGAAAATGTTTAGGAAAAGACACTTTTGTCCGAAAGTCATTTTAAGGTTAGCAACTATTTTAAACAGTTGCGATTTGGTAGTTCACAGCATCTTGCGAATGGTAATGAGCTTTGGCAAAAAATGCCAATCATTTGGTCATTTCATAGCGAGCAATTCACATATCACAGACATACTTTTGTAGGTCCTGTGGTTCTTGAGTTATGTTGTAAAGAGGGCTGAAACAACAACACTTTTGAAAAACGTAAAGAACTCATTAACAATAAATCAAGCACTTTTTTAAAGTATGTGATTTGTACTTGTAGACATTCATTCGTGCCTGATGCCCTGATGATATACATTTAAATAATGAAATAATAATTAAATAATGAAATCTTTTTTGCTGCTTCGACCAACAATACGTCGTGTAGCCTTAAGGTCAGATCAGAGGTCACGCCTGGACCGTAGCATATCTAGTTCGTTCTTTCTTTCTTTTGTATTTCTTTTGTTTTTATTGTAAGAACCTTTTTAAAACTTTTCTGACAGGCGTGAAGGCGAATTGCGACAAGCTTTTGGGGATCTTTGCAGAGAAGAATTTTGCTCGTCATAGCAATACGATCGATCAATTTGGCATTGTGGGTGACTTTGTGTATGTTTGGGGAATGGAGAAGCATTCGACTCTGATGGCGTCACAATATCCAAGGTTGCGTAAGTAGCAGACACTTAAATTAAATGGTCAGAAGTACCGGTATATAGGCAAATATTTCTTCTTCATCCACTACCACCAATTAATATTTATTATTTAGTTCCTTTATCAATTTTCTTTGTAGTCGAGTTGCATGATGAAGACTTTTGTCGAAATGTAGCCATTATCAACATCAATAAAGTTACTGCTACGTCTGATGATATCAAATTTCTCACTAGCCGCAGTCTGTGGCCCTCACGGACTAAGCGAGCTCGTAGCGCGAGACGTTCAATCGAGCGCGTTAGCGCGAGGTTGCTGATGCAACCTCTCTGGATAGTATACTAATACAGAGCCCGCGAAAGTAGTGCTAATTTCTCACGTGTACTACCAATTTTAATTGGAAAAATGTACTTAATAATTATTGTTCTTTTTCTGTCTTACTTTGTTCACAAAGTAGTGCTAATTTCTCACGTGCACTACCACCAATTTTAATTGGAAAAATGTACTTAATAATTATTGTTCTTTTTCTGTCTTACTTTGTTCACAGCGTCGAGCGAGTGCTGAAGTTCGATCAAGATGACAACTTGCTTATCTACATTCAAACGCTCTACAAACTCTTTTAATCAAATATATACCATCAAATAAACAAGTTAATAAATAAGTATATGAAATCGAACTCAATTCCAAAAGTGCCTATGTCCACTGTTTACAGTTATGAGATAAGGTTTTGTTAATTGTAATGTAAAACTTTTAAACAATTTGAATTTTTCTTATATTATATGGTAAAGGGCTGGCATAATACTTTATTGTTAACAAATAACCTTTTTCAGCGTGAAATTTTCGGTCACAAATTTGAGCTTCAACATAAATTGAGTGATAAAGAGTTCTTCACACCCCTGTCAAAGTATCTTGCGTCCTGGCCAAGGATTTGTGTCCAAATCAACTCGGTAGCCGGGGGATTCAATGTGGATGTGATGGGAGACTTTCAAGACGAGGTTTTAAATGATATTTCAGTGTCACCAATATCAGATTCCGAACACTGACATGGGGATGTAATAAAATACTTTTGGGTGAGACAAGTAGCTACCTCAGAGTTTGAGTGGGTTTGAAACAAAGTCTGATTACGTAACTGCTGTAAAAATTCTTTGTGGGGCTTTGGAGGTTAAGACAGAACTACAGTCCTTTTGTCTCAGAACTACTTGTCCTTTTGTCTCAACGTTTACGTTTATATTGTTCTTGTTGCTGTTTTTGGATTTAGCGTCCTTGGTTCTCGTAGCTTTGTCAAAATTCTTGAGTAATTTAGACAACTTGTTTTGTTGTTGTGTTAATGACGGTGAAACAACTCGTTAAAATGTATTTTTTTAAATAAATTTTAAGTCTGATTATGTACAATTAATTCAACTCGACTCCAAACAGAATTGGACTTAAATCCTCATGGAATTAAGCTCTTCGTAAGATATCTCTTTGGTAATGGCAATGATTCTATATAATAATGCTTGAGTAGCAATATTAATAAACAAGGTAGGCATTATATTGAATAAAAGAAGGAAAAACATCAGTAAGACCTAAAGTACGTGTGTTATTCAGCCGTATACAAGCATTTTAATGTTATATAAAGTCGTCCTAGTGCCCTGATGATTGTGGCATATTAAAGTATTGATATATAATATAACCTAGTAAATCAAGTGTGGTATATTCAGTGAGTGGGCACTCATTACGAAGTAACTTTATGCAGTTATAAAGTGTTCACAAGCTTAAGGTTTTCCCCTAAGACTTTCAAAATAAATCGAAAAGGACGAAAAATATAACAATAGTAGCCCATTTTGTTTTACGCACCTAGTATAGTCTAATTTTACGATGTCAATCAACGCGTTCGGTCACGATGGCTCATTTTTATGTAAAGATAGTTTTGAAAGTTGCGCCTTCAACTATCACAAAGCATGCAGAAACAACTGAACATTTGAACACGCCAGGCCTACTACATTTGAGAGTTGACTAGAACGCAGTGCAACTTTTAAATCTTCATGATAACCCAGCAAACACAAAACATTTTTTTTCCAGAAAATCGGGTTATGTAAAGGGTATAAAACGTTTTAATAACATTCAAAAACATTTTTGTCAACTTGACGCACATTAATATTTAAGTGTTGACAGAATATTTTGCAAAAAATGTTTGCCCAATATATTTTACAATACGCTTTAAATTTTTTTTATGACCCTTATATATATAACCCGATATTATGTTAATCCGAAATTTATTTTTGTTATTTCAAAGGGTAGGTTTTCATATGAATCAATTTATTTGCTTTGTAATTATATTTACTGCAGCTCAAAAGTACATTGTTATGTGCCCCCAAAATATTCCATAATATTTATTTAAAGTTATATAGTTTGTCATTTGTTCACTTGTTTTGATATTCATCTCCATTGGTTTATACATGGAATGTTCTGGAAATTCTAGAAAATGCTAGTAAAATGTCCTCTGCCTTTGCATTTTACGCTTGTAGTACTAGTATCATGTTAAATTGTGCTAGTGTGTGATGCGCTCACTGATGCGGGGTTCTTCTCTCCCCTATATGCATGATGAGAATGATGAGGCTTAAAAAACCGAATTCAGGTTTAAACCTGTAAATTCTCATGCCTGCTGTATACACTCAAAATGCTATAAAAAGGGCTTTGTTATTACACTATTTTGCACCTGATCAGGGTGAATTTTGGAGGGAAGCGGGCTCCTTCCCCCTTTCCTTTTCCTTCCCGATTTTCTCTTTCATGCGATACTGAGATAGGCCTCTTAAGGATTTTTTTCGAATTCGTTGCTGTGTTTCATACACGCATTCATGAGCCTTTCGAATATGCTTCTTGCGTGGAGTGTGAATAAACGAGGTAGGTGTGAAGCATGCACGAAAGGCAAACATCGATTCACGTCTGCGTCTCTTCGTGCTATAGTATGAATTTTAATTGGATATTCTAAATACCATTCTGAACCAAGCATATGTACCTCAAATCCAACCATCTACCTCTTGTCAGACAAACATAGCTAAACATAGTCCAAAGGTCCCTTGAACGACACACAGAGGACTTTTGAACTGAAATCCAACCTTCTACCTCTTGTCAGACAAACATAGCTAAACATAGTCCAAAGGTCCCTTGAACGACACACAGAGGACTTTTGAACTGAACTCCAACCTTCTACCTCTTGTCAGACAAACATAGCTAAACATAGTCCAAAGGTCCTTTGAACGACACACAGAGGACTTTTGAACTGAAATCCAACCTTCTACCTCTTGTCAGACAAACGTAGCTAAACATAGTCCGAAGGTCCCCTTGAACGACACACAGAGGACTTTTGAACTGAAATCCAACCTTCTACCTCTTGTCAGACAAACATAGCTAAACATAGTCCAAAGGTCCTTTGAATGACACACAGAGGACTTTTGAACTGAAATCCAACCTTCTACCTCTTGTCAGACAAACGTAGCTAAACATAGTCCAAAGGTCCTTTGAATGACACACAGAGGACTTTTGAACTGAAATCCAACCTTCTACCTCTTGTCAGACAAACATAGCTAAACATAGTCCAAAGGTCCCTTGAACGACAACCAGAGGACTTTTGAACTGAAATCCAACCTTCTACCTCTTGTCAGACAAACGTAGCTAAACATAGTCCGAAGGTCCCTTGAACGACACACAGAGGACTTTTGAACTGAAATCCAACCTTCTACCTCTTGTCAGACAAACATAGCTAAACATAGTCCAAAGGTCCCTTGAACGACACACAGAGGACTTTTGAACTGAAATCCAACCTTCTACCTCTTGTCAGACAAACATAGCTAAACATAGTCCAAAGGTCCCTTGAACGACACACAGAGGACTTTTGAACTGAAATCCAACCTTCTACCTCTTGTCAGACTAACATAGCTAAACATAGTCCAAAGGTCCCTTGAACGACACACAGAGGACTTTTGAACTGAAATCCAACCTTCTACCTCTTGTCAGACAAACGTAGCTAAACATAGTCCAAAGGTCCCTTGAACGACACACAGAGGACTTTTGAACTGAACTCCAACCTTCTACCTCTTGTCAGACAAACATAGCTAAACATAGTCCAAAGGTCCTTTGAATGACACACAGAGGACTTTTGAACTGAAATCCAACCTTCTACCTCTTGTCAGACAAACGTAGCTAAACATAGTCCGAAGGTCCCTTGAACGACACACAGAGGACTTTTGAACTGAAATCCAACCTTCTACCTCTTGTCAGACAAACGTAGCTAAACATAGTCCAAAGGTCCCTTGAACGACACACAGAGGACTTTTGAACTGAAATCCAACCTTCTACCTCTTGTCAGACAAACGTAGCTAAACATAGTTCAAAGGTCCTTTGAATGACACACAGAGGACTTTTGAACTGAAATCCAACCTTCTACCTCTTGTCAGACAAACATAGCTAAACATAGTCCAAAGGTCCTTTGAACGACAACCAGAGGACTTTTGAACTGAAATCCAACCTTCTACCTCTTGTCAGACAAACATAGCTAAACATAGTCCAAAGGCCCTTTGAACGACACACAGAGGACTTTTGAACTGAAATCCAACCTTCTACCTCTTGTCAGACAAACATAGCTAAACATAGTCCGAAGGTCCCTTGAACGACACACAGAGGACTTTTGAACTGAAATCCAACCTTCTACCTCTTGTCAGACAAACGTAGCTAAACATAGTCCAAAGGTCCTTTGAATGACACACAGAGGACTTTTGAACTGAAATCCAACCTTCTACCTCTTGTCAGACAAACATAGCTAAACATAGTCCAAAGGTCCTTTGAACGACACACAGAGGACTTTTGAACTGAACTGTTAACAGGTAACCAGACAAACGTAGCTAAACATAGTCCAAAGGTCCTTTGAATGACACACAGAGGACTTTTGAACTGAAATCCAACCTTCTACCTCTTGTCAGACAAACATAGCTAAACATAGTCCAAAGGTCCCTTGAACGACACACAGAGGACTTTTGAACTGAAATCCAACCTTCTACCTCTTGTCAGACAAACGTAGCTAAACATAGTCCAAAGGTCCTTTGAATGACACACAGAGGACTTTTGAACTGAAATCCAACCTTCTACCTCTTGTCAGACAAACGTAGCTAAACATAGTCCAAAGGTCCCTTGAACGACACACAGAGGACTTTTGAACTGAAATCCAACCTTCTACCTCTTGTCAGACAAACGTAGCTAAACATAGTCCAAAGGTCCTTTGAATGACACACAGAGGACTTTTGAACTGAAATCCAACCTTCTACCTCTTGTCAGACAAACATAGCTAAACATAGTCCAAAGGTCCTTTGAACGACAACCAGAGGACTTTTGAACTGAAATCCAACCTTCTACCTCTTGTCAGACAAACGTAGCTAAACATAGTCCAAAGGTCCCTTGAACGACAACCAGAGGACTTTTGAACTGAAATCCAACCTTCTACCTCTTGTCAGACAAACATAGCTAAACATAGTCCAAAGGTCCTTTGAATGACACACAGAGGACTTTTGAACTGAAATCCAACCTTCTACCTCTTGTCAGACAAACATAGCTAAACATAGTCCAAAGGTCCCTTGAACGACACACAGAGGACTTTTGAACTGAAATCCAACCTTCTACCTCTTGTCAGACAAACGTAGCTAAACATAGTCCAAAGGTCCCTTGAACGACACACAGAGGACTTTTGAACTGAAATCCAACCTTCTACCTCTTGTCAGACAAACATAGCTAAACATAGTCCAAAGGTCCCTTGAACGACACACAGAGGACTTTTGAACTGAACTCCAACCTTCTACCTCTTGTCAGACAAACATAGCTAAACATAGTCCAAAGGTCCTTTGAACGACACACAGAGGACTTTTGAACTGAAATCCAACCTTCTACCTCTTGTCAGACAAACGTAGCTAAACATAGTCCGAAGGTCCCTTGAACGACACACAGAGGACTTTTGAACTGAAATCCAACCTTCTACCTCTTGTCAGACAAACATAGCTAAACATAGTCCAAAGGTCCTTTGAATGACACACAGAGGACTTTTGAACTGAAATCCAACCTTCTACCTCTTGTCAGACAAACGTAGCTAAACATAGTCCAAAGGTCCTTTGAATGACACACAGAGGACTTTTGAACTGAAATCCAACCTTCTACCTCTTGTCAGACAAACATAGCTAAACATAGTCCAAAGGTCCCTTGAACGACAACCAGAGGACTTTTGAACTGAAATCCAACCTTCTACCTCTTGTCAGACAAACGTAGCTAAACATAGTCCGAAGGTCCCTTGAACGACACACAGAGGACTTTTGAACTGAAATCCAACCTTCTACCTCTTGTCAGACAAACATAGCTAAACATAGTCCAAAGGTCCCTTGAACGACACACAGAGGACTTTTGAACTGAAATCCAACCTTCTACCTCTTGTCAGACAAACATAGCTAAACATAGTCCAAAGGTCCCTTGAACGACACACAGAGGACTTTTGAACTGAAATCCAACCTTCTACCTCTTGTCAGACTAACATAGCTAAACATAGTCCAAAGGTCCCTTGAACGACACACAGAGGACTTTTGAACTGAAATCCAACCTTCTACCTCTTGTCAGACAAACGTAGCTAAACATAGTCCAAAGGTCCCTTGAACGACACACAGAGGACTTTTGAACTGAACTCCAACCTTCTACCTCTTGTCAGACAAACATAGCTAAACATAGTCCAAAGGTCCTTTGAATGACACACAGAGGACTTTTGAACTGAAATCCAACCTTCTACCTCTTGTCAGACAAACGTAGCTAAACATAGTCCGAAGGTCCCTTGAACGACACACAGAGGACTTTTGAACTGAAATCCAACCTTCTACCTCTTGTCAGACAAACGTAGCTAAACATAGTCCAAAGGTCCCTTGAACGACACACAGAGGACTTTTGAACTGAAATCCAACCTTCTACCTCTTGTCAGACAAACGTAGCTAAACATAGTTCAAAGGTCCTTTGAATGACACACAGAGGACTTTTGAACTGAAATCCAACCTTCTACCTCTTGTCAGACAAACATAGCTAAACATAGTCCAAAGGTCCTTTGAACGACAACCAGAGGACTTTTGAACTGAAATCCAACCTTCTACCTCTTGTCAGACAAACATAGCTAAACATAGTCCAAAGGTCCCTTGAACGACACACAGAGGACTTTTGAACTGAAATCCAACCTTCTACCTCTTGTCAGACAAACATAGCTAAACATAGTCCGAAGGTCCCTTGAACGACACACAGAGGACTTTTGAACTGAAATCCAACCTTCTACCTCTTGTCAGACAAACGTAGCTAAACATAGTCCAAAGGTCCTTTGAATGACACACAGAGGACTTTTGAACTGAAATCCAACCTTCTACCTCTTGTCAGACAAACATAGCTAAACATAGTCCAAAGGTCCTTTGAACGACACACAGAGGACTTTTGAACTGAACTGTTAACAGGTAACCAGACAAACGTAGCTAAACATAGTCCAAAGGTCCTTTGAATGACACACAGAGGACTTTTGAACTGAAATCCAACCTTCTACCTCTTGTCAGACAAACATAGCTAAACATAGTCCAAAGGTCCCTTGAACGACACACAGAGGACTTTTGAACTGAAATCCAACCTTCTACCTCTTGTCAGACAAACGTAGCTAAACATAGTCCAAAGGTCCTTTGAATGACACACAGAGGACTTTTGAACTGAAATCCAACCTTCTACCTCTTGTCAGACAAACGTAGCTAAACATAGTCCAAAGGTCCCTTGAACGACACACAGAGGACTTTTGAACTGAAATCCAACCTTCTACCTCTTGTCAGACAAACGTAGCTAAACATAGTCCAAAGGTCCTTTGAATGACACACAGAGGACTTTTGAACTGAAATCCAACCTTCTACCTCTTGTCAGACAAACATAGCTAAACATAGTCCAAAGGTCCTTTGAACGACAACCAGAGGACTTTTGAACTGAAATCCAACCTTCTACCTCTTGTCAGACAAACGTAGCTAAACATAGTCCAAAGGTCCCTTGAACGACAACCAGAGGACTTTTGAACTGAAATCCAACCTTCTACCTCTTGTCAGACAAACATAGCTAAACATAGTCCAAAGGTCCTTTGAATGACACACAGAGGACTTTTGAACTGAAATCCAACCTTCTACCTCTTGTCAGACAAACATAGCTAAACATAGTCCAAAGGTCCCTTGAACGACACACAGAGGACTTTTGAACTGAAATCCAACCTTCTACCTCTTGTCAGACAAACGTAGCTAAACATAGTCCAAAGGTCCCTTGAACGACACACAGAGGACTTTTGAACTGAAATCCAACCTTCTACCTCTTGTCAGACAAACATAGCTAAACATAGTCCAAAGGTCCTTTGAACGACACACAGAGGACTTTTGAACTGAAATCCAACCTTCTACCTCTTGTCAGACTAACATAGCTAAACATAGTCCAAAGGTCCCTTGAACGACACACAGAGGACTTTTGAACTGAAATCCAACCTTCTACCTCTTGTCAGACAAACGTAGCTAAACATAGTCCAAAGGTCCCTTGAACGACACACAGAGGACTTTTGAACTGAAATCCAACCTTCTACCTCTTGTCAGACAAACATAGCTAAACATAGTCCAAAGGTCCCTTGAACGACACACAGAGGACTTTTGAACTGAAATCCAACCTTCTACCTCTTGTCAGACTAACATAGCTAAACATAGTCCAAAGGTCCCTTGAACGACACACAGAGGACTTTTGAACTGAAATCCAACCTTCTACCTCTTGTCAGACAAACGTAGCTAAACATAGTCCAAAGGTCCCTTGAACGACACACAGAGGACTTTTGAACTGAAATCCAACCTTCTACCTCTTGTCAGACAAACATAGCTAAACATAGTCCAAAGGTCCCTTGAACGACACACAGAGGACTTTTGAACTGAAATCCAACCTTCTACCTCTTGTCAGACTAACATAGCTAAACATAGTCCAAAGGTCCCTTGAATGACACACAGAGGACTTTTGAACTGAAATCCAACCTTCTACCTCTTGTCAGACAAACGTAGCTAAACATAGTCCAAAGGTCCCTTGAACGACACACAGAGGACTTTTGAACTGAAATCCAACCTTCTACCTCTTGTCAGACAAACATAGCTAAACATAGTCCAAAGGTCCCTTGAACGACAACCAGAGGACTTTTGAACTGAAATCCAACCTTCTACCTCTTGTCAGACAAACATAGCTAAACATAGTCCGAAGGTCCTTTGAAGGAACACAGAGGACTTTTGAACTGAAATCCAACCTTCTACCTCTTGTCAGACAAACATAGCTAAACATAGTCCAAAGGTCCCTTGAACGACACACAGAGGACTTTTGAACTGAAATCCAACCTTCTACCTCTTGTCAGACAAACATAGCTAAACATAGTCCAAAGGTCCCTTGAGCGACACACAGAGGACTTTTGAACTGAACTCCAACCTTCTACCTCTTGTCAGACAAACATAGCTAAACATAGTCCAAAGGTCCCTTGAACGACACACAGAGGACTTTTGAACTGAAATCCAACCTTCTACCTCTTGTCAGACAAACATAGCTAAACATAGTCCAAAGGTCCCTTGAACGACACACAGAGGACTTTTGAACTGAACTGTTAACAGGTTATCAATTTGGTTCCCATCAAAGGAGGACTTAAATTGAATATAAAATGGAAATGTGGCTTGCCCATGCCTAATAACACATCCACTTTTGCATGCTTTTAAATGTAGTGTCCTTGTTTGACAAGTGCACCCCCACACCCCCATTTACATACAGAGATGTCTATTATATATTTCAAGTTTTCTGATGACTCTACTTTTATTTTTCTCATAAGGTCAATAACAAATACAAAACAGCACACATTTGACATAGATATATAAAATTTATGAATATTATTTTTTGCATTTAATGAAAAAATAAATTCATAGAAAATTGCTATACTTTACACAAGAAATTACATTAAATGCATTTCACAGATCATAATTACTTGTTTAAGGTTGGTGTCAACCCTAGAAACATAATGGAACCCTTTGGGCCTTATTACTGGTACATTGTTGGTCTGATGTATATAAAAGAAGTTAACATTATTTAGAATGGCAAATATTTGATGAATCCATCTGCGATATCAGATTTACATGAAAAAATGCTTAATTTTTGAGAAAATCATAACTAGATGAGCACGATATTAACCCAAAAATGTTTTGGACAACAAAAACAGTAAACAATCAATTTTCTTATTAGTTTTCAAAAACTTGATAAAAGATACAGGATTTTTTGTTGTTGAGATTTTTACCAAATTTGAGATAACCACCAAAAATGGTTGAAAAAAGCTCAATTTCTGAGCAAATCATAAAGGAAACATTTTCACCCAAATTTCAACCATTTTTTGGTGAAGTTGGTCCAATAAAAAAACAATCATTTCTAAATATCTGTGTTACTTTTTTATTAGGGTCAAAAAAACCCATTATTCTTGGGTTTATCCCAACCTTAATTTGCATACACTTAATATCAATAATCTCTATATAATTAGAATTCTAACTTTTCTATGTACAATCTTTAAAAGCACTTTGTGACTTTGTAGAACAGTATAAACATGTCAATTTTGCAAGGTAGAAGACAAAAGGCTTGTATTGAGGTTTTGCCAAGTTCCTTTTACAAATTAAGTGTACTCATAATGCTTTTGTCACATTTAAATTGAATGAGTTGTGACAAGTATGCAGGCCTTGCCGTTTGAGGTGAGCGATCGCTCTCGCTCGCCACCGCTCGCCCAAACTCGATTTATAGCGAGCGTTTTTTCACTCACCATGTACACTAAATATCACTCCCTGCGAATCTCCCAAAATCAGCCATCGAATCAGCCAATTCAGCATTTAATCGATTGTGTGCCCCTCAAAGCGGAGAAAGTCACAAATTCCGTTTTAAGACCGAAGCTCTACTTGGTATACCCAAATTAGTGGTGAAAATTCGACCACTCGCCTAGCATCATGCTAGCGAGTGATTTACCACTCGCCTTTAAAATCTAGACGGCAAGGCCTGAGTATGGGTCATTAAAGGTGGGTGATCAGATTTTTGTATTGTGTCTTGTACTTCAAATTGAGGCCTGTACCAAAATAATCTGATTCCCAACATTTGAGGGAAATTGCGCAAGCCATTTTGATATTAGAAGTAAAAACATGTTTACAAACGGCCCATAAAACAGTATGTGTTGTATACCACAATTGGGGATGAGACTATCACTTTTTCTTTCAAAACATCTAAATGGAATATATTTTAGGCCCAAAATTTCACCGGGATTATGAGAAAAATATGAGCTTTCTTCCGTTGTCAAAATCTCCATTTTGATAGGAAAAAGTGGGGGAATTATGCTGTCAATCAGGCCACCCATCTTTAAGTGTTTACTCTAGTAATGGTACAATCAAAATAAACCAATGCAAAATTTGGCACAACCATCCACCCACCCACCCACCCCCCAAAGCACCATATAATCTGATATAATCAGAACAGAATATCATAAACTATCCTGTTGTACAAATACATCATCTTCATGCGTGTGTCTTTGTAATGTCTCAGTAGTTCTCTGCTCTAGATCGTTCAAACGACTGTCAAGTAACTGCTCCAGTTGCTGACGTCTACGCTTGTCTTCTGCCACAAAGTTGGCAGTGATGGATGCTCTGGAATTAGGTCTCTGTGTACGAAACAAACAAGATATAAGTAGATTGCTTTAAAAAAGTTGCTCTCATACAGGGACTTTCATTCAAAGAAATTGGATCAGGCAGCATATACTATGATCAGCTCGTAAAGGTGAGAATTATTCATTTTTATTACTGCATGAGTCAATTACTGCATCAAGCAATACGCAAAGCGCGGCAGTTCGCATAGGTGGTGCGTCAAGCTATTTGTACGCTATTCAATATCAATCCACAATGTTATGAGTCCAGCCTATTACGAGCTGATCAGAACATAGTTATAATCATACCAATTTGTATGCAAATGAAATACAACACTACGAAAAAACTGCTGACCTCTATGGGTATATCTGATGGGAGATTGTGGACCAGTAAGACAAGCAACACAGCTGGTCATTGGATAATACATTCTTATGCTGCTTTGGATCATGAAACACACAAGTTCCTGTGCTTCAGCAGTTACACAGAGATCTAAATCATGGATAAGGTATGCATTTCATATATGCTTTAAAATGCAATTTTGGGTTATTTGCAATCATGCACCTAATTTTGGCCTGAAGGCGGCCCCTCGTACAACACACGTCTATTTGGTATGTCAGGTTTCATGTGTGTCCCCCAGTTGACATCAAACACATATTCGCACACATACATGTACATGTTACTATCAAAAATCTTGTGGTGTAATAATATGATCATTTTGGGTGTTAAAAATGCACATTCACCTCATTTTCAGATAGCATTGACTGTGCCGGTGACAGAAAAAGCTCAGGAAAACTGTGGCTTTGCCTGACTGCCGGATGCCCATTAACGGATGAGTTGAAGAGTTGCCTAGATGCTGGTGACCTTATGTTACCAAGAGACCTGCTGCTACTGAATGATGAGTTGACAGACTTTGAAGGTGGTGACTTGGCAATAGATTCAGCGCTGCTAACAAAACCACCCATTGCATCATTTTCAGCCTGTAATCCTAGATAAAACGGAAGCAAAAATTGTGCATGCAAATTCATGTCATCACCATTGTGCTTGGAATAGCATATTTAAAGATTTAGGAAAGTTATGATATATATACTACAGGGTATTCAAATCTCAAGGTTCTGACCAAATTGTCAAATTATCGTGGCATGACTTTACAGCTTCTTAAATTATTGCAGAGTTTAAAGTGTGGTTAGTGCTCAACACAGTGTCCATAGTGGGCAATTTATCAATGGCTGAAAACAATATAAAAAAAAGAACTTGAACACTGTTTTTGCCAATATCTCAAAAACAATATAAGTGACATCCGACTCATTCCCCTTGATCATGTCACAAATGCTCTTAATGCTAACCCAATAAGAAACCTAATATCTTGTGTAGGTGTCTAGTGTTTAAAGTCTGTCATAATGTAAATAATGTATTTGGATGTAAGTTTCGAAATTATAATTTTACAACCAAATAAGGATGTAAAAAGTTCAACAAAAGTATATGCTTGATAACTCAATTTGCAACATTGATACCTCTGGCCCAGGTAGATCAGATTATCTCAAAAGATACAATCCACTGACTTACTTTTGATTGCATGATATTTGTCCCTCAGATTTGTCCTTAGTCTGTCCTGTTCATCTATCAGTCGTCCTATTTCATTTTCATAACGCTTCACAGTTGAGTCCAGCCTCTCCTGTAATCTATCCATCTCTTTCCTGTGTGCGCTTTCCATCTCCTCAAATTTTCTAATGTGGTAAATTTAAAAGAAATTTATTACAATCTTTAAAGATTTGGATGTGATCAACAAAAATTAGTCATAACATTGATTTTTAATTATAACAAAAATATGATAAAATTCCTTTGCATTAATTGTTTTCAATTTTGTTGGTTTTCTGAGATGTTTTCAACCATCTGGTTCAATAAATGTGATCATTCATTGTGGATGGGTGAATAAAATACAGGAGTCCTGGGGGGGGTGAAATTCTTGAAAATAGATCTTGAAAAATTGCCTGGGTTTTTGCTATTTCCTTTCAACGCCATGTCTTTGTTAAATTTACATGTTGAAACATTTACATGTTCAAAGAAAAACAATCCTTCTAAACATGATCTTTTCACATCCCTAATAGATTTTTACACCAATTTTCAGAGTTTACTCATGTTCCTGGTGATTACACAAATTGCTAATGTTTTTTAATTTAAATTAAAAACAAAATCAAATCTTTTCTCAATCTGTGGCAAAAATGTCTGTAAGATGATATAAGCATTGAGCCCTGTTTTGTCATGACTGTACATCAACAATATAGGTAATGAAATACAATTAAATAATGAATGAAACAGTCACCTCATCAACAAAAAATGTGATGGGGAAACTTATCATCAACTTTCATTTGGCATTTCTCCAGCAATAAAAAGAAACAAAAGAAACATTCAAAATTTACTTTGGCTTATTTGATATCAAAGGGAGACTAAGTTTTGACTTGTTTGAATCTAATACCTGTCTCTAGCTGAGGATTGGCTGAGGATGCTATCCATGCTATGGTGTCCTTCCAATGATGCCCTGGGACTGGCCACCCTGGGACTCGCTGAGTGTTTAGTGGAACGCATCTGTTGTTGAATACCTGATAGATCACGCCGTAAATTCTCGTTTTCAGCCTAAGGGTAAAGAACAAAACCAAACAACATTTTCCATGTACGTAGTAGTCATAAAAAAGTTATGCAACATCACCAATATAATACACAAAAACTGAAAGACATCATGAAACTCAATCTGAATGTGCATTCTTATACTACCTGCTTTGGTGCAAACTAAAATATTGTCCATCATCAAAGATATTTTTGACCAAGGATTCATACAAAATTGTGTACATTTTGCATTACATGGAGTGGGATACATGATACCACAAAGACTGATAAAAGATGCAAAATGTGTGCATAACACTTTCTTTTATACTCTGTGTGTCAATTAACTTTTGAACACATAACCCATTCCTATAAATCCAGCAAAAATTGTAATTTTCTTTTTATTTTTCATATTTTGATTTTGTAGAAAAATGCTGAAAATGCTCAAAAGAAGCTGAAATATCGCATGGAATCATGAAAAGTAGCTTGAATTGGGCTGAAAATAAGCAAATTTGAGCAACAAAAAGAGAATCAGCTAAAAATTTTCAGGTCTGAAAGATAAGAAGAAAAAACAACTTGAAAATAGCATTAAATTTGCTTGTAAATTAAATTGACCCCAAAGATCGAATCAGCTCCTAAATTTATGCAAATGCCTCGGTTTTTAGGGCCTTTCTTATCTCAGAGGAAGGTATGCTGACATGTTTTGGATTGTGAAGGAACTGGTCACATACACATATACCAAGCAATTTCCATTACATGTATGTGTGCATAGTTTGCTTACCTCTAGCGTTTTAGATGATTGCACATGTTGCTTATGTAACTGATGTAATTCTTGGAGCTGAATCTCTGCCTGTTGTAAGTCCCTTGATGTAGATGACACATCTAAGGCCCTCATCTCACGAAGGTTTTGATGCTCTAGCTGAAGGGCTTCTAATTGTGCATTGGTTAACTACAAGAAGAAATCACATCATGTTACTTACTACAACAGCAATGACTTAACTGCTTACAAGCCCTGAGTAACTGGTTAACTAGGTAACTGGTTCACTAGGTGAATGGTTAATTAGGTAACTGGTTAACTAGGTAACCAGTTACAATGCGCAGAACAATGAATAAGAAAATTTGTTCTGTACATTTTGGTACCTTATTCATTTGATTTAAGCCCAAAATGAAATATTAAAAAATTGACAAATTGAGCTATTTGCTATTCCGGAGAGCACTTTCCCTGACCTGTTTGAAATGGACTCGGTGCAGCATGATGGTTGAAGAGGCTTTGACCCATGTTCAGCATTAATGTTTGGAGTTCTTCCTTTTGTCAATTAAATGGTACAAATTGAAGCAATTAAGGTGCATTGCAACAAGCAACAGGATATCAAATGTGCGGAACAAATTAAATTTATCTATCCACTGAACTCTTCAATTGTTTTATTGAGTGTTAGTTTCTTTAAATATTGCCTCTTATTTAAGTGTAACAATACTTTTTGAGAGCAATATACCCAAACGACAAAATCAATGTCTCACACTTTATCCTGTGCATATTAACACTAATCCTTAATCCTCACTTAACACTAACCCTTTCCCTTAATCATCCCTCTAACATTAAACCCTATCCCTAATCCTAACCCATTAACAGATTGGCAAGAATCTCCCATCACCATACATCTTTCAATCTCAGCTGAAAGATGACCGTTTCAAAATATTTTCTCACAGAATTGAAATCAGAGATTAAATTTTTATTACTTTTTTTTAACATTTAGAACTGATTTTATGATAAATGGTTGGTATTTGAAGGACATTTTGCCAAAACTCCTTGCACAAAAATACAATATACATGTAAAACACTTCCCACATCTTGGGTTTTGGAGCTCTCATATAAAAGTACAGGAAATTAACATGTGGAGTATCAGTTTTAGCCTTCTTCTCATACCTTGAGCTCATCTTCTTGTCTTTCCTTGTGTTTATTGACAAGATCCAACTCCCTCTCAACTGCTGACAACTCTTCGCTTAAAGATGCAATGGTACCATCTCGTTCATGTAGATCCGTTGTCAAAGCCGCTATTTCCTTCTTCATTCCTATCATCTCTGCTTGGTGGCGCTCTTCTACTTCCTGCTGTTGACCTCTGGCCTATGTATTATGAATTATTCAAAATGAATATTGAACATCATCAAGATTGGTTGTGGCATCAGTGCTTTTATGCAGTTGCAACCAAAAAGATATGCACCTATGTCACTACTAAACTCGACAAAACAGTTCATAGATGCACTACTCTTCTGAAGCTGAACGGAACAGAAGTATTCAAATCACCATGGGTTTGAGCATTTTTAAGATACGTGGAAGGCTCTAGTTGTAATCCACGAGTAATTTCAACACTTTTCATTTGGTTGAAAGGCCAGGCATGCTACACAGAAGTTTTGTTGTGAAATGTATTTTAAATCTTGTTTGTTGATATGATTTAACATCACTAAAATGTTCATATCAAAATCACTTAATTTCTGGGACAACTCTATGGAATCACTCACTTTGATCAGGTTTTCAGCCAGTTGTTGAAGCTCTGTGCCTTCCATATGTCTGAGTTCACTAATCTTATGAGCCAATTCAGTGTTCAAGCTAGCACACTCTATATGGGAATCATCCAATCTACAAAAGAAAACAATAGGTGAAATAACATTCAACAACTCTTCATATACTTTTGTACAGGAGCCAAGCGTTGTTAATCGGTGATGAATCCACATCTCCAGTAGCGTATAAGCGAACGCAAGGTTACGCGTACATGTTACGTGTGAGCCCGTAAAATTCGTCATGCCTGGAACGTAAACACTCTCTTATGTTGGAGGTAGCAGCTAAACATTACCCCTTTATTCTTTAGTTTTATTGCTGATATCAACAGAGAAATCACCTATCTTCTTGTAAGGTTGAGTGGCAATGACAAATGGACATTTCGAATGAAAGAATCATGTGAATTAGACGACCTTTAGCTTGTGTTCGTTGTTGAAAGGGATTCAATCATGTTTCACCATTATTCATCACCGATTAACAACTCATGTCCGGCATCGTTGTTAATTGGTGATGAACAACGGTGAAACATGATTGAATCCCTAAAGAACTGTCAATTTGAGCATTTTGACCACTCTAAATTACATATAGTATTTTCACTCTTGTCAGGTCAGTGACATCAATGTGCAGCTAGTCGTGGTAGCTCAAAGTGCTGTTATACATACCCATGCATTTGCAAAGATATGTGTGTGAAATGCATTGACCCAACTGACTCTCCAAAAAGTATAAAAAAAACTACAGCAAAAAACTTCTAAGACATTATTTTAGAAGCTAGCAGTATACTCAGTGTAATAGTTTAACAACGATCCCTGAGACTGCTTAAAATATGTTATAACATTTTGATACACCATCCATGTATCAGATAGGCCTCAGTGAGAAGCAGATATGGGCACAAAAAGTCATTTCCCAAGGGCCAAATGTCCATAATGTGCCCAAGACAAAATTGCTAAACAAACTCTGTGTGTGTCTGTCACTGCATATTTTATAACAGTGATATCTGTCCCATACAGGCAAACGGTGCAAAAAACACTGTGCATGAATGGTTAAATAGAGGTAATAGAATAAACAGAGAGGAGTATATGAAAAACATCAGCCCACTAGCTACAAACCATGTTTGCACCTGATCTGATTCACCTGTGCAAGCAACTAGCCAATTACCTTCTTTGCAATCTATCTACTTCGTCTTTCCAATGTAATTCATTCTGACGTAGCTGTAAAGCTTCTGATTGCAGATCCACAAGTTGCTGCTTCATTTGTGCTATCATCACTGCTTCACCTCCTCTATTAGATTCCTCAAGATTCCTACACAAACAGTGAAAAATATTCAACTAGTGGTTGTCCATTTCATACTAAAGACACAGCATGAAAGTACTATCACATCTTTAATTTAGTTCATTTATATATTTGTCTATCTATCTATCACTGGTTGCTGTTTACAGCAAGGAAGTCACCGCTGTAATGACAAAACCTCGTATCTATCTCACTTTTCTGTGAAATTGAGATTTTGTACTGATTCTGTAGCTAGCATGCCAGGCTTTATACTGGCAAAACATTGCTTGTCTATCTGCAACAATAAACCTAAAGCCACCTTATTTTCAAAATTGAAATGACAAACCTTGTATCTAATATAAAGGATAAGATAAGATAATAGATAAAAGACGTAGTTATGAGGTTTTGTCACTACACATTTTAGCCATTAGCAAAAGGGATGTTGTTAAAAGTATTGTGCAAAAACCTTGTATCTCCAAAACTTGAAACCATGAAACTCTATTTTTGTGTCTTTCTTTGTGTTTGGAGTTATTATAGTCATGACTGTGGCAAAGCACATACATTGATGCTAAAATTTCAACACAGCAATGTTTTTTTGCCCTCTTGAACATTGCCCTTTTTTGAGATACGAGGTTTTGTCATTACATCGACGATATCTGTTATTATTCTATATCAACCAAGGAGGTTAGACAGAAAGAGTCTAGACTTGTCCATACATGAGTGTCACTCTTGGAGGGGACAATAGAGGCGTCAGCCTTTCGCCATCTTGTGGGTACAAATGATACTGGCGTGTGCATGCGTGCCGGACACTACGCGCAGGGCTTAGCTTGCCACGCAGCTGTTATCGCGCAAGATCGACACGGTGATTTTGCTGTTCACGCATGGAGATCGAACGACCATCGCAGCGTGTACCCACAAGATGGCGGCATATGACGTCACACTGACGGCCTCTATACTATATACAGTGCCCTGGCTAGCCGCTCTCCTTGTATAACCTCTTTGGTCTGAATATAGAAATGTAATAAACAGACAGAACCCTCTATACCATGGTGAAATAATTGTAACAACTTATTTAAAAATTTTTAAAACATTTTTAAACTTGTTTGACGGGGACCCGCTGAAAACTTAAAAAACAAGAAATTTTAATCAATTAAGGTTCCAAAGTTGTTTACCTGATGATATTGTCTTTCATTGCCAGACTGTCCTCTAGATCAGAGATGGCCTGATTGTTCCTTCTAATATCTTGTTCAGTTGCAGCCACTAAATCATCACGAGATTGCAATTCAACCTGTAACTGTGATAACCGATCCTCTAAATCCTGCAAAGAACACAAACCAATAGAGTAATCCATTCCAATTGCTGGTGATGAGGGATTAGTTTTTTGACTAAAGATAATGATCTTTCAATAAACAATATACAACACAGCTTGTTGGCCAGTTATCAGTCCCATATTTCTAAGGATTGAAGTGTGACTCAAACACTGATGCATAATTTTACAAAACAAAGTGATATCAGATGATAATATCCATAAACAATCATTAATTAGTTTCACTGCAACACTTGTGCCACACTTAATAGCTTGTCACCAACAGAGATTCCACTTCTCAGGAAATTTCCTGATTTTAGGAAATTAAAAAAATTACCAATTTCAGGAAATTTTTGCTCTACCCTTCCTGTGCAACAAATTTCGACAACACCATGTGGCATCTCTGCACCATAAGATCCCAACTTTTAAAGCGCCTGAGTGAGGCACTTGTCACTGTCACTTGCAATGTAAGTCCCTATGACAGCTATAATGCAATTTCTTAATTGTTTAACTCACAATGAACAAAACACCAACATTTATATAGGTGTACTATCTCGAGGAGGGGGTTAAAAAGATATGTACGATTTGTACATGTACGCATATGATAACATTTAGAAAATATTGAACCCTTTACCTTCACAGTTTAAACTAACATTGGCAAAAACTACACCTAAAGCATTATTCAAAATGAAGTCAAGACAACATGTCCTTACTCTATTGGTCCTTTCCAAGATTTGCAATTGCTTGTCCTGTCGACTATACTCCTCTTCTGCTCTCATTTTTCCACTACTTGAATTCTGCAGTCTTTCCTCCAGATCTTGTATGGTGGCATTCTTCCCATTCAGTGTATCTTGCGCTCGGGCAAGTTGTCCCTCCACATGTGTCAGTCTGGACTTGTAGTTCAGCTCGCACTGCTCCAACATCTGGCGCCTTTTACTCAATTGTTCCTGATAACCAAGGGATTGTTGCTATGGTAACAAGGAATGCATACATTTAATTATTAGTAATGAATGTATTCTTTACGAAAACAGTAGCTACTTTAATTAGTAAAATATCCTTCCTTTGTCTCATGGATCAGATTGAATTAGTTTTGAAAAACTGTTTTTACGATTGAAATTTGATAGTTTCCTTGTTTCAAGCTATGAGTTATAAAATTCAAGTTCAAATCTGTTTGAAATTGGTCTGAGACTGTCATTTTGCCTCTTAACCCCACAGGAATGAAAAAAGAAAAAAGCGGAGAACGAAAAACATGATCTTCACCCTTCTTGACATTGCAACAGCGTGAACAGGTTCAGGTGCAAGTTATTACACTAGACAGCATATCAGCCACAGTAAAAAGCTCTGTAAAAGAAGCTGTGAGTCAAGGAATATTTAGGTATGTGTTTGTGTCATAGGACATGATTGTATTTGTATGCTCATGTTGTTGATCATAATGCTTGGTATAATGCTTGGAACTCCAATAATATTTTTATTTCTGTGTTTTATAGATGAGGCACTCACTGCTCAGAAAGAGCAGGTAATAGATGCTAGTAACGATTACAACATTGAACAAAGAGATAAGATTACTAAGGCGATAGGTAAATTCTGTAAAGGAAATGCCCGAGGGGGTTTAGCAGATCTGGAAGAAATGGTAGCCGAAATAATGATGGTTGGAAAGTCATCGATGAGTATCTGGCCGATGAGTTGGCATCAAACAGCGACGACGAGAAGAGAATTAGAGCAGCGCAAAGGTCAGCAGCTACAAAGCGTAAGAAGACCAGGTCATCCCGTAGGTCAGCTCCGTATCGCCGGGATCGGGGTCAAGCAGGACAAGGACATGTGGAGACGTTTCCTAACCCAGATTATTTTGGGAGTTCTTTTCGTGGCTATTATCAACAAAATAGACGAGCGGGTGGAGCATTTGGTAACTACTCCGTCAGGGACAGGTCTGCAGACTTCTGTTTTGCCTGTGGCAAGACTGGACACTGGAGACGCAACTGCACAGGTGTCAGTGGCTCATCATTCTCATTCAAACCAGTCAAAGAGAGTACCATGGATCAGTAAAGCAGTTAAGGCAAATGGAGGTATAGCGCAGGTACGCATGTAGACAATTCTGTGTTGAGCTGATATTAAGATAAATGATTGAAAGTTACAACTTTTTGATTACGAACAAGGCAGTTCATAACCAATTGTGCGAGGAAGAATGAAAGCTAACATTGATTTTTGGAAGGAGATTGGGGCTAATCAAGAAGTTCTGCAGGTTATACAAAAGGGATACAGAATACCTTTTGTGGGAACACCCCCATTCCATAACAACAAATCAGCAGTAAAACATTAAAAATTTGTGCTAGAAGCTATTATGGATCTTCTTGCAAAAGATCTTATTGTGGAAGTATCAAGTCCTCCTGACATTGTGAATCCCCTGTCTGTGTCGGTTCAAAGTTTGGGGAAATTGCGTTTAATTTTAGATTTGCGTTATGTAAATCAGTATTTATGGAAGGAAGGAGTTAAGTTCGAAGATTGGAGGGTAGCGTTGGAGTATTTTCATGATGGGGATTTTATGTTTTCCTTTGACCTTAAATCAGTGTACCATCACATCGATATATTTCCAGACCACCGGAAATTTCTAAGTTTTGCTTGGGAGATTAAAGGTGTAGTAAGATACTTTTCATTTCAAGTTTTAGCGTTTGGTTTATCAACCGCTTCTTATCTATTTACTAAATGCATAAGACCATTAGTGAAGTTCTGGAGAAACAAGGGTTGGTTTGTAGTAGTGTTTTTAGACGATGGGTGGTGTCGAGCATCATCATGGCAGGAGTGCTATAGTAATAGTATATCAGAATCAGTTAAAGCAGATTTATTACAGGCAGGCCTAGTACCGAATATACAGAAGTCTGTATGGACGCCGGTCCAAAATATTGAATGGCTGGGCCTAGGATGGAATGCAATACAAGGTACGTTACAGGTAGTAGACAGAAGAGTTCAGGACATTTTATGTTGTATTGAGAAATTGATAGCAACTTTGCCATAGATAACAGCCAGGCGGTTAGCAGCCTGGCTGTTAAGATTTTTAGTCTCCCTGTTCAGGGCTGAAATGCAAGAGAGAGACAATAAATAGGAGAGGCATGTGTCAGGTCACATGCAAGTCTACTAGTCTACTGCCAATCAGAATATAGCTGTCCTATGTTGAGACTACATTTAGAATAGGGGGAAGTGCATAAAGATAATTGACAACTCGCTTCCCCATCCATGGTAGCTATAGCTGACTGACTTAAACTTTTTGTGACCTATACTTTACATTCATACACTTATGATCTATCACAGGTGTGATATCTCTGTACAGCAGTGTTATCTTACAGTACAGTCAATACCATTCCTAGTTGGGCATATTATCTTTTATATACCTCATATATAGATTCCTGTCATCTGATTGGTTGAAGTGCAGTCATTGAATTAACTATGCCCGCAAAATGAACTGTGGACCGGTCATGGAAATGAACTATGGACCGGTCACGCGTGCGTCCCGATCAAACTGCTAATCGCAACATCCACGTATCCATTCGGTATATAAAACAAATATTGACTGCTTTATATTCGGGACATGGTTAAGATTATAGGCCCGCCGTGATCTCAAAACCATAGCATGGTTTTGAGATCATCTTGGGCCTATAATCTTAACCATGCCCCTCATAGCAGTCAATATTTGTATACTGGCACACTGAATTCATACAGTGCATGCATTTCATTCAAGATTGTTGCTGTTCACAAAGATCTAAATGCACCAGCCACCATACTAACAACAAGCAATGGAATACTCCGGTATTCTTCATCTTCAGCACCTTCAGCAGCCTAGATATAATTAATTACCCACCTGCATGAGTTCATATTTTTCAGCCATTGTGGTTCTCTGAGACTCCACTGCTTCAACCTGTTGCCTGTGCGCTCGACGCTGAACCTCCCAGTCTCGAACTTTACCTTCATATTCCTGAAAACAGAAACAACATACAATACAGTAATATCAAAAAGGTGTGAAAAGTTGGTATTCATGTATCCTGTTTTAATGCTCGGGCACGAAATCTGTTGATCATATGGAGTGACAGTAGTCAATACAATCATGACAATGCGCTATTCATACATCCCCTATATGAAGGCAAGACCTATATTTTCCACACAGGCAGTGCGAATTTCAAATGGGGTTACCTGAATGCATTTTCTTTAATTTACCTCATTAATTCGGCTCGAAATTAAAAGGGGACAATGTGATCAGTGATTGGAATCTATTCTTAAAATGCAAATCATACATTATTGCTTTAAGAACCTAGAATAGATAGGGCAAAAGGTTATCATTTAGAACTTCCTTGAGATGTCAACCACATCATTATAACTTCCTTGATACATTTTGCCTATCATTTCCTTAATACATTTCCTGTATGATCCACATACTATCTGTTGTGTTTTTATTCAGATTTTATGTCACAAAAGCAACAGCAGCATACCAAGATCCAACTGCTCTTTGCATGTCTGTGCATGGAGCCATTTTGTTACTCAAAGAATGCAACAGCTTGGTCCATGAAATAAATACTTGACAAATTCCTCATAGAGGTGAGTGCAAGAACTTTGTCTAACAAGCAAATATTTATAAGATGCTGCCAAAAAACTTAATTTCAATTCACATAGCGGGCCCAATATTGCATATATTCTATTACCCCCACGACCCATTATTCAAAATCGCGCACTGTGATTTGTTGAAACGCGTCACGTGAAAGACCATTAATTAGCAATAAAGTGGCCAGGGCAACAAACTTTATGTTCTTCTCGCATCACAGCGCACAGCAAAGCGCGATGCAGTATATTAGCGTCGTTACACATTGTACGCAAAGCATTACGCTTGGTTACACGTTCTGCAATAATCGCTATCACTTACGGCTTCACGTAGGCGCTCCACCTTGAGGTAAACAACTTTAAATATTTGGGCAAATATGTGATATTTTCTCTTTAAATGGCACTATTTTGTGGTAGTAGAATAGAAATAAAGGGGGCAGCAGTAGGCTTTACACGCAAATAGTGTGTCCTGGGCAGTAAAAGCGTTTAAATAATGGGTTCGCGCCGCCACCCATTATTATATTTTTACTGCCTCGACACATTATTTTCGATGTAAAGGATAATGCATTACCCTTTATTTCTTAATTTTATAGTATTGCATTTTGTACGTGAAAACAGCTTGCCATAATTTTATCGTTTGTTTAATATTATTATATTAATATTAAAGGGGCATTTCGTGATCCACAGTCTCATCCCCCACTTTTCTCAAAAAAAGTTGAGATTTTTATATCACTGGAAACCTCTGGCTACATAATGTTTATGTACAAAATATTTCTTGCAGATTAATTCGTTTAGCAAAGATATCGTGAAATTTGAATTTCGTTCTGGTGCACCAGAACGAAATTACAACGCATTGTCTATGGAGCAGTGTAATTACACATAATCATGCATAACTCGCGAACGCAAAATCGGAAGCAACTGAAATTTTGGGAATAGGTTTTTTCGTGGATATCTAATGAAAAATGACATAAATAGAGGATGCTAGAATCACGAAATACTCCTTTAATATCAATATTATATTTATATTAATATATTACAATCTATAAATACCATAAGTTGATTCCTTGCCATCTTCAGCTGTAACTGTGTTTCTTGTAGTTCCACCACTGTTTGGTCTCTTGCCTTCTCAGCATTGGATGCTTGTTTACTGTGCCGTTTCTGGACTCTCTCATAGTCTTTTTGAAGATTGCTCAGCTGTTATTAAATAAGACAAACATCCACAAGATGATGCACAAAAACACCTACATGGAGACCCACCCACACCCACCTCTTTCATCAATCCTCTAGCACACATACATTGTACATGTACACACCCCAACACACCCTGTAACACAAACAAAACTAAACAATGTGTGTTGCTAAAACATTTGGCAAGCAAAAATGCTATGTGCTATGCTTGTGTTTTAGAAAAACAAGCTAAGACTAGTAAGAGATACGCAGGATTTTTTGTGTGTTTTAGCCCATATTTTAAAATTAAAAAAAAAGCCTGTAGAAAGAGTCACGGTACATACATAGGGTTAGCGCTAGGATGGCTGTCACATTTATGTGTGCAGGTTTGAGAAACAAACCTTCTTATTTGGCATATTATGTATAATGATTTTTTTTTGTTTAACTCAATGGATACAAATTACTTTGCACCAGGGCAACCCAGTTAAAATGTATGTGAAAAAATATGCAATGATGAGGAAATTATAAAAAGACACCAAACTTGTGCGGAAACTTGACATGCCTGAATATAGTGTGAACATTGATACCTGTCATACCTGATTTCTGAGTTGAGACAGCTGTTGCTCATAATCAGTTACAAGTTGTCTCTGTGCTTTACTCGTTCCACCTATCTGATCATTTAGTTCAGCTACCTACAGGGAGAACAATGGAAAACAACATTGTAATTTTTCAAAAGTGATCTTCACTGATATTAGGGATATTGCAGTCAAGTTATCTCAATTGATAAGGTGTTCGACTATGGTGCAAGAGGTTGCTGGTTCGAACCCTGGCTATGGTTTAGTACGCTCTTGTGGAAAAATTGAGTTAGCTTGAAATTACCCTGGACAAGAAACTTACTGCTAATTGTCTTCTTGTAACCCGTTAAAAACTCGGGAGCTGATCCTGGTTGCAATGGTCATTTGTGGAATGTCAAGGGTGGACGCTTTGGAAGCTGTAAAGTCCCTATGTTTATGGTTTATGGAATGATGTGGGGCCATAGTGGTCAGCGACAACCTGTAAAGTGTGCTGAAGCTTGTGAATCAACGTTTAGGTGTTGTGCCTGTGAATAATGCACCATAAATCACTGTGCTTTTTTTTCCATTTTTTAACAAGTGATCTTCACTGATATTAGGAATATAAGCAAAATTTAAAAATCGAAAGGTCATCCATGTGAGGTCATTTACTCTGTTACTTGAACTGTAAAATTTGCATCACATCCAGATCACTGGTTTGAAGGCAATCATTATTATGTTTATCATAATCATTATCTAACCTGTTCCAAGCTCCTTCACAACACCTTCATTCCCGAGGAAAAACATACTTTCGTACTCAGTTAGAAAATGTGATGAAAAATAGAGTGATTAACATTTTGGTATAATATCAGATTCATCCTGGTTTGATTAAATTAACATGAGTAACATTTTAAGAATTAAGAACATTTTGCAACATTCATCAACGATGCCATGAGTGTAATGGCAAACTTGGAATGGGACAAATAGCACTTAGTGTTACATCATGGATTTGTTTTCAAAACCAGTGAACTAAATCCAATGAAATGTCAAGCAAATTTCATATTTTCTTCATATTTTGGTACTTTATCTCTCAGAGGGAAATTTTTATAGTACTTTTGAAGTGTTTGCATCGGTTTTTAGCGATCAAGTTGGTAACTAACATGTACATCATGAATGATGACATAGTGACAACTTTAACAAATTAAACAAATACAACATACTTGTCTTTGAGAAGCCTCTAATTTTGTCCTTTGAGACACCACTTGATGCTCTCTAGCCTGGCATTGTAGTTTCAATGTCTCCGTCTCTGTCTCCCACTCCTTATGCTTATTACTCATCATGATATCAATCTGATGAAGAAGTTCTTGTAGCTCTGTCTCACAACTAGACAATGGACCATCAAAGAGGCTGCAATTAAATGAGATAAATAATCGAGAGAAAAAGTTAAAAGTTCATGCAACATTACATGCTCTCATGTTAAAGTGCTGATCTCTCTCTCCCCTTGGCATTTGGCCAGTGGCTTCTTCATATAACTTCCAAAAAGAGGTTTCTCGCAATTTGAAGTAAGAATTTTGGAGACTAGTGTACTGTGCCATTGGATATTAGACCATTTTGTTTTTGGAAATATTGACTGTAATAAAAAAAATGCCTGTTTAAACTTTTTTTTAAAGAGTGTCCTGGTCCCGACTAAATTAAAGTTAATTTTCATGAGTAATACATGTGTTCAAAGGTCCTTGCTGAAGACACTGTTTTGTTTCAATAACAACTGAAACCCCAACCTTAATCATGATTTGAAGCCCTACCCTTGCATCACAAATGCCACCCTTCTGACAGAAACCTGGAGTCATTAATTCTATAGATCTTTTATGCCTTTTATAACTTGTGAATTTATCAAGTACGGATCAACTTTTGATGCAGGAAAGTATTTTAACTCTTTTTTTCATTAAAATCAATATTACACTAACTCAAGGAACCAGTACTCACCCTGCCTCTCGTGCTTCTTGCAATAGGTCCCCATTATCACTGCATTGGAAATCTGTTGGTCTGCAAAAAAATACATATCAGGTACAAATTTAATAATGGCCAATATAATATAACATGATTTTGCTTTTATGTGCCGGTACGTGTGTCTCAATGCAGAAGTTCTATTTTTAAAAAGGAACTGGCTCAATGTATTGAGCATGCTTGAAGTAAATGCAAGTAAGAGGCGGCCATCCTGACTTTTAGACCACCAGAGCTATTGCTAATATTATATCAAATTAAACTTTCTCAATAAGGTTAAACTTGTTTTCAACTGAACATACCTTTTATTACGTCGGACAAGCTTGATTTTGTTAAAAAATTTATGTTTTTGTAGCTATTTATTGACGTAAAAGAGCTTGATGCAAAACCGGTGATCCCAGCTCCGAAGCTTTCGCGTAGCATAGCACATGATGTACCGTACGTGCATTTTGACAGTAATTTACGCTAGCGATTCATGCATTTTCAAGTGCGATTGACATCTTTTTACTGCATGACGCAATTCTGCATTTATTCAAGATGGCGAATTTCTCAAAAAGTTGGTTAAAAAGTTGCCAAACACTTTGGAGTCAAGGTTTTTATTGGAAGGAGGGCAGGGCTTTGATAAATGAGGGAAATTTTTAGTACGGTAGGGGCCTACTGTACAAGGAACTTTAAAATACGCTGTCTCTGGACAACCTTTGAAATTGTGAAATTTTGAGTCATTGTCAGACTTTTGGACCCCTTATTTATGTAAGACCGTTACTGTACACTAGTACAGAATGTGCAGGGAATCGTTGAAGGAAATTATTTAGTATAAATATTTGTCTCAGATGGGGATGGAGTAAAAAATGAGCTCGAGATACTCTATCTATATTACAGGTTTACATTTTACTGTCTTCCATTATCTTGCTGTCAGAGTCTTAGCCAGAAATCAGAAACCACCCGTCCAAGCAGATATACCAAAATTTGACCCTCAAATATAAAACAACTTGTCTATACCCATGGAAGGGTCACTGGGGTCAAATATGTCCTGATTTGGCCTTTACATGTCACTCTGAATTAGTCTCAAGTTCATATAACCTTAAAATCATCTGTTTTAGAGCTATCACATCTGGAAAATCCATTAAATCCACCCGTCCAAAATTAGATTAGCCTGTCTTAAAGACGGGTGGACGCATGGCTGGCTAAGACCTTGCTTGCTGTAAATTTCAGCTAGAGCGCTAAACCCGGGGGTTTTCTGAGAATAATACAAACACATAATCTAGTGAGAAACATCGATCCCACCGTCATGTCATATATGGGTGTCATTCTCGCTATGGTGGGAATTTTTTGTGTACATTTCCCCGATCTAGTAAGTACCACCACACAAATCCAATTACTTCGGGTAAAAACCTTCCCGCAGATCGTCATGTCATGAGAATTTCCATAACCTGACCACCTTTTTCTGACCACCTTTTCTGACCAGCTTTCACAGTGAGCCCTGTGAATTACATGCCACCATAATAAGTGCTGGGTGATAATTTGCAAGCTTTTCTCTGGGACTTGTTAATACTTATAGATTTGACATGTGTTTTAACCTCGCAGACTTTTCGTCACACACTGATTTTTTAAATTTGCAACACTCTCTCACCTTCAAATGCCATATATTTATCATTAAACAAAACAAATGTACCCCCAGCATGATAAAAGTATACATTTTCTGAAAGGAAATTGAACAAGGAATTGAACAAGAGATTCAGAAACACTGTCAGATGTAAGGTTCTAATGCCACATTTATGTGAATGAGACAAACATCAACTGACAGTGGTACAGGGTATAATGTCACCAACATTTCTGTGTTACCCCTGCATCTTATTTTTGGCATGCAGGGGTGGTGGAGGTAGCAGGGGGCACTATGCACAAACTTGTAAGTTTTAAAGTTTTCATTTTAGGAGTCTCGTACAAAATGTGCCAATACAATGTATGTTGCTATTTTCCTTAACTAGAATTACGCGGTTCGTAATTAAGGTGGCCCCCCACACAAAGGTGTGCAAATATGCAAATAAGCTCATTAATATTCATAAATATGCAAATAACATGGCACAAAACTACACAGCATATCAGGCCACCATACATGTATACTATCACCATACCAAGTTTGATGTTGATCGGTTATTGTGTTTGAGCTGGACAGTGGATTAATGAATTTGCTTCCGCCCGGACAACCAGCCAAACAAACAACCAGGCAGAGAACCATTTGGATGATAACATATATATTTTGTACAAAGTTAAAATATAATTAAAGACACAGATAAAAAGAATTTATCGTGTCTGACGTCATCTGTCAATCAAATTCGAGCACGGTTTGTTTACAAGTGTTGTGATATTAGCATGAAAGTGTTGTGATGATGACTTGCTGAACGCGGATTTATAACCGGGCGCCTTATTGTTGATTTTGCACCTTTTCGACATGCAAACCATCTCAAAAGTTAGGTCTTTATAGTAGGAAACTTTCTTAACCGAAGGCACCATGTCCACAATGCCTAGAAAAGCTGCTTTTTGCCTTGCAAAACTACGGAATTTTTCGCCATTTGCTGCTATTCCTTTTCTCCGATCAGCACCAGATAGAGATCGGTGGTCCTTTTACGCCCTGATTAACCTGTGTTAACCAATCAAAGATCGTAATTGACAGTGACATCAGACGCGATAAATTCTTTTTATCCCTGTCTTTAATTATACAATGTAGTATAGATGCTTTAGGGCATATAATACTATTGATAGGCCAAATGTTCTCCAAGACAATGAGAAAAATTAATTCTATTTTAGTCACTTTTTGAAGGGTTGTATCATTTTACGAAAGTGATAACCCCCATCAATCAATCAAATCTTTATTTCATTCAAAATACAACAATACAATAACAGCAAAACAACACATTTGAATGAGGAGATGCTCAGAAGGCCAAAAAGGCCTGAACAAGCACCCCCTTAACCTTAGCCTAAGTTTCTTAATTTGTCTAATAAAATACAATTACATACATACAAACACCCCCACCCCCCACCCTCTTCCATACATTCATGTAGAACGAACTAAGCAGGAAAAAAAATGATGAATAAAGAACATGCAGAATATAAGTTTAAGACAAGATTTCATAACATATGCTCACGTATATCGCAAAAGAAAGCTGACATTTTGTGAATATAGTATAAATGCTAAGAGATCAGTTAATTTTAATCGATTTTTGTTTTAAAAGGTAGAAAAATAAAAATAAGTAAATCAAAACTAAGAGGTATTAAGTGTACATTTCCATAAGGTTTGTTTTAATTTGGGATCTAAAGAGTTTTACTGATGTAGCCGTTTTGGCGCATCTGTCGATCGAATGCCATTTTCTTGGTCCGGCGGTTCTTATTGTTTTGTTAGCAAACTCTGTTTTTGTAAGACAGATCTTGTAATCTTCAGCGTTTCTTGTGTGATACCTGAGGTGATTCCTCTGCTCAACTAAATAACTATTGAAGGCCTTTGGTAACAGATTGGTATTATACTTGTACATGAAAGTGCTTAGTTCGAGATCATAACTATCATAAACATTAAGCAAATTGTAATTCTTGAAAATAGGGGCTGAGTGACTTAAAAAGTGACTATTCGATATCATTCTAAGGGCTTTTTTTTGAAGTTTGAAAATCTTTTCCAAATATTTGTGACAAGTATTTCCCCATGCTAAGATACCGTAGTTTATGTAAGGAAGTATTAAAGTACAATATAGTGAATACATTATTCGTTCGGAAACAAAATGTTTCAGTTGGTTTATTACACCAACACCTCTAGATATATTCTTTGAGATGTTGGTAATATGAAATTTCCAAGTTAGATTCTCATCAATTGTCACTCCAAGAAATTTGGTCTTATTCAACCTTTCCAGGATTACATTATCTAATATAATATTATTAGTAACATTGTACAATACGCGTGATGTTTTGTGATTTGTACCAAGCACCATATAATTAGTCTTGCTTGCATTCACTGATAGCTTATTAGCCTTAAACCAATTATTAACTTCTTTTAATTCATTGTTGATAAGATCGTATTTGGACACAATGTCCTTATGTGAATAAGTTATAGTAGTATCATCGGCAAACAAGACAAATTTTAGAATGGTGGAAGTATTTATGATATCATTAACATACAAAATGAACAATAATGGGCCTAGGATGGAGCCTTGAGGTACTCCACATATTATATCTTTATATTCAGATTTACAAGAATTGTAATACACATACTGTTTTCTATTATGTAAGTAATCTTTAAACCATTTTAAAACGTTTCCTCTAAAACCATAATGTTCCAGTTTATGTAATAAAATACTATGGTCGATAGTGTCAAAGGCTTTTGACAAATCTAAGAAAATCCCAACAGTTGTCTCATTGTTTTCGACAGCATTACTAATTTTGTCAATAAATTCCAAGATAGCCATATAGGTAGAATGTTTAGATCTAAAGCCAAATTGCTTATCATTTAGAATTTCATATTTATCAATGTAATGTATGCATCTGTTGAATATATTTCAGGAAAGCCCTTACTCTGATCTATTACAGATGATGACAGTATAGTCCCACCCCGTTTTGGGTGAACATTTTTCAAAATTGGGGTGGGACTATACTCAATTAAAAAAAAAAAAGTTTTTATTTTTTCGGTTTTGTAGTGTCCCTGGACCTAGACCTAAATGCTAGGATCATTCATGGTTGACCTAAAAAAAAAAAAAAAAAAATTCCAAGATGTTTCGTATTTTTAATATGAAAATTGATAACTTGTATTCATGTCATATTCTATTAATGATTTCAAAATGCATTCAAATTCAATGGAGTGAAAAACAGGTACATTTCTTTAAAAGAGCATATCTTCAAAAGTTGTGAGCCGATTGATATAATTGTTTTGGTTTATTAGAGCTAACGACTCAAGGTTTCTTTACATACCAAAATATATTTGATCAACTTTTCAGAAATAGGAGAAAAAGAGGGCGCAATGAGGGGCCTCTTTTTTTTTGGGACACCCTGTAATGTATATTGTACCAATAATAACGTGCTTTCAATTAAAGACTTAGATTTTGTCAGCATAATCAAATAACTTGTGTTGTGCATTCGTGTGAGTTCGGGTAAAAGGTGATTTTGGCCTTGAGTCAAGTACGACTCGTAACACTTTTC
The DNA here is from genome assembly GCF_039555335.1 of Amphiura filiformis. Taxonomy (NCBI): domain Eukaryota; kingdom Metazoa; phylum Echinodermata; class Ophiuroidea; order Amphilepidida; family Amphiuridae; genus Amphiura; species Amphiura filiformis. The sequence goes on from NC_092633.1 coordinate 76,421,802, forward strand.
AAAAAATATGTGTAGGAAGTATAGAGATACTTTTAGAAGGTTTTGTGATAGGTAGAGGGGGTCTATCTCTCAGAACAACAAATAAAAAGAGGCCCCCTCCTTTTTCCAGGCATTATTGTATACCGTACGCTAAAACAGCTCTAATTACATGGGTATTACACCTATTTTGTGATAAAAAATAAAAAGGCCCCTCTTCCTCCTTTTTTTCAAAACCCCGGACGTGAAACATATTTTTTATTTTACTTGGCCTTTAAAGTTTACTAATTTTTTTTTTTAGACTAAGACTTAGTCTTTGACTTTGCTGATGAATATGGCGATCCTGACTTATAGACCACCCGAGCTATATAAGGTACAAATTGTAAATTTATCATATTAAACTTTCGCAACAAGGTTAAACATGTTTTCAACTGTGCAAACATACCTTTTATTCCATCGAACAAGCTTTATTTTGTTCTAAAATTCACGTTTTTATAGCTATTTTTGACGTAAAAGAGCTGGTAACAAAACCGGTGATGCCAGCTCCGAAGTTTTTCGCAGAGCACAAGCGCTTGATGTACGCTTTCGTTTTTGACGGTAATTTACGCTTAGCGTATCATGCATTTCAAGCGCGTTTGACATCCTTTTACTGCGTGACGCAATTCTGCATCTCATTACTCAAAGCCCTGCCCTCTTTCACAATATTTTAGCTTCTTGGATATCATCAGAAACATAGATAGTAATATTAGGTAGGTCACTGTATTTTTAAAGATTTTTTAGATGATTTTTACGATGAAAAAATGGATGTTTTAAGCTTCTTTTCAAAAATTGGTTTTACTTAGCTTGTTGGATATTTTTGCTTAATAGTTTAAAGCTTGACTCCTTTGATGAAACTTTTAGTTTAAGCTTGTTAGAATATTAAACCTTGATGAAATAGTAATATTTGAGCCCTATATAGCGCGGGTGGTCTAAAAGTCAGGATCGCCATGAATATAGCGCGGTACCGTACAGAAGAAAGCATACAACGTAACACGCGCCTTACATTGGGTACACGCTTAGTACGCTACATGAACGCAATGCGCATGTTCCAGTTTGGCCAAGAAATACTTAATTTTACTGTACTAGAAATATTAAGAAAACCCACTGCACTATCACTGAGAATCACTCATGCACTTGACTTCGAGTCTTCGTCTTCGACTTCGGAATGGGCTCTTGTCTGGGATAGTCTAGATTTTTGGTTTTCCCTATAGCCGTGTACTCAATGCGCAGTCCCTAGCCGCCTAGTGAGTAGATTTTCTTGCAATATTTGGCCTATTTACCTTCAAATTTGATCCTTACATGTACTTTGATTCAAGAACAATATCCAGCGTAGTAAAAAAAAAATTTTTTGGCGTTTCTGATCGTCACGATGAAGCATTTTTCAGGACAAAAATGGTTGCTCAGTTCTTCGTCTCATTTGTTTTGTCGTAGGCAGGTGGTAGGTTAGTCTCGGCACACACTGTATGTGTCTATAGGAACGACGAACGTTAGGACCGACGCAAATTGGCTGTGCAGAGACTATCGTTTGATGGTGATCAATGACGTATTTTCACGTAACTTAATCAACCAGTCCTTCAACTGCTTACGCACGGTCATCGGGTTGTGCTTGTTCCGCCATGTTTATTGTTTTGAGATCGGGGCCTTGAGATTTAGGCTATTTTATTGGAACCAAAACAACAGCGGGAATCGTGTGTCAAATTGACATTGAAAAGAACAGGAGGGATCAGCAAAATTAACCTTTGTGCGCACGCGCAGTGAAATTTGTCATTTTTCATTCGTGATCATTTTTGTCGGACACGGGGAGAGAGGCGGCTTCTTAAAAGTTAAATCATCTTTATTCGCCGAAATTCCAAATGATATTGCGTTTCAAGAATTTGGTAAGAATCCTAGTTAAGTTTCTGATTCCTATATGAGTACAGTTTTACATGCATCGTCCAAATTTCAAAGAAATTTTTAAAATGCCACAGCGGCATAAAGTCTTAAGCGTGTAAATCACATTCACACACAAAATGGGAAAAACGAGTCTCAGTGGACGAACGGCGTCCATGACCATGAGACTCAGCGAGTCTAGTCTGGGAGTGGGATCGCCCAAGAGGCCATCATTAAAATTAAATAGCAATGCATGATGCGGAACTGCACGTCAACACCAACTTCTGGGCGAGTTGTGCAACATATCAAGATTTGATAGAAAAATGTGTAAGCTTACCTACCAGCTAGCAGCTTCGCTTGTTTCTGCATCTGGCTTTCTGCGATTTCCGGCCACAATTTTCGAAATCAAAAGAGGGCGGCATTTGAAATGGTAGCCTAAGTCATACGCCACCTTTCAGCTTCGGGGAAAATTAACCATTTATATGTTCAAGCGTATATACTATTGAATTAGTAGACTACAGCCACGCGGTCAAAGGTCAGCTGCAAAAAGTAAATAATAACAAAATACACCACCATGTGAAACCTGAGATGGCAATGTGAAGTTACATTTGACCTTGACCAACTGAGGTTAACATCTAAAGCAGGTGCATCTGCCACGAATGCATCGAGTGCGTTGTTTTGCTGATCATATGCTGTGATATGCCATGGTATGAAAATATTCAACTTCCTTGTTTAGACTTTAGTGTATTTAAAAATTGCAGTGCTGTAATTTAGACAATGTAGTGTTTTGTTTTTATTGCATTGATAGATAGTTGGTTGTTGGTGCAAGAAAAAATGCAGGATAGATTCTCAGGTTTAAATCAATAATAATTTGCATGTTCAACTTATTGTAAGCTTACATTTTACAGTTTGCAGTAGACGTTCGCTTTTCGTATCTCTTTCCTTGTTGGAAAGGTATAACGTTGAGGAGATAGGAACATGTACCGTCATCCGGGACCTACTCTGCCATGTTTGGCTGAGTAACGGTACATGAACACGGTCTTTTGTGCCTATGTAAATTAGTCATTGTGTAAAGCTGTGTTTATACCCATGGGTTGCTCATCATCAGACTGAATCCTTGTCGTTAACTGCACAAGTTATGTGTGCAATTCTAGAGAACGTTGACCGACAGAGTGTGTCAATAATAGCCTACGTGTCGCTGAAAAACAGCGAATCATGCGCATGCTCAGCAGGCAAATATGACGGCGATTTAGTACACTGATCATGCGTGCGATTCAGGTTTCTGCAAAAGCGATAAAGTATAAATGCATCTTTAGAAATGACCGGCGATTGTGTGTTCTCAAGTGGGTTTTATCATGTTAATTAGTGACCTGACACACATTTGTATTGGTTCGATCAAGCATTGATTTTTTGTACTGGATCGTTCAAGCATCTCCAACAAATTTTTCAATGTAAGTGCCTCTGGCCCTAGTGGAAGTAAAAAACGGATACTATGGCCAGAGTTCTAGGGCTAGTTTGCAGCAAATCATGTCATGGAATAGATTGGCACTAACTAATGGCAGTACCGGTAGGCCTACAGCCTACAGGGCTTGAAATAAGCAGGAGCAAGGGGCAAATTTACGAGGCCCTGCTATTATTTAAGGCAAAATGCCCCTGGTTCTGAAACAGAACTGGTCGCATGTTTTGATTTGATTGTTCGGTTTTGACAACCCTGGATAACCCAAGAAAGCCTCTATTGAAGCTTATTTCCATTGGGGTCCATTTGAACACCGGACGGGTTGGGAACAGTCAGGGGTTAACACCCTACTCTTTTCAAACTGGCTGCGAGATACATGTACAGGTATGACTCTCTGTACACGGGACCGACGGCTTAACGTCCCCTCCGAAGGATTTGAGTACTTTCATGATTCATTTACCCAATTCTAAATGAACCATGGGGAGCGGAAGTCTGAATTTAATCTACAGAAGGTGCCCATTAATTTCAGACTTTTTTTTTTTCCAAGTCAATATCCCAGCAAATCGCCACCTTGAATCGAACCGGGACCTCATGCACTAAAGGCAAGTACCCTAACCATTGCGCCACGCTCTCCCCTACCTACATGTTGTAAGTTGGGTATGCAAAAAGGGTGGAGGGATTACACTTTTCTGAAAATTGTGATACAAATTTGATTGGCTTTCCATAACCCCATATCCTACAGCAGTGGTTCATACCTCATTTTAAGCCTAATTTTATACTCTTTCAATCTACTGAAACATATAATTATACATTATTCAGTAAAAAAAATCACATCAGTTGAAATGAAAAATGCCAGGGGTGGAGGAGCAGGCGGATGTGGAGCAGGCGGATGCGGGAGTGTGCAATAGGGCCTTTGTGAAAATTCATATGTCAGCATGTCAAAACTACCGGTTACTTTTTCAAATCTAGTGAGGGTATGATGTATTGACAGTTTTGAATGTTGAATTTGTACAACTAAAACAATTACTGACTACTTAAGGTGGTACTACACCCCCTGATAAATTTTGTGACTAATTTTGCATTTTCTCAAAAAGTAACTACATTTTGTGTAAACACTGGTAACAAAAGTTATGTATATTATTGGGGCAAGGAATCCAATATACACAGAAATTTTAGTGATTCAAGACAAGGGGTTCATTATGTTAAGAACTTAGGTACATATGTATTCTAGCGGTACCTCTTTTCTTATCATAAATAAAGTAACGCTTGTCTTGAGTCACTGAAATTCCAGTGTACATGTAGTAACTTGATTCCTTACCCCTATAATATACATATAACTTTTGTTACCAATGTGTTATTATTTTTTGAGAAAAATGCAAAAATAGTCACAAATTTATCAAGGGGTGTAGTACCACCTTAAAGGGTTATATGTTCCATTTTTGTCATTTTTAATGAAATCCTGGTTGAATTTCAGTATTTTTAGCAACATGCTAATGTACATTTCTTTTCTTGATATTCATTTCCTCAATAATAGAATAACTGTCTTGCTAATTACTAGTAAAAAGGTCATTGACCTTCACAATGTAATTAACATACGTACAATTATTTTAAATAGTTCACTTGAAGCATTAATGTATTGAGAACATATCCTCCAAATCTGATGACATTCTTGCATAAAATAAAAAATTTACAGTCATTTTTGTAATTGAGGTCCGATTTGAGAAAACGCATTTGAAAATTGAGATTTACATAGACGCCTGTGTATTAATTAATTAGTAATTAAGCGTTATCTAAAAAATTAAGCATGTGATAAGGCTAAAAATAGTGTTAATTATTAGAGGTTGTCAACATGTACAACATATTAAAAAATACATTTTTTGTCATTTTTAACCATGTAATGGAAATTGTACCCAACTTATGACATGCGACCAACTGTGTGAATTTGTAGCTGATGTAGACCAGGGGCACCTGCTTGTTTGACCCCTTTCAGGGGCGTTAAAGCCTTAATATATATACGATCTTTTTAAATTTTTAGATTTTTCTTTTTTTCTTCTAAAATGATAATATGCAATCATTATGAAAGTTCCCAATACATTTGGACGCCTTGAAAAACATTGGGAATTTGCAAAGAAACAACATCATAAACTTCATCACTCGAAACATCTCGCACTATTTGGATTAGGACAGCGAGTGCGGCCTCAGAGTTAGTCTCCTACGCGGCCAGTTTGGTTACGCTCCCTCCACATGTGGCGGGAGCGTAACCAAGCTAGTTTTGTACGAGACTACGGTCTGCGACCGTGGCCGACATAACGTCATAATCTAAAAAATTCTGACTTTATGTCGGACCAACAGAAAATCGTCCCGTTTTGCTACAAATAGGACGAATTTGACAGTTTGCTCATAGATTTAAGTTAGAACATGTGTAAGTATTACAAATATGCCAAAAAATCGGTTTTGAAAAAAATAAAGGTAAATTCTGAAAAAAGATCGTACATTATGACTTTAACTTACCAAACCGGAACCAGAACCAATATTTACACAAAAACATTGCTCCTGGATCTGAAATCCTTATTTCAAGCCCTGTACCGGTACCATGATCTTGTACTACATGTATGATAGTTCTGGAGGACAGTAAATGTAATTAACTCATATACTGAGGTCCATCTATGTCATTATGTTTATGTCATAAAAGATTGAAGTCTTGCTTGCAGTTAGTGCTGTACTATTACGCTGCCTTTCGTATTCGCCGAGGAGGACAATTTCGACCTCCTCGTTTGTTTACAAACAGAGAGGTAGACAAAGGGCCTGTCAAAACTGTTCCGCTTGTCCAAATACTCGAGTATCAAAAGGATGGTCCACAATAGAATGATTCACGCAACATGAATAAGGGGATAAAAAAACTGTGAAGTAGGACCATATGCTTCTTTTGTCCAATTTGGCATCAAGATTTGAATGGAAACAGTTCAGACCCAGAACACGATCATGTCAGAAATTAATATTTTGTTCTGGGTCTGATTATTCGGACTAGCTTGCAGTATGCCTGGTCAAGCACCCTCTCAGACCCGAATGTAGTAAGGGTGCTTGGTATATTCACCATCTGGGGATGGCCAGCATCCTGGCCCGCAAATTTAAGCTTTATGAGAAGCCTATTTTAGTTGCAAAATGAGAACATAGAGTGACTTATCTTTAACCCACATTCTCAATCTCTCATGCCAGAGGTTAAAATAAAACCGATTCCTAACTAATTATCAAAAGATGGTAAATTTAATTTCTTGAAACGTGAAGGCGAAACGATATGTGTACAAGTAGTCGAATAATCAGACCCAGAACAAAATATTAATTTCTGACATGATCAGTTGTACTGGGTCTGAACTGTTTCCATATGAAATCTTGATGGCAAATTGGACAATAGAAGCACATGGTTCTACGTGACAGCTTTTTAATCCCTATTCAGGTTACGTGAATCACGCTATTGTGGACCATCCTTCTGATACTTGAGTGTTTGGACACGCTGAACGGTTTTTGTCTACCTCTCTGTTTGTAAACAAACCAGGAGGTCGAAATCGTCCTCCTCGCCGAATACGAAAGTCAGCGTAATAGTGCGGCACTAGTGTACAAGTAACAATAATAAATAAACACAAATCCTGACCGGCACACAACCCAAAAAGCAAGAGTATGTGTGCCAGCATGGGATTTGAATCCCCAACCTTCCAATCTCTAGATGAACGCCTTATCCATAGGGCTACCAGCTCCCACTGATTTACCTGGGTTTAATGTAAGCAGTCAAGATAAACAGAAACAAATATTACGCAAGTACACAAGTGAAGGAAATCATTACAGTATTTTTTTTTACTTTTGTTCACATCTTATTTTATTGTAATGTCTTGTTTTGTCCTGTTTGGGTAAATTTTGTACTGTTTGCTGGCAACCTGCACCCCACGAGCTTGCTCCGCGTGTGTTGCCCCACAACTTTTTTCAGGTTTTTCGTCGATGTCCCTCTTAATCTTGTCTCAGGCCCACTTTTGTCCTGTCTCTTGCCTTTCAATAGGTTGCTTGTTTTACCGTGATCGCATTTGACTGTCATCAGTGGGCTTGTGATTGGATACACTACATGTACTTAGTTTTGTATGTAATTGGTTTTCTAATTCTGGCATTTGTCATTAGGGGCTGTGCAATAATTATGAGCCCGGGGGGGGGGGGGTAAAATTTCCAAACGGCTTGCCAAAATCGCTTGCCCTCTCGCCCACCAAAAATTGCTTGCCCTCCCCCCCCCCCTTGAACATGCCAAATTTTTTGGATCCCAAATTGCAAACCTTAAATGGTCTAGATGTATGTTGCGAGCGCAGCGATCTGGAAAATTTGCATATTTAACCCTATTCTATTACCCCCTATCAAAGCACGAAATGGCTTAATATGCATGTAAAAATATTATTTACACAAATAAAGTCTTATGGAACAGTTTTGATAATTTATCGCTTCTCTATCCACAAAACACCTTTTTTCCTAATATAACAACCATTAACACATCATAAAGTGGTTTAAAATGTTGGAAACCTGCATATTTTAACCATTTTTAGGCCAAATTTTGCCCTAAAATTAGCCCAAAAATGCCCATAAACTTTTAAAATATAGTCCAAAGTAACTTGGATTTCTTTTTATTATATGTGACACGATCTGGTCCATGGGGCCAAAGTGCAAATTTGAAACTGAGATAAAGGTCAAAATATGGAGTAAAAAAACAATGAAATACATAAGAAAATGACATCAAAAAACTTCATAACTTTAGAACCAAGTATGCTAGACCTTTCGTGTTTTCAGTAAATGATAGCCTATTGTATGTATATTGTATGTATATTGTAATAATTACAGTAACTCAATTTTCAAAAATGCCTCCTTTGGCCCCCATGGACCAGATCGTGTCACATATGTAGAAACACGGCAGTGTATTTAAAACTGCATAAAAATGCCACATTGATGTACTCATACACTTCAAAAATGTAAATCAAAATAATTTTTTCATCATATTTGGCTATGAGCTCATTAATTATTCATGAGCTAATTTGCATAAAACTTACATAATTAAATATTAATCTTGTTTTTCTTAAAGCTTAAAGTCCAAGCTTGTCAATGGTATGCCACTTATTGGTTTTTACCCAACCAATAACACTGCAACACAGTTGTTAATATGATACCTCCACACCACTCAAATACCACTTTTGTGGGGGTAATAGAATAGGGTTTCAAAGCGTTTCCGTACTGTTTTCCTATGCCTTTTTAGAGCGTTTTGTTAAAAAGGCGCCCCAAAAATGCGTGTCAAAATTAAGCTTGCCCCCCCCCCTTGGCTTGCCAAAAATTGCTTGCCCCCCCTTTCGGCTCGCAAAAAATGTCAATTTTGCCCTCCCCCAGGGCTCATAATTATTGCACAGCCCCTTAAATCATGTATTATTGAAGCTGTGAAATAAATGTTTCTTGAATTAAATTACCAATGCTTCATCATTTTCCCAGCATAATACAAGTGAGGAAACTAAATATAATTAATAAGAATAAGAAGGCAAGAACAGTTTACCAAGCCAAAGTGTTACAATTAATTAAACAAGACAACAAATAAACACAAATTCTGACCAGCACACAACCCAACTTAAAAAAAAAAGCATGGGAATGTGCCGGCATGAGATTCGAACCCATGACCTTCCGATCTCTAGTGGGAACAGTTTACCAACCCAGAGTGTTACAACAAATAAACACAAATTCCGACCGGCACATAACCCAACTTGAAAAAAAACCACTTTTTAGGATGTGTTTATTTGCACCTCTTTTTGTGTGTGTTTTTAACATTTTGTGTACTTTTTATGCAGGACTTGCTGGAACTGTAAAGACTAGACAGTTGACCATTCTACACTTTGGGATACACCCAGTTGGATTTTATAACCAAGATGGCTAGACTTTGTGGGCGATGTAGTCGTATGCGAATCATAATACCAGTTGGCATCATATTTGCATGTCTAGGGTTTTACTATGTGCACAATAATCGGGCTGCAAATAACCCAGAGGTTCATGGTGATATCAGAAATCATGATAACATAAAAAGGATAGAGAAGCAGAAAAGCAAAGATGACTTAATGGACCTGTTAGATTTGAAAAGCAAAGAAGTGAAAGTAAATGCCCAGCAGAGGGATGCTCAGGTGAAACAGGATGATGTAAGAAGAACCTTGGATAAAAGGACAAATCAAAAAATACCATCTAAACAGAGGGCCCCATCTGACCGCCTGAAAATCGCAGATATTAGCCCAAAACAGAAGAAACCGCAATCAAATTCTAGGCCGAAAACAGGAGAGAAATTACCAGATGCTAAACCCAATCTAAATTCTAAACTCAAAAGTTACTCTAAAAAAGCCCCACAAGCCAATTCACGTGCAGGAGGTGGCAAACAAGAGCAGTACACTGCACTTAATACAGCTCAGCGAAGAGCGAATTTCTATGAAAGTAACAATAAGAAAGATCCAGAACTTGCTTGCACAATGCCAGAGTTGAAGCCATTTGATGATTCTATTAGACACCTGCTTGAGGTACCAGATAAACTTCAGTGCAATGGCTCAATGTTGACAACTTTAATAGGAGACCGGTATTATATTGATCAGACAGTGTCAAAAGGTACAAAATACAGTGCATGTTTTGTTTCTAAGTTGGAGCGCTATGATGATGACATCACCAGAATAACAGATCCAAAAAAAGTTAACCTAGTAAAGCAAGGCACACAGCTAAATTATAAAGTCAAGTCAGATTTTACCATTTTTGGCTGTCAAAAAGGTCCTCGACAAAATGAAGTGGATATGATCCGTGAGAGTGACCCAACTATGCATGTTGACCTGCATGCACATATTGTAGAAAGACCTGATGTGATAGAGGACAGGTTACATCGTAAGCAGCAGAAGAGAGGTATGGAGGGTTTGGGTGTCAATGTCATAATGCTTGGCATAGATTCCACATCCAGGATGAATTTCTTGCGGCAGATGCCAAAATCTTACAAAGCTTTGTACAAATTGGGAGCTGTGACTCTGACAGGATATAACATTGTTGGCGATGCTACAACTGGAGCGCTCATACCTATGCTGACTGGTAGGCATGAATCAGAGCTGCCGGATGTAAGACGAGATGCACCTAAGGGTGCCTATCTCGATTCTTACAACTTTATTTGGAATATGTATTCCGCCAATGGATATGTAACAATGTTTGCTGAAGATCAACCCAAGATTTCAGCTTTTAACCTGCGTCTGAATGGTTTCGATCACCAACCAACAGATCATTATATGAGGACTTTCTGGCAAGAAGCAAATGTCCGTGGCTTGTGCCTTGGTCCAAAACCAGTACATAAAATCATGCTTGACTATACAACAGAATTCATGACATCTTATCCGACTTTCCCCAAGTTTGGTCTGACTTTTTTCACAGGACTAACTCATTCAAACATAAATAAAATTCAACTTATGGATGATGATTTAGCAAACTTCCTAGAAACATCACAAAAAAATGGATTGCTCAATAATACAGTGTTCATTTTGTTTAGTGATCACGGATCGCGCTACACCAAGATTCGCACCACAATGCAAGGTAAACTGGAAGAACGCTTGCCATATATGTCTATTATCCTACCAAAATGGTTAAAAAATACCAAACCGAAGATGCATGCAAACTTGATGAAAAATCATGACAGACTGACTACGCCATTTGATATATTTGAGACCCTCCAGTCAGTTATACATCACTCCACAACACTGAAGAAAACGTCAAGACAAAGAGGGATCAGCCTATTCAATGAAGTGCCAAAGCAAAGAACTTGCAACGATGCAGATGTGGATCTGCATTGGTGTGCTTGCCTTCAGTGGAAACCTGTGAAATTTACCAATGTGAGTAGTACTTCCTCAGAACTTGATTAAACTTGTCACATCACAACAATGAAATAGTATGTATTAATAGACTTTTTAATCCCTGTCAAATTATGTGAAATGATTGCTGATTTGTTTTTGCAATAATGTAGGCCTATATTATCACTATTTTTTATCAGGGATCAATCAATCAATCAATCAATTTAATCAATCAATCAATTTATATAGATCTATTTTTCCATCATTAAAAACAAGCAAATACTAAATTTGATATGATATTATTTATCTCATGATAAAGGAAAACCACATTGTGCACACAATACACATGTTGACATTATTTATACTGTACAATATTTGGAAACATGCTGGATTTACTGTAATTGGCCCTGGCCTAGATTGCTAACTGCCCTTTTGTTGTCATAAAGCTTGTGTACCCTTTATGCAGTTTGGTAATTAAACGGACATTCAGAGTTTTGAGATGAACAAGTTTTCCACAAAGTTTGTTTTATGGAGACCATACATCACATTTTAAAAGTTTAGAGCAAGGAGAAATGATTTTGGCATGTCGCATGGGTCATGTTGTCATTTAGTGCTGGATTTGTACACCTTAAATATTGAAGTTGTTGTAACCATTGTATTATAATTAACTGTTTTTTTAGAAAATACTATCAAGCATCAGAAAAAGTGTTAACATATCCCGAACCTATCACAGACCATCAACATACAGGGTACAAGCTGATAAAAGCATTGACATCAGATGATTTTAACAACATATGTGTCAAAATAAACATGTTGTACGTTTTTTTTTTGCAACTTTTATTTGGTAAAATTATTATACCTGTGTATACCACATTAAATTTCAGCCAACAAAATCTGTGAATATGCTTTTTTTCAATAAACATTTGAATACAATGTTATGTAATTTATTTACTGATTTGATTTTGCAGATGACAGGTTTGGCTAAGAGTCTGATAGGTTCCATCAATGCATTAATAATATTTTTAAGTATTATCAACAGTGCCCAAGAGAATGACAAGAAATCGGACATCCACGTATGGAAATATGTCGACGACCTGACCATAGGTGAAAGCAGGGGCCATGGGAAACCTAGTAAGATCCAGAAAAGCCTGGACTCGTTGCACCAATGGACTGTTGATAATCAGATGATGCTCAATCCTACAAAATGTCAGGTCATGCAAGTCCATTTTGGTAGAAAACCTGCTCCCAACGTGGAAGTCCGTATTTCTAGTCAGAATCTTGTGGTTGTTGATAAGGTCAAACTACTTGGAGTTATCATTGATAAGGATTTGAAGTGGGAGGGTCAGGTAAATACAATGTACACTAAGGCCAACAGAAAGCTGTTCATGCTCAGAAAACTGAAAGGAGCCGGGCTTGACAAAGAAGATCTCCTTACCGTTTACAAAGGTTATGTCCGCCCATGTCTAGAGTATGCTGCACCACTCTGGAGTGCTGGCCTCACTCAGCAGCAGGTGAACCACCTTGAGAAGATTCAGAAGCGTGTATGCCGTTGCATCCTTTCATCAGATTATACAACCTACTCTGATGCATTGGAAGTCCTCAACCTTCAATCTCTTGTGGACCGCAGAATTCATATCTGCAAGGAATTTGCTATCAAAGCTAGCAGCTCTGAAAGATTCTCAAGGTGGTTCCCCTGCTCTAAGTTCAGATCAAGTATGCAACTCCGAAACAAGCAAAATTCAAACCATACCGATTCAAAACTGACCGATTCAAGAACAGCCCACTGCCCTATCTTACCAGTCTTTTAAATGAACTACCCTCCTATACTTCCTAAATTACTTATTTTTGTTGTGCTAGCTGCATTATTTTCATCCGTGTCCTTTAACTTTTATTAAAGTGCAGTTTAATAGCTTGTATATTCTCAGTAAAAACCTTTCACCAAAACAGTGTGCAATATTCATGTATCATTATAAAATTCAATCAATATGAAAGTTTTTTTTGTGCAATAATTGAGCTCCCTACCAGTGCACTACTCTTACCTCTTTGACTTTTTATGAATTTGATTTAAATTGTGTTTTTATAATTCCTTTTTCTTTTAAATATGTTTTTTGATGTAGTAATATATTACTTTGAAATTGTACATAGATATATATTTTTATGTTGTATTAATTAATGTGTTAATTTTGATGTTTATAAATTGTAAATTGTGTCGCAATTCAGTGTTTTAATACTGCTATGACATTTAATAAAATATACCTGAAATATACCTGAAATAAAATTAACTAAGCCACATAGACAGCAATGTGTAGATCTGAGCTTGCTACGGATTGTCAAGATAGACAGACTAGAACCAACTGATGAGGTGAGTAACAAACAGTGGCATTGCTATGATTTTTATCAGGATGTTAGTGCATGTTGAAGAGCTGGGGTATGACCTCAAACCTGACAAGCAATATTGCAGCCTTGCACGATTTTAATAATTTCTGGACATAATAAACAGGGCCCAAATGGTCAATTTCTGTCAGGGGGAAGTTTCTCCCTCCCCCAAATTATAACAAATGGTTTTCTGCTCATATATAGCATGGTAAGGACTTCTTCTCAATGTTTTGTCACTATTTTTTCTGCAACAGAGAAACTCGGCAGCAAAATTGCTCAATTCTGCATTTTATCTCAAATAATTGTGAAATAAAGGTCAATATTATTAAAGTTTAAATCTCAGATCTTAATGCTTTATTATGATTTCATCAAGAATTTAATTAGCCAAATTACATTTATAAAAGTGTAGTAAAGTAAGGTCTCTTAAAGTCATATAGGCGGAAATAAACCAGGGTGGATGGGGGAGCGAGGCTATTTATGTGTTATATAAATGCCTCAGGTACTTCTGAACTAAGGGTCTTTTGAGGAAAGGCTACATTGTAAAGATTGGGTCATTTGGTGACAGATTCTTAAAAAATGGTCTTTCATGGGCAGATGCTAAGCACTGGTCTTCTGGTTGCACTTCGTGAGCTTAACTGAGTCAAAATCACCAGCAGATTGGTCTAAATTGATATCCCTATGAAGTGTTATCTTGTATTGTAAATAGCTAGACCTGTTCTTCAGGAAGGTGAAATCATAGGGATATAGGTTTTACTAACAGGTGGTGTCATTGGGGTAACAAATTATAAAGAAATGGGATCTTTTCCAGAACTTGTAAAATGCTCAAATGTTCACAGTGACTCCAAAATTTATTTCATACAGCACTTCACATATATGGTATTATATTTATGAGGGGCTATTTACATGTACAGTCCTATCTCTCTTCCAGACCTCTTTTAAACGGATTTCTATGTTAGCTGTCTGTGCCATTTTCATAACAAAACCATGTTTTAATGTACAGGGGAAAGAAGAATTACGCATCGCACACTAGCACATTTAAACATGAATTTACAAATGGAAACATAACATGCATAGGCAGATATACCAGAGTAAAAACTCCAGATATACCTGCCTGTGCGGGTACTTGAACCCCAGACCTCTCGCTTATCGGTTGAGCGCTCTACCACTGATCTACACAGACTGTCCCTGATAAACAGGATTCAAGTCTGGTACTTATGGATATGAGCAGTCAAGGGTAAACAATACAAACAACGCATTACATACCAGTGTACGAGATCAATTAATGATGCTTAACCGCCAGCCTAATATAATCATACAAACAGAGGAAGAGGCTTACGCATCATACACTGGAACATGGAAACATTCAAACATTACAAACTAGCGCACGAGATCAAATTAATGATGCTTAATCGTTATTCTTAATATATCAATATACAGGGAAAGAAGAATTACGCATCGCACACTAGCACATTTAAACATGAATTTACAAATTCCAGATATACCTGCCTGTGCGGGGACTTGAACCCCAGACATGTTTTAATGCTTTAACACCTTAAGGTTGGCATCAACCCTGGAAGTTTTGGGCCTCATTTATTTCTATTTACACTTTTTTTTTTCTTTTTGTTATTTTATTTCCTGTCATTTCAGCTGATGAAATTTTTAGGTACTAAAGACAAAGACCAGAGAGAACCAGACTTTCATCATGAACACACAGTGGATGTACACTCAATTCCTCTGTACTTCCAGATAACAGTGGAGGCTATGCCAGGCAGAGCACTTTTTGAAGGTAAGTGATGGTGATGATGATGATGTCAAGGAACAAAACAGGGTAACAATGACGACAGGGAAACTGTGGTGATGGCTATGGTACAATGGTACATGTAGCTGTGGTGTTCATTTGATATGAATGATGATACCCTTAAATTTAGCTTCATATTTAGAGAGACAAAGATGTATATGAAATGATCACCCCTCGATCAGGGGTGTCTATTCTTCCAGAACACCTAAATTATTCTCGCACACTACCGTGCTGTGGCACGTCCTTCCCCAGATCTTCCCAACCAGAATCCCACAAAAATGGACCAAGGAGAGAAAAATATTATGCTGGTTGCTGTGTACATGTACCACACTTTTCCTTATTGTTTCTTGTTCCCTGATAATGATTGTAGGCGAGTATTTGTCAGACCTGCAAACTTTTCTTTTTGTGAGTAAGTTGTTTTTGTCTTCCTTACAAACCTCAAATTCTTCCCTAGATGGTACAGTCTGACCCATTGCATCTATATCAGAAGGACATCTGTGTTTCTCATTATTATCTAATGCCAAATTTCTTTTTGTTCACTTCTTTCTCAGCTACTTTGAAAGTTCATCCTGGTCTATCAGACACCTTCATAACATCAGAGCTAGCATCTCCTATAAGCCGCATTAACCCGTATGGTTTCACATCATCCTGCGTTGAGAAGATTAACCCTAGCTTAGCTAAGTACTGTTTCTGTAAGCAATATTCAGGTATGCCTGTAGCCTTTATGGGAGCCAGTGAGAAAGAAGATAAAGTGATATCACACTCAGTGTGACATGCTCTATATCCAGGACAAGGGCATAGCCATGATCTAGCTGTTATATGGTAACAATATCATATACTGATGATACTGCACAGTTGCTCTCTCAGGCCATATTAACAATTTATTGTTTGTCGCAAGGCCCTTCAGAGATTTAAAAAGTTAATACTGAAGATCCTTTTTGGCCATGAACTAAAGTATGTCATTGTGTTGGTTTTTTCTGTGTGTTTCAAAAGAAATAGCAAGAAAATGATACAAAAATGAAATCTGACGTTTCAGCCAAGTATAGTGCTTATGAGTATATTGTGTGCAAGGGCTTTATGATTTAATATCACTTACCGTATTTTGTCAAATAAACGCCCCCGGGGCATTACATTTTCCCAAGTGGGGGGGGGGTGTTTATTCAAGGTCAATTTTAGAACGATAAAAAACGCTAAAATGACGAAATATGAACTAGAAACACTGACTTCTGGCTCACTTCTGGGTTTCCAATCCAGATTTTCGCCAATTATTGACGCTATTATCGACCATGTGGGAAACTTGGTAAGCTTACTACACAAGATGGCATGGAAATATCTGCATTTTTGAAACATCTTGGTTGAAAATAGTGGTGGGGGGCGTTTATTTGAGGGGGGGGGGCGACTATTTGACGAAATACGGTATAATAGATGCAATTTCTTACAAAAAAAGACAGATGTCATGTAATTTCTGATTTATCAAAGTGTACATTACTCTCTTTGTACAGATATTGATAAGGGCGTGTAAAAGAACCTAGTGGAAAAATAGCTCAATGCAGTGTTTATACCAAATGTGGTAATATGCCCTTGGTCTTGGACAGAATCATAAAACTAAAGTTTGTTTGGCTTATATAAGGTGGAATAATAAGACTCGTAACACTGTTTATTGATATAGAATGGCGTGCACGCTGTTGAGCACAGTGCTTACGCTAGGTTTGCACTGCGTATTGTGTGACTAGTGCACACTTATGTGAAGTTGGGACTTTATTGAGGCGCGCAGTAACAAAAGCCAAATAATTTCCGCCTTATATAAACCGAACAAACTTGAGTAGTATTTGACCTAATTAATTAGTGCCTCTACCCCAATAATCGCCCCTACACAACTGTCTAAATGCCCCCTTTTTAATGCACCTGTATTTGACTAAATTCTGTCAAATGTCCAAATAAAATTGCCATGTAAACCTTCCAAAAATCTGGAAAAGTGTTTTCTGTTGTTTGTTGTAAAATGTGCCTAATTCCTGCAACTTTAAATTGGTTTTGAACTGAAATCATTTCAAAATGCGGACCATTAGCGTACCTTTGGAGCTTTTATTCAGTAAATTCCAATCCAAAGTCAAGGACCCTATGGTTGATATTTCCAGCAGTTGTATTTTTGACGTTGTTCTGCTACCATTTACAAACAATTACAAATACTGAAAATGTGTTTTTAAGCTCAAAATCATGAATATAAAAGACAGCAAAGTAGTTAAAAATCAGGAAAGTGACAAAATGTACACAAACAAAAATAACCGCTCTCCAGTCCAGTTGGATGGTGTGATCCTTATTCCTTAATATCTAGTCGGCTACTGATCTCCCGTGATGTTAGACTAGTTTCTTGTCCTTAAGGTATATTGAAATGTTTGCATAGTTCTCCACAACAACCCTTTCCATGTGCAGAGTTATAGAATAGATCTATATATCATACCCAGTCTCCAGTTACGTCTCCACTTTTTACCCAAATTACATGTATATGTTGAGTCGGAATTATTTAGATTGAATAGTGTAAGAGTGGTTTGAGAAAACTTAGTTTTATGTTTTGCAAACATTTTTCTTTAATGATTTCAAACTATTAACTAAAATTGAGATTTTTGTTGTATATATTTAAATATCAAAAGCAGTACTATAAAATGTGACTTAAAGCCATAATATACAATATTAGTCACATTTTAATTTTGTTATTCTTCACCAACTAATATGAAACAGTATTATATAGTAACAACTGTCAGGAAGGTAAAATTTAAGTAAACCCACTTACTATCATGGCTTCTTCATTGTGGTTTATTGGACTTCTAATGTCTTAATAAGACCAGAAATCAAAATAAAATGTAAGTTGGGACACATGTAAACATTACAAATTGCCAAAATATCAAGTTTGAAAAAATAATTAACCAGATTCATTTAAAAAGATTGTACATTATGGCTTTAACACTCAAGATTTTACTACATGTACAACTCCTATATGACAGATTTGGTGCTGTTAATTGATATATTCTTATTATTTTATGAAACAAGATTTCATGATTTTGACAGTACAATGTATAAATGTGAAATGAATGAATTCATTTTTTTTTTTCATTTTCAACTTATGACTCTTTTTATGTACTTAGTATTAAACCTGTTACATGTATAGATGTAGGTAGGGTTCATAAAAGACATAAAGGTTCTTTTAAGGTCTTTCTAGAACCTCTTTGTCTGTGAGTGTATTTTAAGATTTGTACCAACCAGTAGTTAATAACAGTGCTTATGTGACATGATCTGCTCCAATCAGAGCAAAGTCAGCATGAAATTCAGACAGGTAAAAATGAGGAGTAAAAAAGTTCAAGACATAAGAATGTGGTCATATTCACAACTGAATAAATTAAGCAGCAGTCAAGTATGCTATTGACTAAAGGTGTTCATTGTCAGTAAGCTGAGGTACTGACTACTGAGCATGTTAGTACTATTAGTAATTAAGAAATTGTCAAATTTCCTCCTTTGGTCTGAGTGGATCAGACTGTGGTCAAATAAAAATGAATGAAGCTGTATGTATGAAAGTGAAACAAACAAATTGATGAAGCCCTATGAACTCTGTAAAACTTACGGTTGTAAGGGAGGGGAGTAAATTTAGAATGTAAATGTATTCTCCACCCTGGTTTGGGGAGGAAGGGAAATTGTTTTATATGGCTTCATCAATCATTTGGTTTGTTCCCATAACAGTGGTGTGCTTGGCAGGGGCAGGGGTTCATTGCTCCCCTGACAACTCAATGAAAAATTAAATATAAATATTCCTTGTTATTTGTAGTGTTTAAATACACACATTCGGTAAACACCTTGATTTGGGTATAAAATAGTGTAAAATTGCAAATTTGTGCATGCGTCTTGTGAAATTAACCCAATATGTATCAGCTATGAAACCGAAAATATTTGTGCACAGGTATCTCGGTACAATTGGGCTGAATTAAGGTAGACTGAGCATATTTTTGCCTCCCCCTGAAAAGTCCAAGCATGCCACTGTCCCATGTAGCAGGTGAAAAATAATTTGATCAAGTACTATGTTTATAAAAAAATAGAATTTCTACAAATTGCCAGTGGAAACAGATTTTAATCTGTAATTAAAATTACTACAAATGTACTGGCTGGCAGCTACATGTACAATCACTAGCAATGGAAGAGGGTTTAATAGGCAGTCCTAATTGTAAATAGCAATGTAAATACATGTAGAATCAATAACTACATTAATAGTTTTATATCGCGGTGCTTATAGAGTACAACTCACTTCTTGTAGATACTTTTAACAGATTTAAATTATTCATGATGGTGCTATGAATATTCAAATAGTACAGGTTCTTGCCAAGTGTTCTTTTGAAATAAGCTCACAACATAATCCAGCTTTGAAAAAGTATGTGATACATCGATGAAAAATTTTAGAAAATGTTTAATTTGATTTCATTTTATATTATTTGTAATGGTGCTATGAAATGTCTAATACAGGCTTTTGAGTGTACTGTAATGATTGCTTAAGTGTGCTATATATTTTTTTGTAATGCTAAAAATGTTTTTGCTTTGGACCTTGATATTACTTACAGTTCATAATAGGTGACAATATTGTGCTTTTCTGATTCTGCATGCCAATGAAGTTCCAACATATTCTTGCATGAATTCAAAATTTCAAGTGCACGTCAAGTGAGTCTCATGCAGAACACACCTTTGCGTTATACCTGATAGTGTTACACTTGACTCAGAATCAGAGTGTGCTGGGAGTCAAATCATTCCAGTCAAATTTGACACCAGAAATAGGTGCTAAGCCCAAATGTTTAATTTTACACACCGTTCTATATCAATCCACAATGTTGCAATATATGAGTCTCTAGAGCTACATGTACTAAATGAATTAAAATAATATAATGGAAAATCGGGTCCATTTCACTTAACTTTACGAAGCCTGAAGATATATCTTGGATGAAGCGTGATACAACACTGGTTAAAGAATGTTTGGGGAAATTACATGAAATAGGATTAGTAGTCAAAGTCTGCCTTTGTGATCAAGGCACAAATAACAGAGGTGTATTTCAAGAACTCTCAATAACAACAGAGCAGCCATTTTATAGACTACCAATAAGTGAAGATGAGCATGAAAATGTATATTTTATGTACGACCCACCACATCTGCTAAAAAATATAAGAAATAATTTAAAGAATCATGATATCCAAATTGGATCAAAGACAATAAAATGGAAACACATAGAAAATGTGTATGAATATGAGAAATCTAGGAGTAACACCGGGTACAGGGGATGCTACAAATTAACTGACAAGCACATTTACTTGCCAGCTTTCACAAAAATGAGCGTAAAACGAGTACTCTGTGGCTGCTGGAATTCAAACTCAAGTTGCAATGGGGGAGCTTCCTGCAGAAGCCACATACACCGCTGAAATCTGTGACCAAATGGACCAGCTTTTCAATTCATTCAACTCAAAAAAACATGCCCAACTTATTATTTAATTTTACGAAGCTTCGAAAGTCTTGAAAACGTTCATTTTATGAGTCGTAAGTGTCATCTCACTTATCAATGGTACCCTATAAGTATAGGGATGTACTAGGACCCTTTGTAAAGATACGTCTGGTATTAGGTATTTGTAACTTTATGAACGGTTACTTGATTTATGAAGGGTTAACGGTTTTGTGAAATGGACCCCAGTTTACATAGAATAATAGTGTCTGGTTGGGGAAGATTGATTGCTTATTCTAGATACAGAAGATGGTGCTGAATTATTTGTGTGCTTCAATGGAGATATAAACTCCTCAACGAAAGTTTGGAAAGTTTTTTCAAGCATCTATATCTCAGATTATTTGTGACATGTTCATATCTTGTTTCATATCAATGGATAGCTACATTATTTCTCTTTACAATGACACCACATTTGAAACAAGCACTTTTGCCACGGCCAAGTACACGCCTTGTGAATGTAGTGGGATCTCAAACAGAATGTGCCAAATTGACCATTAGTGTGTGCTCAAACAACACTAGTCACTAACCTCAATAACGGGTAGAAAAACCATACGCAGCCACAACAGCCAGGCACCTCCTTCCATGCATGCTGCTCACCAACCTGGTCACATGTTGCTGTAGAATGGCATTCCATTTTTCAACCAGGATTTGTCGCAGGTACAGCACGACCAAGCTGGTCTTACAAGTACAGCACGACCAAGCTGGTCTTACAAGTGTTGAGATCTGTGCTGATGGCAGCCATTCCATTCTCTCTGCTCCCATATTCTGTAGGTATAGTCGTTGACTACCCTGGCTTTGTGGGGGCGAACATAATCATCTTGGAGGATTGCATTAGGTCCCAGATTGTGAAAATATGGGATTGCAACTTGCTGCACAGAATAATGGTCAATTTGGCACATTCAGTTTGAGACCCCACTACATTCACAAGACATGTACTCAGGCGTGAGAAGGGCGATTGTTTCAAATGGGGTGTCATTGTAATTTGCAAAGGGGAATAAAGTAGCTATCCATTGTTATGCAACATAACATGAACATGTCACAAATAATCTGAGATATAGATGCTCAAAAATTTTTTTAAAACTTTTGTTGAGGAGTTTACTTTAGACAAATATAAATTTAATCAAATAAGAGATAATGAATACTTATCAAGAAAATCAATGGTTCCATAGATGGAATGATTTGAACTGTACATTCTTGTTCGTACATGCACATGCTTCTTGAGATTTACGATAACAGATCTTTTTGACCTCTCTCCAGGATGTCACAAAGGTTATCAGATATTAAAACATGGAACCCTGTTATGAAATTGAACATGTATGTGTTTAACAAATCATGTAAGAAATCAAATCTTACAAACCTAAAAAAAATTCTTAAGTCTTTTAGTTACAACATGATTCAACGTTACCACAGTAACATTTGTGACATGCTGGAGAATGGCCCTTGTCACTGTAATATAATTATAAATGGTTATGATATAGGGTTTGTAGGTCTTTTTTAAATTGTATTTTTCTATAAACAGTAAACGTTGTTGAGAGAGATGTCAGATTTTAAAAGCAATTTTGATTGTCATTTGGATAATGACAGTATATCAAGTTTGGACGGTAAAGTATACACAAAATTTTAATGTGTGAATGTACTTCAGCTTGCAACTTTTACCTGTTCTGAAATAATAAACGGTCTTGAAATATAAAAAGCCTGCGTTTCCATTGTTTCAATGGTATGTATAGGTAACGAGGGGTGGTGGACAATTACTTGGTCTCTTTAATATTTTTGGAAGTTTTATAAAAAAGAAAGTAAGATAACCATGACCATGAATGAGCTTTACTGATATGACTAAAAACATTCCTTACTTTAAATTGAAAGCTGTACTATTTTAGCATTTTAGAGTTTGTTAGATTTTTCACATGAGAAAGCATAATATTATTTAAATGAACGCCCATATCAACTTCCCTTGATTTCCAATTAAGGGCCATATTTGAAGGAACAACAACATCAACAAGAACAGCAACCGCAATTAATAGTTTTGCTTTTGTTTTGTTTATTCAATAATTCTTAAATATGTTTATTATAACTGTACATGTATTCAGTGTATGCCAATGACCCTCTTCAATTCAGGTGTTTTATGTCTTTTTTGTCTCAATCAAACAAAGTATGAGACCAAAATACTTATAAACCATCCAATAAAATGTATGTACAATGTTGGTAAACATGATCACTAAGTTCCAGAAACATTAATTGTTTTGGATTAAAAAATATTATCATGTTTTGCGAAATGAAACAAAGCTAGAATCCTAATTTTGCAATTTCAAAGACATGGCACAAGTTAAAGCATTCAAAACTTTGAGTATAATGGTATGAGTTTACTCAGAAACTGACCTCAAAAAGTCAGTAACCAAGTTGTCCAACTGACACAACAGTAAAATGCACTGACACAAACAGCTTCCGGGACCACATTCACAGGCGAATAATTGGAACCCAGCAAATGAAACCTGTGATAATGCGTACAAGATCCTTACACAGAAGATTATTTCCAACAAGTAAGTGGAATAGTGTGGAACGGGGCTGCTTCTGCTTTTCACACACTTTCTTCAAGAAACATGTCTTATTCCACACTATTCCATTTACTCACAGATTTCTTGTGTTGGGTGCCATGCCAATTATTGGGCTGTGAATGTGGTCCAGGAAGCTGTTCCATGTTAGTGGATTTTGCTGTTGTGTCAGTTGGACAACTGTTTGGTTACTGACCAGTGTTTAGAGTAGAGTATTGAAGTAATCCTGTGTGCAATTTTTGTTCATTTTTATGGACAGGATTTTAAGATATGATCTTGTGAAAAATTATAAGTTTCGTTTTGAGGCCAGTTTAGTTTTAATATTCAATTTTGATAATTGGTTACTAGTGTAATACAGTGTATAAAAGATATTAGAATATGCGTTTTCCATTTAGGGTAGCAAATTAACCGGCACTGATTTCGCCACTTAGGATCCAATTTTGGGATTGATTAACAAGCATGAGTAGCTCCATTATAGTGACACCCCCGTCACAACATAGAAAAACACCTTAAAAACGTATGATTTTGGCCCTTGTTTCCAAATTTTTTTTTTATTGCCAGTTAGTAGGGAGATAGCTGTTTCATTTTGCAAATCAGGATAATATTTTTTTAATAATGATAAAATGACTGCTGTATTTGTCTGGAATCGGGAGTAATACACGTAAAATGGCAAAACAAAGCCAAAAGTTGGAACAAATTATGTCTGATGTGCTCTCATGTCCCATAAAAACTCCAAAACTCATACTCCACCCCTTAAAACATTAAGATATTTGAGATAAAAAGTAAAAAGAAGTACATCAATGTTTGCACCACAAAAGTCAACCGTAACAACTCCCTAAAACGAAAGACTTTTGAAATGTGACCTCTTGAACAAATCACACAAATAATAATGCATTTCCATCATCAATCGTACAAAGATAGTAGGATGCAACTTAGTTTGTTCATGGATTTTGGTATTCATTTGGTGTGACGGTATTCTCCACAACAAATTATGAAGTTCATAATCAATCAATTTACTCTCAAAAGTTGCGAAGTTTTACCAAGAAAAAAAAGTAAAATAAGTTCAAGTTCAAAATAAATACACAATGTATATATCACAATCAGTTACCCCTAAAGCATTAATTTTAGAAAACTAACCAATTTTGATTGAACTTGTTGAATCCCTCTTTAAAATGCATTTATCTGAAGTTGCTGGTTTTTAAAGAACGGGTCACATGGGGAGAGTGGGGTAAGTTGAGCCAGGGGGTAAGTTGAGCCACCCCCTCTAGAAAGAAAATTTAAAACTTATCTTACTTTGCAGTTCCACTTATTTGTATATGACATAACAGAGGCTTCTCAAGTGTAATATGGAATCATTTGCACATAGGGTAAGAAAGCTGCATTAGAAAGTTCATTTTTCGCACTTTTTTTGAACTTTTGGCAAAAACCAATTTTTGTCATGTTTCACCCAGAAAGAAAAAGGCTAAAATGATAGCATTCTGGGTATTGAGGATGTGATATATGAACACTATTGTAGAAAACTATTTACAACTGTAACAAGCTTTAGTCAGGCGGGAGGCTTGGTTGTTGACAAAAAGGGTCACATGGGGTAAGTTGAGCCACAGGCCATGGGGCAAGTTGAGCATAGGTAAAACCTGCAGAAATTTCCCTAATTTTTTTATTCAAAGTAGAATCTTGTCAGAAATTACTTGTATGCAATATTTAGATCAAACTACTTCTATATCAAACTATTTTTCGAAATAAATTCCTGAAAACAGCAATTTAAAAAAAGGCAAAATTGAATTGCACAGCTATGGCATATACTGTGCATTTCTATGGTGGCTCAACTTGCCCCCGCGACTGGCTCAACTTACCCCACCGTTGGGGTAAGTTGAGCCAATTTGCAAATGATTTTTGGCGTCTCACTGTGCGAAAGTGCAAAATATTGATTACAATTTTGTGGTATCATAACCAAGTAAACATACATATGTTTCATATGTAACACTGCATTTGGGTCCTGCTTTATTTATTTGAGCGTAGTGAAAGTAAATGTAAAAAGTGGCTCAACTTACCCCACTCTCCCCCTACGTTGAATTTTTCATGATCCAGCCAAAATGCGTCAACTGCATTAGGCCTATTAATATTATGCAACATATATTTATGTTTCAAAACGACAACATCAAACACAACAAAATAAGAAATTCACCTGAACGTCACAAAAAAAAGAAGAAAAGATCATTAACACGAATAACATACACCAAACGTTGAGCTTTGTTTTTACACGGAACCATAAATGAAAGTCGATTCAAAGTTTCCCGTTACCCTACTCCGCTCAAAACAAATTGTTGGCCAAATATTTCATTATTTTGAATAAATGTTTATTTCTAACAAACTTTTTAATATACAAATAAATAATTGTGTTTTTAAATATATCATAAATCTCTTTCTGTTGATTTTCAGGGATTTTCTTTGCAGTAGGAGCTTGGTATATGGCTAATAATGAATTAATAATGAATACCTACTCAATTTTCTGTCCCGCACTTTTTGATCTGCTCTGATCTCATCCCGTAAAAAATATTGTGAAACTTTTGATAATAGTTGTACTTGTACAATCACCTTCATGTGGTTGTAAACTACATCTGTAAACTACAAACTGTGATTTCTCATATGTATACTTGGGCAGTTATTGGTTTATGCCTGTAACAGATGCAATAATGAAATGGTATAAAATAATGAATAATTAAATGGTCACCCTACACAGTCATGAAAAATTATGTAACGGGAAACTGGGAATTGACTTTCATTAACCTAAACATCAACCAAAAAGTAATTACCACCTCTAAATGAATGACCATTATTCCAAAACGATTGATCGTATGGCAAATAAAGAATATGCATTTGAAGCAGAATTTATTTCTGCGCATTATGACACCTCAGTTTTTTTGCAATGGCCCCAATATCGATGTCGCACTCGCAGCGTACATTTAAATGAGAGTAGCCCAAGATTTGAAAGTTGCAGTAAAATTCTATTACCATGATTACCTTGTAAATTCACTCTTTCACTCTCCATGGAAGGAAATGTTTTCAGCTCTCTTTGGATTATCCTTACTTGTTTCATGCTCTTGGAGGTGATCAAATCAATAAAAAATATTTACTTAATCCCACATTAAAACATGACAAGGTCGATGTTTTTGTGGACCTAGAAGGTCGCAAGAAGTGGAAGACCAAGGGTTACATACAGGGAACAAAACTTACAAGTTCCCCCAATACTTTTTAAAATAAATCGCAAAATATTTTGCAAAATGTTGTGAAAATGTTTGTGCAGCCTCATTTGTTTGACCAATTTATAGCGTCACACATCACTGCGTTCAGTTACAATGGTTCATTATGTAAAAAAGAGGCCGTTTTAAAAGTTGCACCTGAGTCCATAAGGCTGCGTTCACATAGAAGTATACTATTCGGGTATACGGTGCACGTTTTGCAGGTGCACACGTATAGCTTAAATCGAGCAATGCAATTCCATAGTACCGGGTCACATAAGGCTACGATCACATAGAAGTATACTATTCGGGTATACGGTGCACGTTTTGCAGGTGCATGCGTATAGCCTAAATCGGGCAAGGTAGTTTCATAGTACCGGGTCACATAAGGCACTATTCGAAGCTATTCGAAAAGGCCGTATACCTACGTATAGATAGTATAGTGGGAATCGTGCGTGCTCGATTTTAGTGCAGCGTATACCGTCCTATTTTTAAAACTAAACCATATGTGGGTAAATTCATTTTTTTGTAATAGATCCACTATCTAATTCTGCACATTATGACACCTCATTCAATGCAATGTGACCTCAAGAAGTAAAGTTACAAGCATTTGATTAGACGAAGAAAATTGGTAAACTGACCTACAAATGTATACTCGTTATTAGCTATACGAAATACGCTCATTTGACCAGGCTGAGTTCACATAGTATACTCCTATATGAACTCAGCCTGATCGAATGAGCGTATTTCGTATAGCGAATACCGTATACCGTATACTTCTATGTGAACTCAGCCTAACAGTCAGGTTTCCCTTCAACGGGTACAATGTACTGAATACAATGCAATAGGATTTTACTGCAACTTTCACATCCAGGGTTACGTTCATTTATAAAATGTACGATGCTATAGGCTTACTTCAATATTGGTACCAATGCAACAAATGAGGTGTCATAATGTGCTGAAATAAATTTTGCTTCGAATGCATTTCTGAAATTTGGCATACTACAGACTTGACATTTAATATGGAATACTTTTTCGCAAAATTCCAAAACTGGTCTGGTAGAGGTCTGCATAAACGACACGGGCTAAATATTAACTAGGGTGTATCGGGTTATGGTGCAAAATAATTGTTTGACAGAAAATGTGCTTTCCATTAGTTTATATTATGGCGCTCATAATGTAGTAAATTAGCCTAAAATGGCGGATTTAAGGAGACTGATTTTGAATTTTGTGGGGGTAACATTTCTGAATTTGAGCAACATTATTCTAATGCACCTGTGATCTACTAGTTTTGAAAGTAGGAGGAGCTTTAAAAATATGGCTCTATAAAGTGGTACGCACTCAGAAAATTCGAATGGACCCTGGGGCCAAATGTTATAAACTTACTGTACACAAAGAAACAGTGTGAGTTCATTGGACAACCAGGAATCCGCACAGTTGTTTTTGTATGGTAAGTTTATAACATTTGACCCCAGAGGGCCATTCAAACTTTCTGAGTACGTACAGCTTTGAAGAGCCCTACTTTTAAGCTCCTCCCCTGTTCAAAAACTTGGTACATTGTAAGTGTATTTCAGCTGTGATGAATGCCAGTTGCTGACGACGTTTAAGAAATATCACCTCAAACTCCTATAAATTTGATAATAACAGAACCACGTTGCATAAAGTCCAAAACTGTGTCCCCCACAAAGCTCAAATTTAGCCTCCCTAAATCCGCCATTTTAAGCAAATTCGCTACATTATGAACACCATAATGTAAACATATCGAAAGCACATTTTCTATCACACAGATTATTTTACACCATATCCTGACACACCCCAATTAATATTTAGCCAGTGCGGTCTATGCAGACTCCATCCAGACCAGTCTCGGAACTTTGCGAAAAATATTCCATATTAAATGTCAAGTCTGTATCAACCGATTTGGAATAATGGTCATTCATTAAGGGGGGGGGGGAGGAGTAAATAGTTTTTGCTAGATATATATTTGATAGCTTAAATGTTCATGTTGCCGTTTTGATCAGATTTGAGATTATTTTCTGGGTCTTCTAATGCAACGCTGCCGACATCAACACCATTAATATGTCCATTTTTCTCTTGCATATCGAGATTGACTTTAGTAACATCTATACCATCTTCTTCTGTTAGTCCTTTCTTTTCTTCCGGATCAGGCTTCTTAATAAACCTCCTCCATACTTCATAAATAACTATTACGACAATACCTTCTAACATAGTGAGGATTGAGATTAGTGTTGGAACGCGACCAATAAGATCTGCTTCTGGAAGAGGATAGAAAAGATCAATCATGGTACGCGCCATTAGACTGTTCTGAGCACCCGTTTCTAAAGCCACAGTAACGGCCTGTCTGGTTGGTATGCAAGCAATCTTGGCAATGATGAAACCGAGGAGGGAGCCAATCACAGGGAATATTGCAGAAGCTATCCAGATTTGCCATGGTGACACAAAGACATGAAGGCTTGAAGGCAAACCGACAGCTAGGGCAATCAGAAGCGTAACCCCTGCGAATGGCTTGGCCAGAAAGTCCAGGATCTTCTTCACTTTTTCGAATTTCCACGTTACTACCATTCCAAATCCAACCGGAACAAGCAGGAGTAACATCTGGAAGAACAGTTCTACAAATGGTGTGTCTAGAGAGTCGTTATCATCTGTGTATGGGGTTGCGTAAATGAGAAGATTCAATGGCATCATGCCGAGGGCTAATACGGTGGACATGAAGGTCATGGTAAGACTGAGAACAACATCGAGATCCAACAGCAAACTGAAAATGTTACTGAACCAACCACCAGGGCAGGTGCCGTCAAGAATGAGTCCCACTGAAGTCTCGTCATCCAACACAAATAATTTGGCAATCCCAAACGCTAGAGCAGGCATGATAAAGAATTGGCATCCCATACCGATAAGGACAGCCCATGGTCGTCGCAATTTGCTCCAGATAAGGCCGACTTCCATCTTGGTTCCCATGGTGATGTAAGATATACATAACCATACCAAAAGAGCGTAAGTAAAAACATCACTTAATGCTCTGTTACTCTTGCCTACTTTAATAACATAAGTTCCTACTTGCTCAGTTACCCCGTCGTAGTAGTCTCGAAGATAAAGTTCTAAGTCAACAATTCCGAGGAATTTCCCTTTGAGTATCACTTCGACTGTGAGAGGAAACTTTGCGTCTGGTAGGATATCAAAGACACTTTGGTTGACAATGATGAAGACGGCCCGATCTTGGCTTTCCAAGCGAAGAGTTCCAGGTTTGGATGCTACAATCGTGAGATTAATGGCTCGGATCTCGTTATCCAAAAGATAGATGGCATTTTCTTTGCTTCCACTAAGAGTAAAATTGAAGGATGGGGTAAGATCATTCGTGGTTTCTGTTGCGATTGAAGGATGTGGGAGAAGTGTGACCACGCCCAGGAGGAATACGAACAGATACATCATGTTGCTTGCAAAATCTGTAAAATATGGATGAGAACAAAAAAAGATATGAGTTAAATGTACAGGCCTATGCATAAACTTAATCAGCATCCCGTCATCCCGTGGCTTAAGAAGCTGACCACTTGCCAAGCTTCGATAAATCCGACCCATATATGTCAAGCATCATTTCAGGGCATGGCAGACAATGGCTTTGGTTAATTTGCCCCAACTGAAATGTTATAAAAAGTTGGTGGGTAAAAACCAAAATGATCTGATTTTGATAAAAATGGTCTCAAATTATTCGTCTTGCAAAACCATTTCAAATCAATTTAAGTTTGCCATATCTTGGATGTTTTATTACCTAGGTAACAAGGTGGACGAGTTTGGACCTATGTGGAGCCTAAAACGTGATCATTTGACCTTTTTGCTTAAAATTCGAAGACCATGCATCGCAGATAGGGCAAACTATACTTTTTTCCTGAATCGCTATGACCAGTGGAATACCTTGGTGGGATAGGTTGTAGCAAAATTTGAACAAATCATTTAAAAGTTGGCTGCTGTATAAACTTTGATGACATTTTTCAATTACATGCTATTGTTTTTGGTTGGGCACTGCCATGACGATGACGGCAGGGGTATTCTATGAACTCTGCTGTTATGTTACCTTCGTACCCACCAACCTTTATACGGTATCACTTGAGCATCTCAATTTTTCACGGTCTTATTTTGATTGAGTTTTGGGGGCCGCATTCCACAGTATTTTAAAAAACTTTGCAAGCTTTGAGACACTGTTTTGTTGACCTAATTAAAATATTTTAAACGTTTTGCCTTTGACCTTTAGGGTAAAAGTTTATATACAATAAACGAGAGTAAAACTTGGTTTCTCGATCGAAAAACCAAGTTTGTTGAAAGAGAAACCAGGTTTATCGGAATTAAAATGCTAATATTTTTACATAATAAAGCTTTGAAATGAAAAACTGCATCATTGAATTGAACTGTTGTATTGAATTCGTGCATAGAATTCGAAATGAAGCCTCTCGTAAAGCCTGGTAATTTAAGGACGACGCAGTCCATTTTCAAAATTCATAAAGTGTTTGATGAAACCTAGTTATTATACAATTTCACAACTTAGTTTGGTTCAGGAAATACAAAAAAAAACAGTTTACAACGGAACGGCCCTTTCAAGCATTGGTATTATTTGTCAACTTCTTAATAATAGTCTTTACTGAACATTCAAATTTTGTGGGATAGGCTTTTACGACGGGAATTCATAACAATTAGTGGGTTTTTAGCGGGTTCGCCGTCGGACAACTGTCAAGCTTTCGTCAGGAGTAGCTCTGACTTCTTCAGGACAAAGTACCTAAGAATGAGACATGCAGACCGCCCCTTGTCTACTGATGACTCTCAAAAGAGTCGTTCACTGAAAACGGCTCCTTGTCAACAGAGAACAAGCAGATCTCGCCTATCTGCTAATATAAAGGTTTTGGTGGCTCTGAAAAGAGCCGTTCACTGAAGACTGCCCCTTGTCTACAGAGAACTAGCAGATCTCGCCTATCTGCTAATATAAAGTTTTTGGTGGCTCTGAAAAGAGCCGTTTGCTGAAGACTGCCCCTTGTCTACAGAAACAAGCAGATCTCGCCTATCCGCTGATTTTCAGAGCCACCAAAACTTACAATCACACGCAGAGATTGCCCATTGAAATGTGTGTGATACTTTGCGTTAAAAGAATTACATTGCGATTTCCCATTTTGGATTCCAACGTAGAATAAAAACGCAGATGCTACGTTGAAATATGCTGATTTTATGTCTAAGTCCATGCAACGCGCCCAATTTTCAGGACGAAAAAGTCTCATTTTGAAAGTAAAGTCATGCATGATGTATGTAGTGATCTTTAATCTACCAAAATATATGTTTTTGGGCAACTATAATATTTGGGGAGCACAAAAAACAATTAGGTTTAATCAGCATGTAGGTCACAATTTCAATCAAAATCAAAAGCGGTCTGTTTGAATTTAGGCAGAGCCTCAGCTCACTGTTATTTTTTTTCAATCACTATGCCCTCTATCGACCTAGGTTAGAAGCTGTTAGATTAGATCAAATATTATAGTCTTTAAGTCTAGCTGTCTTGTTCTCCTTCGTGACGAATGAGCACAATCCAGTCTAGAACCGAGACTAGCAATACTTAACACCGTATTAACGTTATTCATCTTCAGTGAAAGCATGAATAACATAACACCGTCGGATTATGTGGACTAAATTGAATGAGATATACACAAATTTTAGGAAGCGGTGAAGCGGGCTTCAGACTCCGAGTATTGTACGTACAATATTGTATGTACAATATGTACGTTATTTAATCTATTGCCGTTCTATTTCCAGTAATGTTTAAGTTCTAACGAATGTTTGATGACGAAAAATCGATAATATGTTACATACACTATCTAGCAGAAATATATTATCGATTTTACGTCATCAAACATTCGTTAGAACTTAAACATTACTGGAAATAGAATGGCACATGATGCAGTCATGTCTACAGTAGAATTCATCTCGACCTTTGCAGGACTTAACCCCATTAAAAGCTATTAAACCAAGATAACACTCATTGAAACAGCTCAACTGATTAAATCGGATCTTCTCTGGTTGTGCACAAGTGACTGTTTTCATGTGCGATATAGCAATAAAGCTGGTATTCATAGCTTCAGTTGGGTAACCGATTATAAAGGAAACGAAAGGAAACAATGTTATGTGTGGCTTTGTTCACGAAATCAGACAATGGCGTGCTTTTTGTAAACCAGCATTCTTGAAAATGAGCAACATAATGATTTTTGACTTAACACGGTTTGGAAATAATTTCTTCATATTTTTGGTGTTATCTGTCGTTTACATGTCCTTCCTAAAACACAAAAGTACGACCCTCTCCAAACACCTAAATTAGCTAAAAATTTAGGACATGTTACAAAACTATATTGTCTAGAATTTTAGAAGAGTACTTTTAATATTGGCCGGTTATTTTTCACACAGCGACGTTAACTAGGCAATGTACTATTACCTATAACATTAACTAAAACACCAAAGTACGAATATTTCCAAACATCTAAATTAGCTAAAAATTTAGGACATGTTAAAAACTATATTTTCTAGAACTTTAGAAGAGTACTTTTAATATTGGCCGGTTATTTTTCACACAGCGACGTTAACTAGTCATATCCCCATACTGTTAACGTAGGGCTATTTGTAAAGGTCACGCGTCAATGGGAAAGAGCACTGTGTATTGTGTATAGGAAAACGGACAGTAACTGCAGTATGAATAGATTAAATAACGTACATATTGTACATACAATATTGTACGTACAATAAAAAGTCTGTATACTGCTTAAGGGCTGGGGTATGAACGTTTGGACAGTATTTATTTTGGGACATTAGAGCACATCAGACGTATCGAATTGCATTCTGAATACGAAGAATGTCATTCTGATATCAAATAATTTTGAATTTTTGAAATTCGCAATTTAATACACATTTTATGGCAAATCATTAAAAATTGACATTTTTGATATTTAACAGTACTTGAAGTAAACTTTATAAATCTGATGATTTATACGTAAAGTGTATGTAGGTGGGTTGAAAAACCGACGATAAATTGAAAATTTTGACCTTTCGTATAAAACATATGGATAATTTTTCCCAAAACACCAAAAAAAATTAGGTCTTTTTGGGAAAAAATCCATATCTTCAATATGTAAGGTCAAAATTTTCAATTGACCGTCGGCTTTTCCTGCCTGCTACATACACTTTAAGAATATATCATTAGATTTATATAATTTACTTCGAGGACTGTTATATATCAAAAATTCGAAAAATATCAAATTTTTATAATTTGTCATAAAATTTGTATTATATTGTGATTTTCAAAAAATGAAAATTATTTGATATCAGAAAGACATGCTTCGTATTCAGAATACAATTCGATAGGTCTGAGGTGCTCTCATGTCCCACAAAAAATACTGTCGAAACGCAATAAACGCTCATTTTAGATCCCTTAAGCGAGTATGAAAAAAGCGCCTGTTGATCAAACTTGGAATGAACTGTATTGATGGGCACATTATGTAATCGTTAGTTTCTTCGCAACCAGTCAAGCGAATCAAATAATCTTTTCGTATGTGATGCACAATAAAATTGGCTATGCGCTATATTTTAAATACTTTGATTACGTTCAAC
Source organism: Amphiura filiformis (assembly GCF_039555335.1). NCBI lineage: Eukaryota > Metazoa > Echinodermata > Ophiuroidea > Amphilepidida > Amphiuridae > Amphiura > Amphiura filiformis. The sequence continues at coordinate 76,456,135 of NC_092633.1, forward strand.
TTTATTCACTTGGTAATTTTTTCTGTATGACGTTTTTTCATTAATAAAAACTACAAAAAGAAAATGTTTTCAGAACGCATTACAAACAATAGTAGGCGAAATATCATTTCCTTCTCCTTATTGATTTGACATGTTTGGAGCTATAATTGAATAAAACACGTTTTAAATACACAATGTCATGGCAAGGTGAAAAATAAAACCTTTCTTCATGATATCGTTATGAACACGGCAGAGTGCCGAATACGCAAAATTGCTGTTCTGAGTAAACGGGGTTTGAAAATATTGGTACTATTCCATTGATCCTTCTACTATGAAAAATTTAGAACAATCGTGAGCACTCATTTCGTCGCCAGAGTGCTACACTATCGTAAGTGACATTTTTGGCCAAAATGAGATTTTGACGAATTATGGAAGGCCATATAAAAACGCACATTTTAAACCAGGTTTTAAGTTTCAAAAATGCTTAATTATTTTTTAATTAATAAAATAAAATATCGTAAGTGCAATGCAATTTTAATTAATGCATGCAAGACTATCGTATGTGCCACTTACGATAGTCTTGCACGCCTATTTTGTTTTTCATTTGCTGCAAGACCATCGTATGTGCCACATACGCTACTTTATTGGGCCTAAACAACAAAATCACGGAACGCTACACCATCGTAAGTGCAAAACAGTCTCTAACACATCACTGGCTGTGACGCTGACGGCTGTATGCGTTGTCGCCATGCTGACTAAGTTCATAGCTCCCATGACTGGTAATAGAGACGATAAATCCAGTGTTTTTAGTTTTAGATTCAGTAATTAATCTTGAGAGATAACATTACGGCAAAAGGTGTCTTGCTATTGTAAATATTATGTGCCAAAATAAATTAACACTTGTTAACAAACATAAAATGACAAAATATTGGATATTTGAGCCGATATTATGCATATCTTAATTTAGCAATGCATGCTACACTATCGTATGTCGCACATACGATAGTGTTGCACTCTACACTTATTTATATTTGAGTGCAACACTATCGTATGTGGCACATACGATAGTGTTGCACTCTACACTCATTTCTATTTGAGTGTAACACTATCGTATGTGGCACTTACGACATCTAAATCAGTAAATAATTCATCGATTTATTAACTTTAACACCATTTATATAGTTTATATTATTAAAATCAAATTGCTTTACATTCCCATGTAATTTTATGGCTACTTGGAAACAAACGGCTACGCTAAACACAAAAATGCTCCTCCTGTAAAACTGTCCAAACTGCACTTACGATAGTGTAGCACTCTGCCGACGATTTGAAATGTATATTATAGAAGTTAATGTGCACGAATTATTTACAATACTTGCATGTTCTGAAACAATCGATATATCCCTCAAAACGCGTTTTAACAGCTATTCGGCTTTATGCTGTAGCCAAAATGTTTCTACCACTGCGCAGAGAGAGGTCGAATACGCATTCAACTACGTGTAAACCATAGCACCCGTTCCTGATTTGGGACTTTTGTGTATACATTACTGGTTGTCTTAATGCTATGTAGACTTAACTTGCTATAAAAGTTATAAATAGTCATCCCTGTAATATTTAGCAAAAACTCGAGGATTTTAAAGCGAAATAACAATATTGGCCTATATTTTGCGTATGATTTTCCAGGAGTTTCCAATTTCACAGGGGCGCACTCACCATGCTCACATTATTAAACCACAGCAATATCATGTACTTATTTTGGTATCACTGGATAGAAGATCCCTACAGCTATACGTTGGTATAGGATTATGTAATATAGAAAATTCGGGGTTTCCCGCTATACAATACTATAGATCAACCTGATTTGTACATCTAAGTATACGATTCGGCTCTCTGCCGAATTCATTTATCGCACTTAGGCGCGATTCGTCCAAATCAAAATTTCAATAACGACGTTGAGGAATAAGATTTACAAATTAATTTTTGGTGGAAATAAAAGACAGCCTGACACATAATCATAAGCATACAAAAACTCAATTTACTCAAAATTCTCGATTCGTCACTCTGCCGAATTCATAACGAAGGCCTCCAATGTAGGATGATATACAGGCTGTATCAAAATGATTGGTATCCATCAGTATAGATGGTTATTGAAAAGCATGTTTCTTCTCAATGCAACGCAGGATCTTCTTGAAACGACCGTAATTTATAGTTATAAAAAATATGACTGTTTATTACATAGATCCTATGTTGCATTTTGATGTAGCAATCATGTTCATATCACTGAACGCTGATGTGAACCAATCATTTTGATACAGCCTGTATAGGCCTATATAACCAATAATTAACGTTCTTACCTTTTGCCGACTTCGGAAAGCATCCACGCAACCAACTATTTTAGGTTTAGATGTGACACCACCAAAGTAATTTGATGTGCTGTTCCTCAAGAAAACAGTAATGAGAATTTTGCTGAATACACCGACCACGAGGTATAAATCGTAAGTTCCTTGTGTGATTTTTCCTCTTGAGATGCCAAATTCAGAATGAACTCAGTATACATCAGAAAACTTTTAAATACTGTCATTTCAACTTGCTTCGGTATTCTTTAAATATTGAGCTATTAATACCAGCCAATCAAAATCCGGTAGAGGGTGTGGTAAAAACTCTGGTATGTTACTGGTGCACGTGCTCACGTGGTAAAAATTCTAACATCATTTGGATATAGGCGTGGCTTACCTGAAATTATAGTGGTACGCCTTATACTCGTACATGCATACTATAGATATAGATATTAACAGCAATTATTTATGGTGTCTTTATCGCTTATCTTCCGATTTCTTTTTAATGATAGGGAAACTATTTTTATTATGGATAATTTCAAAGGAATTAAAATTTCAATTTGATGATTGACAAACGTTACATTTTGACTAATTGTGGACATATGGAATTTAACGTGTTACAGTTCAATTATATTTCTCTAATTTTGGTCAGTAATATCAAAAAAAGTTAAAAGTATTTAACCTAAACTGATAATTCACAAAATGTCTCATGTTAAATTAGTTTATGTATACTCACAAGCGTCCCCGAAATTCGCGTAATAGAGTATAACATGTACACTAATAAATGAAAATAAAAAATACTGATCGGAGCCGTCTCTAAATTCAACAAATTCGACAATCAGATGAAAACAAGGAAAAGACAGAAATATTATTAAAGAAAAAACAAATTGAAGGGAAAATGGTAGAAATAATTATATTTAGCATTAAGTAAAGTTAATTTTTGGCTTAAAGTCCCACGAACATGCAATTTTCACCAGACAAAATATGCAATAAAATGAATATTTTAACATATTGAAACATAACTACGTATCAAATTTACAGACCATATCCCTTAACAATAATTTCACCTGTTCACATGAAGGGCTCTGTCACCCACTTTTGCACAGTACCTTTTGTGGAACCTGAGAGCACATCAGACACACCAAATTGTATTCTGAATACGGTGAATGTCCTTCTGATATTAAATAATTTTGATATTTTGAAATTCGCGATATAATACAAATTTTATGTGAAATTATTTAAAAATTTATATTTTTGACATTTAACACTCCTCGAAGTAATCCTTATAAATTAAATGAAATATGCTTAAAGGGTATGTAGCCTGGATGAAAAGCCGATCATCAATTGAACATTTTGACCTTTGGTAATGAAGTGTCATAAAAAAACCTAAAAATGTTTATTCTTTGGGAAACTTCATGTATGTCTTCAATACGAAAGGTCAAACTTTTCATATAATGGTCCGCTTTTCATCCCAGCTACATACACTGTAAGTACATAGCATTCGATTTATAAAGTTTACTTAGGTTAATTCGAGGATTGCTAAATAGCAAAACTGTCAATTTGTAATAATATGCCATAAAATTTGTATTATATCGCGAATTTCAAAAAAATCTAAATTATTTGATATCAGAAGGATATTCCCAATCCTGGTATTAAGAATGCAATTTTGGTGTGTCTGATGTGGTCTCAGGTCCTATAAAAATACTGTGTAAATGTGGGTGATCGAGCCCTCAATAGCAAAACAAAAATAATGATTTTTTTTTAAATAGGATCTTTGATTTTACTGTACGCTATGTAGAGACCTTCACCCTACCCTATTTGTATGGTTAACTTTGATAGTGGCTTTCATGAATGTACTTTGTGTGCCTTACTTACCCCTGGGTAAGGTGGTGGGTTAATATTTGAATTACTAAATTGAGCGCAAAGTCCGGGCGCAAAGTATGGGTCTACTATTAGTTTAAGCCATTTGGGTGTATGAAGCACAAACGTATTCCACATGAGTAAGTCCTTCGTTGGATGGAACGGAGCCGGGAACGGAGCACACACAGAGGGATATCAGATGTGCGTACAATTACAGCAACAGAAGGCTAATTCAAAACGTTTGTCATGATTCAGAGGCATGAGCATCTGGGGCGAAATTGGCTCAAGTACGGAACTCAGGGTAGTGTGGGTTGGTGGTACCCAGTATGCAATCAGTATAGGATAGAGGAAGGTGTTTGTTCCATGAATTTATCCTTTCCAATGCCACTTACAATGTGTAAGCTTAAGGTTCATCAAACTTAAGATAATACATCCTTTTTATTTAAACATGTCCGTTCAACCTGTCATTAATCAAATTGGCGTGATCCTATTACCTTCTTATCGTGTTTGAATTCACAGTATAACCCATCATCAATTATGCAATTAAGGCACATTACATACTTTGAAGGTATTTTTATGAACAGCTTTTTGCTGATTACAAGATTTTAATAGGACTAATTGTTTGAACGTAATTTTGATCTATTTACAATAGGAGATAATGTATGTGTGTCAATCCGGGAACATGCATAGCAAAGGTTACGCTTACATTAGTGATTGCTTTCAACCAATCTTTATCTTCGTTTTTTCCTCGTCTACTTCTGTTCTTGGCTACAAATCAAAATTTTTTGATTAAAATGTGGTTTTTGGTTGTTAAGATGTGTTGGTTAAAGTGAATATATATTTTGTACCTCGGAAATGGTAAAAAGGTTGGCCATCACATCTATGGGGAAATCATTACAGATTTATTTCTGAAAATTATTAAATTGCTTTATTTTTGTTCAAATAATTTTATAAATATCTAAATATCTAATGCTTGCAGATAGACAGTTTTACTGGATATTGTATCTTTTGCACAGCAAAACCGATACATGTTCGAATAGCCTTCATATTTACCCTTTTCCATAGAATAGCCTTCATTTTACTTATTTACCCTTTTCTACCCTTTTCCATAGGTTGCTGACTTCGATCGGGTGAGCACTTGTTGGTTAAAGTCGTATTAATTGGCGCGTTCATAAGTTAAAATCTAAGAAGTAGTACAGTTTTTGTATTTTACTCAACTTCCGACTTCAGTTGTTAACCGTTTCCGACGTACCATTATCTGTATTCGCGTTACTAACATATCTAAAGAGCCAAAAATTACATTTTCATCAAATAACTTTTAATAACTCTTGAGCTTAGATTTCCGAGTATAATCGTGGCACGTGAGATAACAGAGATGTGATGATGGAGGTAGAACCTTTTGAATTTAGGGGACTGATAGTCCCAAGGTTTGCGAGTCCGAAAATAAGGTTCGCTAATCCTGAAAAGGGGTTTGTTAGTCTGAAAAGTAGGGTTAGTGTAGGTTTAGGGTTGGTTATTGGTACGTTTGTAGGTTACGGTTAGGGTACCAGCGAACCTTTTGGACTACCGACCCCCTTTTATTTTCGACTATAGCGACCCTTAGGAGCTCTTAGGACTAATGCACCTTAGGATGAACTTTACTTGATATCCACCTTGAAAATAGGGCGCGAGAACTGCTTCGATTGGGCCTTCAACTCTAAGCTCTTTGCAACTATAATTGTACGCAATAATAGTGTACAAAGTGTCCACTAAATAACTCATTTTGTAAAATTATTCTCTGGGACAATGTGCATGTGATGGATAAATTATTTTGACTTAGATAAACCATAAAGCTAGTATTGGATTAATTATTTAATGTCGCACTGAATGAAGTATTATTCGCACTGAATGAAGTATTAACTTTGCATTGGAAAATAATTATTCGAATTTGATAAATAAATTAATTGTGTGCACCTTACGGTAACCTTCAATCGTGTGTTTCGTTGCATGATCTTTTGAAGTGTCTAGAATTCATACGTGAACTCTATCATTTGGTAAAGTTAACAGAAATTGTGTGTATTATGATCAGTATTGATCACTATTATTATTATATTATATTATTATTATATCAAAGAAACCTTATTTCAATCGATACAATAAAGAAAAAAACTACATCGCAGGAACAGCGACTTCGAAATTTTCTTCGTGCAATTAACATGTATCTACACGTGAAGAATTTTTTGTTTGCTCTGTCAATCAATAAGACAATGCAATGCAAGTCTCTCTTCCTGTATAACATGATAAGTGGCATTTTTACAACTTTATAATGAAGATATTGGATGATTTTGATTAGTTTTATGATTCTTCTATCACGTTTTAATCACGGCAGTTCTATATTTAGAAGCTAAGATACTTTGCACAGTGAAAATTTACAGCTACCTGACCTTTTATAACAGTGAATGATGAATGAAACTATTCCAAACAAATTACTTCTCAAAATCATTTTGAACTAATCAGTTTAATTACATTTGTACTCAGGAAGTAAGTTTATATCTGTATCAGGTGGTATGTGCCGTGCATTCTCTAAATTCAGTAAATTCCCATCGTCAACCCGTGTAATTGAATGGGATTATTTTGAAATTTTAAAACGCTTGAAATATCACAAACAATAGGCCTATGTTAATAAATAATATAAATACAAGCTAAAACCGTTGGGGTTCGATAATGAACCCCACAAAACTAACCGAGTTTATGGAAAATGCCATACGGCCGAGCGGTTTTGCCGGCTCTTCCCGACCATCATGCCACTCGCCGCCTGATCTGTATTTTTATGTAATACATTTCAAATGCATACATTTTATTGTATAGAAAATGATAAAAGACGGTTTTTTTACTTTGTATTGTTTGTGTGTCTTGATTTCTTTTGTTGCGCTTTACACTTATCTAGTTGTTATATAATCGAGACACCTTACATTATATTCCGGATGTAGAATGTACATGGACAAAAAGAACTAGACTTAGCTGTGGTCTAAGACCACGAACACAGCCGTGTTGTGACCCCTTACTGACCTTTGACCCCAAAATCTACGAAACCCCCACAGGCATTGCCTTATGTCAATGCATGTGTGCACAGAGTATCAGTCTGCCATGTTATTTGTGACAGAAGGGACATTTTGAATGTTTTTTGTCTTGGACCGGAAGTGGTCCCTTAATGACCTTTGACCCCAAATATAAATACCACATATACATTAGGTAAACATAATTTATGTGTGCACATACCGTCACTCTCCTATGTTTTTCTTAGCTAATAAATTTTTTGAAGGAATTTGGTTTTATACCGGAAGTGACCCCTTAATGACCTTTGACCTCAAGCAAAAAAATACCATATATACATTAGGTAAACATAATTCTTTTGTGCACATACCGTCACTCTCCTATGTTTTTCTTAGCTTATAACATTTTTTGAAGCAATTTGGTTTTATACCGGAAGTGACCCCTTAATGACCTAGTGACCTCAAATCTGTGTATGATTCATAGACACTGGGTAATAGCAATGCATATGTGGGCAATTCCAAGCAAAAGTGGACATGACTCAAAAAAATGAAATTGCCAATATATATTTCTTTTAACTTTTATATTATTCCAAACAGATGTAAGGTTCAAGTTATAAACTTTTTTCGGCATTTTTCTAACATTTTGGGTTTTTTTAAAGTTTCTTTGGAGAGTGTATTTTAAGTGAAAAACTCCTGTTCAACTTAGATATTTTCCAAGTGGGCCTATTTTATTAAACATGGGCACTTTTCTTTTAAATTTGATACATTTTATATCTCTGAAATATGGTCTTCAAGAAACATCCAACACATTTTAAATAATCCCCCACTAATTTATTTCTTTCGTTGCGTTTTCATAGCACTAAATATGGCGTAGCACGAGTTACCGAAAGATGCATTTTTTTATGTATTTTCAAAATATTGGCAATGTAATTGATGCCACTTATTATTTTCCTTCTACTAGTAGTGCCTTGAGTAAAAATAAGAAATTAATATACAAAACACTATCCATCACATAATAATGACCCATTAAAAACTGTAGCACGAGTTACCAGTAGCACGAGTTACCGATGTAGCACGAGTCACCATAGCCCACTTCCCCCTGTACCAGCAAAGGTAATGCAAAATCTACCACTTGGCAGCAATAGAGGATCTCCCAACTACATGAATATGCATTTATATGTGACCATGGTATTGGTAACTAATTTTTTTCTTTCATTGTGTTTTCATAGCACTAAATATGGCATAGCACGAGTTACCGAAAGATGCATTTTTTTTATATATTTTCAAAATGTTGGGGGGGGGGAAGGGGGCAGCCTGCCCCATGACAAACTAGAATTATGCAGTTCGTAATTAAGGTGCCCATACACACACACACACACACCCCACACACACACAAGTGTGTAAATAACAAAGGTTTGTAAATAAAAAATAATATGCAATATGCAAATAAGCTCATTAATATTAATAAATATGCAAATAACATGACACAAAATTATACAGCACATCAGGCCACCATATCCAACCAAACCAAGTTTGAAGTTGATTGGTTATTGTGTTTATAATGCTGCAAAGTGGATTAATGAAAATGTAGGCAAAATTTGTAAATAAGCTCATTAATATTCATAAATATGCAAATAACATAAAACACAAAACTACACAGCACATCAAGCCACCATTATTCTATCACCATACCGGTACCAAGTTTGTAGTTATATTGTGTTGGAGCTGTACAGTGGATTAATGAATTTGCTTCCGCCCGGACAGCCAAACAAAGAAAGAAAGAAACAAACCAGGCAACCACACATGTGTGGGGGCCAAAAATTAAAGAGAAAAGTGACCTCCTGTCGTAGGAAAATTGAAGTAAAAATATGGAAGGCAAAGATAGAGAGAGATCAGATTCAAGGAGCCAGTTTCCACCCCGATCATGTGCCAAAATAGTGTAAATTTATTAATACCAAATTTTTGCACACACCAATAAAGTCCTTTTTTTTTAAGCTCAAAGACTTTATATTGTACAGTCTCTCTAAAAAAAACATGCTATTTAGCATATATCCCACTATCAATAAGTACTATGGTCAAAATGATGCAACCAAAATTTTTAGCCCTCCACCCCCTAGGATCTAGCCTAAGAACCAATCAATTAATATGGGCCTCATGGAAGAACAGAGGATACCTTAAACATCCACTGAATGAGTAACCGAGGCAAAAGAAGAAATAAAACAAACAAAATAGATACTGGAAATCCTGAGATTAACAGCCACAGTGACATTGTTGATACTGAGATTTGTATAGTTCTGAGATTTGTATTGAAATTGGTTTGTTGTTGAGTGTAATGAGGCTCATTTTCCAGCTTAGTGAAGTGATTGAAATCGGGCAAACTGTAGAGTATTTGCACCAAGCAGGAAATGGTCTCAACCAAAAGATGACCAAACATTCTTTAACTCAGAAAGCAATTTTTTAAAAACTTACAGAGCAAATAACCATGAACATTACAAGTTTTGTGAGGGAATTTAGAGTCAAATAACATGGAAGTAAAAGTTTTATCAATTGTTAACTGTTCAATTTAACTGTTTAAATTTAAGCCCTAGAATAAAATATCCAAACAGGATCAAGCAAGGCGTATGTAAGGCTGGGATGTTTGTATGTAATGTGTGTGGTACATTGTATGCTGGTACATACACTGAATAGTGTTATTTGTACATAGATGGGTTATTTGGGGGGTTATTTGTACATAGATTGAGTTATTTGACCATTACACTACTTGTTGAGGAATTGTTATCAAAAAAAAATTGACATTTAGATGAACAATACCATTTTATATATGGCCGGACAAACTGTAGCACGAGTTACCGTAGCACGAGTTACCATGTTTTTTGCCAGTCAATGTAAAACTATGAGGGGCACAACTTTTTAAGGTATACCAAAACAAACCTTATCATAGCAATTACTTATCATATAATCAATAAGGCTTTAGTGTTTTTTGTTTTAGCACACCATCAAAATAAAAATGAGTGATTTTTAAGCATGTCCTCTGCTCGTAGCACGAGTTACCGATTTTACAGCTGTCCCATACATACAAAAGTTGATATCCTGAATTAGCAATACTATGAGGATCTACCCTTGAATGTTGGGTATTAAAATACAAAAAATACAGATTCCAATCAAATCAATTTAAAAGCTGGAGCACAAAGTATGCAAAAGGACACCCAAAAGTGTAGCACGAGTTACCGTGGAATTGCCCATGTGCAAGTTGCGTCACCGTCCTATGTAATTTGTGGTAGAAGTAGCATTTTGAAGGTATTTAGTTTTATACCGGAAGTGACCCCTTAATGACCTTTGACCCCAAATAAAAAAATACCACATATACATTAGGAAAACATAATTCACCTGTGTACATACCGTTACTCTCCTATGCTTTTCTTAGCTAATAAAATTTTTTGAAGGAAATTGGTTTTATACCGGAAGTGAGCCCTTAATGACCTTTGACCTCAAATCTGTGTATGATTTATAGACACGGGGTAATAACAATGCATGTGTGCAAGTGGCGTTACTGTTCTACGTAATTTGTGGGAGAAGTAGCATTTTGAGCTGAAATCACGTTTTTGACCCCTGTGACCACTACGTGACGTTTGACCCCACGAAAATCATGTAACCTGTAGGGGCCTGGTCAGTGATGATAGTGACCAAGTTAGGTCAAAATCGATGAATGCATGTAAATGCTAGAGCAAATGTAATGGTCGGCAGAAGAAGAAAGAAAGAAGAAAGAAGAAGATCCTGTAAGAAAAAAGACACAGCCGTGACTAACGTCACGGCTGTGTAACTAGACTTAGCTGTGGTCTAAGGCCACAAACACAGCCGTGTTTTAACCCCTTAATGACCTTTGACCCCAAAATCTACGTAAACCCCACAGACATTGCCTTATGTCAATGCATGTGTGGACATAGTATCATTCTGCCATGTATTTGTGACAGAAGTGACATTTTGAATGTTTTTCGTCTTGGACCGGAAGTGACCCCTTAATGACCTTTGACCCCAAATAAAAAATACCACATATACATTAGGTAAGCATAATTCATGTGTGTAAATACCGTCAATCTCCTATGTTTTTCTTAGCTAATAATTTTTTTTGAAGGAATTTGGTTTTATACCGGAAGTGACCCCTTAATGACCTTTGACCTCAAATCTGTGTATGATTCATAGACACTGGGTAATAGCAATGCATGTGTGCAAGTTGCGTCACCGTCCTATGTAACTTGTGGGAGAAGTAGCATTTTGAAGGTATTTCGTTTTATACCGGAAGTGACCCCTTAATAACCTTTGACCTCAAACCAAAAAATACCACATATACATTAAGTTAACATAATTCATATGTGCACATACCGTCACTCTCCTATGTATTTCTTAGCTAATAAAATTTTTTGAAGGAATTTGGTTTTATACCGGAATTGACCCATTAATGACCTTTGACCTCAAATCTGTGTATGATTTATAGACACTGGGTGATAACAATGCATGTGTGCAAGTTGCGTTACTGTCCTGCGAAATTTGTGGGAGAAGTAGCATTTTGAGATGAAATCACGTTTTTGACCCCTGTGACCCCTGCGTGACCTTTGACCCCACAAGTTTCATGTGACATGTAGGGGCACGGGCAATGATCATTGTGACCAAGTTAGGTCAAATCGATGTAAGCATGTGAGTGCTAGAGCAAATGTAATGGTCGACAGAAGAAAGAAAGAAAGAAAGAAAGAAGAACCTGTAAGAAAAAAGACACAGCCGTGACTAACGTCAGGGCTGTGTAACTAGACTTAGCTGTGGTCTAACCCACGAACACAGCCGTGTTATAACCCCTATATGACCTTTGACCCCAAAATATATGAAAACGCCCATAGACATTGGCTAATGTCAATGCATGGGTGCACGTGGCACCACTTTGCTATGTTACTTGTGGCAGAAGAGGAATTTTGAAGGTTTTTCGTCTCAGACCGGAAGTGACCCCTTAATGACATTTGACCCCAAATAAAAAATACCACATATGAATTGGGTAACCACAATTCATGTGTGAACATACCGTTACTGTCCTATGTTTTTCTTAGCAAATAAAAAATGTTGAAGGTTTTTCGTTTTATACCGGAAGTGACCCCTTAATGACCTTTGACCTCAAACAAAAAATACCATATATACATAAGGTAAACATAATTTATGTGTGCACATACCGTCACTCGCCTATGTTTTTCTTAGCTTATAAAATTTTTTGAAGGAATTTGGTTTTATACCGGAAGTGACCCCTTAATGACCTTTGACCTCAAATCTGTGTATGATTCATAGCCACTGGGTAATAGCAATGCATGTGTGCAAGTTGCTTCACCGTCCTATGTAATTTGTGGGAGAAGTAGCATTTTGAAGGTATTTCGTTTTATACCGGAAGTGAACCCTTAATGACCTTTTACCCCAAATAAAAAGGTTTTTCGTCTCAGACCGGAAGTGACCCCTTAATGACATTTGACCCCAAATAAAAAATACCACATATGAATTGGGTAACCACAATTCATGTGTGAACATACCGTTACTGTCCTATGTTTTCTTAGCAAATAAAAAATGTTGAAGGTTTTTCGTTTTATACCGGAACTGACCCCTTAATGACCTTTGACCTCAAACAAAAAATACCATATATACATAAGGTAAACATAATTCATATGTACACATACCGTCATTCTCCTATGTTTTTCTTAGCTAATAAAATTTTTTGAAGGAATTTGGTTTTTTACAGGAAGTGACCCCTTAATGACCTTTGACCTCAAATCCGTGTATGATTTATAGACACTGGGTAATAACAATGCATGTGTGCAAGTGGCGTTACTGTCCTACGAAATTTGTGGGAAAAGTAGCATTTTGAGTTGAAATCACGTTTTTGACCCCTGTGACCCCTACGTGACCTTTGACCCCACGAAATTCATGTGACATGTAGGGGCCTGGTCAGTGAAGATAGTGACCAAGTTAGGTCAAAATCGATGAATGCATGTAAATGCTAGAGCAAATGTAATGGTCGGCAGAAGAAAGAAAAAAAGAAAGAAAGAAGAAGATCCTGTAAGAAAAAAGACACAGCCGTGACGTTAGTAAAGAAGAAGATCCTGTAAGAAAAAAGACACAGCCGTGACTAACGTCGCGGCTGTGTAAAGAAGATCCTGTAAGAAGATCCTGTAAGAAAAAAGACACAGCCGTGACTAACGTCACGGCTGTGTAAAGAAAGAAGAAGATCCTGTAAGAAAAAAGACACAGCCGTATGTCACGGCTGTGTAAAGAGGCATTTTTATTTTAGGGCCGTTTTTCTATAACTGGTGTTTACATAGTACATGGAGTTCTATGGAGAGCGCGACCGTTGAGAGCGCTATAAAAGGCCTTTCTATTTTTCTGAAATTTTTACAGTATGCAGTATGAACAAATATAATAGATGCCATACCTGCTCTTCTCCGACCAAAAAAACAAACAAACTTGATTGTAATCATTTTTACCACTGGCCCTCATCCCAAAGTCCATGATGTCCGGGTATTACTCTCCATGTAAAATCTAGACTGTCCCATATAGTCTTGATTCCGTTTCTAGGTAATGTTGCAAAATCCGACAATCTTATCAAAATGAATAGTTTCTGTTTTATTTTAATAAGTAACTATTCAAATTGACAAGATCTCCAAATATTTGATAAGAATACCCATTTCATTTTGATAAGATTTTTGTTAAGTCCCCATCTGACAAGACAAACTATTCAAATATGACTTTTGTTGGTCATTTGACAAGACGAACTACCCAAAAACTAGTCCAACTCATTATTTGATAAGATTACCCATTTCATTTTGACAAGATTCTATTAAGTCCCTCTCTGACAAGACAAACTATTCAAATATGACTTTTTGGTCAAATTTGACAAGACAAACAGAGGCTTTCATCATCATCAGTCGGCTGCGGGACAGGCGACTACAAGCTTTCTCCAACTGTTGCGATCTTGGGCAAGCGAAACAGTTTTGTTTGGCTGCAGCATCCCGGTTTCCTCTTCCCATGTGGTGGAATATAAAGGGCATATTCTTTCACAGGCTCGTCATCTTCAAGACGCAGTATATGGCCGAGAAATTTGAGTTGATGAATCTTGACTCTGGCAACCAGTGGAGTGGTGTTGGTCAGATTATAGATGGTTTCATTTGGGATCCGATCCACACGCTTGATGTTTAACATGACTCTGTAGCAAGATGTTGCAAAGGCATTGATCTTGTTTTCCATGTCCTTGGTGATTACCCATGACTCGCACCCGTACAGAAGGATAGTGACACAAGTTGTCTTAAACAGCTTGATTTTTGTTCCGATTGGCAGGAATGGGCTTCTCCAAAGGTGTTCCAGTTTCCAGAAAGCGGCCCAGGCTAGTGCTTTTCTTCTTTTTAGGTCTCCAACACTAGAGCCCATCTTGGAACCCAAGTACTTGAAGTCTGTGACATGGTTGATGGTACTACCATAGACTTCAAGTGCTGGCTGGGCGTTACAGTTTGCAGTGATATATTCTGTCTTAGGTGCGCTGATGACAAGGCCTAGATCTGCTGCTGCTGTTGCAGTCCTAGTAAGCTGTGACTGGGCCCGGGCTATAGAAGATTCCAACAGGGCAATATCATCAGCAAAATCCAGGTCATTCAGCATCCTAGCAGGATACCTGCTTGACCAACGTGGGTAGGTAACAATTCCAGCATCAATTCCAGAAGTTGATGTCTTCAGGTGGTAGTCTACCAGGATAATGAACAGGAATGGTGCCAACACATCACCCTGAAGCACTCCAGTTGTTACTTGGAAAGGCTCTGAGATACTTCCATCTACCATAACGGCACTATTGGAGTCCTTGTAGAGCACCTGGATGGCATTGACCACAACCTTTGGTATTCCATAATGCCGCAGCACTGAGAACATGACGGACCTGTTGATGGAGTCAAAGGCTTTTTGAAGTCCACAAAAGTGACTGTCAAGGGAAGTTGGTACTCCTTGAAGCCTTCCATGATCCTCCTCAAAATGTGTATTTGCTGAGCACAGCTTCGACCTGATCTAAAGCCAGCCTGGTTGCTTCTCAGTAAAGGATCAATGTGAGGTCGGATCCTGTTTAGAAGGATCTTGTTGTACACTTTTGCGGCAATGGACATAAGCGAAATACCACGGTAGTTTGTCATGAGAGAGAGGTCACCTTTCTTTGGTAGAGGAATGATGACATTTGTGACCCATTGACGTGGCGAGGCTTTACCATTGTGGTATGTTTTGATATCTGCCGACATCATAACCATTTACAGCTGACGATAATTGCGCAAATCATAAGTAGACGAAAGAAATGGGGGATGAATCAAGACGTTTCAGTTTGATATCAATTTATTTCAACCTTTGGTCATGAGGTATCAGGATATATCGAATATAAAAACAAAACAAAAAGAAAAATAACTACATATATTTGAAAACATACGAATATAGAAACATATAAAATTATAACGAAAATATATATACTTTCGAATATGCATGCATAAACACAAAAATACACCGAGGCCGAACAAAAGTCTTTTAGGGTGGGTTTTTCGAAGGCGGCTTTGCAGTTGGCGTGTCCGGGGGCTTGTCTATCCTCGAGGGTGTAAGACCGGCATAACGATTTCGCAGGAAATCGCAGGTTTTCTTTTCTGTATGTTTACAGCCCTTCCCTTCTGGGGCGGCTTAGTAAGCCCTAGCCTATAGCCGTATATAAGGCGACCTTGAGGCTACTAAGCCTCCTAGAATCCGTATTCTTGAACGTAAATTCGACCATAGCCTTAGTACTATAGTAGCCAAGTAGACTAAACGCTTGACAGCCGCGTCCCTTCCTACAAGCTAATTGTTTCTATAGGTAGTTGGATGTAGATTGAATGTGATGTCGTCTAACATGCGTTGCCAATAGCGGCTTACATATATAGTGAAGCGTTGGAACAACAGGCGATTGCTACGGCTCCACTCGATTGTAGACCGAAATCGTGGCTTCGTTACGTGATGTTCAGCAAGCTGAGTGACCCAACAATTGGGTTGACAATTCTTGATCCATCAAGTTTACGTTTGAGGAAGAAATGCAAGGAACTCTACCTTTTCTGGATACATTGATTGTGAGGAGAGAAGACGGTTCAGTCAAGCTTGTGGTCTACCGCAAACCAACGCACACTGACCAGTACCTAAATTACCAGTCTCATCACCCTCTTCATCAAAAAATTGGGGTAATACGATCGTTATACTATAGGCAATAGGAGGAATTTACGTTAAAAAATCTGAATTGAGTGAAGAATTGGGTTTCGGCTAGCCTTAGTAGCCTCAAGGTTTCCTTTAGCCCAAGGCTTAATATAATACGAAGCCGACTGTCGAGAAACTCACCCTTAAAAAGGCTTTAACAGCAGACTGTTGTTAAACAGATAGACATATCGCTTTTGAACAGCATTTCGCAAACTCTCTACCTCTAAACATCATAATATGTAATAAACTAGCTTCTACAAAGGGATGCGGTTGTCAGGCGTTAAGCCTGCAAGACTGCAAAATTAATACTAAATTAATTTAACGTTCAAGAAATCTGGTTAGAGTGAAAACTTAGGCTTCGAGAGCGGGCTAGGCTTAGTAGCATAAAGGTCGCCTAAGCCAGGCTCCTGATGCTTACTAAGCTGCCTGTCGAGAAACCCACGTTTAGTGACTTCCCGACTATCTCCGTATTAATGATTCGTAAAAACATAAATTAACAAAATCGATTGTCCCCTTAAAATGCGTATTTGGTATCAATATTTTCATAATTTTATCATTAGATTTTTAGCTTTCTGATCCCTGGATGGCGGGACCAAGATTTTGCCCATCATTTCGCCATCTTCAAGAGTCTCCGGTAAAGGCACGTTTCTGGTTTCGGGTAGCAAAAACGTCAGGCCACCTGCTACAATTGCAATGATACCGAATATGTTAAGTGGCAAGTATGGACTGACGTCATTCTGAAAAAAACACACCCAAAAACATAAATGACGATAAAGCTATATAAATACTAGTGATACTGGCTTCCAAGTACGGATACATCATACTCCCAAAAAATAGCTATTATGTCATATGTCTATACCATAGCAACCAGTTTTTCTTTACCTAGCTGGGGGGGTTTACACCCCCCAGCTAGGTATTGTAATCGTTCGGGTTCTTCCGCTGGCAACAAACCACTGTAATCTTCCCGTTTTCTTCCGCTGGCAACAAAGTGAAATTGCACATGTTTTTTACCTAGCTGGGGGGTTTACACCCCCAGCTAGGTATTGTAATCGTTCGGGTTCTTCCGCTGGAAACAAACCACTGTGAAACCCTGACTTGATGCTATGTAAGAATTATTTGACTTGTGAAGATATGGTTTGGCCTTTTTGAATCATTGTTTTTAGCTGCGGGTGTTAGCTGCGGGTAGCAGCTCTATTAATGAGTCACCATGTCTCTCCGTCTGTTAGTCCGTCCGTCCGTCCGTTAGTCCGTTAGTAACAAACGCTAAAAAATGCTGTTACGTCTACATTGTTTGTCGCATGGCTATGATACTTGGTGAGGGGGAGGGCCTATACCGGCCCCATACTGGAAAAGAGTTTCGTCCCGAAATTTGGGAAAATGAGGGGAAATTGAGGGAAGTTAAGGGAAATTGAAGAGAATTAAGGGAAATTGGGATTTTTTGAAGAGAATGAAGGGAAATAGAAATTTTTTGTTCTTTTTTTTCCGAAATTTTTGTTTTTTCCAAAATTTTTGTTTTGAAATTTTTTTTCCGAAAATTTTTTTTTTGTGAAATTTTTTTTTTTCCGAAATTTTTTTGTTTCCCGAATTTTTTTTTTTTCCGAAATTTTTTTTTTGAAATTTTTTTCCGAAATTTTTTTTTTTCCGAAAATTTTTTTTTTTTCCTAATTTTTTTTTCCGAAATTTTTTTTCAAATTTTTTTTTTTCCGAAATTTTTTTTTTCAAATTTTTTTTTTTCCGAAATTTTTTTTTTCCCGAATTTTTTTTTATCAAACTCAGTGACAATAAACTTGATGAGAAGAGTAACATTTTGGAATATTTTGCATGGATCAGGTCAAAGGTCAGCTGGGGTCAAATCTTCGAATTTCAATATCTGGACATCTGTAAGGGTACGGGGCTCAATCTCGGCGACAACCTCATGACCAGGGGAACATGTTGGAACATTTTGCAGGGGGGCAGGTCAAAGGTCAGCTGGGGTCAAATCTTCGAATTTCAATATCTGGACATCTGTAAGGGGTACGGGGCTCAATCTCGGTGACAACCTCATGACCTGTGGAACATATTGGAACATTTTGCACGGGTCAGCTCAAAAGACATCATTCTGGGGCCAAATCTTAGAATTGCGTTATCTGGACATCTGTAAGAGGTACAGGGCTCAAACTCGGTGACAACTCATGACCAGGGGTGAATTATGGAACATCTTGCAGGGGTCTGGTCAAAGGTCATCTGGGTCAAATCTTAGAATTGCATTTTCTGGACATCTGTGAGGAGTACCGGACTCAAAACTCGGTGACAACAAGCCTCATGACAGGGGAACATTTTTGGAACATTTTGCAGGGGTCAGATACCTCCACAACACCAACATGCCCCAGCTAGGTTTGTGGTCTATGACCACCATTTGCCTCTAGTTATTTTTATGTCTTTCAAATTTTATGGTGTTAAAAAAATTCTCTCGCCAGATTTTTTTGGATAAAAATCCCCTTTTGTTGAAAAATACTATTTTTGAATTTTTGATTTTAGGGAAATTTGAAAACATCTTTAACATCAAACAGAGACACTTGATTAAAAAGACCGACGAGAGACTTTTTTTTATTTAAGAATCTTTCATATGACACCTTATTTAATAAATATTGGACCTTTGGTTAGCCAAAAAAAAATGCTTGAATTTGGCATTCAGTGTTTCTAAAAAACATCAGAAAAATATAAGAAAGTACTATAGTTTTAAAAATCCATCTTATTCTGACCAAAATATCACTACCATTATTAAGTAGCCTATTTGAATTAAATTTTTATGCAAATGTTATAAAGATGAGAAAATTAAATTTAAAGAAATTGATCTGTTTATCATACTCATATCAATAGTCAACAACAGGCCAAAACAACTCCCTTTACGAGGGTCGGTCAGTATGAAATTAGAGTTGACTTGGAACGCCATATGGATTATTTTCGTGTCATTTCTCTATTTCTACATACACACTGTACCTTTGTCTTTCAAACAAGACATGTAAAATAATTATATCATACACTTCATTACGTAACAGCATTAGCATAATATCAGTGGTCTATAGTCACTGGCTGAAAATTAGTCGTTTTTGTTAAAAGAAATAAGAGGCTGAAATGAGGTATTGTTGTATATTTTAGATTTTCTCTGTATTAAAGTATGGAGAGTGCTGCCTTTTGGAATAGTAGTAGAGCACAAACTTTCAGCTCATAAGTCATCTTTGTCGTACTGGAAATATTTTAGTTGTTTATATAGAAAGTGTGGTGAAATGTGACGTGTCATGTCAAAAGCAGACACTTTTGGGCAGGTTATCAATTTTGAGGTTTTTACATATCTTAAATATAGAGATATTTCGCTCCACAACGCTGTTTCCCCAGTGAAATAGGACATTCCTAAGCGAAGATATTGAGATCGTAAGTTATGGTATTATAAAAATTGGAAATTGAGATATCGGCCTTTAAAAATATTATTGACAATGTTGAGAGTAGGATTTACCTTGAAACGTGTCTCAAAAAATACAAGATGCCAGTTATATTCTGGTCTGAAACTATCAGACAATATTTTTAACATCAATAATATCACAAATTCGCAACAAACTCATATTGTGAAAAATTCACCCCAGGCAGATTTTGGGCTATTTCTCCATTTACGATCCTGCCCAAAAGTGTCTGCTTTTGACATGACACGTCACAAATATGCGTCACTTTTGACAAAAATAAGGCTTTTCTTATTGCCAATAATAGCAAACGTGGAAATTTATTTTTCTTTGCCAGTTCTGTTGACTAATCCCCGAACATTAAAACGGAAGTTTCCCTAGAAAATACTTGAATCCGTGATTAAAATATAACTGTTGTGTTATTGTACTGTTATTACATTTACACATGAATTATTAAATTTCTATTTACATAGCATTTTGAAATATTTTAAGCCCTATTTACATGAAATTTGCAATTTTCATACATTTCCAGCATGTTGTATCGGCCATCCCACTAGTAGTACAGGGCACTATATAATTATTAGGTTTGGGATTGCTGTTGCTACATTAGTGGAAACAATGTTTTTTGGCATCTTTAATCATGAAATGATGCAAATTTGATTGGTTCCATTTTTCTATGCCCCTGTGACTCACACGAGGGGTCGAAGGTCACAGTGGACCAAAACTTAAAAATAGTCCCATCATGTTGTAATGTATCTCAAATTGTTACTCTCAGTTTTATCATTTGAGGTGTAAGGATGCCAAAAAACATTGGTTCCAGTAAAGTAGCAAAACTAGATGCTAACTCAAAAATCTCCCGATAGCGCCCTGTACTACAGTAAGCCAAAACATTAAGGTACCAGTTATGTTCACCCCTTGCGTATCCTAAACAAAGACAGATATGTCATAATTGGAACCAGCAGCCAATAGCTGCATCTTTTAGCTCGAATTTAAGACCTCGTTTGTTGAAATTGTTCAAGAAATAAAGATATGACGATCCAAAAACCCAAGGAAGATGCCAATGTAAAAGTTGCAGTTTGCTACATTGCGTGCCCTGTTGATTTGCAAACAATGCGTTCACGAACTAGGGAACCAGCGCCGTGCTTCCATTGATTAACACGTTAAAATTAGCATCGTGCTTTCATTGATTAGAACCTGAGACTAGTCAGATTAGAACACAAAAGTGCAACTTTTGATTTCGTTTCTTTATTAGGTTTTAGACCACCGTTTCTTTAATTTTCAACCAATTTCAACAAATGAGGTCTTAAATCAGAGCTAAAGAGTACAGTACGGCTTGTTTTAAGTTTGACATATTTCTCTTTATATATATATATAGGATATACAGGGGTGAACACAACTGGTACCTTAATTTTTTGGCTTACTGTATATGTATGCGCAGGTTTTTGTTGATTTGCATTAGTTATCATTGTACTAAGTACTAGCTTCCCTTAAGTTGTTGAAGTTCATATTCAAAGACGTCTCATTTCCACCCAAGTTTAATGCCCAAAACTAGCCATATGCACCATGTACCTTTGCTGCAATTTAATAGGGCCGCCTTTTTGCGTGATTTGGCAGTGTCCATATAGAGTATTGATTGTATTACATGTGTTGTTTAAAAGATAAAGAAAGGTACAGTATTTTTTATTGTGATCATAACGAAATTCTATGACAATAATCCATATGGGGTAACAATTCAACTCTCATTACATACTGACCGACCCTCGATACTTACCAAACGAACAATGAAAGGCGCGGCCATTGCACCAACCCGAGACAAGCCTGACAAAAGTCCGTTTGCTGCAGAACTGATGAAGAAATAGATATTTTAAGTTCGAGCATTATTGAGGCTGTAAGACCGCCCTCACTGTTAAAACGCTGTTTACATTATGCAGTTACTGTCCGTTTTTGGTTTTTCCTATTCAGTGCACACACAGCGCTCCAATTGATGATTGACCTCTAGCTCACTCACTGTACTGTACTGTATGTATAGGCAATGGGCTAGTTAGTGGGCTGGTGGGAAAACCCTTCACCCAATAATAACCATAGAAGCTCACATGTGAAATATACTTTTCATCCTTAAGGGGGTACTACACCCATGTGGTAAATTTGTGAACATTTTGCATTTTTCTCAAAAATAATAACACACTGGTAACAAAAGTTATGTATATTATTGGGGCAAGGAATCCAATTACTACACTGAAATTTCAATGACTCAAGACAAGCGGTTCAGTATATATGATAGGAAACGAGGTACATCCTAGCGGTACCTTATTTCTTATCATAAATAACAAACCGCTTGCCTTGGGTCACTGAAATTCCAGTGTAGTAATTCGATTCCTTGCCCCTATAATATACATAACTTTTGTTACCGCTTTGTTATTAGTTTTTGAGAAAAATGCAAAAATAGACACAAATTTATCGAGGGGTGTAGTACCCCTTAACATACTACTTTTGAAGTAGACAATGTCACGGGAAAGCTGTTGTCGAGCTGTTTTCCCGAAGAGAGTCTTCCAAAATTTCATAACAGTTGGACGTGTAATTTCAATGGCAAATTGTGCTCAACAGCTGACTCGCGATAGCTCCAACTTCGAACGAGCACCATCGTGTGATCGGTTTGATCAATTTTCGCCATAGAAGCTGTAAATAAACTTCAATTCTTTCCCTCTGTGGTCATCTAAAAATGATTAAAATGCGATTTTGGGAAGATTGTTGTCGAGCCCTACCAAATATGGAGTTCTGACTGCCCGATAGGGAGCTAAAAAATGGAAAAACTTTTTCCAAACCGTGTTAAGTCCAAAATCACATGTTTCTCATTTACTTGTGTGATACGATCACAATAACTGTGACATGTTTGACATGAGTTGTACCATCAACATGGCTGGATAACAATAAGCAGACTATTGTTCTCATTTCGGAAACAAATGCCACGCTCAGTATTGTTACTGTGCGTTTGCTTTGTAATGGTGCATCCAACTGAAATTATAATACCTATTTCATCACAGCACATTGAAATATCGCACAGGTAAATCAGAAACATATGTTTATGAATTTAACCAGTGCTATGAGACACATCCCTGATTTAACATAGTTAAGCTGTTTTCAATGAGGTTTATCTTGGTTTAATGGGGTTTAAGTCCTGCAAAGGTCGTGGTGAATTCGGCTGTAGACATGACTGCATAATGAACAGTTCAAATGGCGCTGATTGACGGGTGAACTGAACAGCCAGTTGATTTAAAATAATTAAACAACTGGTTTAAAATTCTTAAACAATATTTTAAGCATTTATGCTGTTCAATTCAGCGCTGTTAAAACTTTTAAACAGCGTATAACATATCAGTTTTAACCACCGTTTATAAGTGGGAGCTGGTGGCCTAATGAATAAGGCGTCCGTCTAGTGATTGGAAGGTCGTGGGTTCGAATCCCATACCCGGCACATTCCCTTGCCTTTTTTCAAGTTGGGTTGTATGCTGGGCGGGATTTGTGTTAATTTGTTGTCTTGTTTAATTGTAACACTTGGTAAACTGCTCTTACGTTTGAGAAAGGTTTTTTTAAAACAAGTCTCCACATACATAAATGACAGCCAGTGAAAAAATTTCACTGACCATCCAGGATTTGAACCTGGGACCTTGCTCTTACGTTCTTATCAATTATATCCAGTTTCCTCTTGTAGCGAGCAATCGTTCCCCATTGTGTTTATATGTTCTTGTGCAGGATGCGTAGCCCATTACCATCTGTCTTGTATTATACTGGGGAAACGATTAAGCATCAGTTATGATCTGCTGTACTTGTGTATTTGCGTAATATCTGTTTGTGTGTATTGTATAGCTCGACCAAGTTTGAACTACCGTTTAAGAGCTGTTGGTGAGATAAGGCGTCCATCTACATGGTCTAGTGACCGGAAGGGCGTGAATTTGAATCCCATACCCTACACATTCCCTTGCCTTTTTCAAGTTGGGTTGTATGCCGGGCGGGATTTGTCTTGTTTAATTGTAACACTTGGTAAACTGCTCTTTCGTTCTTATTAAATACATCCATGTCCAGTCCTTTTGTAGCGAGCAATCGTTCCCCGTTATGTTTATATATGTTCTTGTGCAGGATGCGTAGCCCATTACCTTCTGTCTTGTATTATACTGGGGAAACGATTAAGCATCAGTTATGATCTGCTGTACATCTGTATTTGCGTAATATCTGTTTGAGTGTATCGAATCTAATGCCAACATATTCCCTGGCTTTTTTTTTCAAGTTGGGTTGTATGCCGGGCGGGATTTGTTGTCTTGTTTAATTGTAACACTTTGGGTTAGTAAACTGTTCTTTCTTTCTAATTAATTATCATTTTAAAGTATTATACTTCCATCAGGTCTTTACTTATGCCATCAGTCCAATTCTATTGACTTCTTGTTTTTGACAATGTGGTTATTTTCTGATGTATCTTTCATCTAGCATACCCGTAATCAAACTTAGGTTCTATGTATTTTTATTTAATCGACAACAGGAAAATCATAATATTTACCGTACACCGGTGGGGAACACTTCAGGTGTATAGACAACGATACCTCCCCATGTGTAAGAAATACCAAATTTGCCAATCATTGCAAATGTTGTTATTGCTTTTGTCAGATCAGTACCATAAGCTGAAATACACAAGACATAAAAATACATATAGATATCAACAGCTCATTTTGTTTTGGCGCTTTTCCCCAGGTTTGATCATGGTCATTTAGTTAAATAAAGTACGATCTTTTAACATTTTCAAAGTTAATTTTTGGCATTATACAGGTTTAAATGTACTCCCCTAAAATTTCAAATCATTTCTTTGCATAACTTGACATGCAATTTATTGGTTTGAAAAAATAACCAATCTGTGAATAGAGGAACCGTTTTTGTACTCTCTAATTTCTTTGGTCAAAAATAATCACATTTTCAATATTGATGCTTTCAGAAAAAGTTGCACTTTCAACATCCCATACATGTACAAAACGTTATGATTAATTTAGTTTTTTTTCTTTATCTTGTTTTTTCTTTACCAGTTGTTTCAAATGATAAAATCACTGGGGAGAAGAAAATGAGTTCTCCATGTATGAAGTATGTTAAGACTGCGTATCTCTTATATTGCTATTTATTAACCTTCCCCTCCTTTAATGACCTATTTCCACCATCTTCATATAGATTTTACATGCATAATTGAAATGTTTTACAAATTAATAGTTGGGACTCTCTGTCAACCAGTGTGTCATCAGAGAATTTAACTAAACCACATTAATAAAAACATTTTTTTGGCCGAAGCTTACCAGTTGTGTTTGGTATCCAAGCTGTAAAGACACACGCAATACCAGCAACAAGAAGTGACAGAGCAGTTGTAAGTTTACGACCACCAAAACTGCAATATACATCAGTAAAGCATGATAAATAAAGACCGAATCTGATTCGTGATTGGTATAACACTCTTTCTGAAATAGTATTGCTTTTAATTAAAATTTACTATTTTGAGGCCTCATAATTAATATGAATGAATGTTTGATGCATCGTATTATTTACTCATGGGGCCCGTTTTTGTGTCTTGCATGAATGTCGTCTAATTTTGCTTTATTTTTCTGTCTCATATAAGGGGTCAATCAGTCAGTACCTTTAGCATGGCGTCCAAACATGTCTGACAAGTTTATCAGAAAACCGAAAAGAAACCCGAAACTTGGAATCCGAAATAATTTTGAGAGAAACCCGCAAGTTTCAAGTTGGTTTTTTATAGTAGCTATCATGTTTATTATGCGTTATTCCTCTTGTTTTATTTACCAGGCATGTATTAAATAAATAAAATAAACCAAACATCAGGAATAATTACCTGTAATTACGATCTAAACAGGCATGCAAAACAGTTAAAAAACGAGTCCAAACATTCGTTGTATTATTTTAAAGTCATGAAATGATGATAACATAATGATGATAATGAAACTTCGTGAAATGATTGAATTGAAAGGGCCTATATGTACAAATAAATATAAACTGAAACTGAATAGCTGCAGATCTGTTATCCACAGAAAACATTTCATGACAGCACTATCGATTTTCGTCACGCATTATGGATCACTCAATGCTATTACTTGAGTGGGTCTCGAGTCAGGAGGGTGAAAGTGCATACACTGCAAATAATGTTGGTCAAAAAAATGACCAACAGTTTGGTCTATATACAACACATGAAACAGTTGGTCAAAATTTGACCAACAAGAGTTATACAAAAATTATGACCAACAGTTGGTTTACAAAAACTTGCTCAAATATTGGGCAAAATATTTACCCAACACAGTTGGGCAATTTGTTTTACCAATTATTGTTCAAAATTTGAACAAACTGTTGGGCATTTTTACACGATATTGGTTCATATGTTGGTTTATTTTTGCATAACTGTTAAGCAAAATATTTGACCAACATAGTTGGGTAAATATTTTTCACTAAATGTTGGGCAATATTTAATAAAACTGTTGGGCAAATAGTTGATTGTACCAATTGTTGGACAAAATTTCATTAAACTGTTGGGCATTTTACACATTATTGGTTCATATGTTGGTTTATTTTTTGCTTAATTATTAAGCAAAATATTTGCCAAATTAGTTGGGCAAATATTTTTCAATTGTGAGGTGAGTTTTCTCTAAATTAATTATAAATACATACAATATTACACGGTGTTACTTGCCTCATTTCATTCTGACCACTGTGTATGAAAAAATACTGAGAAATTTGGTGAAGCTATTTTCAAATACTTGATTGATTAATAAAAAACTGATACGTAAGCTTATTAACTGCTCACTGCCATCATGCATGCATGGCTATGCGTGCATATCACGAGTGTCTGACTCGTACATGTCGTAAAACAACTTCACTAAATTTCTCAGTATTTTTTCATACACAGTGGTCAGAATTAAATGAGGCAAGTAACACCGTGTCATAATATATGTATTTATAATCAATTTAGAGAAAACTCACCTTTAAAGGTGTCAATTAGCTGTGCCAGCCCCCACTCTGCCAGCACCCATGTCATCCGCCATTTTACGATAAGATCGAAAATGTGCTTTCCAGAACCGAACCGCGCGTATGTTGACCAACTGTTGTTCAATGAAAAGACAACAGTGCGCATGATCGAAAACTTTGCTCAACATTTTACATCTTTTTGCCCAACAACTTGTATTTCACGCAATTTACTACAAAGTTGCCCAACTGATGTGATTTATTTTGCACAACAGTCGTATATAAATTACGTGGCCAAAAACTTAACCAACTTTACTCCTCTCGTAGTAAAATAAAGATAGATAAATGGTCAAAATGAGAGGTTGCCCAATAAGAATTTAGATTTAACTATTATTGGGCAAGCCGTGACCAACAAATAAGTAAAAGAGTTTGCCCAACCAAATAGGTAGAAAGATTTGACCAACTTTTTTGCAGTGTAGGAACAATGCCGGAAACTACGTCACGCTATTGTTCGACTTAAACTACATCATTTTTAACCCCTTCCGTTTCCGTTAATACAGCTTTAGTCTCCTCCACCTTCGCAACACGGTACGTGGAGTGACTGGAATCACAATGATAGCGGAGGAGAATACTAGCTGGTCAGACAATTTAATTCTATCAAGCATATAATACCTGAACAATCACCGTCATTTGATCGATTTACTACAGAATATATTGTATACACAAAATATAATTTTAAAATTGTAAACCTGTTAACTTATATACTTGTGTACTAAAGTATAAGGACACGTGAATAAAATCATGTAGAAGACAAAATGGCCGCTAATCCGCCTATTGTCTAGACTTAAACTACATCTTTCGGTTTGTTACGTAATACTAGGATGCCCATGGTTGCTCGAGTACTCTCGACGAGTGTAAATAATCAATTTCTCGCATGAAAGGGACACTTGAGTGGCAATACTGTACGATTGCGTGTTTGTTGGCCATACCCGAAGTTATCGGTCTTCAAATGAAACCTTAGTGCTAAATCGTCTTCTCATTATTGAAAGAATTATTACTCAAAACTGCAACACCTTTCGGGTATCTCTTTCGGTTTTCTGATAGACGTATCAGAAATGTTTGGACGCCACGCCTAATCAGCTGTGGTCAGTGCTTGCCTCATTGGCCTTTTGTTTGATTTAAGCTCATCTTCCTTTTATAGCAATGTAGGTTTATGTATTTTGTCTGCTTTTTGTTTCTTTGTTTGGGAAATAAAGGTGGCTTGACTTGAATTGAAATTAAATCTAAGAATCACATCGCAATTTCTGGGTAGTAGCAGAGCTGACCTGTCCAATAACGCACTATTCACGTACTTGTCCCTATCCCGGGACGTGGGAAAATGACGGGGCTTGTAATATTTGAGCTAATCACATTTAGGCACACTATTTTGACACTATCCAATCCCCAGGGTTTCGAAAGATAATTGTGCACGCCAATACCCCTGGAGCACACCAACCGGTTCATACATTTGAAATTCCCACATCAAATATCCACATGCACCAGTGGCCTTTCCCAGAGTCACTCTTTTAATCAAAACTGTAGTCCTAAGATTCTGTGACGCGTTATGTCATGAGGAATAAATGTCGAACACTTACTATTCCATTGTAATGTAAGCCATTACATATGCAGGTATTTCGACCAAACTCAGCAAAAAGAAATTCAAATACATATTCCCTGCCAAGTTTGCTGCGTTCAACGAGAGGCCATAGTAAGTCATAGAAGCAGCCAACCTGAAAGTGAGCAAGAAATCGATATTATTGCATTAACATTTGATGCTCTTTACGTGTATGAGAGATAATCACATTCGTCGAGGGTCTCGACCTAAACGCCCACTTAAACGCAAGAACTCCACAGTCAAGTGTAATTATCTTTACGTACTATGCACAGTGAATTATCACTATATCATAATGATTCTTAGATAATATATAATACAGTAAGCCAAAGAATTAAGGTACCAGTTGTTTTCACCTCTGTATATCATAAACAAAGACAAATATGTCAAAATTAAAACAAGCAGCCAATACATGTACTCTTAAGTTCTGATTTAAGACCATATTGGTTGAAATTGGTTGAGAATTAAAGAAACAATGATCTAAAACCTAATGAAGAAACTAAATCAAAAGTTGCACTTATGTGTTCTAATCAATGAAAGCACGACGCTAGTTTTAACATGCTAATC
The DNA here is from genome assembly GCF_039555335.1 of Amphiura filiformis. Classification (NCBI taxonomy): domain Eukaryota; kingdom Metazoa; phylum Echinodermata; class Ophiuroidea; order Amphilepidida; family Amphiuridae; genus Amphiura; species Amphiura filiformis. The sequence goes on from NC_092633.1 coordinate 76,485,251, forward strand.
AATGGAAGCACGGCGCTACTTCTCTTGTTCACGAATGCTTTGTGTACAAATCAATAGGGTATGCAATCACAGATCCTGATGCAATGGAGCAAACTGCAAACTTTTAAATTGGCATCTTCCTTTGGGTTTTTTGATCGTCGTGTCTGTATTTCTTGAACAATTTCAACGAATGTGGTCTTACATTCGAGCTAAAAGATGCAGCTATTGGTTGCTGGTTCCAATTATGATATATTTGTTTTTGTTTAGGATATACACGGGTGGAACATAACTGGTACCTTAATTTTTTGGCTTACTGTGTGTCAATATGATTGGTATCCATCACGTTTTCTATTGATTATGGCTATATAACGGACACATCAAAATATGAAACTAGTCAAGTGGAAGAAGCTAGCTGCTTTTCAAAAACTTAAAACTAGAGTATCACCTGATGGACATAACAATATCATTTTGATAGAATGTTTCCTTTTTATGAGTTCGAGTTCGACAATGTTCGAGTTGGAGTTAGAGTTCATTTTAGAGTTCGATTTAGAGTTAGAGTTGCCAGTGGCAATTTAGAGTTTCCACCATAGACTGACCCACCTACTGGAAAAGTGATGTGCATATGCATGCAGATAGCCTAGGAAAACACTAATGATTCTAGTCATACATGAGGGCACACCATTACTATGATTATATACCTATCCATGTTTAACAGAAATCTACACAAGTTTGTTCAAGTTTCAACCCGTAGAATATATAATTCAATCTGACATCATGCAACAACTCTAACTCTAAATCGAACTCTAAAATGGGTTACTCTAAAACCAACTCGAACTCTAACTCTAACTCGAACTCATAAAATGCATTTACTCATTAGAGCCCGTTTCAATAGGTAAAGAAAAGAAGATATATTATTTTTTTAAACCACTTGTTATCATTTACCAATCTAACATAAGAATCAGCGTGTTTTTCGCTAGATTTGGTGTCTTAAACAGATCCAATGCTGTCAGACGTGTCCGTTGTTGGCTACCATTGTCCTCGTTTACTTTAGAATATTCCAACGTAGGCGTGTGGCCCAATTCTTCACTGGTACTTAGCGCTTTCTCTGGCTCCGTTGGACCGCTGATGTTGGTCTGTTGGGCTAACGCTTCTTTTTCTGATGCTTGCAGAAACTTGCTTGGTGCATCAATGCGATTGAATTTCGCTATTTTTTGCAATGTGCGCTCGGCGTCGTCATATCTTTTTTGTGATTGAAGCCATCTTACTGATTCATTGACAATACTGAAACAAAAGGAACATTTTAAAAGGTTACCAAATGTTATATCAAATGTTTGATTTTTATGAAGTTTTTGAATGGATAAGATTACTTTTCGTGAGCATAAAGTAAACTTCATTGCACCTTAGCAAGGTAAGTTAATAAGTACTTCAACAGTTCAATGGAGATTCTGTGAAAATGTGTTGGATCTTTATGGGTGTTTTAGTCCAAGAGTCTAGATGAGGTCTCTGTTTGCGTAACTTAAAGCAAAGACGTCGACTTTCGAACAAGATAATGATGTTGTTGTCGTTGCTGCATGACCAATCGATGTTGGTCTATTCTATATTATATTGATGTATTGCTTATGTTTACGCTATACATGATATGTGGTGTAGGTTTGTGAATTGTGAGACGTTTGTCTGTTTTTGTATGTTTGTTTAATGAATCTTACCACCAGAAGGGTAATGCAACCAAAATACCCACAGATAACACCAATTGCAGATGTCGCCAGTTACGTATCAGGAAAGCCAACAATGCAAGTGTCACAACTGCAAAACCCCATGTCATATTACATGCTGACCCACCAAGAGCTCGCCTTTCTGGTGGAAGCATCTCTATTAACAAAACAAAGCCGGCGATCATCGTACCCTTTGAAGAAATAAACATAAAGGAAAACTGAGTTACAGCAAGCAGGCAAGCACTTGAAGAACTAGCACCAGCAGCACTACTACTACCATCACCACAGTGGCGGTAACAAGGGGCATAGGGGTCAACTCCCCCCAGTCAGAACGCTTGCCCCAGTTGCACCACCCCAGTAAAACTATGCAACATTATGAAAAATTTCATTTTCTGCAGCAATTGTGTGCAACATGTGTTGATTTTGCTCCCCCTGAAATTCACTTCCCCGCCCCATGCCCCCGAAAAATTCCTGGCGCCGCCACTGCTACCGCCACCGTCATTAAAGCCACCGCCGTCATCATCATCATCATCAACAACAACAACAACAACAACAACAACAACAACAACAACAACAACAACAACAACAACAATAATTTCTTCAAAAACAAGACAACAAGAACAACTAGTGGCAAATGGTGGTCATAGACCACAAACCTAGCTGGGGCATGTTGGTGTTGTGGAGGTATCTGACCCCTACAAAATGTTACAAAAATGCTCCCCTGGTCATGGGGTTTGTTTTCACCGAGTTTGAGTCCTGTACTCCTAACAGATGTCCAAAAAATTCAATTCTAAGATTTGACCCCAGATGACCTTTGACCTGACCTATGCATGATGTTCCATAATGTTCCCCTGGTCTTGAGGTTTGTTGTCACCATGTTTGAGCCCCTGTACCTCTTACAGATATCCAGAAAATGAAATTCTATGATTTGACCCCAGATGACCTTTGACATGACCCTTGCACAGTGTTCCAAAATGTTCCCCAGGTCAGTAAGTTTGTTGTTGTGGAGTTTGAGCCCTGTACCCCTAACAGATGTCCAGAAAATGCATTTAGAAAATTTGACCTCTACATGACCTTTGACCTGACCCCTGCAAAATGTTCCCCTGGTCATGAGATATGTTGTCACTGAGTTTGAGCCCCATACCCCTTGCAGATATCCAGAAAATGAAGTTATAAAGATTTGACCCCAGATAACCTTTGACCTGACCCCTGCAAAGTGTTCCAACATGTTCCCCTGATCATTAAGTTTGTTGTCACCAAGTTTGAGCCCTGTACCCTTACAGATGTCCAGGAAATGCGTTTCTAAAATTTGACCTCTGCATGACCTTTGACCTGACCCCCGCAAAATGTTCCCCTGGTCATGAGATTTATTGTATCGAGTTTGAGCACCATACTCCTTACAGATGTCCAGATAATGCAATTGTAAGATTTTACCCCCTTAATGACCTTTGACCCCAATTATGTGTGCAAGGTATGGGCACTGGGTAAAGCCGATGCACATGTGTAAGTAACGTCATTGTAATATGTAATATGTGGCAGAAGAAGCATTTTGAAGATATTTGGTTATATACCGAAAATGCCCCTTTAATGACCTTTGATCCCAATTCTGTTTGCACCATATGGGCACTGGATATAGGCGATACATATGTGCAAGTTACGTAATTGTAGGGTGTAACATGTAGGAGGAGAAGCATTTTGAAGTTTGTTGCCAGAAGAAGAAAGAAGAATCGGAGAGCATTACAGTACCTAGCTGGGGGGTGTAAACCCCAGCTAGGTAAGAACAGCAAGACTATACCACCAGATATTTCCTCCTAGGGAATTGGGAAAGTAGTTGGATCGCAACGAAAGGGATCGAATATCAACATTCACATTCCGACATATCGAATTGCATTCTGAATACAAGGTATATCCTTCTGATATCAAATAATTTTGATTTTTTGAAATTCGCGATATGATACTAATTTTATGGCAAATTATTAAATTTACATACATTTACAAAACCACCTAAAGATGTTAGGTTTTTTGGGGAAAAAGCTATATCTTTCATACAAAATATCAATACAAACTACACCCATCGTTAGATTTATAAAGTTGACTTGTTAAATATCAAAAATTAGAAAAAATTATTATATCAATTTTTAATAATTTCCCCAAAATTTGTATTATAAATACTGTGCAAACGTTGCTATCCGTACCCTTAAGTTACAAAATGTTTACATTTAAGGCATGACATCAAAACTCGACCGGCGGGTGACCGCCGGTTCCGTCCGGTTTAGAGCAATAGAAACCAGATGCAACTGGTTAACCACCAGTCGAGTTTTGATTTCATCCCTAACATACCTGTCGAAACACACCAATCAGAAACCACATTACTACAAACAAGTAATAATTATGTGAAAATGCAAGACCAACTCCCGATGCACTAAGAAAGAGAATTGACAAGAACGTCATGATTTTTCTACCAAATCTGTCGCATAGCTGACCCATTGGGTAGGCACCTATAAATAAGCCTGTCATTAAAACAGTTGTAGCAGTATCTTTTAAAAGTCGCTGGTCGCACACAAGATCAAACTGAAAATAAAAGTACAGGAAATAATATATATGTCAAAAAATAAGATATTACTTGTTGTGTAAGTTGATTGTTGTGTAAGCCTGGGTTGATTGATTTTACTTGTCAAGGCGCTTTATAAGTTTACTTGCCCTCTGTCTCGGCCGCGTAATTTCTTTCTGCAACCATATTAATGGGTCGCAATACGATAAAACATAGTACATGAGTATATTATGCAAGATATAACATTATTATTTCCTCTTACCTGTCAAAATGAAAAACAAATAAATTAGAATTAAAATTCTAGCAGGGTTTACCTGGAGTTCGAACCCACAATCTATGGATTCATAGTCCAGAGCCTATACCATTGTGCTACGAGTCGTCCTGCCAGAGAGGCGTTTGTTTATCATACTTATTGATTACGGAATAATGTTATACGATATACTATACTAGTATATTTTCCAATGAATACGTATATAATTAACCCTAACCCCTGACCCTAACCCTAAGACCCTAATTCTAACCTAACGATAATGAACCTTGCCTCGGACTATGCGGTTATTGATATATTGCGGCCCATTATGGTTGCAGAAAGAAATAAAGCGTCCCGGTCCGGCCCTCTGTCCGGCCCTCTGTCCGGCCCTCTGTCAATCTTAAATCCAGCAATAGATCCAGTGCAACTTCGTTACTTCTTTTGTTCAACGGAAAAATATTAGCACTGTGTTACGTATATGAGTTAAGGGTATTTAAATAAATTAATACCAAAGCTGCCCTTACCTCTGATACGATGGTTGTTTCCCCATAAGTGTATACATATTCATATCCATGCTTGCAACTTGTCACATTTTGAGTAAGTATCCCGTCATGCACTTGGTACATATGACAACCGTTGTCAAAGTCATTGGTATTATTACCATCGCTGGTAGGGATTGTGTCATTCAAGGAGAATCCATCGGGTGGGGCGCAGTAGTAGGACTCTGGGTCAGAAATTATAAATACCAAGATCATTGTCATCGCTGCAGGAAAGGCGCTCGTAAAAATGAGCAGATGAGAAAAAACAACCCAGTTATACCGACCACGAAATCCAAGGTATCTCAAGGCATTGTCAAGGTCTTTCCCGAGGTCCATCTTTTCTGTTTCACTCCTAAAAACAGGAGGAAACCAGGTAAAACGTACATAAGTAATATGATAGTTTAGAAGAAAAAAACTGTTAAATCTAGAGCTTTCTATAAAGCAACAAGAAATATAAGATTGTAATGAAGAAATGGAATGAACTTTACAAGTTGAAAAATTAACACGAATTGAATACAGGTGCCACTCCATGTAATGGTGGCATTATGTGTAACACAAATTACTAAGTAAATGGCATCTGTTAAAGGGCAGGTCTATTGCAAAAACAAGTTTATCTCTATTCGAAGAGAATAATTATTACATTACAAGTTGACACTCGTTGCGATTTTTTTATTCGTATTTCTCCTGAAAAAAGAGAAATTGTGTGTGTAAAGTTCAGGCTCGTACGTGTTCTTCCCCCGTTTGAAGCGAAATCAATTTTCAAGGCAGCGGGCTGATGACGTAAGTAAATGAAGCGGACACTATATCATGCTCTCATTTACTTGTGTGACACAATCACAATCACTTTGACAAGTTTGACATTAGCAACAATGAGTTGTACTATTATTTACCATAACAATGCTGCATAACAATATGCAGACTATTGTTCTCATTTCGGAAACATTAAAGCCTCACACAGTTTTGTTACGATGCGTTTGCTTTGTAATATCGTAATATCGCACAGGGAAATCAGATAGGCCTACATGAGTTTGTGGACTTAACACGATTTATATGCTAGTCTCAGATCACGCTGAAATTCTAAGCTCAAATTATTTTTTTATTTTTTAGCCCAAATATTTCTCATGATATGAGTTGTAATATCACAATTCATATGAATTGTAATATCACAATTTACTAATATATAAAAAAGAAGCGGCTGATTTTATCCAAATGTTTAAAAACCATTAAATTTGTAATACTTAATTCAGAGTTTTTTCTGTGAACAACATTATACGTTCTGTGCATTGAGAATGTTTATATTTCCTTCTCGTAACATCCTATGACGTCATCCTGTCAATCATATGACGTCATCAGTGAGAGATATCCCGATTGTAGACAAGATATCATAACAGCATCACCATCTGCTGAAGACGCTAGTCGAACTAGTGAAAACGTTCCAGGTGAGCGAAAAATAGTGTAGTGTTGAAGTTAAACTCTTTAATCATTTTATCTACCACTACGTATGAATATCCACTCGTATATACAAAAGAAGTTTTTGAATTTTGCAGTGCAATTTTCACGATCAGAGAAGTCGAATAAGTCAATCCACATTTGAAAGTGTGATTTAGTTTTTGAAAAAGCCTAGGATTATTTCACTGTGAAAAAATATACACCATCAAAATATTTCCACCGAGATTACAAAAAAATACACAGGGAATAGACACCTAAGTGATATATATATTTTACACTACTCTATTTATGTGCATATCGCATGCAGGAGCATCGATATAATAGAAAGCTATATCATCATCATCATCATCATCATCATCAGTCGGTTGCGGAGCTTTCTCCAACTATTGCGATCTTGGGCAAGCGAAACAATTTTGTTTGGCTGCAGCATCCCTTCAGTATCTCCCAGGAGGTGCTGGGCATACTGTAAGTACAGTGTGCGCGGCCGTCCCGGTTTCCTCTTCCCATGTGGTGGAATATAAAGGGCATATTCATTCACAGGCCTGTCGTCTTCAAGACGCAGTATATGGCCGAGAAATTTGAGTTGATGAATCTTGACTCTGGCAACCACTGGAGTAGTTTTAGTCAGATTGTTAATCCGATCCACACGCTTGATGTTTAGCATGACTCTGTAGCAAGATGTTGCAAAGGCATTGATCTTGTTTTCCATGTCCTTGGTGATTACCCATGACTCGCACCCGTACAGAAAGACAGTAACACAAGTTGTCTCAAACAGCTTGATTTTTGTTTCGATTGGTGGTGATAGGCTTCTCCAAAGGCGCTCCAGTTTCCAGAAAGCTGCCCAGGCTAGTGCTGTTCTTCTTTTTAGGTCTTTCAGCACTAGAGCACATCTTGGAACCTAAGTATTTGAAGTCTGTGACATGGTTGATGGTACTACCACACACTTCAAGTGGTGGTTGGGCGTTAGAGGTTGCAGCCATATATTCTGTCTTCGGTGCGCTGATGACAATGCCTAGATCTATTGCTGCAGTTGCAGTCCTAGTAAGCTGCGACTGGGGCCGGGATATGGAAGATTCCAACAGGGCAATATCATCAGCAAAATCCAGGTCATTCAACATCCTAGCAGGATACCTGCTTGACCGACGTGGGTAGGTAACAATTCCAGCGTCAATTCCAGAAGTTGATTACTTCAGAAGGTAGTCTACCAGGACAATGAACAGGTATGGTGCCAACACAGCACCCTGAAGCACTCCAGTTGTTACTTGGAAAGACTCTGAGATACTTCCATCTACCATAACGGCACTATTGGAGTCCTTGTAGAGCACCTGGATGGCATTTACCACAACCTTTAGTATTCCATAATGCCGCAGCACTGAAAACATGACGGACCTGTTGATCAAGTCGAAGGCTTTCTTGAAGTCCACAAAAGTGACTGTCAAGGGAAGTTGGTACTTCTTGAAGTCTTCCATGATACTCCTCAAAATGTGTATTTGCTGAGCACAGCTGCGACCTGACCTAAAGCCATCCTGGTTGCTTTTCAGCAAAGGATCAATGTGAGGTCGGATCCTGTTCAAACGGATCTTGTTGTACACTTTTGCGGCATTGGATATAAGCGCGATGTTTGATTTCTTATCATTTACTCATATCATGTTCCCCTTCAAAATACCAAAAAAGCATCAACATATTCCAACATTTTATAAAGTAATGTCAAATTCTGTAAAATGTCTAACATTTGTCGAACATAATTTCTGTGTAGCGTTGAGAATCATCTACAAAGGATTTTGGAGAAAACATGTGATAATTTTATTGAGGTACAGAATGCTAGAACAAACAAACTTAACGCTTTCTGAAAGGAAAACGAGCAAGGTACACCAACTTGATGTGGGGAAACAAGTAAAATACAGACTAGACAATATGCAGGGGGGGGCAAAACCAGCAAATGTAGGCATAGGAAGTAAGCAAAGTTCGATAGCCAAAAATTACCAGTTCCAAGGCTCACAAAAGTGCTAAACCTGCAAAAACAACAAGGATCAATGGTAATACAAAACTGCACTAGAACATGTGATGAAAATCACTGTGCATATAAACAGACACGCTAAACCAAACATCCAGAGTAGGCACAAAATAAGCAAAGTTCGATGGCCAAAAATTGCCAATTCCAGAGCCCACAAAAGTGTCAGGAAAACAGTACACTGGAAGTGATGAAAATCACTGTGTACATAGCAGTCAAACACTAAACGGACAAAAAACAACCGACGTTTCGAGCAGATAAACTGCTCTTCTTCAGGGACAGACAACAAAATATAAAAGCAAACAACAAAAACTACATGCTGTAATTTAAAAACAAATTCAAGTCAAAAACTGAAGGCAAGTTCAAATAGAACTCAGTAGCAAACAAGATAAGCTCAGAGCAAAATAAGCATGTCTTACTTCAATGAAGCACAGTTTACTACAGTGAGAAACTGGAAAGCATTATGTAAATAAGCACGACCACAGGACAATAGGGTATTGTCCTAATTGACAGGAAGTAGATGTCAAGAGGGGCCGTAGTCAATAGAAGAGGAAGAGAATGAATAGAGGGAGATAAGTGGGCCAATGTCACTCAAATTTAAAAGAGAAGAGTCATGCATATTACAAAACAATTATTTTAAATACATATAATGTTAAAAAAGAGAGAAAAAAATACACAGCAAAAATTGCTGAATAAAACACAAGTTGAGGAAAGTCTCAAATATTAGAGTGTAGTATGCATACAGAAAGAGGGGGTGGGGGGGTAGAAAAAAGTAACTGCAGTTCATGTGGATAGGCCTGCAGTGAAGTGGTAAAGCCAAAAATCTAAAACCAAAGCACAGTAAAATACCGTTACAAATTAGCATGAAATATGCTAGAATAGGTAGTGATACAAGGTCTAGGGATGAAATCAAAACTCGACCGCCGGTTGCCCGCCGGTTCCGGGCGGTTCCGTCCGGTTGTAAATGTCTACGGGATTATACACAGTAATGAGGTCAGTCGTCACACCCTGGTTCACATGGCCGGTTGGTATCATATAGTCGCGCTCGCAAGTAATACAATTTTCAAGTGGAGTGATTTCAAGTGGTTTCTATTCAAATTTAGTACAATAGGGACTGATAAATCCTTCCCGGGGGTTCTTCTCAATCAATGTAGGCTAGATATCATTGTGGAAACTTTTAGTATCTTATTTTAATAAAAATATAACCAGAGACTTCATTTTCTTTATTTCTTATTATTTTTTGTAAAACTTTCATCGTGCCATGTTCGACAAGACCTATTTTAAAGTTGAATTTATGAGGGGATAATCGCGATCTCGGAATTCTGCATGTTAAACGCAAGGGTAATTACATTTTTCAAGGAAAAAGAAAGCAAGAAACAAAAAAAAAAAAATCAAAAAGCTAGAAAGGAAAGAATGAGTAAAAATTAATGAAGAAAGAAGGAAAGAACGAAGAAATAAAAAAAAAAATAAATAAAGAAAGAAAGAAAGAAAGAAAGAAAGAAAGAAAGAAAGAAAGAAAGAAAGAAAGAAAGAAAGAAAGAAAGAAAGAAAGAAAGAAAGAAAGAAAGAAAGAAAGAAAGAAGGAAAAGAAAAGAAAAGAAAAAGAACAAAAGAAAAAAAAGAAAGCCAAAGAATGAACGAAATCCTAAAGGAAAGAAAGAACAAGTGAATTAAGAAAGAACAAGTGAAGAAAGAAAGCAAAAAAAGATACAAAGAACAAAAACGGGAAACAAGAAATGAAACAAAGTAGGAAGGATAAAAGGAAAGAACGAAGAAAAGAAAAAAAGAAAAAGAGGGGAGAGGGAAGTCCGATTCAAACACCACATCACGGACGCGATGAAATGATCTGAGCTAGGTTTTTACGAGCTCGGTGATAGAAATTTGTGGGTGTATAGGCGTAGGCCTAATACCAATGAAGGGCCCTAATGTTTTTAATATTTAAACATGGTATAGCGCCGGGTCCCATTGAACACGTGTTATTCGAGGCACCCTCAGTGCTCATGGTCAGTGAGGTCTGAAACCATATCTAAAATCATTTTAATTATTATAATTGCATATTCCACTTACGATATTGCGTTTAAACATGTTAAATGACACATGCATTCATTCATAAATTTGGACAAAACTTTATTAACACGTACACACGTTCATTCACAAAATAATACCATAGAGTCAACACTTCACTGTTGTATGACGTTCAAAAATATTCATTATGCTTAATAGGCCTAATTGGTTTTATTCAGCATCGTAAACTTAATTTGCAAACAAACTACTTTGTTTAAAGCGACAAATCTTTATTGTTCTTTGTTTGTTTGAAGATTAAGTTGCGATACTGAAAAAATAACTAGGCCTTCATATAATTTGTCAAATGAAAACCAGCTTTGATATATTACTTTCATAAAAACATGGTATTATTTAGAAAATATGCTTACGCTGAAAATTAATTGTAAATATTTACATTTTTGCAACATAAAAGTTTTATCGTGTGATGCCAAAATTAGTGTGGTCCTGTTTGTTACATGCATTATAACCATGTAAAAAACATAAGAATATAGCATCACGTATAGAGCGCTTCAAACCAGCTATCTGTTGTGTGTGACAGTAATAACATAGTAAAAACGTAGAAAAAAGTATAGTTTTATAATATTTACTGTAGTATACTATTCTATTGTATCTGTTTGACATTTTATTCTAAAATTGACAGTAGTGAATGTAAAAATGGCATGGTATACGCAATTGTAGGTCCTATGGTATATCGGAGTGTTGAGACGCTTCCCACGAAGAACATTGCAACATATCTGCGCAAGTTAGATCTCGCTGTTGAAAAAGACAAATTTTAAACACAAAACGTTTTTCGACATTACTCGCAAAAGGTTGCCAGATAACGTTTAAATGACGTGTTATATAAGGGTTGTATACGTTTTCATAACATTTAAGGGTGATTCTCTGAAAAGAGTAACTTTTAAGTCCCGCGACTTCCGGCGCTCATAAAAGTTTTAAAAGCGGATTTTTTTTTCTTTTTTGGCTTAGTCATGGACTTTTGTATGTATAAAAATAGTTAAGAACATCCAAGTGGGGAAAAATTAATTTCTTGGAGTCAAAAAATTCTTCAATATCTGACGACCCCCCTGAAAACCCCATGTCCCGATGTCACGCACCGAATTTTAGTGATTTTGTAGTATTTTTGTGAGCAAGTGTGGGAAGTGAAAATTACCACTGACTGGGGTAAATATCATGTCTAAGAAGGTTTAAATGCTTAAAACCAGTTCTAAAGTCAATATTATGGAATAATTCAAAAATTTGTGTCAAAAAATTGCTGTCCCTTGGTTTTGCATCATTGCCATCACATTGGCATCAAAACGACTGGAGGTGAAGACCAAATATCAGAGGTCAATAATTTGACCCTGTACGCTGCCTTTTACAGACGACGAAAAACATCAATCCGGAATAGGTGCACATTGGCACTCTTTTCCTGCCAATTTTGAGTGTATCTTCAAGTATACACGCGCGTACCTTTATTCAACATCATCTCCAAACGTTTCTGATCAATTTGATATAAGTCTTATTGTTGAAATTTTCCGGAAAATAATGATGGTTGAATATGTCCCACAAGCTGTTGTGGTGATATGTAACACGTGGGTAAGATTAACCCTGCTATTAATCGTAAGCAATGTCTGAACCATCATCTCCGCTACATCAGTTGGCGTCACAATTTGAGGTGGCGGAGATGATTATCTCTAGGAATTTGTGTAGAAATATCATCTCCGTCACATCACCATCATCTCCATCACATCACCGGATCTTGAGATACAGCAAAGTCCAGTTTAGTTTATCAGAAAATGCTTACCAATTCTAGACCTTCTCATCTGTATGAATTTAATTTTCAAGTAGTGTGAAAACATTACTGAAATCAAATGTCTGTGACGGAGATGATTCTCTATAGGAATTTGTGTAGAAATATCATCTCCGTCACATCACTATCATCTCCATCACAGCATTGTCATCTCCATCACAATTGTTGTTGACCTTTATTTGACCTTTGACCCAGACAACATGGAATTTACTATTTGGAAATGTAATTGATATTGTATGTGTTTACTATGTCAATGGAAATTTATTTAGTTATTTCAAGCAAAATTATGAATATACTTAAGTTTGTATAAAAAAAATACTAACAGACATGACATTTTCCGTACAGCCTGCCTCTCATTGTCCCAACTAAATGACGAAAGTACAAAATCATATTTTTTTTAATGAAAAAAGCAAACATGAATCAAGCAACTTACAAGTTATCTATAAAACTCATAATTAAGAGTTTTAACAATTTTTTTGTCCTTATTTCTTTTTTTGGCCTAAATGTGACGGAGATGATGCTCATCTGGCACAACCTGCAGATTACGCCCTCTATAATATAGAGGGCGCCCTAAAGATTGCGCCAAATATTGTTTTCATGCACTAGAGACTTACATCCTTACAGATATGTAAAGGAAACATTTTTATAATCATTTTCAAATTCATATTTGCCTATCTTCAAATAGTACACCTTTTCAGAGAAATACCCTTAAACCCTTTTGTAAAAATTTACTTCTTAAAACCCGGCATTTGTGTTGGGGTGTGTGTGGGGGTGTATATTTTTTAAATAAAAGCTCGTGTTTTTTTTTTTTTAAATAAAAGTTTAAAGCGACTAACTAAAGGTGTCAAAGCGCAATAAACACTAATAGCGAATTTTAAATAAAACTTGCCAAACCTTGAGCTATTTGAGCCATTTCTTTATGACTTGAGAAACACAAACACATATTTTGTGAGAAGATTATCATCTACTTTTTACTTCATGGTGAAATAAAATGTATTGTTGGTGGCTAAGGTATATGTCCTAAGAATGACTACATTTGTCATTGATGGCATCAACAAGTTTTGCAAATTTGATGCGGTCTGTGGTAGACCCTGGAAATTGCAATTCCACTTGATCCAGCATGGTCAAGACAATTCTTCTGTCAAGCTTACGTTTTTGAGTTTGTCCTTGTGCTGTAACCACTTTATTCCCGTTAAAGTTTGACATTTTTCTTATCTCCTGATTAAAAAAATAAGTTAGCAGATTCCGCGTATAGTTTGTAGCAGTTGAGCATCTTGTCCTCAAGTCCTGGAATTTGGAAACTGGAATCCTTATAGGCTCATACACTTCGTTTTGCGGTCCTTCTATCTCATGTCTGATTGGGAAAAGTACTTCTTCGCGATCCTCAGAAAGTATGCGATGAACTGCAGGCTCTTGGTCTGGTACGGCAGGTGCTACAACAGCTGCTTCGAGCGCGGGGGGCATGGGCCTATTCTGGATATCAGCCGCGGGCCGTTGGTCTTCGCCACGGGTCGCTTCGCGCCGTTCACGAACACGAGCATCTTTTGCCCGGGTTCGCTGGTCCATTAAGCCGTAGATATTTTGCAACAAAGCAAGTGTGTCTTTTTGACGCTGGTCCCTCACCAACATTTCTACATTAAATGCATCCCAATGCTTAGCATTTTCCTCTTGCGCTGCCAGAATTTGTTGCTGAACTTGCTGCACCTTTGTCATCTCTTCCTGCAAAGCATCCAGTCTTTCGCTGATGTTCGTTACAACTGGTTCTGAATCCACCCTTGCCTTCTTGTGGAGGTTTGACACTACCAAAGGTTCATCATCCTCCGAATCAAAATCATAAATACGTGTATCACCTGCATAAAAAGATAATTATAGGCCTATTCATGTTTATTTTTGCACATATACTGCAGGTCTATCAGATGTTTATTAATTTTATAATTCATTCTAGTTTTTGTAATTCATTCATAAAATATTTGGTACATTTAACAGAACTAAAACTCACCGTAATTGGTTTCAGCCATGGCGATAGAATACTTGTATTGCAGAATGATTGAGATATTTGATTACCTGTAAATATAGGCGTAACATTTTATGACTACACTGCAAAAACAGTGTCCAGAGATTGGACACTTTTTGTCCTCGATTTGTAAACGTTTAAAACCTAAACACCAATGTCAAATTTCAAAACATCATAATTTTATGGTTAATATTAGCACACAAATCCCTGAACATGTTTAGCATTTAAACATGTTTTGTTTGGCCTACATATCGAGCACAATTGAAGGTGGTGTCTAATAATCTCTAAACACTGTTTTTACAGTATACAAAATGTTGCTGTGTTCAAAAAACGACCTTATTCTAGGCTGATGATACGCATAATGATCATGAATCGTAGCGTCTATAAACAAGTACTTCAGCTGGATGGTGGTAGGTCCAATTATTTCAAAACTGGCCAACTTTGATGCGCGCGCTTTTCAATTCACTGTTATGCTTGCATTCACAGCAAGTGTGGCAGATTTATTGTGCAGCCACTGTGACATGCAAGATGGCTGAGTTGTATGAAGACGACAGTTCCCGGGATACCTTTTTTGATTCTCTTTCTGACGACAGTCGGGATAGTGTGGATTCTATTCTTGATCCTGTAGATGGCGAGAGAGATTTTCAACCTGTCAGAATCCCTCCTTCACCTGAGCATGCTAGACATCATGTAGATGCACGTGGTGGTGGTCGACCAGCTCTCCATGAACAGTTCCCGGAAATAGTCCCAATAGCAACGCAATTTATTCAAAACAATACATTCGCTGCTGATCCTCGGAGAAGAACCACTACAGGACTCTCATGTGGAACAAGTATTCCTGCACTTAAGCGTCACCTTGAGAGCACGGTGAATGATTTGGATAGCGTAAGTAGATCGTCGTGTTCCCGTCTTCTGAAGATACCAAATAAGAGGAACAAGGCAAGTTCGTATTACAAAGAACTGATACCAGCGAAGATTCCGCCAAAATGTAACAACAAGAGAAAAGATAACATTGACGCACATTATTGCAACTCTCGCGTGAAGCTCCGTCGAGAATTTGCAGAAGACTTCGCGGAGGAAGTGTGCCTATTTTCGTGCGATTGTATGGCTAAACTGAAAGTTGGAACATTAGCTACATCACGATATCACCAAATAAGACGGGTACATGAATGTGGATCTGATGAAGATGAACCTCCTGTGAATTATGACGATCATGATTTTCCACATCCAGGATACCTTTTAACGGTTGCGGGTTATTTGCGTGTGTTGAAGAAAGAATCTGGAGGACAATTTACTTCAGATGAACATCATAGGCAACACATCGCGCTTGGATGTACGGGACCACTACATGTAGTGCTATCCCAACAGAAGTTTCGAGATGTCAACATCTGTGAACATGTGAACAATATGAAGCCTTTGCTTCAAAGTGCCGTGGAAGAAGGGAAGACATGCGCGGTGATTGTATCAGACGGCGGTCCAGATTGGACACCTAAGTCATGGCCTGGTCTTGTCTATCTGGTGAGGATGTGGAAGGATCTGGATTTGGATTTACTCACCCTGACCAATCATGCACCAAAGCAATCTGCATATAATATGATAGAACATATCTGGGCATACTTAAGTGGTCTGCTCTGTGGGGTCATTTTGGTTGCTTGTCTGATTGGAGAAGACAAGGCACCTGTTGAGCAGACACAGCTATCGTCAGAGGTACGAAGACAGAAAGAGGCTGTCGTGTTTGACAATGCAATGCATCAGGTCCTTCGCTACTGGGTCGGACAATCATATGATGGATATCCAATCACTGGAGACTTTCGGCCATGTATGGGACCTGAAGACAGGGCATATACTGACTATAAGCGCGTGCACACTGTTTTAGCAAATGGATCAGCTGCTACTTTCCAGAGAAACTTAGACCTGCATGAGGAACTTAAGTTCGCTGTGAAACACTCAGAGAGACGATTACGCGAGATAACAGTGAAAAAATGTGAAAACAATGACTGCGATTGGTGTGTTGGTCATCCCGTTCGCGCAACAAATGCAATGGCATTTGTTAGAAGACAGGGGAATATGCCATCTCCAATACCGAGTGAAAACCCGGTGGGAAGTTACCAGACTTATTTGGACGTTAAGGAATTACCCAATACTGGATCAGTTGATGCACATATGCCTGGATATCGCGAAAGACAACAGAAAGGTCTAGGAAAGTGTACAATATGTCATTGTTACACATTTGAATCCGCGCGAGACCAGCAACGCCACATGTCCATTCTTCATAGGAATTGAACTCAATGTGTTTTGGACATTACACCAGGGACATTTATATGTACACTGCAAAATCAGTGTCTGTGGATTAAACACTATTCAAGACACCACTTTTCCTCAATTTGTAAACATGTTTAAATGCTAAACATGTTTAGGAACTTGATGCCCTGTGTTTAGACATTAAACGATGTTTTGAGATGACATTGGTGTTCAGGTTTTACACATCTTTATAATCGAGGACAATCTATGGACACTGTTTTGGCAGTGTATTTAGTGTATTAAATATATGAACATTTTGAATGGTTTGTTTATATTTAGAATTTACGTTTACAGGAATATGGTATTATCAAAACAAAATAATACATATAAAAAAGAAAACAAAACTAAAACGAAATAATAATATTAATATATCTACTTCGTCCACGCACAATCTAAACGAATAGGTATATATAGAATATCCCAGAGTGGTTGTGTTTGATATTATTATACTTTGTTTTAATTCTTGTTTTTTCGGCGTGCTTACTGCTGTACACAATCATATGCCGAGGCATATATACATCATTTCGTTTACATGTTGGGTTCTATTGAACGTGGAAACAGCGTCAAATGGTAAATAGTTAAAGTATTAATAAAATTATTTCACTTTGGTTGTGCAAAGTGATCCTTGGCAGTGCAGAATATGACTGTAGGCCTAGTGAAAGGCCCATTATTGTTATTGTTTCTTTTAAAGGAGTATTTCGTGATCCTAGCATCCTCTATTTATGTCATTTTTCATTAGATATCCACGAAAAACCCTATTCCCAAAATTTCAGTTGATTCCGATTTTGCGTTCGCGAGTTATGCATGATTATGTGTATTACACTGCTCCATAGACAATGCGTTGTAATTTCGTTCTGGTGCACCAGAACGAAATTCAAATTTCACGATATCTTTGCTAAACGAATTAATCTGCAAGAAATATTTTGTACATAAACATTATGTAGCCAGAGGTTTCCAGTGATATAAAAATCTCAACTTTTTTGAGAAAAGTGGGGGATGAGGCTGTGGATCACGAAATGCCCTTTTAATATAAATACGTCTTAATCATAATTTATTTGAGTGAATATCGGATAAAATAAATACGCATTTAAAGAAAAATATCTATTTTGTCATTGGTCATTTATGTGAAAGACAGCTTTGATGTTTAATACAATATTACGGTTTATGTGGCTGCAAATTCAGTCAATCATGTTTGTAAACTTACAAAGTTGTCTTTCATGCATATGTATACGTTGTTCTATAGTTTCAGCTTAAACACTATTCATTTTTATATACTCTTAAATCTTATACGTCTTTAGTTTTTCCCCCTTTTGTAAAAATTGAGCAAAATCATAATTTTTTGTTCTAAATTTAATATACAAATTTCCTGAAATAAGAGAAATGGGAAGTTTCCCCATTATTTTCTGGAATTTTGATGATAAAAATGGGGTTTATTGATCTTACAAAAAGGGTATTATCGGGTTCCCGCCTTCTGAAGATACCAAAGTCAAGTGCCCCCACCCCCTACCCCTGCTCAACATCATGGCCTATGTGATTCACAAAATACTGAAATCATTGAAACACTATTCTGAACTGAAATTAACTGATCTAAACAATGGTAATATATATATTCAGGCAATTACAACCACTTACCCAAATTAATTTGCTTTCAACACTTAATTTCGGAAAGTTGTATGGATGTCAAAAATAATCATTATGCTATAGGCCTTATTTATTTTTCAGCATCGTAAACTTAATTTGCAAACAAAACTCTCTTTTTATAGCGACAAATCATCATAGTTTTTTGTTTGAAAATTAAGTTAAGATGCTGAAAAAAACCCAATTAGGCCTTCATAAAATTTGTCAAATTAAAACAAGCTTTGATTATATACTTTCATAAAAACATTATTTTAATTGATTTAGAAACGGAGTCTGTTAAAAGATAATGCCTCTCACTCCTATGAACTTAAATGCCCTACCCCCCTACAACACCCAGACTTATGATGTCGGTGTCGGTGAAGTGATTATTATATAGTAGTATAATAATTTGTCCATCACCAATACAGGGCTATATGTGATTCACAAACTAATAAACTCACAACTTCTAAATTACTTAACCTATAGAAATCATTGAAACACTGTTCTGAACTGAAATTAACTGATCAAAACAATGGTGATATATTCAAGCAATTTTAACCATAAACAAGAAAATCATTTCCAAAATTAATTTGCTTTGGTGACAAGCCTATAGACCACGACTAAAAAAGTCGATCATCGTGTAGTACTTTCAAGTATGGGCTATTGTGAGCGTGAAATTTCAAGTATGCGCTATTGTGATCGCGAAATAAACATATCGATATTTTGTTAATCTCTCCGGTTATGTGCTTAAACCAACCGGCGGTTGCTACTCATGCATTCTTGAATATTCATATACCAATGACCTCTGCCAACCGGACGGAACCGCCCGGAACCGGCGGGCAACCGGCGGTCGAGTTTTGATTTGATCCCCTACTAAAAGATGGAAAAACATAGGCAAGCAAGGAGGCCTACAGTGAGAATGCCAAATGTGAATTGACACATCAAGCATGTACAATACATGTAGATCCAGTAGTAAATGAAAAAGTAATTAGAAAAGATATGCGTGGTGCAATAAATATTATACATGTAGGCCTGCATAATACATGTGTTAAGAAAAGTGAAAAGCCAATAATTGCTGAATCAAAACACAAGTTGAGGAAGGTCATATAAAATAAAATGGCAGTATGCATGCAGAAAAGGGGGGTAGGTTTGGAAGTAGAAAAACAGATAAAGTAAATGCATATGAGCTCATGTGGACCGTGCATGATAAAACCAATTCACAGTGCATGTAAAGACCTTTAGATGACAGTGGAAAGCCAACAAATCACTAAAACCAAAGAACAGTGAAATACCGTAACAAATTGACATGAAATATGCCAAAATAGGTAGTGATAAAAGGTCTATACAAGCAAGCAAGGAGGGAGGCCTACAGTGGTGTGAAAGCCACATGTGAGTTGACCCATCAAACATGTAGGCCTACATGTACATGTATGTCAAATACATGTGTTGACGCAAGTAAGATCCATAGGCCAAATAAGGATACACTGGCACGTTAATCTTTAACATTTAAGCCAAGTGGTTGGGTTGTCTTAAGTTTAGAGATCCAGTCTTTCTCAAGTTTCTTTCGCATGAACGTGTCAGTCTTTGGGGTTTGTCAATACCCATGACAGATATGTGACTAGCAGAATGTCCTGGGAGGTTGAAATGTTTGGCTACTGGTGTATTTCTGTTAAGGCGAGCATCGGCGCAATGCTCACCCAGTCTGGTTGACAGGCTACGACCAGTCTCTCCCACATACTGAACTTGGCAATTAGCACAAGTGATGAGATAGATCACATTCTCACTCTGACAACTGATGTGTTTGTGGATGTCATGGCTTTCACCTGTGGAAGAACTAGTGAAAGACGATCCTTCCTTAGTATGTTTGACAGGTAGGCCCGGGTGGAGGTCATGTTCACATGACTTACAAGATCCACATGCAATAGAGCCTCTAGGAGGAGGTTGGTCTGGAGGCAGGGATGAACGTACAATCATGTCCTTGATGTTAGTACTTCTGCGATAAGCGACCATGGGTAGGTTGGGAATAGCCTTCTTACATCTATCAGAAGAATGCAAGATACGCAAGTGTTTGTGAAGTATCTGAGAAAGTTTAGGAAGCGATGGATGGTAAGTGATGACCAGAGGAATGCGTTCTGGATTATCAGAGTCTGGCGTACGAGGCACTAGAGCGTCAGATCTAGGAATCTCTAGAGCTTTGCTGATTTGCCTGTTGATAACAGAGCCAGGATAACCTCTGGCCTTAAGAAAGCCTTCAAGTTCATCTTTTCTCTTCTGAAGCGTCTCGGGAGAGGAGCAGATACGATTCAACCGGAAAGCCAAGCTGTACGGAAGACTTGACTTGGTATGCTTGGGATGACAGGAAGTCCAGTGAAGAAACTGGTGTGAGTCAGTGGGTTTAGAGTACAGGTCCGTATGGAGAGTATCATCTCTGATGGATACCAGTACATCCAAGAAGGGTATTTCCTTGATAGAGGATTCAGAGGTAAACTTAATTGTTGGATGGAAAGAATTGCACAAGGTTACAAAGTGCTGAAGTTCATCCGGACCATGTGTCCACAGAAAGAAAATATCATCGATATATCTCATCCACATGAGGGGTTTCTTGGATGTAGAGGAGAGCAGACGTTCTTCTAGACGGCCCATGAAAAGGCAAGCCATAGAGGGCGCCATTTTCGTACCCATACTGGTCCCAAATATCTGCTTGTAGTTTGTGCCGTCAAATGTGAAATTATTGCAAGTAAGAACAATATCCATGAGGTCACAAAAAGCATCAAGTTGGTCAGAAGAATATGCGGGTTCAAGAAAAGAACGGCATGCATCTATACCCTCTTGTGCCGGGATATTAGTGTAGAGGGCTGAAACATCCATAGTGCAAAGCATGGTGTTAGGCGCAAGGGGCCCTTGTGCATTAACAGCCTGTATCTTGCGTAGGAAGTCCATGTCATCCTGAACATAAGATGGCAAGGATGAGACATGTGGTTTGAGATGGTGGTCAATGAAAAGAGAAACCCTTTCTGTGACGCTGCCATTGGCACTAACTATAGGACGGCCAGGTGGTATAGTGTCAAAATGCTTGTGAATCTTAGGCAGTGTGTAAAATCTACCTGGTTTGGAACGTTTGGGAGTGAGAGCAACCTTGTGATCATGATCTATTAGGTCCACTTCCAAGGCTTTGTTAAGACCTTTACATACACGCTTGCTAAATTTAGTGGTGGGGTCATGATCAAGCTTTTGGTAGTGATCAGAGTTGTTGAGTTGTCTCAAACACTCATGAACATAACTTTCCCTGTCTTGGATGACTACAGCAGAACCTTTATCAGCCTCCTTGATAACAATACTCCGATTATTTTTGATATCATGCAGAGCCTTATTCTCATCACGCGAGATGTTCCGATATGTTTTAGGCTTTATCCCTTGGATAATGTCAGCCTTCACTTCAGTGATATAAGCATCAAGAAAAGGATCTTGACCAGCATTGGGTGTGAAAATACTTTCCCGTTTCAAGAGGGGATGATTAAGCAGACTTTCATTGGTCGTAGGAGTGGTGTTAGTGTTCTCCTCATCGTCTCTGTGAAAGTGAACTTTAAGACGAAGTCGACGGGCAAATTTATCCAAGTCTGTTCGAAGCTCAAGATCATCTAGAGAGGTACTTGTTGGACAAAATTTAAGCCCACGGGATAGAACAGAGACTTCATGTTCGTTAAGACTGTGGGAGGACAGGTTGACAACACTCTTGTTATCAGTGATAGGGGCTATTTTGGCACGATGCCGATAAGCTCGTTTCACCCAACGCCGTTTATGAGTTCTAGTTGGTGCCGGTGTGGGTCTGTGAATAGGTCTACAATCCTGGTGAACGTTGTTATTGATGGCATTAAGGATGGAACCTTGCACATTAGATTTGTCACCACTAATCATAGTAGGACGGTTAGACTCGTCGATATAGTGGTGAGCACCAGTGGATGAGTGTGCAATACTGATGTTATCATGAAGTTTGCGACATTTCTGAGTTAGGAGCTCGAGTTGTAGTTTAGAGCCCATTTCTTTGAGTTTCATAAGGATGGCTGAAAAGATACCGGGGTTAACCAGAGAAGATAAAACACGACAGAGAGATAAAAATTCAGTAGACTGTTGTTGAACAGCATTGAGAGAATCTATAATGAGAATATCGAGAAGCTTGCTGGATGTAGAAAGAAAAGCTTCATCAACCAGGTCAGAACAAAGTCCACTTGTGGTATTGATGTGGTTACTAATCAACAATCCTTTAGGGATGAGTTTCATAGATCTGAGGGTATTAAGAAAATCATGATTGGAAGTGTGACGCAGGATTTTTTCTTGCGTTTTTCGAAGCTGATTGAAGACAAGACGGATTTGGGGATGTAGACAAGAGACAAACGAGAGGGGTCCTAGGTCCGGAACCATGACGGCTGCAGGGGATCACCAGCAAAATCAGAAAAAGTGGGTAATGGTGAATCCAACGTTTCAGCCCTCTACACTAATATCCCGGCACAAGAGGGTATAGATGCATGCCGTTCTTTTCTTGAACCCGCATATTCTTCTGACCAACTTGATGCTTTTTGTGACCTCATGGATATTGTTCTTACTTGCAATAATTTCACATTTGACGGCACAAACTACAAGCAGATATTTGGGACCAGTATGGGTACGAAAATGGCGCCCTCTATGGCTTGCCTTTCATGGGCCGTCTAGAAGAACGTCTGCTCTCCTCTACATCCAAGAAACCCCTCATGTGGATGAGATATATCGATGATATTTTCTTTCTGTGGACACATGGTCCGGATGAACTTCAGCACTTTGTAACCTTGTGCAATTCTTTCCATCCAACAATTAAGTTTACCTCTGAATCCTCTATCAAGGAAATACCCTTCTTGGATGTACTGGTATCCATCAGAGATGATACTCTCCATACGGACCTGTACTCTAAACCCACTGACTCACACCAGTTTCTTCACTGGACTTCCTGTCATCCCAAGCATACCAAGTCAAGTCTTCCGTACAGCTTGGCTTTCCGGTTGAATCGTATCTGCTCCTCTCCCGAGACGCTTCAGAAGAGAAAAGATGAACTTGAAGGCTTTCTTAAGGCCAGAGGTTATCCTGGCTCTGTTATCAACAGGCAAATCAGCAAAGCTCTAGAGATTCCTAGATCTGACGCTCTAGTGCCTCGTACGCCAGACTCTGATAATCCAGAACGCATTCCTCTGGTCATCACTTACCATCCATCGCTTCCTAAACTTTCTCAGATACTTCACAAACACTTGCGTATCTTGCATTCTTCTGATAGATGTAAGAAGGCTATTCCCAACCTACCCATGGTCGCTTATCGCAGAAGTACTAACATCAAGGACATGATTGTACGTTCATCCCTGCCTCCAGACCAACCTCCTCCTAGAGGCTCTATTGCATGTGGATCTTGTAAGTCATGTGAACATGACCTCCACCCGGGCCTACCTGTCAAACATACTAAGGAAGGATCGTCTTTCACTAGTTCTTCCACAGGTGAAAGCCATGACATCCACAAACACATCAGTTGTCAGAGTGAGAATGTGATCTATCTCATCACTTGTGCTAATTGCCAAGTTCAGTATGTGGGAGAGACTGGTCGTAGCCTGTCAACCAGACTGGGTGAGCATTGCGCCGATGCTCGCCTTAACAGAAATACACCAGTAGCCAAACATTTCAACCTCCCAGGACATTCTGCTAGTCACATATCTGTCATGGGTATTGACAAACCCCAAAGACTGACACGTTCATGCGAAAGAAACTTGAGAAAGACTGGATCTCTAAACTTAAGACAACCCAACCACTTGGCTTAAATGTTAAAGATTAACGTGCCAGTGTATCCTTATTTGGCCTATGGATCTTACTTGCGTCAACACATGTATTTGACATACATGTACATGTAGGCCTACATGTTTGATGGGTCAACTCACATGTGGCTTTCACACCACTGTAGGCCTCCCTCCTTGCTTGCTTGTATAGACCTTTTATCACTACCTATTTTGGCATATTTCATGTCAATTTGTTACGGTATTTCACTGTTCTTTGGTTTTAGTGATTTGTTGGCTTTCCACTGTACTGTCATCTAAAGGTCTTTACATGCACTGTGAATTGGTTTTATCATGCACGGTCCACATGAGCTCATATGCATTTACTTTATCTGTTTTTCTACTTCCAAACCTACCCCCCCTTTTCTGCATGCATACTGCCATTTTATTTTATATGTGACCTTCCTCAACTCGTGTTTTGATTCAGCAATTATTGGCTTTTCACTTTTCTTAACACATGTATTATGCAGGCCTACATGTATAATATTTATTGCACCACGCATATCTTTTCTAATTACTTTTTCATTTACTACTGGATCTACATGTATTGTACATGCTTGATGTGTCAATTCACATTTGGCATTCTCACTGTAGGCCTCCTTGCTTGCCTATGTTTTTCCATCTTTTAGTAGACCTTGTATCACTACCTATTCTAGCATATTTCATGCTAATTTGTAACGGTATTTTACTGTGCTTTGGTTTTAGTGATTTTTGGCTTTACCACTTCACTGCAGGCCTATCCACATGAACTGCAGTTACTTTTTTTTTCTACCCCCCACCCCCTCTTTCTGTATGCATACTACACTCTAATATTTGAGACTTTCCTCAACTTGTGTTTTATTCAGCAATTTTTGCTGTGTATTTTTTTCTCTCTTTTTTTAATTTATATGTATTTAAAATAATTGTTTTGTAATATGCATGACTCTTCTCTTTTAAATTTGAGTGACATTGGCCCACTTATCTCCCTCTATTCATTCTCTTCCTCTTCTATTGACTACGGCCCCTCTTGACATCTACTTCCTGTCAATTAGGACAATACCCTATTGTCCTGTGGTCGTGCTTATTTACATAATGCTTTCCAGTTTCTCACTGTAGTAAACTGTGCTTCATTGAAGTAAGACATGCTTATTTTGCTCTGAGCTTATCTTGTTTGCTACTGAGTTCTATTTGAACTTGCCTTCAGTTTTTGACTTGAATTTGTTTTTAAATTACAGCATGTAGTTTTTGTTGTTTGCTTTTATATTTTGTTGTCTGTCCCTGAAGAAGAGCAGTTTATCTGCTCGAAACGTCGGTTGTTTTTGTCCGTTTAGTGTTTGACTGCTATGTACACAGTGATTTTCATCACTTCCAGTGTACTGTTTTCCTGACACTTTTGTGGGCTCTGGAATTGGCAATTTTGGCCATCGAACTTTGCTTATTTTGTGCCTACTCTGGATGTTTGGTTTAGCGTGTCTGTTTATATGCACAGTGATTTTCATCACATGTTCTAGTGCAGTTTTGTATTACCATTGATCCTTGTTGTTTTTGCAGGTTTAGCACTTTTGTGAGCCTTGGAACTGGTAATTTTTGGCTATCGAACTTTGCTTACTTCCTATGCCTACATTTGCTGGTTTGCCCCCCCCTCTGCGTATTGTCTAGTCTGTATTTTACTTGTTTCCCCACATCAAGTTGGTGTACCTTGCTCGTTTTCCTTTCTGTTGTTTATATTCAAGGTATCCTCTTGTATCATTTATTGATCCTTGATGTGTTTTGTGTCCTCGTCCGTTGGATTCACCATTACCCACTTTAACGCTTTCTGTTCCTACTGATTTCGATACTGAAATAATTCTTAAAATAAAGTTCTTTAATGATTTTATGTTGGCATTTTCAGACTCTATCATTCTAGAAAAACATGTAGGCTCGTTTCGCAATGTGCAAGACAAGCTACGCGCTGTGTTGTAACTGTGCTGGGAGTCGTACCAGGGTCTATCGATCAACGTATTATGCATGCTTGCTCAACTGAAGATAATTTGTAAACCAGCCACTCGCATGGAAGCCGTTTCAAGTCCCTTCATACAAGGTCCCTGATCTTAGCCTGGTTAAAATTAAAAGTTATTTATTACTCGAAAGAAAAGAGAAGAGAGAGAAATATAGGGGAAAGGGGAATGTAAGGCAAGGGCTATTTTAGGGAAAAAAGACACTGCACGTTGGCAAATGGAATGTTCTGGTTATACATGTACCTTTGTCTCAATGCCCAAGCAGGCTACATGTTAGCACTTGAGGGGGTGTCGGGGGCTCAAGGGATGTGTTCCACTCCAGTTTATGAGATTTCTTTCTTAATCACTCAATTTAATCACTCTTTTATCTAACCCAGTGGCGTAAAATATTTGACATGGGAACTGGAGGTCACCACGGGAACATTCTACAATATATTAGTAGGGGCAATTTTGGACCTCCAGTGACCATCATTTCTAAACAGCAATTTTTTGATGGATTCTTGTACTTTGGGGTATTTTAAACAAAATAAGCTCCTATGTCCCTCACCAAAGTGTGGGCATTAGCTGGGAGAGGCCAAAATCCAAAATGGCCGCCGGCGGCCATTTTGAAAAAGTGAATTTTCGGTATCTTCTGAACGCTTTGGTCGTTTGAAGTCATTAAGGTGTCATTTTCGACTAATTTTGTGGTGAGAAATCCATTAAAGGCATTATTTTACCCATTTTTGGCCATCTTCGTCATCAAATCCAAGATGGCCGCCTTTGGCTGTACTAGAAATACATTAAATTATACAGTACATTGAGAAACAACTCATAAAATGTATTACAAGTGCACTTAATTCAACGTTTGTATTATAAATTGAACACCGATTCAATGTTTGTAACATTTATTCACAAATGAGATCGTCTGCTACTGAAAACAATCCAAAATGGCCGCCCATAGCAACCAAAATCCTCATAGCAACGCATTAAAATAACAAAAAATCAACGTTTTTTGATATATATGTGCATTTATTATACCTATTCTTAGTAAATCAAGGTTGACTGATTGTAAGAAAGTGAAAGAATGATCATAGGGGATTGAGGTAAACAAAAAGTTCAAAATGGCTGCCCTTAGCAACCAAAAACATCACAGTAATGCAGTAAAAGTACTATAAAATAAGTGATTTTTGACCTTAATGTGTATGTAATTAGTCTTATCCTAGCAAATCGAGGCCTATTAATTAAATGAAGATACCAGTTTGATCAAAGGAGGTCAAACAAGTCCAAAATGTTCAAAATGGCCGACCAAAGGAGACCATAGCAACCACATTTTACCTAGCAACGCAATGAAATGTCTATAAATCATGCACTTTTTGACCTTAATTGTGTATGTAATTAGTCTTATCCTAGCAAATCGAGGCCTATTAATTAAATGAAGATACCAGTTTGATCAAAGGAGGTCAAACAAGTCCAAAATGTTCAAAATAGCCGACCAAGGGAGACCATAGCAACCACATTTTACCTAGCAACGCAATAAAATGTCTATAAATCATGCACTTTTTGACCTGGTTGAGTATTCAATGTGTCTTTTTCTAAGTAAATCATATCCTATTGATGGAATGAAGATAATAATTTGGTCAAAGGTGGTCAAACTACTGAAAAAATATCCAAAATGGCTGACTAAAGACGGCCATAGCAACCAAATTCCACATAGCAATGTAGTAAAATTACTATAAATCATGTACTTTTTGACCTGGTTGAGTATTTTGTGTCTTTCCTAATACATGAAAGCACATTGACGGAATGAAGATAGCAATTTGATCAAAGAAGGCCAAACATATCCAAAATATTCAAGATGGTCGAATAAAGGTGACCATAGCAAAGCCGAAATGATTTGCAGACAAGGGAGCACACCACTAATTCAGCGTCCCATTGAAACACAAGGGAAAACACTCCTTTTCTTTGCGCGATTTTAGGCCTTTTCGGCAACAAATTGACTATAAAAATACTACCAATCGATTGCAAATTTAATATATGGGCGTTTAAACAGCACCATGACCATTTTCGACCCGTTTTTACCCTGAAAACCTGTTTCTGGCCATTTTCTCATTCCGAGGGCCTATTTTTTTCAAAAATTAGGGATCCAAGTTCATGTACATGTCTCAAACTTTTATTTAAGCTATATCATGCTTTTCTTTTTGATTACAAGTTCACAGAAAGGCCAAAAATACCTCAAAAAAGATTTCGTTTTTACCGGAACTCATCAGGGTTACACAAATGGCGCATTGATTTAGAGGTGTGCGCCCACAATTTTGCAGCTACAGACAGCTTGCATTCCAGGTTTTACAAAGCTCGTATTCCATATTTCAACTACGGAAACCAATCAGTGCCAGAAGTTTTGATTTATATTTCATCCACTTAGGTTTGGCTTAACCCACTAAAAGGTAAAACTTTAAGGCTGATCATTTTAATTATAAATGTAGTGTGTGTGTAAAAGTATATTTTTTTTTTGTGTGGAGAATAAAATAATCTATTTTTAGTATCAAAATTCACTGAAAACGTTAAATTACATTAAAAAATGTAAAAAAACACACTTTTTGGCTCAGATTCTTCATAATGGGCTACAAGATTTACTTCTTAATTAGAAATTCTAAAATTTGGTAAAACTAATTTTGGGACAATTGTCAGGGCGTTCAAAAGATACAAAATTGTTTACAAATTTCAAAATTGCCGCCGGCAGCGATTTTGGATGAGGTAGCAGACGATCTTATTTGTGGATAAATATTGCAAGAATTGAATAGCTTTTGAATTAATAGTGAAAACAGTGAATAAGATGCACTCAAAACATGGTTTTATCGGTTTCATTTAAATACAATTCAGTGGATTTATAGTAGTGCAGCCGATGGCGGCCATCTTGGATTTAATGATGAAGATGGCCAGAAAACCTAACAATAGTACCTGGAATGGATTTTTATCACTAAATTAGTCAGAAACAACCCCTTATAGTTCAAAACGGCCAATGACTTTTAAAATATCAAAAATATATACATTTTCTAAATTTTACGAGGTATAGCAGACAATCTCATTAATTAATTTTACAGCGTTGCTATTTGAATTTTGGTTGCTATGGTCACCTTTATTCAACCATTTTGAATATTTTGGATATGTTTGGCCTTCTTTGATCAAATTGCTATCTTCATTCCATCAATGTGCTTTCATGTATTAGGAAAGACACATTTGATACTCAACCAGGTCAAAAGTACATGATTTATAGTAATTTTACTGCGTTGCTATGTGGTATTTGGTTGCTATGGCCGTCTTTAGTCAGCCATTTTGGATATTTTTTCAGTAGTTTGACCACCTTTGACCAAATTATTATCTTCATTCCATCAATAGGATATGATTTACTTAGAAAAAGACACATTGAATACTCAACCAGGTCAAATAGTGCCTGATTTATAGACATTTTATTGCGTTGCTAGGTAAAATGTGGTTGCTATGGTCTCCCTTGGTCGGCTATTTTGAACATTTTGGACTTGTTTGACCTCCTTTGATCAAACTGGTATCTTCATTTAATTAATAGGCCTCGATTTGCTAGGATAAGACTAATTACATACACATTAAGGTCAAAAATCACTTATTTTATAGTACTTTTACTGCATTACTGTGATGTTTTTGGTTGCTAAGGGCAGCCATTTTGAACTTTTTGTTTACCTCAACCCCCTATGATCATTCTTTCACTTTCTTACAATCAGTCAACCTTGATTTACTAAGAATAGGTATAATAAATGCACATATATATCAAAAAACGTTGATTTTTTTGTTATTTTAATGCGTTGCTATGAGGATTTTGGTTGCTATGGGCGGCCATTTTGGATTGTTTTCAGTAGCAGACGATCTCATTTGTGAATAAATGTTACAAACATTGAATCGGTGTTCAATTTATAATACAAACGATGAATTAAGTGCACTTGTAATACATTTTATGAGTTGTTTCTCAATGTACTGTATAATTGAATGGCTTTTAATTAAGCGAAGTCGAATTAAAGCTAAATTGTCAATGGGGAGAAATTTTTGGCCAGGTGTAAAGATGGGAGTTTTTTCCCCCTTGTGTATAATATGGGTTAAGCCGTTGATCCACTTGGAGTTATGCACACCAGTGATTTCAGATATGCGTTCACCCATGTTAAAACAGGTGCATGGTTATAATGCAATCATAATGGTTTTGTTAAATGTTTTTGTTGTTGCTATGATGCAACCAATCACTTGGCATTATGGTAGCTGGTCAAATGCAAATGGGTTTTTGACTCATATCATGTTTTATCATCGAGAGATCAACTTCTATTGAAAAATGGTTAAAGCATCTATGGCTAAATAGCTACATGTCAATATAAAACAGTGGCATGTTTAATGCTTGCATTCGCTCTATGGCAATGTATAGGAATCTCCCAACAGGATATTAACAAAATGACAACAGTAAAACAATCAGCAGAGTGATCAGGGTATCGAGTGCAAGTAGAATGTTACATAGATTGTGATTGTAAAGCAGGACGGGCGTCATCATGGTGGAATCTTTGTCTTTCGGCGGTATTGAAGAGACAGAGGACTTGAGTAGGCAAGTTATGATTAATCTGTTAATTATACTATGAAATAATAATGATAATAATAAATAACAGAAATGGCAATAAGGAGGATCACCACGAAGGACAGCGATTAAGTTATACGGGTAACATACATGTAGCAAAAGATTAAGCAACTATTATACTTATCTCGTATCGTTTGAAAATTATATTAAATGTAAGCCTACACGAATAACATCTATACGCGTATAACATCTAAGCAGTGCCAAGAAATGAGCGCGTAAAGGCATAAGATAGGAGGCGAGTTAATTAAAACATTAAATAGTGCCAGCGCTGGCATTTCAGTTGATCGAATAATTATGAATAATATGAATTAATATTATTATGTGGTTAAATAGATTAATTTCAAACATGCTCAAAATACACGCGAGCACATGGTATGTGTAAGACCTGAGACTATAATAGTCTCAGGTAAGACGGAGGGCAAGTAGTAGGACCTATGGTACCTTCTGTACTGGGGGATCAAATTATATACAAAAGCACGGTCAGATTCATCTTCGAGTTATTGCGAGTTGATAGAGTACGTAAAAAACCAGAAATAGTATCACACAAGTTCGAATTAATGTCGCTTCAGATTGACATGGTTTCGTCAAAAAATAATAGGCCTAAACACGAATATTTCAGGATATAAAAGTTGTATTAATTATGGTAGGCAATAAGTACAAGGATAACTAGCGGGGAACAAATTTAATTAAGCAACAAATGGTAGGGTCAAGGAGGTTATACTAAATTCATGCTTCTATTACTAATGCAAAACAGAATAACGAAAAAGGAAAACTATTGTTTATCAAGGGAGATAGACCAGCTCTATATAATGGCAGAGTCGAGATCTTATCAAGTAAATGAAAAAAAAAACCAAAAAAAAAACCTGACATCTGAATAATATAAGAAACTAGCCAGATTAACAATAGATGTGAACAATTGCTGTACAAACGGGAAGTAAAGAAGGCCAACAAGAAAAAAAAATAAAATCTTATTTTCTGGAGGTAAACAAATTGGGATGGTTGCTTAGGAAATAAAGAATAGGCCTAAAATAAATATAAAAATAATAAGCATACCAGATACAGTAATAGCATCTACGTGTATTTAGTGGATTGAAATAAAACACATTTGTATAGGTAATTATAGATATAATATAGATATGCAGTAAAATATATAAATAGTCCTTCAAATACGTATACATAGATTAGTAACAAGGTAGAAATGACCGATCAAAATTCGTGGATCTGCATTATACAATTTAATATAACAATATCAAATAATACATACAGGTAATATAATGGAAAAAAAAAAGTAATTAAATAAATGGAAGTGAGTATACTTATTAGGTTTAGGCCTAATATCAAAAATTTATAGTTTACATGCGTTTAAAGAGATTCTTTTGGGTGGTTGTCAATTAATACCAGTTATATTGAGTTAGTGCATTCACACAACTCCATCGATGGTTTAGGACGTTTGGAGTGCAAGTATAGGGTAGCGAGAGGCCTAGTTAAAAAGAATGAACAAAAACTGTCTTGTACAATGGTAAAATATGAGAACCTTTAAGCTTATTACAGTGTTAGCAGATACCTTATGTACTGGCTAAAATATGGAACATAGGCAGATCACATGACCAGGTTAGCAATATTGGAATATATTCGTATCATAGGCAAGAAATATAAATTTGAGTATAGGCCTATACTAAAAAATGTGAACTTATGTAGTTAGGCATTCATTTATATGTGGTATTAGGCCTATAAAATATGCTGACACATCAAATATGCAAAGGTATATAAATGTAGGCACGAGCAAGGAATACATGATTGTATAAAGTAGATGAGAAACAGGTTGATTTTAAAATAGAACAAAATAGGAGGAGCAGTAGATGAGGAAGCCATAAATTGCATAGTGCGTTCTGATGTTGACCCCCCCTTTACATGATAGTTAAACAACTAATGCAGTAAGAGAACAAAACAAGTAGAAAGGGCGAAGGTTACGTTTGCGAGTTCATATATGCATACAATGTTAAACAAATTGATAACAAATAGGCGTTTCAAAAATAAAAACAAAGAGTAGGCCTATATTTACAATTATAGGTGCAGCTAGATGCATATCAAAGAAACATGGCTGAACAGACACCAACAGACAAATCATATCTCCATAAATCATAAAACAGTAGTATAAGACATACAGTGTATAGCATCAGTCGTCTCTTGCTGTGTATTTTTGTTTCATTTCAGAAATTCATAGTGCTGAAGTTGTGGAATTAGCGTACTTGGTGGGATATGGCAAAATGTGTAGTGGACATCATGCATGGTATACAGTTCAGTCTATAACAAGCGACAATGGGCGGTACCTCACAAGGCAGAGCTCCTGAACTCAGGGAAATTAAAACAATTTCACGCATAACGCATGAACGCTTGGATCAAACTGCGGAGGATATCAGCATTCAAGTCTAAGGCCTACAAGAAGTTAATAATACCGAAGTTCTTGAATAACATACCACTGAAGATTATAATACGAACATGAATAATGATGAACAAGGTATGGCAAAACGAAGTTCCTAAGCTCATCGAAATTAAAAACAATTTCATGCATGAACACTTGGATCAAACAGGCATTAAGGCCTACAATGTACAGCTCATACTAGGCCTACTACTACAATATGGGCTTAAGGACAGACGCGGTATTGGGGTCGAAGCAGCCAAAATATTGATTTCGTTATCTAAATCAATATATCATGGAAAAATAACACGTTGATGTTTTGCAAAAGTACATTCTACAAATCATATACCGTGAAAACGTGCCGGATTATTGTATCGTTGTTAAGGAGTTGGGTACGTTTTACAAAAGTGTTGTTGTTTCAGCAATCTTTACAACATAACTCAAGAAGTGCACATGACCTACTAAAGTAGGCCCTATATCTGTGATAATTAAATTCTTCTACACACTCGCTATGAAATGATGAATGCTATTTTTGCAAAAAGCCCATCCACCAGTTGCAAGATGCTGTGAACTACCAAATCGGAACGGCCGGAGGTGCGAATGTGTCTCAAATGTGCAGCAATTATACGTGCTTAAGTGATGTTGTAAACCGTTAAAATCGAAGGACAGTCGATAAATGTATAATATTAATAGCCGCATCAACGCCGCATCATCAACATAATTGTCAGGGGTGTGTCAGCATGGAATTGGCATTTGATGAAAACTCAGATAACAAAACTTGAACCAATGCAAGTAGTTTGTAGTCACAAAACAAAATCAAGCAAACTTTATTCTGGAAATGGCATGATCATCACCAGAGTTAAACAATGTCCACAAAAGTACAATGAACTGCAAGTACACTACAGGGTTAAGCAGTCTTAAGATACATTTAATTGTTTTCCCTGGGGATACAAATTGAAACTTAATTTGTCAAATGCATAAAGCCAGTAGGTAACATAACACTCTTACTATGAACTTGACAGTTGGCAAAGGCGAAATGATAAACCAAGTTCATGAAAGAAAAATTGTATATAGATCCTGTATGGAAATCCTTGGTAAATATTGAAACGATACACGCTGCAATTGGAAGGTTTTCCTGCTTTTATCCCACGAAGGTTTTGATTAGGTTTTTCTACGTTCCAATTACATCTATTCGGTATCAGTGACAGTATTAAATCCAACGGATTGGTATGGGAATTTGTAATTGTATGAATTCAAAGTATGGGTTTAATTTAGTCAACAATTATTTGAAAAGCCGTTAAGAAAGATAAAATATACAGTAAAGCATTTAGCCACTCCAATGCTCAAAATCAGTTCTCGAGGTGCTAACCGCTTAACCCACAAGTAATTTGTAGGTATTATGTTGGGCAAACTTGTGGCAGTCTAAAGTCACAATCATCAACTTATGCTCCACAAGTTGAAAAAAAAAAAAAAAGTATCATCCTATATTAAACTGGATAGTGCCAGCTAACTTCAGGCTGCATGTTTCACATGGCATCCTGGAATATTGAATCATTGAAATTGAAAAAAAAGGGCGGGGGTTAAGCAACTTCCTTCTGAAATGAAGGAACTTGTTTGGCAGTTATTTTCGGCTTTCAATGATATTATGCATTAATTATATGCATTTATGACAAATCATGGCAAATGACATGATCATTATTTGAAATCTGCGTAAAGTTGGAATTGGGTGTTATAAAATACACTTTGAGGCTTTGGTAACTTGTGCCCTTAATTAGTGCAAATTATGGTCATGTTTGGCTTTGGGGCATTTACCATAGGGAATAATATGTGCCCTGAAATGGCTGCGGATTATGGTCTTGTCCGGGTCAAGGGTCAAGGGTCACTTTCCCATGGAATCTAGAAGTGTGCCAATTGGCGAATATTTATGGTGAACAATGGTAACTTGTGCCCTTAATTAGTGCAAATTATGGTCATGTTTGGCTTTGGGGCATTTACCATAGGGAATAATATGTGCCCTGAAATGGCTGCGGATTATGGTCTTGTCCGGGTCAAGGGTCACTTTCCCATGGAATCTAGAAGTTGTTAAATTAATAACGTCATAAGAAATAATGTGCCTTCAAATACGCGCAGATTATGGTCATGTCTGGTGTCGAGGCATTTTTCTTTGGTATGAGATACTTAAGAAATCCCATAGAGGATATTCTTTATATATTAAACCAAATGATCTCTCGGTTGGTATAGAACATGACCACCACAAAATTGTGTTGTCTCCCATGCTTGTTTTTGAGTCCAATGACAATGGCTTTTAATTAAGCGAAGTCGAATTAAAACTAAATTGTCAATGGGGAGAAATTTTTGGCCAGGTGTAAAGATGGGAGTTTCCCCCCCCCCTTGTGTATAATATGGGTTAAGCCGTTGATCCACTTGGAGTTATGCACACCAGTGATTTCAGATATGCGTTCACCCATGTTAAAACAGGTGCATGGTTATAATGCAATCATAATGGTTTTGTTAAATGTTTTTGTTGTTGCTATGATGCAACCAATCACTTGGCATAATGGTAGCTGGTCAAATGCAAATGGGTTTTTGACTCATATCATGTTTTATCATCGAGAGATCAACTTCTATTGAAAAAACCCACCCTCCACACCCAATAAATGTACATGTATTAAGTGCAAGTAAAGTAACAGCGAGTCACGTATAAGTTAACATGTTTTAGCGGAAAATTAGTAAGAATAATCAATTGGTCATAAGTTTTACACAACTGTCAAAACATGTTTAATGCTAAATTATGCAGCTTAAATTTACACAAGCATTAAATTAGTAAGAATAATCAATTGGTCATAAGTTTGACGTAACTGTGAAAACATGTTTAATGCTAATTTATGCGGCTTAAATTTTCACAAGCATTAAATGTTTTATCAGAGCGTTAAACGTTTCAAAGTTAATCATTTGAAACAAAAATACCTTAAGAAATGTCAAATATTCACAAAATGAGTTAAATTTGAAGTCATGCATAACAATATAAGAATTGAAGTAAATATTAACAAGCCGTGCAGGCTTAGTGGAAATTAAGTTAATGCCTTAACATGTTTAATAGAACATGTTTATCATAATAAGTGGGGACACGGATAAGAGAATAACTCGCAAGTCAGCAAGTTATTATAATTTTGAATTCAAGTTCAAGTCTTAAAGCTTCCACTTCTATATACTTGAGCCTTAAACACTGCATAATCGGTCGTGTTAAACTATGAATGTCTCCAAGCGCAAAACACTGGAGAAAAATGGTTCACAATGTAAATAGAGAACTAGCTGTATAGAAATAAGATAACAAGAGTCAACAAATTCAAAATAAGTGTGATATGACGTTGAATTCATAGCAAATTCTGAAGTCTGAGAATTTGTATGCTAAATAATTCCACAAAAGAATGTTTCTGTCGGCATCAAGGAGGCACTTTATCATAAAATCAAAAAGTAGAAGAAGAAACACTTTACCACATAATCAAAAAAAATAAATAAATAAAAACCAAAACAACCAAAAATGGTTGTTGACCACGTTGGCGTTAAAGACACAAGCCAAGTATGTGACTGTATGTCACCAGTTTCCTAGGCAGGGTGGTAAATACTTGCAATTAACTGTGCCAAAGATGGGAAATAAATATGTGAAATAAGTGAAGCAAAACTTTTCATGTCTATAAAAGAAGACGCATATGTGCAGTTATTTTTCGGCTTTCAATGATATTATGCATTAATTATATGCATTTATGACAAATCATGGCAAATGACATGATCATTATTTGAAATCTGCGTAAAGTTGGAATTGGGTGTTATAAAATACACTTTGAGGCTTTGGTAACTTGTGCCCTTAATTAGTGCAAATTATGGTCATGTTTGGCTTTGGGGCATTTACCATAGGGAATAATATGTGCCCTGAAATGGCTGCGGATTATGGTCTTGTCCGGGTCAAGGGTCAAGGGTCACTTTCCCATGGAATCTAGAAGTGTGCCAATTGGCGAATATTTATGGTGAACAATGGTAACTTGTGCCCTTAATTAGTGCAAATTATGGTCATGTTTGGCTTTGGGGCATTTACCATAGGGAATAATATGTGCCCTGAAATGGCTGCGGATTATGGTCTTGTCCGGGTCAAGGGTCACTTTCCCATGGAATCTAGAAGTTGTTAAATTAATAACGTCATAAGAAATAATGTGCCTTCAAATACGCGCAGATTATGGTCATGTCTGGGTCGAGGCATTTTCTTTGGTATGAGATACTTAAGAAATCCCATAGAGGATATTCTTTATATATAAATAAACCAAATGATCTCTCGGTTGGTATAGAACATGACCACCACAAAATTGTGTTGTCTCCCATGCTTGTTTTTGAGTCCAATGACAATGTATTTCTAGTACAGCCAAAGGCGGCCATCTTGGATTTGATGACGAAGATGGCCAAAAATGGGTAAAATAATGCCTTTAATTGATTTCTCACCAGAAAATTAGTCGAAAATGACACCTTAATAACTTCAAACGACCAAAGCGTTCAGAAGATACCGAAAATTCACTTTTTCAAAATGGCCGCCGGCGGCCATTTTGGATTTTGGCCTCTCCCAGCTAATGCCCACACTTTGGTGAGGGACATAGGAGCTTATTTTGTTTAAAATACCCCAAAGTACAAGAATCCATCAAAAAATTGCTGTTTAGAAATGATGGTCACTGGAGGTCCAAAATTGACCCTACTATATCTACCAACTGGTGGGGAGGCTGGTACCGTATTTATCAATGCACCCAAGCCCTTCCCTGGCAAATGTCCCTTCCTCTTTTTATGCCTATACAGTTTCCTCTTTTATCATTAAATTCGTCTCCAATGCGTTTGTTTGTTTGTTTTGGTTTGCTTTGCTTTGCGTAAATATATTTCCTATTTTAAACATGTATTTGTTACAGTGGTGATTAAGCATCACACAGTGTCTTCGACCCTATATCTTCATGGCAGGAATCGCCATGGTAGGTTAAATCCACAGCCACGATTAGCCATTTGGTTCAAACCTTTAAAGCTCTTTTAAACTAATAATTAGTCGAGGGACATAACTAAGGCTACTCACAATAGCCGGGTAATCGATCTTGGTTGTGCGTGATTAAGCTTGTATACCCCATTGAGGTCAATGGTCATCGACTTTTATACTGCCTACAGTGAGTGCAGCTGTACTACACGCTGCACGCTGTAGTCCATAACAGGACCAACGCAATATAAATGGTCAAATTTTGAGTTCAAAGCGCACGGCCAATTTTCAAAGCGCATTCTAGCGACTATCATATCTGTTCAACACGTATTTCCAAGTTTATGAGACCAAATCTGGTTTCTTGAGAAAAAAATCATGACGGGAGATATTCATCATTTTCTAACCCGGTATCAGAAGATTTTCGTCTGATATCAAAATCGTGCATAGCAATTCACGTGTATCGATCCCGTGTATTCATTTTAGTGTCCCTTCTGCACCAAATAATTATTAGCCAGGCGGTGTCGGTGTGCATCATTTGTTGATCTCCCGTTCCAGTGTTGTCTATTGGGTAATATCTTGTGCATATGTTGTATACCCTACTGCTTTAGCCGCGCGGAAGGTCGATTCCTATATCGGTGCATATCGATTGACTTATTTGGAGTTTACACTAACATTTGTTAACTCGTGTGTCTTAAGTTTTAATTGTACCTTACTAATGATATTTTTTATTGTTAAACCAATGTTATTATTATTTATATTATCATTTATATATACTAAAAAGGGGTCCAAGAATTTAACCTTGGTTAAAGTATTTATGAAACTTTAACTTTAAACGTTTAATATTATTTATATTATATGCATTTCTCATTTACAAATTTTTCAAAATGTTGACGTATCAGGATTTTTGTTATGAATATTTTACATAATTGGTCACACGATTAAGAATATTGCAAATAATAAGCATGTTAACCAAACGATTCGTTAGTCCACCATTCTCATTATTTTGTGATGTGGCGTTTTTCTGCCAAAAATAAATATCTTCAAAAATTTATAGACTTTTGAACCTACCTACAGCTCGATGAAAGTACACACCTGGTTCACTAATACCAAGTTAATACTATTATATAGCCTATGTTTTACAAAATGTGACGCGATCAAGCAAAATCAGTCGGAACTCGGGAATATTGATTTTGAGATATAGCCAAACAAAGGAAATATCCTTTTGTTTTCTGTTGTTTTGGAAACCCTTTAATTGCTCATATCTTTGGATCTGGTTGCTCAATTTCAATGGGGTTTTCTGTAAAATGCAGCGTTGTAAATGCCTTTTACTATCCTATAAGAAACTGAACATTTAATATTTCCGAGTTCCGACTGATTTTACTTGATCGCATCACAAATGTTAATCAGAAAATATATTACTGGGAGTTAGTTAAATAGGTAGAATTTCATTCAAAATGTAAATCCATTTTAATTGACTCGTTATTTTCACTTAGCTACAGCTTGATGAAAGTACATACCTGGCTCACCAATGTCAAGTTAACGATAAAGTATTTCATGAGAGATAAGAGAAAGGGGAAAACCAAGAACATTTAAAAGTGTTTGGAGAACGGCGCAAGGAGTTTAGTATTTGAAGAAAGCAGCACCAT
This sequence comes from Amphiura filiformis, assembly GCF_039555335.1. Classification (NCBI taxonomy): domain Eukaryota; kingdom Metazoa; phylum Echinodermata; class Ophiuroidea; order Amphilepidida; family Amphiuridae; genus Amphiura; species Amphiura filiformis. The sequence goes on from NC_092633.1 coordinate 76,525,034, forward strand.
TTTTGTGTGAGGATTTAATACGCAAGGATATTATATATAAATGCAAGTGTACAATGGACTTTGTTGATTTTCGCAGGACAAGTGCACAACAGGATATATATCAACCGTCAAGAACATTGTAAATAAACAAGATAATCATCAAGAAGTAGACTGCTGATTAAGTAGTAGTAAAAATTGTGATTGTGTGATTATTTTTGTGTGTGCATTTGTTGTCATATATTGTACCAATTATACTTTCAATTAAAGACTTAAGATTTTGTTAGCTAATCAAACAGTGTATTTGTCTTGTACATTCGTCATGTGTTCGTGTGAATTTGGGTAAAAGGTGATTTTGGCCTTGAGTCAGTACGACTCGTAACAAAATTATTATTGTAGACAAGTTCTGCTCCTCTTTTTAATCCGCTGATTTGTTTAGTTTCTGAACAAAAGAGAACTAAAACTTACAATTTGAAACGAGGGAAGGAGTACAAACTATTTTAAACAAACACTGCACCAATAAACCTTGAGTGCGGCATGCAAAGTTCAATATTGCTTTGTTTGAATCTAAACATAATTGTTACTGTAAATTATGACATACATCCTACACTCAATCAATCAATCAATCAATCAATCAATCAATCTATTTTGTCTGACAACACTTGCACCCAAATTATTATTCTGTCCCTATAGACGAATCCAATTTCACGCATTCCTACTCCTCAATGGCAGCCATAGCCGCGACGGGGACCCAGCTATCTCACCTAAAATATGAAATGATGCGGCCTTGAAGGGTATTTTAAACTGCATTCTATCACCCGTGTTACACGTAGACAAAAGAATGATGACAGTTTACAACACAAAATAATCTAACATCGAATTTTAAGCGGGTTTAATCCACCCAATTGGGCACTCACAACACCTGTTTGGTGCATGCAGGGAACCAAATATGGCCGACCAAATCCTGACCATGACTTGGCTCGTTGGATTCGTCTATACGGTTGGTCGAATAATATTAACATCGTGAATCAATGATTGTCATGTCTATTGAACTAATGGTTCAATCCAGAAAAAAAGTCGGAAAAGTTTATGGTACCCGACGTTCTACAGATTTTTACAAAAAATATGACGGGAAACACCCACATTTGTAAAGAATTGAGTGTTTATCATCAAATTTGTCAAGTGCAACTTGAAAGCTTGTTGGGTCTGACCATATTTAGCAACATTTAATTCATTATTTTTCACATTTATGGCTACTTTAATTGGTCAAATATTGAATTAAAACAACAATCTAAGCTAATTGAACAGGCAGTAGTACAGCGCGAGGTTCCCAAACTGTGAATTGCGATCCTTTGGGGTCACGGTTATGGCAAGCTAAGCGGCTCAGAACGTGGGACTAGCTACGCGCAGCTTCTTTCTCGTTACGTGCAGCTTATTAACCAATCATATTCGCGGTTTTAAACACGTGGAGCTGATGTAAACATCCTCTCTCACAAATAGTACGTTGTTAATTTTTGTAAATGAAAATATCTGTAGTATATCAGCAAAAAATGGTATAGGTGCTATTAAAGTAATATCTGAACAGAATGATGATTGTTCTATATTTAGGGGCTATCATTTTCTTCGGAAGGGATCCCAAATATAGGGGTCATACTTTTTGAAAAGAAAGAAAAATAAGGGGGGGGGGGGGTCATAAATTGATAATGACAATATGTAGGGAGGCACAAGATGACTACAGATAGTGTGTTTATTGTATTCAAAAGACTAATTTCAATACAATTTTAGCCTGTCTAGGGGTAAGGTGTATCGGTGGTGGGAGTCGGGGGTCATAACATTTTGATGCCGAAATAGTGAGGGCCGCAATTTTATTGACGCCGACTTTTTGTTTTTTTTTTACCCCCCCCCCGTTCCGAAAAAAAATTATGACCCATTTTACTCTCTCCATATTTACACAGTGGCATGTGATATCGCTTTCCCTGCAATATCTTTACACAGCGCTTTACATCAGTAGTAGTTGTTGTTTGACCTTCATATCCCCTGCACCGCTAATACAGCCCGAGTATAAAGTTACTTGCTATTAAGGTGGTTCTGGACCCATTTTGGAAGTGCTCTATTTATGTTTTAAACATATTAATTGAGTAGGGCAGAGAACACTGATCCATATGCCTTTTGTTTGAAGCTAATCGGACATACGGTTTTCATAATACATACATTTTAAATGTCTTTGTATTGTATTGTTTTTATCAATAATCAATACAGTTAATGAGCTAATATGACTTGAAAGTGCTCATTAATATGTAATTTTTGCCAATATTTTGCTAAAATCCAATGCATAAAATAATGTTCATAACATTTTTATTTAACAGAATATTGGTTTCAAACTTGGTCAAAGTGTTCCTAATGACTTCCAGACAATTTATGCATAATTAATGAGCTAGCCGCCCTAATTTGCATAATTAATTAGCATTTATGCAAATTAGCTCATTAAATATGCAAATATGCAAATGAGGGGCGTCTTCACTATCTAATACCTAAAAACATATTAGAAACACTTTAACTAAGTTTCAGGGCAAAAGTATGCAAAATAAAAGTACCATGAACATTTATGCATTGATTTTTAGCAAAATATTGGCAAAAATTACATATTAATGAGCCTTTACAGTCCTTTTAGCTCATTAACTATATTGATTATTGATAAAAACAATAAGATACAAAGAAAATATAATTTGATGTAGTATAGAAACCGTATGTCCGAAAGGCATATTGATCAGTGTACTTTACCCTACTCAATTAATATGTTTAAAACATGCTCAAAGCATTTCCTTATTTCTAGAAAATGCATCCAATACCACCTTAAACACGGTGTAAACTTGGAAACACTAAATAAATATGCTTTGTGTCATTTTAGCCAGGCATTAGCAACATGTTCTCTTGACACGTGCTGTGATTTGGCCTCCTTTACCCGTTCGTTATCTATGCTTATTCCGTAAATTAATTACAAGATAATAATTGTGAAAGAGGATACCTATAACTATACTACGCGCAGCTAACGACCCAACCACGTGATTAAATTTGACTATTTTGATTGGTCAAACAGCTGCTCGTAACGAGAAATAAGCTACGCGTAGCTGTTCCACGCTTTTGGCCCCCTTGGCTTGCCATACACGGTCGGTCCATTTTTATTTATTTATTTATTTATTTATTTATTACACTTTATCACTGGTATATACAATAATTATAATATAACATCAAAATATGCAATAATTATAATATAACATCAAAATATATTGCACATGAATATTCAAAAGTACATACAAAAAAAAAAAAAAAAAGTATAGATAAAATTTTGCACCAGTGAAAGGCAAGGACTAACAGGTGCAAAGCACCTCTAGGACAGTCCCACCAAAGATCAAAACAATGAGGACATCCCTCCCCCCCAAAAAAAAAAACCCCTACACAAGCCTACAACCAGAGCAATGGCAACATGTAACCCAAGAGCATGTGTTGAAAGGATCAAAACTCTCCTCTAGTTTGTTCTTGTACCACTCAGGGAGCAGGCTCTTAAAAGAGGACATGTCGAAACCAGTATGAAAGAAAATCATGACGCTAAGGGATCAAATCAAAACTCGACCGCCGGTTGCCCGCCGGTTCCGGGCGGTTCCGTCCGGTTGGCAGAGGTCATTTGTATATGAATATTCAAGAATGCATGAGTAGCAACCGCCGGTTGGTTTAAGCACATAACCGGAGAGATTAACAAAATGTCGATATGTTTATTTCGCGATCACAATGCTCGAATAAATAAATTAAAAAATTTAAAAAATAGCGCATACTTGGAATTTCACGGTCACAATAGCCCATACTTGAAAATATTACACGATGATCGATTTTTCTTAGTCTTGTGTCTATTGGCTTGTCACCAAAGCAAATTAATTTTGGAAATGATTTCTTGTTTATGGTTAAAATTGCTTGAATATATCATCATTGTTTAGATCAGTTAATTTCAGTACAGAACAGTGTTTCAATGATTTCTATAGGTTAAGTAATTTAGAAGTTGTGAATTTATTATTTTATGAATCACATAGGCCTGTATTGGTGATGGACATATTTATATACGTCATTAGTTCAAATCTGCCTTCAGAAGGCTCTCATTTTTGATATTCGTGTTCAAGTTTGAGATTTAAGAAAAGGAATTTTCAAGGGGACTTCTCGCAGATCTACTCATAGAATGACATTACCGAGATAGAAGCGTCGGCGTCAATAAAATTACGATTCCATCTATTTCGGCAACAACAATTGTATGATCCCACCACCGACGCACCCCTAAACAGGCTAAAAATGTATTGAATCTATTTGAAGAAAACAAACATTACCTGTGGTCATCTTATGACTCCCTACATTTTGGTCATCAAAGTTTTTATGACCCCCCCATTTTTCTTTGCAAACATTTATGACCCTCTCCTCCCGGTATACTTGGGACACCTACCCTCCCCCCTCCGAAAAATGATAGCCCAAAATGGGGTTGACTTTGGGTCTAAAACCGAAAGAAAGATTTTGTCATTACATTTCTGACGACTGAGTATGGGAGGGGAATGACTTGTCACCCTGCCCCCTGGCTAATCTCCATTGGTTGATGAAGGGCTCGGTGCTGAGAGGTTATGGGATTCGCATATATTTTGTCGATCTTGCAAAATCATTAGTTCTTCTGGCACATCACCTCAACGAGCCTGGCCAACATCATTGTAGGCCAAATATACCGGCCTAATATGGCCTATATTACGAACTTAGTTTTTTATCCCCCCCCCTCTCTCTCATGTGATGTGAGAGACACATCTCATACTCTCACCCCTTTTCCACCTCTCCCCATCCTCCCTCTCCGTCTTCCTCTCACCCTCTCGCTTCCCCTTCTTTGGTCATCTTATGACTCTCTACGCTTTCTTTCTTTCTTTCTTTGATTCATTTTTGCTTTCTTTCTTTCGATTATAAACACAGTTTATGAAAAATTTATTACCCTTGCGTTTTAAAACATGCAGAATTACGTGATCGCGATTATCCCCTCGGAAATGAAACTTTAAAATAGGTTTTGTCTAACTTGTCACGATGTAAAATAATTAGAAATAAATAGACCAAGTCTCTGCTTATATTTCATCAAAACAAAATGCTTAAGGGGTACTACACCCATTGATTTTTTGCATTTTTTGCATTTTGTGAAGAAATTACAAAAAAAAATTGGACAAAGTGGTATGCAAAATGAAGGGGCAAATCTTCTCGTTTTATTGGTGGCATCGGTATCAATGTAGCTTACATGCTTTTGAAGATAGAAGCCAAAAGGAGGTACATCACTGACGATTTAAATTCACTTCATTTTGGAAAGCTTACTATCAACGGATTTCGTTAAAATTTTGGATATGTGTTGCTAACACATTAGGGAAATAATGTTGATATGTAAAATGGGAATAAGTGGTCCCTGATTTCTTTTATGAATTCATGAACTTGGTGCTCCACAACTATCAAAAAACGAACCGGTTAAAATGCTTCTATTTTCAATGTCGAGCTATATTTTGAATTTTGAACTTGCGACACTATGTCACTGAAACTTAATTAAGCCATAGGTAACAGGTTACCACAACCACACTACAGCAATGTTGAAAAAGATTGTATTTTTTGTCACCTATACCACCATATTAGGTAGTTTCCCGTAAGCTTCATTTTTGTGATTTTGGTAACTATTTTATATTTATTTGCCCAATCCAACTCAACTAGGCAATCTAAATTGTACTCACCATTTACATCCCAAGGTATTTTAGTATATCCACCTCACATATTTCCATTATATATCCAGTAACAGACAAAATATCAAAATTGATGCCTCATTATGACATGTATGATATCCACAGACTATCACATGTATTCAAAATGGATGCCTGAATTTGACCTGAACCAATTGACCTATAACCTGACCTTTGATGACCTTATAGCCTTTTTTAATCTCTTTTCCTAACAACATATTATAGGAGATACATACATGGTGTAGTATTGAATTATCTATGTGGAAGAGATTAGGGGGGATTTAATTTATTCAGTGTTATAATCAGTGAGTACATTTATATAGATAGTATAACAAAGGATTTAATGTATTCAATTCATGTATTCTACTTGGACATGTTCAATAGAATAAATTATCTCAGTTACCAGGATACAGTAAACAAAAACATTATATAGGGCAAAAATGATTTTCTAAAATGGTTTAAAACCACTTTGTATGTAGAGATATTTTATAAGTTCAGGACATGAGATGATGAACATATAAATATACTTCATAAATTTGCAACAAAAAAAAGAAGATGGGTACTGATGAAAATAAGGGTATTAAATCGCCTTAAAGTAGCTACATTGATTGAGAAGAACTCCGAGAAGGAAAATCGATTATTTCTATTCCCGTTCCTATTGTACACAATTTGAAAAGAAACCACTTGAAATCACTCCACTTATTCACTCGATGATACCAACCGGCCATATGAACCAGGGTGTGACGACTGACCTCATTACTGTGTATAATTTAGAACCGAACGGAACCGCCCGGAACCGCCCGGAACCGGCGGGCAACCGGCGGTCGAGTTTTGATTTGACCCCCAAGTATCATAAGCGTAAACATCAACGGAAATTTAACAACCGCAACTATAAATCGCGTTTCTAATTCGTAAAAAAGTTTCTCGTGCGACGCGCAAATTTAATAGCAACAATTAGGCCCTTTTTAAGAATGTTGAGCAATTGTTGAAACAGAGCTGTAATAATAAAATTAATTATATAGCAACGATTATATAATGGCTTGTTGGTCGGCCAATATTAAATTGAGCCATAAATCAATTTTTTTCTCATCGACATGAAGAATCATGATACGAACGCGATTGACCCCATACTAAAAACACGGCTTCAAATTCAAGAAAGAATTTTAATAATAGGAATTTTTCCAACTGAGACACAGCAGTACATAAAGGACAGTCACTTTATTAGTACAGTTATTTTAAAATGGTTATTCCTTAGCAATTTGCAAAATTGCTAAGGTCTGTTTCTGTCAAGTTCTTTGTTTCTTTGTTTCTTTCTTTCTTTAAGTTAGGCGGGCAGCCTAACTTATTTCTTTCTTGCCATTTCTTTCTTCTTTCTTCTTTCTTTCTTTCTTTCTTCTCACAATTTGCTACTACTTCCACATCCTTGATCGGATTTCGACTAAACTCAGTCACAAGCAGTATTGGGTAGCTGGCTACAAAAGTTATGGGTTGTTTAATGTCGGAGGTCATCCAAGGGGTCACAGAGGGCAAAAAAGGTCAGGTTAACCGAACATACTCCAATTGAGCTGAAATTTATATGCAATGATCCTTATGACATCCTAAACATGCTTAAAATATTTTAATATTCATTTAATGTCATTAAGGGTCATAAAGGGGTCAAAGGTCAAGTTTTGAAAATGCTCCAATTGAGCTGGAATTTAAATGCTATGATCCTTATGACATTCTAAACAATTTAAACATATTTTTAATTCATTTAAGGTCATTAAAGGGACAAAGGGGTCAAAGGTCAAGATTTTCAAAATGCTCCAATTGAGCTGAAATTTAAATGCAATGATCCTTATGACATTCTAAACATGTTTAAAATAGTTTAAGATTCATTTAAGGTCATTAGGGGGGGCAATAAAGGGGGCAAAGGTCAAGTTTTCAAAATGCTTCAATTGAGCTGAAATTTAAATGCAATGATCCTTATCTTATCCAGCACAGTATTGCTGCTTCATCAGATCATCACAATCATCCGCCTAACTTACCTCGTGCCCTTGCAAAGGGCACAGTTGCTCTAGTTCTTTAGTCTAGCCGAGCGGCGGCTAGACTCTTGAATCCCAGTAGTTTCTTTCTTCTTCTTAGTCTAGCCGAGCGGCGGCTAGACTCCTGTTTCTGGGCGATTTCTTTCTTCTTCTTCTTCTTCTTCTTCTTCTTCTTCTTCTTCTGTCAACATTTAACATAATTTGCTCTAGCTCCTTTATTATTTGACCGATTATGACCAAACTTGGGCATAAGCTCCACTACCCCAGCCTTTACATTTGACATGACCCATTTGGGGTCAAACGTCATGCATGAGTAATTTTGGGTAAAAATGTGATTTTTACCAAAAATGCTTCTTCTCCTACAGATTACATGGTACAGTAATGAGATTTATACATTGACCTTGGCTATAGCCGGTGCCTATGGGGTCCTCACAGATTTGGGGTCAAAGGTCATTAAGGTGGTAATTCCGGCACATAACCAAATACCTTCAAAATGCTTCTTTTCCTTCAGATTCTATGGTACAGAGATGCGACTGACACATATGCATTGACATTAGTTGGTGTCTATGGGGTCCTCACAGATTTTGAGTTCAAGGTCATACAGGGGACAAAAATGGTTGATCACTGAAAATCACTTTAAAATTCAATATTGTCTGCATATTACGTGCTGTGATCATCCGAATAATACCAAAAGGGCTCTAGCATTATGTTCATATACGATTGTAATCAGATTTGGCTTAAACATGGAGGAGGGTCTGTTTTGGGGTCAAAAGGGGTAAAATTCTAAAGTTTGTCCGATTGAAATGAAAATTAGTATATGTGATCTTGATATGATTCAAAATATATTGGAGGTCATGTCAAGGTCAGCAGAGGTCAACCAAAGGTCAAAAGGGGTCAAGTTCTAAAGTTTGTCCAAGTTAAATGAAAATTAGTGTATGTGATCTTGATATGATTCAAAATATAATGGATGTCATTTCAAGGTCACCAGAGGTCAACCAAAGGTCAAAAAGGGTCAAATTGCAAAGTTTGTTCAATTTGCATGGAAATTAGTATACGTTATGTGGATATGATGCAAAATATGTGGTGAAGGTCATTTTCAGGTCATCAGAGGTCATTTCAAGGTCACGGCTAGACTTCGCAGCCTTACTAAGGATGCAATATATCTAGTTCTTCTTCTTCTTCTTAGTCTAGCCGAGCGGCGGCTAGACTCCTGTTTCCCAGTAGTTTCTTAGTCTAGCCGAGCGGCGGCTAGACTCCGGTTTCCCAGTATGTTTCTTTCTTCTTCTTCTTCTTCTTCTTCTTCTTCTTCTTCTTCTTCTTCTTCTTTCTGTCAACATTTAACATAATTTGCTCTAGCTCCTTTATTATTTGACCGATTATGACCAAACTTGGGCACAAGCTCCACTACCCCAGCCTTTACATTTGACATGACCCATTTGGGGTCAAACGTCATGCATGAGTAATTTTGGCTAAAAATGTGATTTTTACCAAAAATGCTTCTTCTCCTACAGATTACGTGGTACAGTAATGAGATTTATACATTGACCTTGGCTATAGCCGGGGCCTATGGGGTCCTCACAGATTTGGGGTCAAATGTCATTAAGGGGGTATTTCCGGTACATAACCAAATACCTTCAAAATGCTTCTTTTCCTACAGATTATATGGTACGGAGATGCGACTGACACATATTCATTGGCATTAGCTGGTGTCTATGGGGTCCTCACAGATTTTGAGTTCAAGGTCAAACAGGGAAAAAAATGGTTGATTACTGAAAATCACTTTAAAATTCAATATTTTCTGCATATTAAGTGCTGTGATCATAAGAATAATGCCAAAAGGGCTCTAGCATTATGTTTATATACGATTGTAATCAGATTTGGCTTAAACATGGAGGAGGGTCTGTTTTGGGGTCAAAAGGGTAAAATTCTAAAGTTTGTCCAATTTAAATGAAAATTAGTATATGTGATCTTGATATGATTCAAAATATTGTGGAGGTCATTTCAAGGTCACCAGAGGTCAACCAAAGGTCAAAAGGGGTCAAATTACAAAGTTTGTTCAATTTGAATGAAAATTAGTATATGTTATGTGGATATGATGCAAAACGTGGTGATGGTCATTTCAAGGTCATTTCAAGGTCACGGCTAGACTTCGCAGCCTTACAGGGATGCAATATATCTAGTTTCTTCTTCTTCTTCTTCTTCTTCTTCTTTCTGTCAACATTTAACATAATTTGCTCTAGCTCCTTCATTATTTGACCGATTATGACCAAACTTGCGCACAAGCTCAACTACCCCAGCCTTTACATATGACATGACCCATTTGGGGTCAAACGTCACGCATGAGTAATTTTGGCTAAAATGTGATTTTTACCAAAAATGCTTCTTCTCCTACAGATTACATGGTAGAGTATCGAGATTTGGACATTTACCTTGGCTATAGCCGGGGCCTATGGGGTCCTCACAGATTTGGGGTCAAAGGTCATTAAGGGGGTATTTCCGGCACATAACGAAATACCTTCAAAATGCTTCTTTTCCTACAGATTCTATGGTACAGAGATGCGACTGACACATATGCATTGACATTAGTTGGTGTCTATGGGGTCCTCACAGATTTTGAGTTCAAGGTCAAACAGGGGACAAAATGGTTGATTACTGAAAATCACTTTAAAATTCAATATTTTCTGCATATTACGTGCTGTGATCATCCGAATAATGCCAAAAGGGCTCTAGCATTATGTTCATATACGATTGTAATCAGATTTGGCTTAAACATGGAGGAGTGGTCTGTTTTGGGGTCAAAAGGGGTAAAATTCTAAAGTTTGTCCGATTGAAATGAAAATTAGTATATGTGATCTTGATATGATTCAAAATATATTGGAGGTCATTTCAAGGTCACCAGAGGTCAACCAAAGGTCAAAAGGGTCAAGTTCTAAAGTTTGTCCAATTTAAATGAAAATTAGTGTATGTGATCTTGACATGATTCAAAATATAATGGATGTCATTTCAAGGTCACCAGAGGTCAACCAAAGGTCAAAAGGGGTCAAATTGCCAAGTTTGTTCAATTTGAATCGAAATTAGTATACGTTATGTGGATATGATGCAAAATATGTGGTGAAGGTCATTTCCAGGTCATCAGAGGTCATTTCAAGGTCACGGCTAGACTTCGCAGCCTTACTAAGGATGCAATATATCTAGTTCTTCTTCTTTCTGTCAACATTTGATATAATTTGCTCTAGCTCCTTTATTATTTGACCGATTATGACCAAACTTGGGCACAAGCTCCACTACCCCAGCCTTTACATTTGACATGACCCATTTGGGGTCAAACGTCATGCATGAGTAATTTTGGCTAAAAATGTGATTTTTACCAAAATGCTTCTTCTCCTACAGATTACGTGGTACAATAATGAGATTTATACATTGACCTTGGCTATAGCCGGGGCCTATGGGGTCCTCACAGATTTGGGGTCAAAGGCCATTAAGGTGATATTTCCGGCACATAACCAAATACCTTCAAAATGCTTCTTTTCCTACAGATTCTATGGTACAGAGATGCGACTGACACATATGCATTGACATTAGTTGGTGTCTATGGGGTCCTCACAGATTTTTAGTTCAAGGTCAAACAGGGGACAAAAATGGTTGATTACTGAAAATCACTTTAAAATTCAATATTTTCTGCATATTACGTGCTGTGATCATCAGAATAATGCCAAAAGGGCTCTAGCATTATGTCATATACGATTGTAATCAGATTTGGCTTAAACATGGAGGAGGGGTCTGTTTTGGGGTCAAAAGGGGTAAAATTCTAAAGTTTGTCCAATTTAAATGAAAATTAGTATATGTGATCTTGATATGATTCAAAATATATTGGATGTCATTTCAAGGTCACCAGAGGTCAACGAAAGGTCAAAAGGGTAAAATTCTAATATTTGTCCAATTTAGATGAAAATTAGTATATGTGATCTTGATATGATTCAAAATATATTGGAGGTCATTTCAAGGTCACCAGAGGTCAACTAAAGGTCAAAAAGGGGTCAAATTACAAAGTTTATTCAATTTGAATGAAAATTGGTATATGTTATGTGGATATGATGCAAAATGTGGTGAAGGTCATTTCAAGGTCATCAGATGTCATTTCAAGGTCACGGCTAGACTTCGCAGCCTTACTAAGGATGCAATATATCTAGTTCTTTCTTTCTTTCTGTCAATCTTATAATGAGCCACCGTAGCCATATGCTTTGAGCCATGTTGGCCATAGTTGGTCATTAGGACCATTGGGGGGGGGGACAAATGAAACATGATCAACTTCAGGTCAAAGGTCATCCACTTCCGGCCAATGGCCAAAAACGTGATTTCACTAAAATGCTACTCCTTCCACAAATTACACAGCACGATGATGGCACTTTGGTACATGCATCAGCTATACCCAGTGTCTAAAAGTTATTGTCCAGAATCGGGGTCAAAGGTCATTAAGGGGATACTTCCGGTATATGACCAAATACCATAAAATGCTGCTCCTGTCGCAAATATATATACCGTAGTACAACAATGTTACTTGGTCCTCAGGACTAATAGCTGGTGGCACAAATGTCACATGACCAACTCAAGGTCAAAGGTCATGGAAAGGTTATTATGGCCGAAATGTTATTTCCTATTATTTTTACTAAAACTGCTACTCCTTACTAAATTACACAGCAAGATGACGTCACTTGACACATGCATTAGCCTTGAGGTCAAAGGTCATACGAAGGTCATTATGGCTGATGTGATTTTCTGTTCTGTTACTAAAAATTCTACGTCAATCAAGCATGACATTACTTGCATACAACCATTGGGGTCAAAGGTCATTGGGTCAAAGGTCATTGGGGTCAAAGGTCATGTAGGTATTACTTACAGTATGTAGCAAATTACCTTAGGAAGTCGCACTATAATAGCGCATGACCAAAGTTGCACAGAAATATTTACATGAATATTGAATAATTTTTGGTTAGGCCAAATAAAAAATAATCATGTTTCGCGTCTTCTCCCGCTTCCTTTTTTGAGGTTTCTTCAATTATATTTTTATTTTTTGAAATTCAGTTATAACTCTTGGGAGTAAAGATGCTTTCTATTGCCTTGCCAATATACAAGAAACACTTTTGGAAGGTTTTGTGATAATTAGAGGAGGCCTATCTCTTTGAACAAGATATAATAAAATTCCCTCTAAAAGGAAAGCCAGCCTCAATGTAGAAGAGGTCTTGTAATTAGTTTTGGTCAATGTGAAAGGCATTTTAGGATCACGGCTTACTACATCCATGTTACATGACAGTCCACCAAACCATCAACGGTGAGAAGATGTACACTGAAACTGCAGAAAACATTAACTCCTAATCTCCTGTCAACTCTTTAATTCATTATTGTTCATTATTATTAATTCATTATTGTTCTCTAAATTGTTCTGTTCTGGTTTTATTTGTCTTTTCAGCTTTTTACCCACGATATTTCAATTTCCAATTTTTTAATACCATAACTTACGAACTCAATTTCTTCGCTTAGGAATGTCCGATTTTATTGGGGAAAACGGCGTTGTGGAGCAAAATAGCTCTTTATGTGAAAGCCTCCAAATTTATAAGATGTCCAAAAGATGTCTGTTTTTGACATGATACACCATATTTCTTAAAGACCCATTCAGTGATCCCAGTGCAAGAGTAAAAAATTAAAATTGTTTATAAATTGCTTAAAAGAGAAGGATAGGCCTAAGTCATTCAAATTGTCATTTGGTATTTTTGAAATGCCAAATTTGGCAAAAAATGAAGAAAACAGCAGTACTGACGAAGTTCAAGCCCCGCCATTCAAATACTTGTAGCTAATTTTAGATACTGTCAGTATCTAAAAATACAGATTCGTGTAAAATGTCTTATTTTGTCTTAAATAGGCCTACACGGCTTTTGGCTGAACCATTCGCAGACTTAGCACATCTATGTAATAACAAAGGTACGGTACCAAAATTTTGATGATTTTTACGATCGTCCGGATGAGCAAATCACTGAATGGGCCTTTAATATTAATAATAGATAAGCTGCCTTTAAAATATTATTGACAATGTTGAGAGTAGGAATTACCTTGAAAAATGTCTCAAAAATACAACATGCCAGTTATATTCCGGTCTGAAACGATCAGACAATATTTTAAACATTAATAACATCATAAACCCAAATCGTGAAAAAATCACCCCGGGTAGATTTTTGGCTATTTCTCCATTTACGATCCTGCCCAAAAGTGTCTGCTTTCGATATACCACGTCACAAATACTACACTGCACTGACTGCAGGTTTTAGTTAAAAAGGGCATTTCGTGATCCACAGCATCATCCCTAACTTTTCTCAAAAAAGTTGAGATTTTTATATCACTGGAAACCTCTGGCTACATAATGTTTATGTACAAAATATTTCTTGCAGATTAATTCGTTAGCAAAGTAATCGTGAAATTTGAATTTCGTTCTGGTATACCAGAACAAAATTGCAACACATTGTGTACACATAACCATGCATAACTCGTAAAGGCAAAATCGGAATCAACTGAAATTTTTTAGAATAAGCTTTTTTTGTGGATATCTACTGAAAAATGTCATAAAAAGAGGATGCTAGGATCACGAAATACTCCTTAAATTCGCCATATAACATAATATAAACTCACCTTACATGTACATTTTTTATTTTAAAATAATTTGATATTAATTCGCAATGTATAGTTTACTATATGATAGATGGTGGCAAGAACATTTATAAAGGACTGATTACTCACTGCAATCTTCACTCTTGTGTGTCTTGACTGTAAGTTTATGAATCAAATAAAAAAGATAGAAAGTAGCTTCACTTACGTTATGTGTCATTTTATTTATAACATAGAAGTTATTAAATTAATAAAGTAAAACAATTTATTTATATATAAGTGCATGTCAAATGGGTACATTGTTCAATACTATAGGCCTACATGCATAAATTATGCCCATATTATAGCTAGGCCCTAAAAACTTTATTTTGCATCGGATTTTTCCCGTTGAAAAGGCAAAACTGATGTTCATGATAGCAACTATTTCATCAATAGCATTTTGAGTCATTTTTATCCATAAAACGACACAGGATATGATAGATAATTACTTTGACATCAATATGGTCCATATGATGAAGATTTTGATTCTTAGATCTGTTATCAACATGATATCACGCTGTTCAGTGGTCAAGGACCCCGGGTCAAAGACACTGAAATGACATACTTTTCTTCTGCTGACCATATGATGCTGTATATTAACTATTATTGTTACATTTTAGGCCTATACCTAAAACTTTTAAAGTCATATTAATTCAAACATAACTTTGGTAATACTCACTCGTTTTCATTCGTTGAAACGGCAAAACATACTTACTTTTCCTTACACATCGAATTAAAATATTTTTAAAAAAATTCAACCACAAAAAGTTTTAACAAAAAGTCATTCCAATACCAATAAAAATTAATCTCTTGAGCAAACTGACCCCATCCCAGAAACAGGTACCAGCCCGATGGGCTGGCGAAAAGAGTAAGAGGCCTCCTCCTTTTTCCAGGCATTATTGTGTGCGCTAAAACAGTTCTAATTATGGGTATTTGCACAAATTTTACGATGAAAAATAAAAATCCCCTCTTCCTCCTTTTTTGAAACATGTTTTTTAATTTTACATGGCCTTATCAAAATGATTTCACATACTGTAATAGTATGGAAAATAATTATGTAATATAATTTATGATTATAATTATAATACTACAAACTCTGTTCATACATGTATATTCCAATGAATTATACATATGCTGGACCTTTTGAACTCGCATATGCTATAGGTGAGCTAACAAATTAACCTTGGTCTCTAGCCAAATTCCAAAGTTATAGTGCATTTCAAAAAAAGACCTCTCAGTAAAATCAGCATAATATACTACCTCTTACATGCATTCATGCTATATAGCTGGGCTAATTAGCTATTATGGCCTAGGTAATTAGCTATTGCTAAGGTCGCGTATATGTGTATGCGCAATTAGCTCTAGTTTCAACTTATTTGCAATAGTTGTAATTAGAGTGTTCTTTTGGTATTTGAAGACATATGAGTATAATCTATTCCAATTTGACAAATATGATTATTCCGAGGGGGATATAGCCTAACAGAATCTGATCAAAATAATAAGGCCAATTTATTCAAATATTTTAATCAAAATGAATCGGATAACATGGAAAAGAAAAAAATATATATGTACACATGTAGGCTTACATTGAAATGTTAATACCGGACAAGTATGTAATTTATATAATTTCTCAAATGTTCAGAACAAAAATAAGATTTGACACACCGGAAACAAAATAATTTGAAAACATTAAAAATAACGGAAAACTAATGAAACCCGTGAAATGTTTGTACCCCGTCCACGAGATTATTAACAATGCAGGTGTTATAGGCCCGACATATTAGCGCATATTATTATAACAAACCAATATTACCTTAATACCAGCAATATAAATGCATTTTAACTTCCACATTTATAATTGCACTTGAGAGAATACATAGCAACTTACCTCTTTGGACGAATTGTATGCTCAAAATCGTCGAGGACCTGAACAAAATATTGTACCAAATATAGACCTATATGGCAGCTAAAATAATCGGGTCTTTCTGAACGTTTAATCTTTATACTGAGTGTGCATATCAGATCAGCAATGACCTGTGCTTAAGTTCGAGGTAATGTGATCCCCAAAAGTTCTTTGTGTTAATTTAGTTTCATGTGTGTAACGATTTATTGTATTAATACTACACACTTGACATTTAGTATGGATTTTTTTCCGCAAAATTTCAAGACTGGTGTGGAAGTGATCTGCATAAACCACACGCGCTAAATATTAATTGGAGTGTGTCGGGAGATGCGTGGTGTAATAATTGTTTGATTGAAAATGTGCTTTCCATGAGTTTACATTATGGCGCTGATAATGAAGTGAATTAATAGCTTAAAATGGTGGATTTAAGGAAACTGAATTTGAGTTTTCTGGGGGTAAAATGTCCGATTATTCTGGTTTCATCAAATTTATTGAGGTTTGGGGCGATATTTACTGAAACTTAATACCAATAAGGTGTTCGTCAGAACTGAAATGCACTTGTAATCTACAAGATTTGAAAAATTATATGTCTCTTAAAGGTTGCGAACCTGGAAAAGGCTTGGAAAGTTTGGTTCCTGAGGCCAAATGTTATAAACTTACTGTGCACAAAGAAACAGCGTGAGTTTATTGGGAAAACCAGGAATCAGCCGGGGGGGGGGGGGGCTTCAAACTTTCTGAGTACGTATTACTTTTAAGAGCCATATTTTTAAGCTCCTCCCATTTTCCAAAATTTGGCATTGAAAGTGTATTTCAGCTGTGACGAATGCCAATTGCTGACGAAGTTTTGAAAAATCACCTCAAACCCCAATAAATTTGATAATAACAGAACAAAGTTGAATAAAGTCCGAAATTGTGTCCCCACGAAGCTCAAATTCTGCCTCCCTAAATCCGCCATTTTAGGTATATTGACTACATTATGAGCACCATAAACTACCGGGTAATGAAAAGCACATTCAAGCAATTATTTTACACCATCTCCCGACATGCACCAATTAATAAACTCAACCCAGAAAGTATCGAAACGATTATAGATGGTCAGATATATCGGGAACTGAAATATATAGCAAAACTTTATTTAATGTATATAAAGCACAGCTTTCTCCTGCGCATTTTGATACCTGTTATGTTGCTCTACGATATCATTTGGTCGAGTTATGGGCGCTTGAGTGGCTTCAAGTCGGTAAACAGAGCATATCGGTGTCCTTTGTCTTGATTTTGTGTGTCGTGGGTGTGTGTACACGACGAACGCATTTGGCTTGAATATAGGAGCTAAGTGCAACTTTCACAATCCGTCTTGAAGCCACTCAAGCGCCCATAAACTCGACCAAATGATATCGTAGAGCAACAAAAGAGGTATCAAAATGCGCAGGAGAAAGCTGCGCTTTATATACATTAAATAAGTTTTTGCTATATAGTTCAGTTCCCGATATATTTGACCATCTATAATCGTGACTTTCGATACTTTCTGGGTTGAGTTTATTTAGCCCGTTCGGTTATGCAGACCCCTTCCAGACCAATTGTGGAATTTTGCGAAAAAATAATCCATACTAAATATCAAGTCTGTATTATGTACACGCCTATGTGACCCGTTACAGCAAAGTAGTACAACCCCAACAGGGATTTATTTTCTGCAGGAAGGGCAAGAACAGAACATACGGTGGTACAATAATTATTTTGAGGTTTACAATTTTGGTTCCTCAAATTGAATAATTATTGACTATAAATTCGTCGGCTGTATTCGAGAAAATCGGGTTTGAAGAAATGCCAATTTAAAATCGAATTGTGTAATTCAGACATTCATTATATTTTGTAAATGATGTGAAATTTCTGTAGCAAACTAAATAGATTTTATTTTATATATTTTCCAAAAGAAATAAATACATTGAACACAATAAGTAAAATGCAATACCCTAACCTAACGTTAACCTTACGCCACCTCGATCGCCGTGTAATCCCTATGGCGTTACTTTTCGTCAGCTTCATTCCATAAATTAAGTGGCGTATAGGTCCCATATGTCACTATGACATGTACGCCACTATGACATGCAATGTTTTTCATTTTTGCTGATATTTCTTAATTATAAAATGTGTATAATAAAAATTCCTTTAAAAGGAATAGGGCGGGCAAATGAAAAATTGTCAAGAAAAATGAAAGAATGAGAACCCTTCACAATCAAAAACAGGGAAAATATGACACAACATCGATTTCCAATGGGGAATGACACAAAACGTATAAACAAAGTTAAAAGAGTTTTTAACTTTATACGTTTATGTTATTCCCCATTGATGTTGTTTCATATTTTCTCTGATTTTAATCTTATCCATTGCTAGTGTGACACTGTTGTATCCGTTTGGATCCATCATTTGGTTCCCTGCTGGTCAGTTGGAACAGATTTTCCCTGTTGTTATATTAACCCTTCACATCATAACAGAAAACGTTTTATATTATTATTAGCATTTTATATAAAACATTGTTATAAAAGTTTTGTAGATAATAGTTATTTAAAGATTTTTTTTATCATCAGATAGGAAGACTTCTGCTCATCTTCTCTGGTGAGACAACATGTCTGGGCTATCTTTCCATATCAAAATTTCTAAATCTGTCATATCTATTTCCTCAATATATTGTTTTGATACAACTTATGAGGGGAAAAGTTTGATTTTACAAGATTTTGATATTATTTTTTAACTTTCTAACTAATATCATGATTAACATAACTGTATTTCAAAGCGTCAAACTATATCATTATTTTGTCCCCACAAATATAATCCAGGGAATAAAATATTCATTCATAGGTTTATTTATTTTATTCAACCTGGGCCATTTCGACTGGTGCTACATACATTCTGGGCTGCACATGCATTCTAATAATTTGTCTAATACATTATACCAAGCATCAGCAAGCACGATTTGTCACAAGATTTGAAAAGTAAATAGCCTGTGTACACACTGAGCACATACATATGGCAAGCTAAGCGGCTCAGAACGTGGGCGTAGCTACGCGTAGCTTCTTTCTCGTTACGTGCAGCTTATTAACCAATCAGATTCGCGGTTTTAAACACGTGGAGCTGATGTAAACATCCTCTCTCACAAATATTACGTTGTTAATTTTTGTAAATGAAAATATCTGTAGTATATCAGCAAAAATGGTATAGGTGCTATTAAAGTAATATCTGAACAGAATGATGATTGTTCTATATTTAGGGGCTATCATTTTCTTCGGAAGGGATCCAAAATATAGGGGCCATACTTTTTGGAAAGAAAAATAAGGGGAGGGGGTCATAAATTGATAATGACAAAATGTAGGGAGTCACAAGATGACTACAGATAGTGTGTTTATTGTATTCAAAAGACTGATTTCAATACAATTTTAGCCTGTCTAGGGGTAAGGTGTATCGGTGGTGAAAGTCGGGGTCATAACATTTTGATGCCGAAATAGTGAGGGCCGCAATTTATTGACGCCGACTTTTTGTAAATTTAGGACCCCCCGTTCCGAAAAAAATGATGACCCATTTTACTCTCTCCATATTTACACAGTGACATGTGATATCGCTTTCGCTGCAATATCTTTACACAGCGCTTTACATCAGTAGTAGTTGTTGTTTGACCTTCATATCCCCTGCACCGCTAATACAGCCCGAGTATAAAGTTAATTGCTATTATAAACACGGTGTAAACTTGGAAGCACTAAATAAATATGCTTTGTGTCATTTTAGCCAGGCATTAGCAACATGTTCTCTTGACACGAGCTGTGATTTGGCCTCCTTTACCCGTTCGTTATCTATGCTAATTCCGTAAATTAATTACAAGATAATAATTGTGAAAGAGGATACCTATAACTATACTACGCGCAGCTAACGACCCAACCACGTGATTAAATTTGACTATTTTGATTGGACAAACAGCTGCTCGTAACCAGAAAGAAGCTACGCGTAGCTGTTCCACGCTTTTGGCCCCCTTGGCTTGCCATACATACAAGCTATAAAGTACATAGCGAAGCTGTCAGTGTAAAATTATGACCTTTATCATGCTATTAATTTAGCCCAAAGATTAGGAAAACTAGCAAAACTGGAGAACTGGTACTGTTCAAATACAGCTATGTCACGATTTAGGGGGCATTTAGTATGAGGTTTTCAGGCCTCACTCACATTCACAAAATAAGCATCTAGAAAAAGTTATTCTTATGTTTGACTTTGTTTTATTAGGATCTGTAAATCTATTTCTTTTGTTTTTCATTGTATTATGTGGACACTTATGTTATTTAAAAATAAGCATCTAAAAGTTATTTTTATGTTTGACTTTGTTATATTAGGGTTTGAAAATTGTATTATGAGGAATATTATGAGAATCGAAAATAAGCATCTAGAAAAAAGTTATTCTTATGTTTGACTTTGTTTTATTAGGGTTTGAAAATATATTTCTTTTGTTTTTCATTGTATTATGAGGAAAATTATGACAATTGAAAATAAGCATCTAGAAAAAAGTGATACTTATGTTTGACTTTATATTATTAGGGTTTGAAAATCTATTTCATTTGTTTTCATTGTATTATGAATAAAATTATGAGAATTTAGATTTACAACCCCTAATAAAACAAAGTCAAACATACGAATAACTTCTTTCTAGATGCTTATTTTCAATTTTCACAATTTTCCACATAATTCAATGAAAAACAAAAGCAATAGGTTTACAAACCCTAATAAAACAAAGTCAAACTATAAAAATAACTTTTTTTCTAGATGCTTATTTTCGATTCTCATAAGCTATTCTTATGTTTGACTTTATTTTATAAGGATTTGAAAATCTATTTCTTTTGTTTTTCATTGTATTATGAGGAATATTATGAGAATCGAAAATAAGCATCTAGAAAAAAAGTTATTCTTATAGTTTGACTTTGTTTTATTAGAGTTTGAAAATCTATTTCTTTTGTTTTTCATTTTATTATGAGGAATTTATATTTACAACCCCTACTAAAACAAAGTCAAACATAAAAATAAGCAGTAGAAAAGTCAAACATAAGAATAATTTAAAAAGAATAAAAATCTACTTGTTTTGTTTTCATTGTATTATGAGGGATTTATGAGAATTGAAAAGAAGCATCTACAAAAGTTTTTCTTATGTTTGACTTTATTTTATTAGGGTTTGAAAATCTATTTTTTTTAATTGTATTATGAGGAAAATTATGAGAATTGAAAATAAGCATCTAGAAAAAAGTGATTCTTATGTTTGACTTTGTTTTATTAGGATTTGTAAATATATTTCTTTTGTTTTCCATTGTATTATGAGGAAAATCACGAGAATTGAAAATAAGCATCTAGAAAAAATTTCTTACGTTTGACTTTGTTTTATTAGGATCTGTAGATATATTTCTTTTGTTTTTCATTGTATTAAGGGCTGGGGTATGAACGTTTGGACAGTATTTTTTGTGGGACATTAGAGCACATCAGACATATCGAATTGCATTCTGAATACGAAGAATGTCCTTCTGATATCAAATAATTTTGATTTTTGAAATTCGCAATGTAATACACATTTTATGGCAAATCATTAAAATTGATATTTTGATATTTAACACTACTTGAAGTAAACTTTATAAATCTGTTGATTTATACTTAAAGTGTATGTAGGTGGAATGAAAAGCCGACGATCAATTGAAAATTTTGACCTTTCGTATTGAAGATATGGATTTTTTTTCCCAAAACACCAAAAAAATTTAGGTCTTTTTGGGAAAAAAATCCATATCTTAAATATGAAAGGTCAAAATTTTCAATTGACCGTCGGCTTTTCCTCCCTGCTACATACACTTAAAAGAATATATCATTAGATTTATATTATTTACTTCGAGGACTGTTATATATCAAAAATTTGAAAAATATCAAATTTTTATAATTTGTCATAAAATTTGTATTATATTGTGATTTTCAAAAAATGAAAATTATTTGATATCAGAAAGACACGCTTCGTATTCAGAATGCAATTTGATAGGTCTGAGGTGCTCTCATGTCCCACAAAAAATACTGTCGAAACGCAATAAACGCTCATTTTAGATCCCTTAAGAAGACAATTATGAGAATTGAAAATAAGCATCTAAAAAGTTATTCTTATGCTTGACTTTGTTTTATTAGGCTTTGAAAATCTATTTCTTTTGTTTTTTCATTATATTATGAGGAAAATTATTAGAAATGAAAAAAGCATCTAGAAAAATCTGATTCTTATGTTTGACTTTGTTTTATATTATTAGGCTTTGTAAATCTAAAAGAAATTATGAGAATTGAAGATTTATTGAAAAGTTATCATATATATACGATATTATTGTTTAGTGTCTCAAATGAGTATGAGGTATTAGGGTTTCTTTTCAAAACATGTCCGGTTTTTTCCGACCCTAAATCGTGCCGTATCTATTCAAATAAAGACATCTGCAAATCTTGCTGCAATTTCTGAATAGTATTTCTATGACTTAAATAATTATTTTTGTTATTTCTTTTAAAACCAACACATTACTGCCTATGATGACTTTATCGTATTACTTAAATATCAAAATCAAGTAATAATTACAAAACTCGGTGTAAACTATCACCTCTGTGGGTTTTTGGGTATGTAACCAGCACGAATATTTTCTGCAAACACTGCATGTGAAAAAGTAGGTCAATAGTCAGACTAATATAGGGCCACGCCGCACCCGCCCAAAAAGCAGCGTATGGTCGAGATGCCACTATGGAAAACACAAGATTTCACTTTTTAATTATACGCCACATTTAATTAATTAGTACTAATTACGGTACTTAGCTAATTTTGACTGATGAGACTTAGATCAAATAAAAGAGAACATAAATAAAAACATATGTGCCAATTTTCAAAAAATGTCCAAAAATCACTATACACACTATTGTGTGCATGTCGCTATTCGTCGTACGTCTTGAGGTTTCGACAAAAAACCAATCATTGAGGCCTGTTTTCCAGCTAGAAACTCACACAGCTCTTACGATGCTATGCACTCAACCGCGTAATCAAAGACTGTGTAGAGACAATTCAATGCCTGCTTGAAAGCTCTTGGACAAAAATGTGTGCTCAGGTATATCGATGTGGAAACTGTGCTTAGCATCGATGCATAATGCACACCTTAGGTTTCTACTTTAAAATTCGTGAGTTTCACTTTGCTCGTGAAATTATATATATTAAGGGATATGAAGTTTAAATATGACAGTTAAACTCAAATTTGATATCGCGTTAAGAGTGTGGACGAACTTTTTTTGGGAACGGATCACCTAAATAGAACAAAATGTTCTCCCATTGCAGGGCCGTAGCAAGGTTGAAAAATGTGGGGCGGCCATCACAAATGTGGGGCCGCCCCGCTTGCTACGGCCCTGTTCCATTGGGCTCTTTGGCAAATGCCACTGAAATGCATCATATTACAGTTGACAGTTCAATGCAATGGGAAAATGGAGACATAAAATACGCATTTCTTTCATACGTGTTTTGAGTTCAGTTCATAGGTTTATCTATGATATTTAACGCAATTTAGAATGTTAAAACTGTTTCCCTGTTTGCCTCTCCCTTAGAATACATAACCAACTTTTCACAATCACAAATATGCATGTAATTTATGTATTTGTTCCAGAATGATATATAAAAAAAAAAAAGGAAGCTAACACAGTAACCATGGTAAACAATAAACATACGAAATTGAAAATGTATTTGATTGTGAAATACTTTTTGCATAATGTTTATTAGGGGCTGTACAATATAAATTATGAGCCCTGGTGGGAGGGTAAAATTGGCGAGCCGAAAGGTGTAGGAGCTCATTGCTATGGTAATGAATCAGGTAATTAATCCGGTTACGTAACTAAGCACCAATCTAACCAGAGAAACAGAAACAGAAATGCTAGAACTGTATAACTCTACTTTTGTATAAAAATGAGTAGTTTCAAAGTCACCAGTGTATGGTGGATGGGATTGTTTGCCTTAAAAATATTGGAAAATAATCGCAACGGACACTGTCTGCTCTTCAACTTGATATCATAAAACGCACTCTAGAGTTGCACAAAAATACGTCAAAATAAAAACCCAACACAAACGTAGTTAAAGTTGAACACCGAGAGGGGGTCCACACAAATGACTACAGCTAATCGTAGAGCTATTCGTTGTATTTTCAGTCACAATGGTTATTTGTGTAAGAAAATAACCGGTTTAAAAGTTGCACCTGAGTCCATAGCAGTCAGGTTTTCTTTAACAAACACATGAATAGACCTGGCCTACTGAATTGTTCAAGAGCTGATTCCTATGGACTCATATGCAACTTTTAACATATACTGCAGTTACTGTTAATTCATTTTCCTATACACAATACACTTGATACACAGTACTCTCACCATTGACGCGTGACCTCTACACACAGTGTACATGTTATAGGTATAGGGCATTGCCTAGTTAACGGTAGCTGTAAAAGACAGAAAACAGAAATGACAGAAATGACAGAAAAGACAGAAAAGTTTGGAGTTATGAATTAGAGAGTAGTTAATAGTTATTGATAGTAATGAATGCAAATGAGTGAGAATGAGTCGAAATGAATCAGTTTGACCATACACTATGTTGTCCTATATAAATGTAACACTGTCACAAGTCTGGACTGTGCCTCAAAGCATGTTTTAAATGGTCTATGCTCTAAGCCAGAAAACCTTGACCATCTGCAGGACCTGCTGATACACAGCAGGTTCGTTTTGCTTACCTGCATATTTTTAGAGTTTCTTAGTGGCGCAGTGAGTATAAGGGAGTGTTCATTAATACTTTGGTAGGGGGCTGGTCTACCTCAAATTTTTCACTCTAAAACTTTTTTGACCCCCCCCTCGATGGACCGCTAAACTTTTTGACCCCCTCTTTTGACAGACAAAACTTTTTTGACCCCCCCTCCATTATCGTATAACAAACATACTATAGTGTTGTTTCCAGTGGTGTGGTATCTGGGTCACATGTCATTGAGGGGGGCAAATGTTTGAAACATACAATTGCGCATGAAATACAAGCATAAGGAAATTTTCATTTTATACTTAATTTAGATTTGTCCCAAATCAGGGTGTTTATCTGATTTTACAGGGATAAATGAAATAGAGGATTTATTTGGAGGTTCATAGGTGCATAATTTGGATCCATGGCTATTATGATAGTACTGTACAAATGCGTGTGAACCGCACTTAAAAAAAAATTGGCCATATTGAAGCTTGAATGGTCAAATATTGTTAAAATTAGAACTAATTTTTGCAAAAAGCTTAATATGAGATTAATTTGGTCACGCAAATGCAGGTATCAGTTTTGGCCCCCAAAGACCGTGGTACCTGCCTATGGTAAATCTACCCACCCATGGGCCTTAGTGTACAAAATAATTTTGCAAGGAGAAATAGTAAACTGAACATGCTGAAGTGTGCAGTTTACGTGCAAAGAAATCCAATTTATTTACAATATTTTCTGGATTTAGATGTATTTGATCAGATTGGTACATAATCATACTGATTTGTAGCCTACTTTGAAGAGATATAAAATTTTATGATAAAAAGTGCCAGTGTTTCTAGACCAACCCTGATGTTGCATGGTGCTGATCATCTTTAATGTTATATTAATTAATAGATACAATGTATGTGTACACTATTAGTGCCATCATTTTTTCAAAAAAGCACTGAAAACGAAAACTTGCACATGTTAAAAGTGATATAGAGGGTCTCAATGCGCGCGAAGCGTGCAAAAATTTTGGGTTTTGAAGAGGAAAACTGTTTTGGCCCCCCTTTCCTACCACCTAAAACTTTTGGTCCCCCCCTCTTTTAAGGTCCAAAACTTTTTTGCCCCCCCCCTCCCTTTTTACCAGCCCCCCCACCAAAGTATTTCTGAACACTCCCTAAGCTACATTATTTGAAGTGCATGCGATGTTGGCGAGAACTTTGTGGTGGTGGAGTACATGGAGAGGGTGGATGCTGATCCCCACAAATCATCACAATGAGATTTTATTAGCTTTTACTATTTATATGGCATAACAAATTGTGATAAAGCAGGAGACACAATTGAAGACTCTATATCCATTCCAAAAATAAGCAAAGTTCACAAGTTACCCACAATTAGATGAAAACAATTCTAGGCCGGCTGAAAAGCTGCCCCTTTTCCCCTGACGCCCCTCCACTGTTGATCTGTGTGCATGAAATGATGAAAGTAATCCATGCACGGACATGGCACGGCACGTAAGGAGGCATTCATGAAGCTGAAAATAAGGGTGGCAAAAATTTGTTTAATTACAGAAACTAATTTTTGTCACATTCACCAAGTTTAATGGCAATCCAACAATCTATACTCGGATGACCTTGGCATGACCTTGACAATTTTCGGCACCCGATGGTAGTCACATCCACCAAGTTTGATGGCAATCCAGCAAACTATAAATTAATGGGAACATGCCCCTTTAAACATTAACTCCCAACATTTTAACTCCCACAGCTTCCTGACAACTCTCTACTTCATAACTCCAAACTTTTCTGTCTTTTCTGTCTTTTCTGTCATTTCTGTTTTCTGTCTTTTACAGCTACCGGCCTAGTTAACGTCACTGTGTGAAAAATAACCGGCCAATTAATATTTAAAGTACTCTCTGAAATTCTAGAAAATATAGTTTTGTAACACGACCTAAATATTTAGCTAATTTAGGTGTTTTGGAAATATTCGCACTTTGGTATTTTAGGAAGGAAGGGCACGGCACGTCTGCAAAATTTTCTGTGTAAATCGAATGCATCTTTTACTGACTATCACTCACTTGTGTACCGCTCTCTTGCGAAGGGCATTAAAGCTAAACCACTTGACGGATATTTTTTAAACTTGGATGTCAATAAAGAATAATGAAAACAATACATGTAGGCTAAAAACTGAGTAGGTTGGGCATCTGCAAATGGTCGTACCTCACTGATATGTGAATGACAGATAACACCAACAAAATTAAGAAATTATTTCCAAACCGTGTTAAGTCTACAACCATTATGTTTCTCATTTTCAAGAATGCTGGTTAACAATATGCAGACTATTGTCTCATTTGGGAAACAAAGGCTCACACAGTATTGTTACCTTGCGTTTGCTTTATAATCGTTCACCCAACTGAAACTATAATTCCACCTCATTGCAATATCGCACAGGTAAAACAGAAACATGTGTAGTGTGGATTTAACCAGAGAAGATCTGATTTAACATAGTTGAGCTGTTTTCAATAAGTGTTATCTTGGTTTAATAGCTTTTACTGGGGTTTAAGTCCTGCAAAGGTCATGGTGAATTCTACTGTAGACATAACTGCATCATGACTGTTTAAAACGGTATCTTTTTTAACATAATGAACCATTGTGACTGAACGCACTGACGTGTGACGCTATAATTTGGTCCATATGTGCAAAACAAATAAGGCTACCAATACCATTTTACACGTTTGCATTTCGTCAAATATTTTTCGATTTATTTTAAAAAGTATTTAGGGGAGGGGGAATTTATAAGTTGTGGACCCTATATTTAGTGATTAAAGTTAGGAGCAAATCTTTGTCGAATGAATTTCCAGTAGAAAGGATCGATTTTCATTGTTTTTCAATTTTTTGCCGTCCCAAATTAGGGACAAGTACTTTTCAATTAAAAAAAAATTGCAAATGTTCACTCTAAAACAGTTTGAAATTTCATTCCAAACATATGCAACACATGTCATTTGGCACTACATTAGGAGTAACACTTGATTAGATAGTGAAATCAGTCTACAAAGAGAGCTATTTAAATTCCTATCATCAATCGTCATATAGGGTGCACAACTTATAAGTTCCCCCTAATGCTTTTTGAAAGAAATCGAAAATTATTTAACGAAATGTAAAATTGTAAAAAAATAACTGATGAGTAACCTTAATTGTTTTAATCTGGACCAATTTGCAGTGTCACACATGATTGCGTTCGGTAACAATGGTTCATTATGTAAAAAAGAAGCAGTTTTAAAGGCTGCACCTGAGTCCATAGGAGTCAAATTTCAAACAATACAGTATGTCAGGCCTGTTCATGAGTTTGTAATGGAAATAAAACTTACAAAAGTACGGATCCGTTGCTGGTTTCAGCCAGATTTACTATTGACATCTTCTGATGAACAGACGTGACACGTCAACGAGGTGCTCTCGGTTGATTTTTCACTTCTCCTGTCATCTGAATTTTGTTTCAATTTTCGTCGAATTGCATTAGGCACAACCCCCATACGACGAGCAATTTCTTTGACTGGTACATTTTTATCCAGCAAACATATTGCTCGACCGCGAAGGAAATCGGGCAAACGTTGCATGATAAAAATTTGACTTTTCACATGTGATGAACTGGCGTATACCATACATGGTCTTTTCTCACATATCCTGCCCAATTCAGCCATATATCATTAAAATAAGAAAATATTTAAACACCTGCTTTGCTTTTGAAAATGAAGAATACCAAAGATTGCGTTTTACTGCACGTAACGGACATTTCACAAACACTTGTAATTGGTTGGGGGGGGGTGAAATTTTTTTATCTCTCTGAAGGGGGCCTTTAAAAAAATTAAAAATACCTTACTTTTGAACATGAGTTTACAAACATTTTTGACTTGGTATTTGTTTAGTTGAATAGACATTTCCTTCCATATTTAGCAGATACTTGCTACATTTTTACATGTTCATGATATTTGTGCTCTAGAATTTTAGCGACATTACGAGAAGAACAGATTTTCTGGGCCAAGATCCTCGTCGTTTCTTGCTCACTTTCACCAAATGAGGTGTGAAATTAAAGAACGTCTTCGCTTCGGCAAAATGTATATTTTGGATTTGTTCTTTTATTGAACGACCCACGAACAATGGCGGCTTAAAACTGAGTAGTATTGGGTGTATATTATTAACATAAACTTCAAATAAGCCAACGCTTATCATAATAGATAAAATGTTTGTGTATTTTGTCTTGTCTACTCAGATCATGCATAAAAACATATAATGTCATCTTATAGGAGACAAAGGGATGAATATTAAAAACGGTAGCATACAGAAGGCTAAATAAACATTTCTGCAGCCTTTATGATTTAAGATTCCTTACAGATTACCGTTAGTGCATCGACCAATTTATGTTTCATATTTAGTGTCATTAGGGAAATTTAGCATTAAATCTTGAAATGTGTTTTTAAAACACATGTTGAATATAACCAATGAAAAGCGTGGTAAATAGATACTGTTAAAAGCAAAAGAATCCCATGTGAAATATAAATACATTATCTTTTCTAACCTCTCTATCCACTTTATAAGGATAGCAAAAAGCGCGGGGAAAAGTGAAGAAACTAATCAATGATGCCTTTGAAGCTTCCTACACACGCACCTTGTGTATTGTATTGCCCTTGTCCAAGCGGACATCTAATAACACAGTTTCTTGTCACCCAATAAAGCGCGGGTTATATTTTTAGCCGATTAGCACGGATACTAAATAAATTACTGAAATTCTTAACACTTCTTCACATTCATTAATGTCAATTACACTAAATAAATTAACACAGTCTTTCGATGCAGATGTTTTTTATTTTCTTAGAAAAAAGGTTCAACAGCTTATCCGTATTTGCAACTTCACGTTGAGATAAAAAAAGATGGTTTCAGATTGAATATAGACTACTGAGATTGATGTCCGATACAAAATATAGATTACCTAGATTGATGTCCGATAGAGATTGATGTCAGATACAGCATCGAGAAAAATACATATTTCCTGTCTCATAAAGTATTTTCCCGCGAGCTAATGTTTAATGGACTTGAAATGTAAGCTCACATCTTTCACGTCTTTGCAGTAGGTTCAAAAGATGGACGTAAGATATACATTTCATCTCTCGCAAAAATTACACTACAATTAAAGGCGTGGTGAACAGTGACAGCAATCGCTAAATATATTCTTCTTCTTCTTCTTCTTCTTCTTCGTCGTCGTCGTCGTCGTCGTCGTCGTCTTCTTCTTCTTGTAAAAATTCAAAGCATGCCGTTTCTAATCAAATGAAGCAGCCTCAGGGCCATAGCCCCAGGGATACTCTATATATACAAGTATACATGAGCCCCATTTGTCATATATTATGGGCCCCAGGGCCCCAAATGTTAAAATAAGGGGCAACAGATTGACAGGGCTAGCACTAAAACTACAAGGGCCCCAGGGCCCATATGTGGTACACTTATGGGCCCTACCCCGTAGATTTATCCTTTGCACATCTTGGCCCAGAGGTCAAAGGTCACGGGCCCCAG
Organism: Amphiura filiformis; assembly: GCF_039555335.1. Lineage (NCBI taxonomy): Eukaryota > Metazoa > Echinodermata > Ophiuroidea > Amphilepidida > Amphiuridae > Amphiura > Amphiura filiformis. The sequence goes on from NC_092633.1 coordinate 76,555,744, forward strand.
GGGCCCAAATGTAAAAATACAAAGCATGCTGTTTCTCATTAAATGAATCAGCCTCAGGGCCCTGAGCTGGTACACTGATAGATCCAGGGGTACTCTATATATACAAGTATACATGTGCCCCATATGTCATATATTATGGGCCCCAGAGCCCCAAATGTTAAAATAAGGGGCAACAGATTGACAAGACTAGCTATAAAACTACAAGGGCACTAGAGCTCATATGTGGCACATGTATGGGCCCTAAGTTGTAAATTGACTTTTGCCCATTTTGGTCCCAGATGTTTAAGGCTAGGGGCCCCAGAGGCCCAAATGTTAAAACAAAGGGCCGGTCGTTTCTCAGCAAATAAAGGAGCTACAGGGTTTAGATTTGGTACACTAATAGGTCTACAGCATTATATTGTTATATGTATATATGAACCCCATGTGTCACATAATATGGGCCCCAGGGCCCCAAACGCTAAAACATAGGGCCGGTCATTACTCCGTAAAGAAAGCAGCTACAATGTCCAGCTTGAGTCTGCTGATAGCACTTGAGAATTATATTTCAACATATGCACATGAGCCCCATAAGTCAAATATTATGGGCCCCGGGGCCCCAAATGTTAAAGCAAAGGCCCGGCCGTTTTTCATCAAATAAAGCAACTTTAGAGCTCAGAGTTTGTACACAGATTGCACCTGAGAATTATATTCTTATATGTACATATGAGCCCCATATGTCACACCATTGGCCCCAAGGCCCAAAACGCTAAAACATAGGGCCAGCCGTTACTCAGTAAATAAAGCAGCTACAGTGCCCAGCTTGAGTCTACTGATAGCACTTGAGAATTATACTTCAACATATGTACATGAGCCTCATAAGTCAAATATTATGGGCCCCAGGGCCCCAAATGTTAACAAAGGGCCGTCCGTTTATCATCAAATAAAGCAGCTTCAGGGCTCAGAGTTTGTACACAGATTGCACCTGAGAATTATATTGTTAATAACACCCATCCCATCCCACCCCATACACGTAGGACTAAACAGATTCACAGACAATGGCGTAATTATAATATAGATAACATAAACGTTAAGGCTGTTCCAGTTAAATTACATACCCATTGGCTGTTCTATTTAATTTACATACTCCCTCTGGAATGGCCACAAAATAGGCTGTTCCATTTAATTTACACACTCCCTCTGAAATGGCTGTTCCATTTAATTTACATACTCCCTCTGTAATAGCTTTCCTCTAATCAAATTGCATATTGTGAATTTCAATAGCGTATTATAATAATTATAGATGATGATTGGAAATACTATGTGTGAAGCGTTAAGACTGTTCCATTTAAATTACATTCCATTTAATTTACATACTCCGTCTGAAATAGCTTTCCCCTAATCAAATTGAGTATTGTGAATTTCAATCCATCAAATTGCATAGCTTCACTGTGAATTAGAGAGACTGACAACAGCAACCTAAGTCCTCAGCAAATAAGGACTGTAAGTTTGTGTACACCGATAACATGCGGGTATAGCCGTATTTTTGTACAAATATAAAGCCTTCTAGTTCTTCTTCTTCTTTTCTTCTTCTTCTTCTTCTTCTTCTTCTTCTTCTTCTTCTTCTTCTTCTTCTTCTTCTTCTTCTTCTTCTTCTTCTTCTTCTTCTTCTTCTTCTTCTTCTTCTTCTTCTTCTTCTTCTTCTTCTGCATCGTTGCGATTGGCTTTGCCACGACTTTTATAGTGTTTATACGAATGTAAGACAACAGCCTTTATATGGAAACACACACTCTTTGCTCTTTTTAGCGTTTGCATTATATTTTTTGTTTTGTTTATTTTTGATTTACCTTTTATTTTGTCCTAAGTAACTTCTGTCTACCAGCGTGCTTAGCATACCAAACTTGTGGTGTAGGGGTAATGAGATGAAAATGAAAGATGTTGATCTGTGTTCGTTTGCTTCTATAGACTAGCAATTTCACAGTATTGTCTGCTTTAATTTCTAATGATATAGCTGTTAGGAATAGAATTGTTTCCATCCTCATTTCATTATGTGAACTTTATGCTCGCTGTTGGATCTACTTTGTTTAAATGTTAGGTAACACTGTACGTTGTTCCCTCTTCACCTTTCTTCATTATCTCGAGATTGCCATCAACGTATCTTTTTCACATTAAAAAAAAACCCAACGTGTACCCCATTTATTCATCTTATATGCCAATTTTGCTTAAATTGGTTGACTGATTGCGAAGAAATGAGCGATAACATAACGCATGCGTCAATTCACTTCATTTCAAGTTTGAAAGAAAGGTTATTCAAGTGCAACACAAATTATTCGCACTAGTGGTTAACTGTCAATGGGCTTTATATTTTGTTCGGTGAATCCTTTTTGTTCTTTTTAAACAACCTGTTTCTTGTAAACACTTAATTAGGTTTTGTTCAAATTTGAAAAACTGCACGATATTGAAAATGAAAGCTTGCAAGTCAGATGCTCAGTACCTTTTGTCGTTAATGTTGATATTATTGTATAAAGAATTATTGCATAAAGAATTGGAGCTGTCTAAAAAGCTTTCTCACACACATTAATGTTTTTAGAATATTTCCAAGAAATGTAATGCAAAGTTTAAATCTTTTAAATCTTCAATATAATGATGCATGATATCAAAAATCACACGTAAAGCAGTAAGCACTTGATTGGTATGAACTGCATTGATGGGTGCATTATGCTGATTATGCAATCTTTAATTTCTTCGCAACCAGTCAAACCAATCAAATACAATATGCGTATATGATGCACGATAACATGAGTTACGCGCTACATTTTAATTTTGTTGATTCCAATGTCTATTTCTTGACTTATGTCCAAATTCACTCACCCAGCAATTTTTTCTGGGACACCCTGTATAGTGTGTCTTTTGAACGAAATTCTTTAATGTCATTTGATTTTTTATCGTTTTTTTTATGTTTTTGTATGTGAATATTAAAATAGGTTTTTCCTTTTATTCTTTCCAGGAACTACATAATCATCTTTGACGGTTATCTCTTGATACATTAAGCATAATTTAAGCCAGTATATTAGTTGCAGGTGTGAGTTGCATTTGTTTTTCAATGTCATGAGGATTTCATTTCCAAGCTGTATTATTATATATTACTCTATATGTAAGTCTGGAATATCTATCACACACGTTTCAATATAGATTATCCCTATTGAAAACATAACCTTGATCTCTCACGCAGGGAGTGTGAATTTCAAATCCATATGAAATCTACATCCCATTTGTGGGCGATTAGTGTCATGTCTTTCATACGGGGTGTGTGGATTTCAACTGGAATAGCCCAATTTCACCGAGATGACAATCAGTAAAAAGGAGGGCAGCTGCCGAATAATCTGAATTATGATTCCCGATTGCAGACAACAAACTTATCTGTAAGAGAATAGAAACAGAAGAATGGAGAAGAAGGACAAGAAGACGATGCATAAAATACGGAATGAAGAGACGTATTATACGACGTATATCGAGGTAAAAGCGTTGTTTAACCCTAGAAGTACTAAGCCATATTTTGCAACGGTCAATGCAACCCTAATTTCCAATTATAAACGTCATATACCGTTATATTTATTACCAATGTATAGAGATTGGTCTCCTCTATCCATTGATACTAAAATAAGCACAACATGCCCCACATAATTTGCTATGACGTCATAATGTGAAAGCGCCCATGCACATTTTGGAAATTCTGGCTATGTACAAAAGTATAGGCAAAAATGAATTTCGGCTAACATTTTACGAACATGCGCCGAATTTTCTCCCAAATATAAAAGGAAATGACTAAATATCAGCAGCTGTTGGAATATTTTACAAGAGTGAAATGAAAATAATAGATCTTACTCTAGCAACCAATGATGGCCCTCACCCCCCTATGGTCATTTTTGATGGTTAGTCCTACCCCTGAAGGGGCTGGGGTTTTATCACATAAATAAGCGCAAATGATGGATCTACGATTAGCTTAGGTCATTTGACGGACAAAAATCGAATAAACCTTCGTAGTTCTAGGGTTAACCACCAAATTCAACCAAAGCAAAGGCGTCCAGAAATACCTCTGTGAAAATATAGCTCGCTCCTGAAATGAAAATTACAAATAAAGTCTAGAAAGGTACAAAAGCGTATCAATATTTACTCAACGAGAAAAATCAAGTCGGTTTCCATTTGTCTCGTTCAATGCGACAACCTTGCGGCAGTTACCGTCGTAGTTTAAAGGATGCGAATATAACATTCATCATGAGAATTGTATGTTGTTCCATGTGTTTTCAACGCGAATATAGCATTTTTATCAACATAATACTTTGGCATTAATGTTTGATAAGACATATTACGGATAAAAGCAATAAATAGGAATCTTGCAAATAAGCCTGAATGACGTTTTAGAACATTTTCAACTGCATTACCTACTACATTCACGTTTGGAATGTTTTTATTTTTTTGTATCAAATGCAGTTTTCAATCATATTAGGAACGGATTTATTGTTTTGGAGTAGTGCTCAGTTGAATTTAATTGAATATATTTTGATGTTTACATCACACCGTTTTGTCAATTAAAGAAAGAATTACATGAAGAAGCGCATTACAATAGAAGGATCACACAATCGCAATACTTTTTGGCGGTCTCTTTGTATCACAAAATGGGATTAAAGGCAAACTTTCTTGTTTAGACAAAATCTTAAATTCTCACTGTGACATGTTCAGATAAGTCTCTTGCTTGAGAAAAGATATCTCAATATTTGGTGTGTCCACCCCTTGCCAGCTCAAGGTCATTTACGCGACGTGACATTCCTTCGACCAGGTTTGTCAAGGTACCTTGTGGAATATCTCCCTGGACTCTAGGAAGGATACAATCCTCAAGCAGGGCTTGACCAACCTGTCTTCGGACCTTGAATCGGTTATCTTGTCTTTAGAGGAGGAACCGGGCCTCTTCACGGAATATCACATTACGCCAGTGGCCTACTGTCAAATTCCTATGTCTCTGTGACCAAAGAAAGCGCGCATGCCGATTGCTTAGCAGACGCATCGGCTTTCTTATTGGTCGTCTTGCGCGAAAACCTGCACTAACCAGTTCATTGTTCACAAGTTTCCTGGTAACAGGCGCGTTTATGGACCTCAGCCATTCGGTTCGTAGCCAAGATGCAGACTTTGTACGGCCATTGCGGCAAAGTCTCAGGAGAGATCGGTCTTCCCTGGCGGTTCTCTTTCGGGGCCGACCTGACCTTGGTCTAGGTGTAGTAGTTCCGGTCTCTCGACGTCTCTTCAAAATTTTAGAAACTGCACCTTATGTAAATCCTAAAGCAGCACCAATATCCTTCTGTTTGTAGCCGCGATTACGTAAGTCAACGACGCGGGCGTATAAATCTGCGCGCAAATCGTACCCCATGATCAGACATATTGTATACAACAGGCAGATGCAACAAAGTAAAGCTGGTTTCTTCACACCGTAAAGCAAAAGCCAATGTAACATTATGAATCATATCGCTAAAATAACTGAGAAAAGGATGCCCGATGGTTCATTGGTCAGGCATAAGAAGCCATTGTCCTACATTAGGTATTGTTTGATATGGTATGTTACCTAAGACCTTGCTGGACACCCATGATCTATTTTGCATTGCTGACGGGTCATTGATGGTAAGAAATCTGCACTTAATAACCCATACATGGGGAAAAACCCGAGTTCCCTATACTTTTGCCCTCAAAGACTTAAATTTCAAATCCCCCATGTTTTCAGTTGTAAAGCCTCTTTTTATTCCAGTTTTTTATCCACAGTATTCTCTCACAGTGACTTTGATGTTTATTTATGTAGCATACAGCCATACGCAATTTCTTATGTTGTGTGCTTTGATGTAAAATAAAATCATTTTCAAAGTTTATGGGTATTTTATCCGGTATTGTTGGTCGAAGCATATCGATTTTCATTATCAATATATTAATGAAAAATAACACTTTCATGTTTTACAAAAGTTCATTCTACAAATCATATATGTACTTTGAAAACTTGCTTGATGTATTGTTGTTAATGAGTTATGTACGTTTTACAAAGGTGTTGTTGTTTTAGCCCCTTTACATCATAACTCAAGAACCACAGGATCTACAAAAGTATATCTGTGATATTTGAATTCTTCTACACACTCGCTATGAAATGATAAATGCAATTTTTGCCAAAGACCACTACCATCCACAAGATGCTGTGAACTACCAAATCTCAACAGTTTAAAATAGTTGCTAACCTTAAATGCATGTTTAAATTGCAAATTACATGTACGACGTAATTTGGTCATTAGCCTAGATTATGTTAATTGACATGGTTGCAGGATGTATCAGATAGAGCAGCCCGTGATTTACTTAAGCAAATAGATAGGCGTTCCATGAATAAACAGGGTATGTATGTTCAACTCAAGAATACACTGGCCAAGAATTGAGCGCATAATCTTTGTAGATTTCTAGCAAAAAAGCTGATAATTCACTCTAAGGAAGCATGCATTATTTAAAGTACTTAGACCTTTTATAACGTACGCCATGCGGGTTGTCACCGTGAAATTGGAACATCTGGAGAATGGTTTGGGCATCTCTGGAAGTGCTAGAATTCGGCTTAATTCCCGTAAATTCCACAGTGTGCATTTATTTTAACGCAACACGCATTTACAGATATGATAGATTTACTTCGTGCCTCGTGGAGCTTATTTGATCACGTACATTTTTTATCCGATGAGACCGATCATTGCATCCTTCTTCTCAAGAATTCCACTGACTTTGATAGAAAGAGGTTTTACAGGTATTGATCAATAGAATGGTAAACATATACCCTCCGTCAAGAATCTAGGAGATAATTGTTATCTCACAACATCACAGAAATCATTTTTTAAAACATAAAGTGAAACTGGGATTATGAGATTTGCTGATTTACACATTAAAATCTGGGAAAAACATTAAAGGAGTATTTCGTGATCCTAGCATTCTCTTTTTATGACATTTTTCAGTACATATCCACGAAAATAGCCTATTCCCAAAATTTCAGTTGATTCCGATTTTGCGTTTGATTATTTGTATTACACTGCTCCATAGACAAAGCGTTGTAATTTCGTTCTGGGACACCAGAACGAAATTCAACTTATCTGCAAGAAATATTTTGTACATAAACATTATGTAGCCAGAGGTTTCAGTGATATAAAAATCTCAACTTTTTTTTGAGAAAAGTGGGGGGGATGAGGCTGTGGATCACGAAATACCGCTTTAAAGCCATATTATAACATTTGCTGAGAATAACGCCCTCAAAAAAAGATTCTCTGCAAATATCAAGACTTTAGGTGCTGTAGTTTTGTCAAAATCCGTGATTTTGAATACACCGCCGGAACCGTCGTTTTATTATTACGATAGAAATAATTAGTCGAACGCGTATGTGTTGTTCATAACACACCCCTACGTACACGGCGTGCGGGACACACACACACGCCAGAGGATCGTACTGTATTACAACCGCCAGAGTAACATGCATTGGCGCTATCAGTAAATTCCAATTTTCTTTGCTTTACCTCACTTGTTCGGCTCAAAATTAAAAGGGGATATATCTGGCAGTAAAAGCTGACATTTTATGGAAAATAAATACTAATCTATTTTTAAAGAAATGTTATAATATGGCTTTAAGTCAATAATAGTACATATAATTTTAAACTGCGGCACGTAAAGTAGCTCTCGTGTAATGATATCAGAATGAGAACGAACTTAAGAGTACTTTATCGTATGCTAATCGGGTTCTTAACAGATGAGAATGACTATATTTGTATAAACTGAGAGAATTGTTATGATTATGCAAGACATTTTAGATCATTTACAGCAATCATTAGCTGACATTTGTACTTACTTCAAGAGTACCATTAGCTCTTAATATTATACTATTGCAAAATGGGAGTTTTAGAGTAATTATAGTGTTAGTGCTGGTAATATCTTCTCAGTACATGTTTAAGGTGGTACGAAAGGCAAAATCAAGTTGCTCTGATTGAGATTAAAATAGACTTGTTGCAGACAGATATGCAAAATAATCTTAATTCCAAAATTTGAGCCAAATCGGACAAACGGTTTTTGAGATATTGCTGTTGAAAGATTCTTTGTATTCTATTGTTTTTTGCCAATATATTGATGAAGTTAATGAGGAAAATTGGCAAAAATGTGCTCATTAATATTAATTTTGCCAATATTTTCCCAATATTTTATGAATAAACCTTCATACTACTTTTACCTTTAAATTTTGACCTGAAACTTTGCCAATGTGTCTCTATGACCTAAACCTTTAACATGTGATTTTCCGCCCATCTAATTTGCATATTTGCATAATTAATTAGCCTTAAGTATAATGCTAATTAATTATGCAAATATGCAAATTAGATGGGCGGGAAAATCACATGTTAATGTTTTAGGCCATAGAAACACATTGGCAAAGTTTCATGTCAAAATCATATAAAATAAAATGAAGGTTTATTCATAAGATATTGGTATAATATTGGCAAACATGAATATTCATGAGCACATTATAGCCAATTTTCCTCATTAACTTCATCAATATATTGGCAAAAACAACAGAATACAAAGAAAATAAAAACATGTATATCTTGACAACCGTATGTCCGATTTCCTTCAAACAAAAACTATTTTGCTCAGTGTATTTAGCTTAACTTATTCAATCTATTCAAATGGTTCTAAATTCAGTTTCTGTTCTCCAGAAACATCGTTTCGAACCCCCTTAAAGCTAACCAATGCTAATTATAATTAACCTTATTTAATTACTGCGGTTCTTTTGATCACCTGCAGCGTACGCGCACATATACATATACCCAAGGGGAAAACTCTGGAAAAAACACCTGTAGTGATGAAATCAGAGTACCTGATATAAATAATAGAAGCGTTATCTATGGGTTTGAATGATTACTCAAGGGGATAAATAAGTCATCAAGGAAGAGAGGAATATAACATTCAATCGTGACTGAGGGACACCACTGCCACTTATAGAAATAACAACTTGGACAAGAATAGCACTAAGCCCGGACACAAAGTAAAGGCAAATGGGAGAGGAGGGCTTCAAACAGTGTGTTAATCATTGTAATGATTAATATAATGGCTATCGATCTCCACCATCAAGAAAAAATAATAACGCAATATCCATCACTGACCTTATGGATGCCCCCAATAATTTGTATTTCCCGGTCAGATTTACAGTAAACCAGCTAACACATTCGTATGTATGTATGCAAGAAAGTATCCTTACACTTGGAAAAATAATCACAATTTCAAAACTGAACCATATTGGGGTAAATTTGTTTTTGTAATATATGCACTATATAATCCTGCACATTATGACACCATATTGAATCCAATGTGACCTCAAGAAGTAAAGTTACAAGCAATAGAATAGACACATGTCCAGTTTTAAAAGTGACAAATTGGCCTATACAAGGCGCAAAAAGATGCCAACAAGCGAAACAAAGAGACTACACATCAGTTTCTTCAATGAAACTTTATTTAAAGCAGTATTTATTTCAGTTTTTTACTTTTCGGTAATTTTCATAACTTGCATTTTATTTGTCAGCTCTTTTGTTTCAGTTTTCTTTTGTTCCTTTTGTTTTAAATTAAAGGCACACACAAATTAGCCATTTTCCACTCTCAGGACCTTCGTCTAATCAAATGCTTGTAACTTTGCTTCTTGAAGTCACATTGGATTCAAACACATTTACCCCAATATGGTTTTGAAATTGTAATTATTTTCCAAGTGTAACGATACTTTCTAGGAGCAGTATACAATGGTGTTCACACAATGAATGCTTCATCTAAATAGAAGAGGATAATAAACGTATGATTGATTGATTCATTTCAGACTAACCGTAAGCCTTAATTAAGCCTTTCGTGTGTTTATCATATTGTGTCAGCCACGGACAGGATTTGGTTTTACCGAAAGACTTTAGGAGGGGATATCCATACTGATATGTTTTTTGATTAGCCATTCTGTTTTGGTAAGTTAGAGGCTTAAAGTCAGATTTTTGGCGTGTCAAACGTGTCTACTCTATCATGTCTGTATCAGGTCCAGGGTAGTACGGCTTACTTTCATGATATCAGTTTGTTGGATAATGTAACTTAATTCGCATAAGTGTGATACACAGTATACTACACAGGGACACTAGACAGTCACCAATTGGTACATACCCCGGGCACCATGGACTAAAGAGATACATAATGAGGGCCGATTGTTCCATGAAGTGCGACAGACGAAACTGCTACGCATATACTGCGTATATATTTTACGCGAAGATACGTAACGCTATACCACGTAAACGCGAAGGCACGCAACGCTGGTGTGATCAGGGTTAGACACGCACAATCGAATGATCTGCCCTCATGAATATGTGAGAATTCACAGCATACAATGTACGGGAACTTTGCTGAAAAATAGTCTGTATCTGTGCCGGGCACAGACTTCATACTTGACACCAAGATAATTATTTTTGACTGCCCGACATTTAATGGGAACATCAAACGGACTTCAGCATCCTTTCATCTCTTATTGTGTCCGATTTGAGTGCGGACATATTGAAACTGTTACCAATGAATATTCATGGCAGGGTACATTCAACGTCCAGTGTTCCAGGTTAAAGAAGAAATAAAATAAACAAACAATCTGTTAGCCTCATTGGTTCCCTTTCCATGTTCTCTGATGAGTGATGATATATTGATCATATAATATCTTGTCAGCCTCTGTTTAGGGAGTCTTATCAGTTATCACCTCCAAATCTTGGTCTATCATGGAGTTAAAAAAATAAAGTAGTATCTTACGATCAATTGCTGGGATCCCGAAGCGGACGCAATATCTCGCAAGGCGTCTACTTAAATGAGGGAGCTACTGTCCTTGCTTAACAAAACATATAGGTAAATAAAGATATCATCTTCATCCACATCTTTGAAAAGACCCGTCAAGAACTTTGCGGCTTCGTGTCTTTAATTAATTATTTGTTCTTTCTAAGTCCAGACATTTTCTAACTGCCTGTCCTCTGCACATTTCATTTAGTATCAGGTATCAGGTCTGCTCTAGTTCCTTGATTCCATTTCATCTGACTTGCTTTGCCTCTTTTGAAGACATCCTTTGGACAGAGCTTGAGTGCTTCTATCTATAGAGTGTTTGTTAGATGGTACTTGGTGACTTGCATGCACGTTACAGAAGTGCTGAGGCTCTTTAGTTGTAAGCAGCATCTTTATATTCCTACTTCGGTGCAGGGCGGTGTTGGTATAGTGCCCCGGCTTTCGTGCAGGTGGTCTTCAGATTATCAAGGAACGTAATTGGGAAGATGTAGATGGCAATCCCATGTCAGTTTGGGTATGATTGCGTTGTGATAGATCCACGGTTGAGTTGGTTCATGTCTGTTGTTTTTAGCATATACTGTAAACGTTCGCCTAATGGCGCTATGGAGTTCATGGAAATGAGAGAGCGCCATCCCTGTAAAAGCCGACTATTATCACTGATCATTAAGGATACGTGTTGTTAAAGGGTGAAACCTATCGACACATACAATTATGAACAAGATCAAACAAACTTGTTCGTGATAATGCGGTGATCATTCACCTGATACGTTGTGGCCTAGTGAGCAGAGCATTAGACTCTAGTGCGAGGATAAAGAGAACCATTTATGGAGAAGGTACTTGACAAATTGGTGAGGATTTTTCTAGAAATTCTATTGACCTGTGTTACTGGATGTGTTTTCTTGGTTTCTCAGCCCCAACTTCCAAACTTGGTTGTGTAGTCTTATGATCTTATGGAAGTCTTTCTCCAGCACTGGCTTAGTGTGGTTTTTACGCGTGAAAGTGTTAAATTAACATGTTAACACCAAACCAGAGGCAAATTAGAAGTTAGCACCCAGCAGTGTAAATCAAAACACGTGGGTGTGTTCCTCCCAGAACACTGTCCCGGTGTTAAAATGAACACCCTTGGTGTTACTTTTGACACCGGAGTTTTTGCAGTGATTCTTTTACCCTCAACTTTCTTTGTTGTCTTGACGTCTTGGGTTTTCTATCTGTTTTTCTTGATGATGCTGGTTTTACCTCGAATCTCTCCATTAATCTTTTGTAGACGTGATTCTGTAAGTTGAGTTATTCAGCCGGAGTTTATCCAATTTCTATAGGTAGTTCTTCATACAGGTTTACCATGCTTAGATGCTTTTGGCAGGTTAATGTACACGGTTGTTTGATGTATATAGAATTGGCTTCATTATTAACTAAATGCAAACTATAGATGGCGCTATTAATCCTAAATCATATTTCTTTATTTGCAAGGAGTAGGTCATTAATTCTGCCATTAAAACAGCTGGAATAGATGAAACAAGCAACAAGGACATTTTATAAACATATTTTATCGAACGGTACAAGGGATTATTTGTATTAAAAGCTTGAAAGAGTAATTTCCAGTAACTAAATAGCGCCACCAATTTTGTCATTAATAGACACATTTTATATCCGAAAAAGCTTTAAAAAATGCTATAGAAGTGAATAATTTTGTAAAACTAATAAATGATCCCATCAAACAACCGTGTGTATTCCTTGACATCGAGATTTACACATTGGGCACTCTCCCTGCAGCTCTTGCCTGTCGTGTTGGAAGCGCTGATACTTGGTACGCTGGGTCATTGAGGTACTTGGGTGTGCCGACTGGCTTGACTTACGTTTGCTTTCATTTGAAGAACTTGGCTGGCTCATTCCACATGTTGCTTTTGTCTGATAAATGTCACTTTCACAAGTTAAACATGTTGCACACGTATCTTGTATATATCTGATTAACTCCTCCGTCTGTTGTTAGAGTCCAGAGTTCGTTGCCATAATATCTGTCCGGTTGATCCGATCTTCCCCGCTTTCGCACGGACAAAGGGGCTGTGACATACCAGGGGGAGAGGGGGGCGGGGGTGGGGGTTAGTGTATGGAACAGAAATGTTCATAGAATGAAACGACAAATGAAAATTTGCCTTTGCCCGTACACACTGAAAAGCTATCTACGTTGCTGCCCAGGGGTAACATATTTTGTAGGACTTTTTTAAACAGATAAATCAGAGATCTGAAAGTTGCCAACCTGTCGCAAGATCAACTTGACTTTTTTTTGGCGCCATCGGTCTTTCCTAGCTGTCAACTTAAATATTAAATATCTTCTCTGAAGCCTTTTTTCTCTTCTCCTTACTATTATCTCTACAATCGCTTTCCCCTCTCTTGTTTTCTCTTTCGATTTTGCTCGATACTCTCATTATTTATCTTTTCACTCTTGCACTTTCACTGAAAGATACGTATATACATTTGTAATAGGAGTGTCATAGAAAATATTAAATTCAAAGAAAATATTAAATTCAAACAAAAGACCGTTAATAGTGCCACCGATGATATTGAACTTGCCTTGAAAATCAATAGAAACTATTTTAATAAAATGTTTTGAACTGCACTTTAGAGGTTGACATTCGTTTGCATGCGTTCATTTGGTAACGTTTCATTCATTTTCTAATTTTCTTTTTGTTTGCTATTGTCAATTTAAAATACATGTATTTCTGAATGTGACCCAGACCCTATATATTTAGCACGATATGCATTTTGTCAACCAACAGAAAAAATATTGTACACCCTCTTCACTGTTTAATGCAACATGCACTGTACCTTATAGTGTTATTGAGTTACTCCGTGACCAAGGATTTATTGGTGGATTAGTAACACTTTAACATGTTTATATCGGTACTGCACGTGTTGGAATGTTTATATTTTTTTAATAACAAATACCTCTATAAACGTGTTATGGTGTTAATCGTGTAAATATGAAAATAAACGTGTTTTAATGTTTATTAAATGTTATCAGTTGTTCCGCAAATATATTCATCAGGATTGTCCATTAAAAAAGAAAAAAAAGTTATCAGTTGTTATTTTACAGATTTGCGTGATTTAGATATCATAATGCTAAAAATACATATACCCTACATGACACGGTATATAATTTTATATTTTGACTTTTTTCTTCCAGTGTTTTATGTGTGTTTCATGTATTAAAAAAGGGGGGGGGGGAGGAAAATATTTTTGGCTCGTCAAAAGGGGGAAGGGGCAAAGGTTTTTTGGCACTGCCAAAGGGGGGAGGGGTTAGCGATTTTTGGCAGACCACTTTGAGAATTCAACACCCCGGGGGTACACATAATTATTGCACAACCCCGAACCTTTGACCCATGATTTCATCCGATTATGATGTTATACATTCCTAACTCGTTTACCGAGAGGAGCAATTTGAGACAAGATACGATTGAATCGGTGTTTATTTTTTTAATTGGCCTCTGGGCATGAGATATTTGACCTAATTTACTCTATAACTCCAGAACTAAACACCCAAGTGCAATATGTCAATAAATTCTTTTATTTCTACTGATGATAAGAACAACTGGAGCTTACAATATCGTTATGAATTCGGCAGAGTGACGAATCGAGAATTTTGAGCAAATTGAGTTTTTGTATATTCAGGTTATCTTTTATTTCCACCAAAATTAATGGTAAATCTTACTCACTGACGTAGTTATTGAAATTTTGATTTGGCCGAATCGCGCGTAAGTGCGATAAATGAATTCGGCAGAGAGACGAATCGTATACTTAACTGTACAAATCATGTTGATCTATAGTATTTTATAGCGGGAAACCCCTAATTTTCTATATTACATGTCCTATACTAATATATTTGATACCAACGTATAGCTGTAGGTATCTTCTATCCAGTGATATCAAAATAAGTACAAACATTCCCCACATGATATTGCTGTGGTTTAATAATGTGAGTGCGCGCCCGTGAAATTGGAAAATCCCGGAAAATCCTACTCAAAATATAGGTCAATATTGTTATTTTTGCTTTAAAATCTTCGAATTTTTGCCAAATATTACAGGGATGACTATTTATAAGTTAAATCTACATAGCCTTAGGACAACCAGTAATTTCTACACAAAAGCCTCAAATCAAGAATGCGTGCTATGATTTCCACGTAGTTGAATGCGTATTCGACCTCTCTCTGCGCAGTGGTAGAGACATTTTGAAATAAAGCCGAATAGCTGTTAAAATGCGTTTTGAGGGATATATCGATTATTTCAGAACATGCAAGTATTGCCAATAATTCGTGTACATTCACTTCTATAATATACATTTCAATTGAGTGCTCACGAATGTTCTAAATTTTTAGAAGGACCAATGGAATGGTACCAAGATTTTCAAACGCCGTTTACTCAGAACAGTAATTTTGCGTATTCGGCACTTTGCCGTGTTCATAACGATATGATGTGATAGATATTCCATTATGACCTTCGATCCCTCGTGGGAAGCATAAAGGTATAGAAAATATTGATCAATTCTAGTTTTATCATTAAGGATGCCAAAAACATTGCCAAGTTAGTGGTTTCAAAACGTCCCGGCCATTGCGTTGGTGTTCTTTGCCTCATGTTCAAGCCAGAAGTATGTATGTAACAAATGTATGTCCTTTGTGAATAGAGCACAATGAGCCATTTACGAACATGACGAAAGACATATTACTGACTTGTACAGGTGCGAGGCAAATAAATAACATCAACTAAGTCAACCAGGATGTCTCGAAACTACCAAATTGCGACTTTATACTCTTTTCGTTGTAGCAGCTAACTTAAATATCACCACAGAGCGTCATGTACTAAATGTGTAATATGTTTGCGTATATTGGTACATCACCTGATCACTTTAAAACAAGAGACAAATGAGAGAAATGTCTATTTTGAATTGCCATCCAAGGACTTCAATGATTAAAAAAATCCGCAAGTAAGGAATTAACAAGGAATTAAGGAGGAGAGAAAGAGAGAATGCAATCATGACCGAGGGACAACAACACCACTTACAGAAACAACATATTGGACAGGAATAGCACAAGGTAAACGCAAATTGAGTATGGGAGCTTTACACAGTGGGTTAATGGTCAAAGTAATGGCTGTCTCCACCATTAAAGACACAATAAACATGGTAATGAATAGTAACATTCCTTTTGTTCATGAAATAGATGCATTTGTAGGATTGTAGAAATTAAACTTGATTAGATTTTTGATTGACAAATCCAAAAATACTCACTAGTTTTAGACTTTCGCCATCTTGGCTGATGGCTTCTTCAGAATGACCATTGGGATCCACTTTTCCCGCGGGATTGACCGCTGCTTCCGGCGATTTTCTCATCCCTCGGTGGCTTAGTTCTTATTAGTGGATCGTATACATGGTCTAGAGAGTAACTCCCGATGTCCCTGTTGACTGTTTTGTCCCCCCGCCTTCTATTCCAAATAGCTTCTCTGATCAAACGAGTTTGTTGGTTTCCATCTTTTCTAGTAACTTAGGCTCATCCCAATTGATAACATGGTTCTCGATTGCAATGTGGTCAGTTATCGCGGATTGTTCTGTTTTTTTCTGGTGTATTTCCTGTTTGCAACTTTTTCCGCATCTTTCTGATGTTCCTTTAGCCTTACTCCGAAAGGACGGCCCGTCTCGCCAATGTATGACTTGTCGCACCCTTTGCAACCAATCTCGTAGACGACCCCGCTGGTCTTGATGGAGTCGACCTTGTCCTTTGGGTGGACTAATAGTCTGTTGAGAGTATTATGCGGTTTCATTGCGACGGATATTTTGTGTTTGCGAAAAATTCTCTGTAGTTTTTCCGACAACCCTTCCACGTATGGAATTACCACCATGCCCTTAGTTTCTGTCTCCTGAGTGGTGTTCTTTTGCTCTTTGTTCTGCTTCACTTCCGCTTTACCTTCAACCTGTTGTTTCGCCTTATCAAACGCCCACTTTGGATACCCGCAATTGGTGACTGCCTTTCTGATTCTACTCTCTTCTTCCTCCTTATCCTTGTCTTCTGTCACGATGGCATGCATTCTGTCGAGCAATGTCCTTATGACGCCGATCTTTTGATGAAGTGGGTGCTGTGAATCAAAATTTAAGTATTGATCCGTATGAGTTTTCTTTCTGTAGACCAAGAGCTTTACTGTTCCACCTTCCTTTCTCACAATCAGCGTATCTAAGAAGGGGATCTTGCCCTCGCACTCTTCCTCGAAGGTAAACTTTATGTTACCTGTGGTGTCAACAGTGTTCAAGTGCTCCGTCAGTTGTTCTGTAGTGCCTTTCTTAATAATCTCCAGAACATCATCGACGTAACGACGCCATAGCCGGGGTTTACATTCTAGCGGTGCGGTAGCGACGGCCTTCTTCTCCAACCACTCCATGAAAAGGTTAGCGATTATTGCGCTAACCGGACTACCCATTGCTGCGACGAATCTTTGTCGGTAGATCACCCCTCTGAATGTGAAGTATGTAGTTGTTAAGATGAACTCTAGTAAGTCCATGATGTCACTAACAGTAAGATTTGTCCTATTATTTAGCGTTGTGTCCTCTTCTAGTCTTTCTCTTATGATCGCCATTGTCTTTTGAATAGGTGTGTTTGTGAATAAGGCGACTACGTCATGGCTGTTGAAAATTTCGCCGTCCTCCTCGAGAACACCGGATGATCTACTAATAAGAACTAAGCCACCGAGGGATGAGAAAATCGCCGGAAGCAGCGGTCAATCCCGCGGAAAAAGTGGATCCCAATGGTCATTCTGAAGAATCTATCAGCCAAGATGGCGAAAGTCTAAAACTAGTGAGTATTTTTGGATTTGTCAATCAAAAATCTAATCAAGTTTAATTCCTCTTGTTTGTCAGCTTTATTTGTCTATATAAATATTTCAGTTTAAACACAGCTAGGTCACGTTCCACTCCGATCTATTAAAAAAAAGTTGCTTGAAGCAAGGCAATGTCAATTCCCAGTTCAGAGGAAAGCGGTTGTGATATGCTTGCCACTGTTATAGTACAGCGAAGCCTTTTACATTTCATTCATCAACATAAACCTTTCAGGGATTTGATAATGTAAAAATAATGGCGAAACTAATATTCTTGTTTTTACCATAATAATATAATAAATATAGTACATAAATTCACTAAAAAGTGGTTCTTTTAATTTTCTGTAGATATTATGATATCAAACGTATGGCCAAAAAGGCCCACTTTGGTGGCGTAGTGAGCTTTGTCCAAAAGTTTGGGGGAAATATCAAAAATACTGGCTGTGCCTTTGTTAGACAATGATGTTCTGTTCACAATAATAGATAAGTTGAAAAATCAAGCGTTATCCAGGAAATTGTCTGTATTATCGGCCCATTGTTCCTTGCCCGGTAATATTCGCGCGAATCATGTTATGTTCAGAGCTTTTAAAACTCGGTCGTATGCAGTTCGCTCAAGCACATCAGTAAGTCATGCAGTCCCTTTGTGCCTCATTATTTGTGTAGCCTTGATCAATAAGACAATGTAATGCACATCTCGCTTCCTGTATAACATGATAAGTGGCATTTTTACAACTTCATAATGAAGATATTGGATGATTTTGATTAGTTTTATGATTCTTCTATCACGTTTTAATCACGGAGGTTCTATAATTAGAAGTTAAGATACTTTGCACAGTGATGAATTTACAGCTACCTGACCCTTTGTTACAGTGAATGATGAATGAAACTATTCCAAACAAATTACTTCTCAAAATCATTTTGAACTAATCAGTTTAATTACGTTTGTGCTCAAGTAAGTTTATATCTGTATAAGCTGTATTTTAAGGGGGTACTACACCCCTCAATAAATTTCATGTGTCAATTTTTGCATTTTTCTCAAAAACTAATAACTCAGTGGTAAAAAAAGTTATGTATATTATAGAGGCATGGAATCCAATTTGTGACTATTTTTGCATTTTTCTCAAAAATTAATTTCACACTGGTAACAAAAGTTATGTATATTATTGGGGCAAGGAATCCAATTACTACACTGGAATTTCAGTGACCCGACCCAAGACAAACGGTTTGTTATTTATGATCAGAAATAAGGTACCGCTAGGATGTACCTCGGTTCTTAACGTATACTGAACCGCTTGTCTTGAGTCACTGAAATTTCAGTGTAGTAATTGGATTCCTTGCCCCAATAATATACATAACTTTTGTTACCAGTGTGAAATTAATTTTTGAGAAAAATGCAAAAATAGTCACAAATTTACCACATGGGTGTAGTACCCCCTTAATGTAATACATTTTTAAATGAATTTGGGTAAAAGGTGATTTTGGCCTTGAGTCAGTACGACTCGTAACAAACGTGACAAGATTTCCAACTCATTATTTGATCAAATTACCAATTTCATTTTGACAATATTCTGTTAAGTCCCCCTCTGACAAGACAAACTAATAAAATTTGACTTTTTGGGTCATATTTGACAAGTCAAACTACTCAAAAACTACTCCAACTCATTATTTGAAAAGATAATACCCATTTGATTTTGACAAGATTCTATTGAGTCCCCTCTGACAAGACAAACTATTCAAATTTGACTTTTTGGGTCATATTTGAAAAGACAAACAGAGGCAATATCGCAATGTTTTGATATCCGCCGACATCATGAACATTTATACCTGACGATAATTGCGTTGAATCGTAAGTAGACGAAATAAATGGGGGATGAGTCAACACGTTGCAGTTATCACTTTATTTCAACCTTTGGTCATGAAGTCTCACCAGGATATATCGAATATAAAAACAAAACCAAAAGAAAATTAACTACCTATATTTTGAAAACATAATGAATATAATTATTGAAACATATAAAATTATAACGAATATATATATATATATATATACTTTCGAACATGCAGAAACACAAAAACACATCGAGGTCGAACAAAAGTCTTTTAGGGTGGGTTTTTTGAAGGGCGGCTTTGGAGTTGTCTTGTCTAGCCTCGAAGGTGTCAGACCCGGCATAACGATTTCGCAAATCGCAGGTTTTATTTCTGTAAGTTTACAGTTTTTCCCTTATGTTTGGGGCGGCTTAGTAAGCCCTATGCGTATATAAGGCGACCTTGAGGCTACTAAGCCTCCTCTAGAATCCGTATTTCTTGAACGTAAATTCGATCATAGCCTTAGTAGCCAAGTAGACTAAACACTTGACAGTCGCGTCCCTTTTTACAAGCTAATTGTTTGTATAGGTAGTTGGATGTATATTTTGAATGTGTTGCCGTCTAACATGCGTTGCCAATAGCGGTTAACATATATAGGGAAGCGTTGGAACAGCAGGCGATTGCTACGGCTCCACTCGGTTGTAGACTGAAATCGTGGCTTCGTTACGTGGATGATTGTGTTAGAAGTTATAAACAAAGAAAACGTTCAGCAGCTGACTGACCCAACAATTGGGTTGACAATTCTTGATCCATCAAGTTTACGTTTAAGCAAGAATCGCAAGGAAATCTATCTTTTCTGGATACATTGATTGTGAGGAGAGAATACGGTTCAGTCAAGCTTGTGGTCTATACCGCAAACCAACGCACACTGACCAATACCTAAATTACCAGTCTCATCACCCTCTACATCAAAATCTTGGGGGTAATACGATCATTGTACTATAGGAGGGAATTTACGTTCAAAAAATCCGGATTGAGTGAAGAATTGGGTTTTGGCTAGGCCTAGTAGCCTCAAGGTTTCCTTTAGACTAAGGCTTACTATAATACGAAGCCGACTGTCGAGAAACTTACCCTTAAAAAGGCTTTAACAGCACCAGATAGACATATCGCTTTTGAACAGCATTTCGCAAACTCTCTATAATCTACCTCTAACATCATAATATGTAATAAACTAGCTTCTACAAAGGGATGCGGCTGTCAGGCGTTAAGCCTGCAAGACTGCAAAATTAATACTAAATTAAATTAACGTTCAAGAAATCTGGTTAGAGTGAAAACTTAGGCTTCGAGAGCGGGCTCGGCTTAGTAGCATAAAGGTCGCCTAAGCCCGGCGCATGATGCTTACTAAGCTGCCTGTCGAGAAACCCACGTTTAGTGACTTCCCGACTTTCTCCGTATTAATGATTCGTAAAACCATAATTAACAAAATCGATTGTCCCCCTTAAAATGCGTATTTGGTATAAATATTTTCATAATTTTTATCATTAGATTTTTTAGCTTTCTGATCCCTGGATGGCGGGATCAGGATTTTGCCCATCATTTCGCCATCTTCAAGAGTCTCCGGTAAAGGCACGTTTCTGGTTTCGGGTAGCAAAAACGTCAGGCCACCTGCTACAATTGCAATGATACCGAATATGTTAAGTGGCAAGTATGGACTGATGTCATTCTGAAAAAAAAACCCCAACAAAAACATAAATGAAGATAAAGCTATATAAATCCCAGCAAACACAAAACGTTTTCGACATCATTCGCAAAAGGCTATAAAAGGTTGTCAGAAAACGTTTAAATGTCGGGTTATATAAAGGGTATATTAAGAGTATAAAACGTTTTCATAACCTTAAAAAAACATTTTTGATAATCTACTGTTCAGCAAACAAAAATGTTTTACAGAAAACGTTTAAATGTCGGGTTATATAAAGGGTATAAAAACGTTTTAATAACATTCCAAAAACATTCTTGAAAACTTGATACAAAACATTCTAAACAGAATGTTATTTTGGGGTTGAAAAAATATTTTGCGAAAAATGTTTGCCTGAAATATTTTCAATAACGTTTTATAAACGTTTTCATGACCTTTTACCCGACATTTATATGTTATTAAGGGAACTGGAATGAGCGTTTATGGCGTTTCGACAGTATTTTTTATGGGACATGAGAGCACCTCAGACGTATCGAGTTGCATTCTGAATACGAAGCATGTCTTTCTAATATCAAATAATTTTCATTTTTTGAAAATCACGATATAATACAAATTTCATGACAAATTATAAAAATTTGATATTTTTCAAATTTTTGATATATAACAGTCCTCGAAGTAAATTTTATAAATCTAACGATATATTCTTAAAATGTGTATGTAGCTGGGAGGAAAAGCCGACGATCAATTGAAAATTTTGACCTTTCATATTCAAGATATGGATTTTTCCCCAAAAAGACCTAATTTTTTTTTTTTAGTGTTTTGGGGAAAAATTCATATCTTCAATACGAAAGGTCAAAATTTTCAATTGATCGTCGGCTTTTCATCCCACCTACATACACTTTTTAAAGTGTATCATCAGATTTGAAAAGTTTACTTCGAGTACTGTTAAATATTAAAAATATCAAATTTTAATGATTTGTCATAAAATGTGTATTACATTGCGAATTTCAAAAATCAAAATTATTTGATATCAGAAGGCCATTCTTCGTATTCAGAATGCAATTCGATATGTCTGATGTGCTCTAATGTCCCACAATAAATACTGTCCAAACGTTCATACCCCAGCCCTTAAAAGGTTTTGAAAAAAACATTTTAAGAACATTTCAGTGTTTGCTGGGTTCAAATATTGTAACATAATGTTATTTAAGTATTGACACAATATTTGGCAAAAATGTTTACAAAAATAGTTTACAATAATATTTTTTGAAAACATTTAAAAATATTGTTGCAGTGTGTTTTCATACAAAACGTTTTAAAACGTTTTCATGACCTTTATATAACCCGACATTTTAATGTTATTAAAACGTTTTTACCTAAACCAAAAGCCAAAATATAACCTATTTAAAACGTTTTTAAAACGTTTTTGTGTTTGCTGGGATACTGGTGATACTGGCTTCCAAGTACGGATACCTCATACTCCCAAAAATAGCTATTATGTCATATTAATTATGTCTATACCATAGCAAACAGTAATAATTCTTACGTTTTTCTTTATTTATATGGCTTTCAAATTTTATGGTGTTAAAAAAATTCACTCGCCAGATTTTTTTGATAAAGATCCCCTTTTGTTGAAAAATACTATTTTTGAATTTTTGATTTTAGGGAAATTTGAAAACATCTTTAACATCAAACAGAGACACTTGATTAAAAAGACCGACGAGAGACTCTTTTTTTTATATTTAAGAATCTTTCATATGACATCTTATTTAATAAATATTGGACCTTTGGTTAGCCAAACAAATGCTTGAATTTTGCAATTCAGTGTTTCTAAAAAACATCAGAAAAATATAAGAAAGTACTACAGTTTTAAAAATCCATCTCATTCTGACCAAAATATCACTACCATTATTAAGTAGCCTTTTTGAATTTAAAACAGTTTTATACAAATGTTATAAAGATGAGAAAATTAAATTTAAGAAATTTATCTGTTTATCATACTCATATCTATAGTCAACAACAGGCCAAAACAACTCCCTTTACGAGGGTCGGTCAGTATGAAATTAGAGTTGACTTGTAACGCCATATGGATTATTTTCGTGTCATTTCTTCATAAACACTGTACCTTTGTCTTTCAAGCAAGACATGTAAAATAATTATATCATACACTTCATTACGTAACAGCATTAGCATAATATCAGTGGTCTATAGTCACTGGCTGAAAATGAGTCGTTTTTGTTAAAAGAAATAAGAGGCTGAAATGAGGTATTGTTGTATATTTTAGATTTTCTCTGGAATTAAAGTATGGAGAGTGCTGCCTTTTGGAATAGTAGTAGAACATAAACTTTCAGCTCATAAGTCATCTTTGTCGTACTGGAAATATTTTAGTTGTTTATATATAAAGTGTGGTCAAATGTGACGTGTCATGTCAAAAATTTTGAGGTTTTTACATATCTTAAATATAGAGATATTTTGCTCCACAACGCTGTTTCCCCAATGAAATAGGACATTCCTAAGCGCAGATATTGAGATCGTAAGTTAAGGTATTATAAAATTGGAAATTGAGATATCGGCCTTTAAAAATATTATTGAGAATGTTGAGAGTAGGATTTACCTTGAAACGTGTCTCAAAAAATACAAGATGTCAGTTATATTCTGGTCTGAAACTATCAGACAATATTTTTAACATCAATAATATCACAAATTCGCAACAAACCCAAATTGTGAAAAATTCACCCGGGCAGATTTTTGGCTATTTCTCCATTTACGATCCTGCCCAAAAGTGTCTGCTTTTGACATGACACGTCACAAATATGCGTCACTTTTGACAAAAATAAGGCTTTTCTTATTGCCAACAATAGCAAACGTGGAAATGTATTTTCTTTGCCAGTTCTGTTGACTAATCCCCAAACATTAAAACGGAAGTTTCCCTAGAAAATAATTGAATCCGTGATTAAAATATAACTGTTATTGTACTGTTATTACATTTATACATGAATTATTAAATTTCTATTTACATAGCATTTTGAAATATTTTAAGCCCTATTTACATGAAATTTGCAATTTTCATACATTTCCAGCATGTTGTATCTGTCATCCCACTAGTAGTACAGGGCACTATATAATTAGGTTTGGGATTGCTGTTGCTACATTAGTGGAAACAATGTTTTTTGGCATCTTTAATCATGAAATGATGCAGATTTCCATTTTTCTATGCCCTGTGACTCACACGAGGGGTCGAAGGTCTGAGTGGACCAAAACTTAAAAATAGTCCCATCATGTTGTAATGTATCTCAAATTGTTACTCTCAGTTTTATCATTTGAGGTGTAAAGATGCCAAAAACATTGGTTCCACTAATGTAGCAAAACTAGATGCTAACTCAAAAATCTCCCGATAGCGCCCTGTACTACAGTAAGCCAAAAAATGAAGGTACCAGTTATGTTCACCCCTTGCGTATCCTAAACAAAGACAGATATGTCATAATTGGAACCAGCAGCCAATAGCTGCATCTTTTAGCTCGAATTTAAGACCTCGTTTGTTGAAATTGTTCAAGAAATAAAGATATGACGATCCAAAAACCCAAGGAAGATGCCAATGTAAAAGTTGCAGTTTGCTACATTGCGTGCCCTATTGATTTGCACACAATGCGTTCACGAACAAGGGAACCAGCGCCGTGCTTCCATTGATTAACACGTTAAAATTAGCGTCGTGCTTTCATTCATTAGAACCTGAGACTAGTCAGATTAGAACACAAAAGTGCAACTTTTGATTTCGCTTCTTTATTAGGTTTTAGACCACCGTTTCTTTAATTTTCAACCAATTTCAACAAATGAGGTCTTAAATCAGAGCTAAAGAGTACAGGTATTGGCTGCTTGTTTTAATTTTGACATATTTCTCTTTATATAGGATATACAGGGGTGAACACAACTGGTACCTTAATTTTTTGGCTTACTGTATATGTATGCGCAGGGTTTTGTTGATTTGCATCAGTTATCATTGTACTGAGTACTAGCTTCCCTTAAGTTGTTGAAGTTCATATTCAAAGACGTCTCATTTCCACCCAAATTTAATGCCCAAAACTAGCCATATGCACCATGTACCTTTGCTGTAATTTAAAAGGGCCGCCTTTTTTGCGTGATTTGGCAGTGTCCATATGGAGTATTGATTGTATTACATGTGTTGTTTGAAAGATATTTTTGATTGTGATCATAGAGAAATTCTATGACAATAATCCTCTCATCACATAGTGACCGACCCTCGTACAAAGACGATTGTGATTTTCCAATAATACAATTATGGCCGAAAGGGTTTTCTCATTAATTTGCGTGGCAATGATACTTACCAAACGAACAATGAAAGGCGCGGCCATTGCGCCAACTCGAGACAAGCCTGACAAAAGTCCGTTAGCTGCAGAACTGATGAAGAAATAGATATTTTAAGTTCGAGCATTATTGAGGCTGTAAGACCGCCCTCACGCTGTTTAACAGTTCAAACGGCGCTGATTGACGGGTGAACTGAACAGCCAGTTGATTTAAAATAATTAAGCAACTGGTTTAAAATTCTTAAACAATATTTTAATCATTTATGCTGTTCAATTCAGCGCTGTTAAAACTTTTAAACAGCGTATAACATATCAGTTTTAACCACCATTTATAAGTGGGAGGTGGTGGCCTAAATGAATAAGGCGTCCGTCTAGTGATTGGAAGGTCGTGGGTTCGAATCCCATACCCGGCACATTCCCTTGCCTTTTCTCAAGTTGGGTTGTATGCCGGGCGGGATTTGTGTTTATATGTTGTCTTGTTTAATTGTAACACTTTGGGTTGGTAAACTGCTCTTTCGTTCTTATCAATTATATCTTTATATTATTATGTTTATATGTTCTTGTGGAGGATGCGTAGCCCATTACCTTCTGTCTTGTATTATACTGGGAAAACGATTAAGCATCAGCAGTTCTGTATTTGCGTAATATCTGTTTGTGTGTATTGTATACCTCGACTGCCTACATTAGTAGCAAGTTTTAACCACCGTTTATCAGTGTGAGCTGTTGGTGAGATAAGGCGTCCATCTACCATACTGCAGTTACTGTCCGTTTTCCTATACACAATACACAGTGCTCTTTCCCATTGACGCGTGACCTTTACAAATAGCCCTACGTTAACAGTATGGGGATATGACTAGTTAACGTCGCTGTGTGAAAAATAACCGGCCAATATTAAAAGTACTCTTCTAAAGTTCTAGAAAATATAGTTTTTAACATGTCCTAAATTTTAGCTAATTTAGATGTTTGGAAATATTCGTACTTTGGTGTTTTAGTTAATGTTATAGGTAATAGTACATTGCCTAGTTAACGTCGCTGTGTGAAAAATAACCGGCCAATATTAAAAGTACTCTTCTAAAATTCTAGACAATATAGTTTTGTAACATGTCCTAAATTTTTAGCTAATTTAGGTGTTTGGAGAGGGTCGTACTTTTGTGTTTTAGGAAGGACATGTAAACGACAGATAACACCAAAAATATGAAGAAATTATTTCCAAACCGTGTTAAGTCAAAAATCATTATGTTGCTCATTTTCAAGAATGCTGGTTTACAAAAAGCACGCCATTGTCTGATTTCGTGAACAAAGCCACACATAACATTGTTTCCTTTCGTTTCCTTTATAATCGGTTACCCAACTGAAGCTATGAATACCAGCTTTATTGCGATATCGCACATGAAAACAGTCACTTGTGCACAACCAGAGAAGATCCGATTTAATCAGTTGAGCTGTTTCAATGAGTGTTATCTTGGTTTAATAGCTTTTAATGGGGTTAAGTCCTGCAAAGGTCGAGATGAATTCTACTGTAGACATGACTGCATCATGCATGGTCTAGTGATCGGAAGGGCGTGGGTTTGAATCCCATACCCGACGCATTCCCTTGCTTTTTTCAAGTTGGGTTGTATGCCAGGCGGGATTTGTATTAATTTGTTGTCTTGTTTAATTGTAACACTTGGTAAACTGCTCTTACGTTCTTATCAATTATATCCAGTTTCCTCTTGTAGCGAGCAATCGTTCCCCATTATGTTTATATGTTCTTGTGGAGGATGCGTAGCCCATTACCTTCTGTCTTGTATTATACTGGGGAAACGATTAAGCATCAGCAGTTATGATCTGCTGTACATCTGTATTTGCGTAATATCTGTTTGAGTGTATTGTATACCTCGACTGCCTACATAAGTTTTAACCACCGTTTATCAGTGTGAGCTGTTGACCTACAATCAAGTGCAAATTTCCCTGGGACACTTGTTCATATTTCGCGCCCTCTGTTCAATAAAACCGGTCATATGAAGTTCACCATGTGATATTTTATTTGTATAGTTTCCAACCTATTTCGAATCCCCTCCTCCCCACCAACCAATGTTGGAGCAAAAATATAGGCCATTTAAAAAATGAGGCGTTTGGTATACAACATTGAATAAGGGGTGCGGGGAGGGTCATTGAACTATGAAAGTGTCCCAGCAAATTTGCACTTGATTGTATAGGGGATGCGAAAAAATAATCTATTAATATCAATAAAATCGCCATAACTCTCGAACGCGTTGCTCGATTTTCATAATTTTTTCAGTGATGTCAAGTTAATTTCATTATGCATTACATGATTAGCCAATTTTTTAAAAAATTTATTAAAATAAACATTTTTTTGAATATCTAACCCTGCAATGCATGCATTTTTCAAGGAATATTTGACACATTGATTGCTTATATTAGAGTGGACATATACATTCTCCTTTGGTAGAATTTACAAACATAATAAAAGCAAACCAAATAAGAAATTAAGAAAATATAGAAATAAATAGAACAGAATCATGATGTTTGTCTCATCATTGATCTTTCAAACTCATTACCCTATTTCAAATGCTATTATCGGAATGCACGTTAAACTCTTTAATATAGGCCTTCAACTACCCATCACAGAAACGCTAATTCAACGTAACAATGCCATGCCAAAAGTGTATATACAATTATATACAATTACACATTTTAAATGTGCTTATTATTGGTATTCAAAAATAAAAAGAGATAAAGAGCAGGATTTAAAAGTAAACATATCGGCGACAATGAGCTTCGAACCGTAGCCCTCATGATCAGAAGGCAGTAAGCAAACCACTACACTATGGTTGAGCTGTTGTTATTCATGCGAATTTATTTATAACAAGGATAACAAGAATTAATGACGCAATAACGGTCTACCAGAATAATATAACTTAAAAAGTAATATATATTTATTTAACATTATGGTAGACCGTGCTCATTTGGCTTAAATGGAGGAATAATTACCAATAAACATATCAAAGTTAGGAAGGTATGTATAATGTGACCGTGTATATTCAAAATATACGTTAGATAAATGCTGAATACGACCAAAACATGAGTTTTAATGAATGATTCCATTGGATCGAAGCTCGATAACACAATACAGTAGCATTGCAATGATAGGATTAAATACGCTGAAATCGAGTGCAATTGTCATCAGTCTCCCGGTGGCATATAGTTACTGGCTTTGCTTCTCGACCCCGAGATCTCGAGTTCGAATCCATGTAATGCTATTTTTCTTTCTTTCTTTCTTTTTTATTCTTTTTTCTTTCTTTCTTTCTTTTTTTTTTTTTTTTCTTTTTTTCTTTCTTTCTTTCTTCTTTTTTTTTTTTTTTCTTTTTTCTTTTATGTTGCCAATTTACATTTACATTTATCAATGAACTAAAGGGAAACAATTGTTTTGTTTTATGATTTTTTTTGTTATTTCAGTAGGTATTTTTAACTGATTGTACTCTATATTTCCAATATGATTTAATTTTGATTAGTTTTGAATTGTTTTAAAAGTGAATTTTGAGATAATGCGCTTATAATAGCAATCATGTGTCAAATATGCCTTAAATAATGCATATATTACAGCGTTTTGATACCTAAAAATATTTAGTTTTACAAAAAATGACAATTAAAGTAACCAAAATATGCGCAATGTTATTTGTTTTAAATTAGTGAAAAAATCATGTCAATCGAGCAACGCGTTTGCGAGTTATGGTAATTTTACTGAAAGTAATAGATTATTTTTGTCTTCTTCAATACAATCAAGTGCAAATTTCCTGGGACACTTGTTCATATTTCGCGCCCTCTGTTCAATAAAACCGGTCATATGAAGTTCACCATGTGATATTTTATTTGTATAGTTTCCAACCTATTTCGAATCCTCCTCCCCCACCAACCAATGTTGGAGCAAAAATATAGGCCATTTAAAAAATGAGGCGTTTGGTATACAACATTGAATAAGGGGTGCGGGGAGGGTCATTGAACTATGAAAGTGTCCCAGCAAATTTGCACTTGATTGTATAGGGATGCGAAAAATAATCTATTAATATCAATAAAATCGCCATAACTCTCGAACGCGTTGCTCGATTTTCATAATTTTTTCAGTGATGTCAAGTTAATTTCATTATGCATTACATGATTAGCCAATAAAAAAAAAATTTATTAAAATAAACATTTTTTTTGAATATCTAACCCTGCAATGCATGCATTTTTCAAGGAATATTTGACACATTGATTGCTTATATTAGAGTGGACATATACATTCTCCTTTGGTAGAATTTACAAACATAATAAAAGCAAACCAAATAAGAAATTAAGAAAATATAGAAATAAATAGAACAGAATCATGATGTTTGTCTCATCATTGATCTTTCAAACTCATTACCCTATTTCAAATGCTATTATCGGAATGCACGTTAAACTCTTTAATATAGGCTTTCAACTACCCATCACAGAAACGCTAATTCAACGTAACAATGCCATGCCAAAAAGTGTATATACAATTATATACAATTACACATTTTAAATGTGCTTATTATTGGTATTCAAAAATAAAAAAGAGATAAAGAGCAGGATTTAAAAGTAAACATATCGGCGACAATGAGCTTCGAACCGTAGCCCTCATGATCAGAAGGCAGTAAGCAAACCACTACACTATGGTTGAGCTGTTGTTATTCATGCGAATTTATTTATAACAAGGATAACAAGAATTAATGACGCAATAACGGTCTACCAGAATAATATAACTTAAAAAGTAATATATATTTATTTAACATTATGGTAGACCGTGCTCATTTGGCTTAAATGGAGGAATAATTACCAATAAACATATCAAAGTTAGGAAGGTATGTATAATGTGACCGTGTATATTCAAAATATACGTTAGATAAATGCTGAATACGACCAAAACATGAGTTTTAATGAATGATTCCATTGGATCGAAGCTCGATAACACAATACAGTAGCATTGCAATGATAGGATTAAATACGCTGAAATCGAGTGCAATTGTCATCAGTCTCCCGGTGGCATATAGTTACTGGCTTCGCTTCTCGCACCAGAGATCTCGAGTTCGAATCCATGTAATGCTATTTTCTTTTTTATTTTTTATTATTTTTGTCTTTCTTTCTTTTTTTCTTTCTTTCTTTCTTTCTTTCTATCTTTCTTTTTTTCTTTCTTTTTTTTTTTTTTTTTTTTTTTTTTTTTTTACATTTACATTTATCAATGAACTAAAGGGAAACAATTGTTTTGTTTTATGATTTTTTTTTTGTTATTTCAGTAGGTATTTTTAACTGATTGTACTCTATATTTCCAATATGATTTAATTTTGATTAGTTTTGAATTGTTTTAAAAGTGAATTTTGAGATAATGCGCTTATAATAGCAATCATGTGTCAAATATGCCTTAAATAATGCATATATTACAGCGTTTTGATACCTAAAAATATTTAGTTTGACAAAAAATGACAATTAAAGTAACCAAAATATGCGCAATGTTATTTGTTTTAAATTAGTGAAAAAATCATGTCAATCGAGCAACGCCTTTGCGAGTTATGGTAATTTTACTGAAAGTAATAGATTATTTTTGTCTTCTTCAATACAATCAAGTGCAAATTTCCTGGGACACTTGTTCATATTTCGCGCCCTCTGTTCAATAAAACCGGTCATATGAAGTTCACCATGTGATATTTTATTTGTATAGTTTCCAACCTATTTCGAATCTCCTCCCTCCCCCCCCAACCAATGTTGGAGCAAAAATATAGGCCATTTAAAAAATGAGGCGTTTGGTATACAACATTGAATAAGGGGTGCGGGGAGGGTCATTGAACTATGAAAGTGTCCCAGCAAATTTGCACTTGATTGTAGTGATCGGAAGAGCGTGGGTTTGAATCTCATGCCGACATATTTCCTTGCTGTTTTGTTTTCAAGTTGGGTTGTATGCCGGGCGGGATTCGTTGTCTTGTTTAAGGGATCTAAAATGAGCGTTTATTGCGTTTCGACAGTATTTTTGTGGGTTATGAGCACCTCAGACCTATCGAATTGCATTCTGAATACGAAGCATGTCTTTCTGATATCAAATAATTTTAATTTTTTGAAAATCACAATATAATACAAATTTTATGACAAATTATAAAAAATTGATATTTTTCAAATTTTTGATATATAACAGTCCCCGAAGTAAATTATATAAATCTAATGACATATTCTTAAAGTGTATGTAGCAGGGAGGAAAAGCCGACGGTCAATTGAAAATTTTGACCTTTCATATTGAAGATATGGATTTTTTCCCAAAAAGACCTAATTTTTTTGGGTGTTTTGGGAAAAAAAATCCATATTTTCAATACGAAAGGTCAAATTTTTCAATTGATCATCGGCTTTTCATCCCACCTGCATACACTTTAAGTATAGATCATCAGATTTATAAAGTTTACTTCAAGTACTGTTAAATATCAATTTTAATGATTTGCCATAAAATGTGTATTAAATTGCGAATTTCAAAAATCAAAATTATTTGATATCAGAATGACATTCTTCGTATTCAGAATGCAATTCGATATGTCTGATGTGCTCTAATGTCCCAAAATAAATACTGTCCAAACGTTCATACCCCAGCCCTTAATTGTAACACTTTGGGTTAGTAAACTGTTCTTTCTTTCTAATTAATTATCATTTTAAAGTATTATACTTCCATCAGGTCTTTACTTATGGCATCAGTCCAATTCTATTGACTTCTTGTTTTTGACAATGTGGTTATTTTCTGATGTATCTTTCATCTAGCATACCCGTAATCAAACTTAGGTTCTATGTATTTTTATTTAATCGACAATAGGAAAATCATAATATTTACCGTACACCGGTGGGGAACACTTCAGGTGTATAGACAACGATACCTCCCCATGTGTAAGAAATACCAAATTTGCCAATCATTGCAAATGTTGCTATTGCTTTTGTCAGATCAGTACCATAAGCTGAAATACACAAGACATAAAAATACATATAGATATCAACAGCTCATTTTGTTTTGGCGCTTTTCCCCAGGTTTGATCATGGTCATTTAGTTAAATAAAGTACGATCTTTTAACATTTTCAAAGTTAATTTTTGGCATTATACAGGCTTAAAAGTACTCCCCTAAAATTTCAAATCATTTCTTTGCATAACTTGACATGCAATTTATTGGTTTGAAAAAATAACAAATCTGTGAATAGAGGAACCGTTTTTGTACCCTCTAATTTCTTTGGTCAAAAATAATCACATTTTCAATATTGATGCTTTCAGAAAAAGTTGCACTTTCAACATCCCATACATGTACAAAACGTTATGATTAATTTAATTGTTTTGTTTTTTCTTTATCTTGTTTTTTCTTTACCAGTTGTTTCAACTGATAAAATCACTGGGGAGAAGAAAATGAGTTCTCCATGTATAAAGTATGTTAAGACTGCGTATCTCTTATATTGCTATTTATTAACCTTCCCCTCCTTTAATGACCTATTTCCACTATCTTCATATAGATTTTACATGCATAATTGAAATGTTTTACAAATTAATAGCTGGGACTCTGTCAACCAGTGTGTCATCAGAGAATTTAACTAAACCACATTAATAAAAACATATTTTTGGCCGAAGCTTACCAGTTGTGTTTGGTATCCAAGCTGTAAAGACACATGCAATACCAGCAACAAGAAGTGACAGAGCAGTTGTAAGTTTACGACCACCAAAACTGCAATATACATCAGTAAAGCATGATAAATTAAGACCGAATCTGATTCGTGATTGGTATAACACTCTTTCTGAAATAGTATTGCTTTTAATTAACATTTACTATTTTGAGACCTCATAATTAATATGAATGAATGTTTGATGCATCGTATTATTTACTCATGGGGCCCGTTTTTGTGTCTTGCATGAATGTCGTCTAATTTTGCTTTATTTTTCTGTCTCATATAAGGGGTCAATCAGTCAGTACTTTTAGCATGGCGTCCAAACATTTCTGACAAGTTTATCAGAAAACCGAAAAGAAACCCGAAACTTGGAATCCGAAATAATTTTAGAGAAACCCGCAAGTTTCAAGTTGGTTTTTTATAGTAGCTATCATGTTTATTATGCGTTATTCCTCTTGTTTTATTTTCCAGGCATGTATTAAATAAATAAAATAAACCAAACATCAGGAATAATTACCTGTAATTACGATCTAAACAGGCATGCAAAACAGTTAAAAAACGAGTCCAAACATTCGTTGTACTATTTTAAAGTCATGAGATGATGATAACATAATGATGATAATAGCTGCAGATCTGTTATCCACAGAAAACATTTCAAGACAGCACTATCGATTTTCGTCACGCATTATGGGTCGGTCAATGCTATTACTTGAGTGGCTTTCGAGTACTCTCGACGAGTGTAAATAATCAATTTCTCGCATGAAAGGGACACTTGAGTGGTAATACTGTACGCGTGTTTGTTGGCCATACCCGAACAAGTTATCGGTCTTCAATCAAATGAAACCTTAGCGTAAAATCATCTTCTCATTACTGAAAGAATTATTACTCAAACCTGCAACACCTTTCGGGTATCTCTTTCGGTTTTCTGATAGACGTATCAGAAATGTTTGGACACCACGCCTAATCAGGTGTGGTCAGTGCTTGCCTCATTGGCCTTTTGTTTGATTTAAGCTCATCTTCCTTTTATAGCAATGTAGGTTTATGTATTTTGTCTGCTTTTTGTTTCTTTGTTTGGGAAATAAAGGTGGCTTGACTTGAATTGAAATTAAATCTAAGAAGCACATCGCAATTTCTGGCTAATAGCAGAGCTGACCTGTCCAATAACGCACTATTCACGTACTTGTCCCTATCCCGGGACGTGGGAAAATGACGGGGCTTATAATATTTGAGCTAATCACATTTAGGCACACTATGTTTGACACTATCCAATCCCCAGGGTTTCGAAAGATAATTGTGCACGCCAATACCCATGGAGAACACCAACCGGTTCATACATTTGAAATTCCCTCATCAAATCTCCACATGCACCAATGGCCTTTCCCAGAGTCACTCGTTTAATCAAAACTGTAGTCCTTCTAAGATTCTGTGACGCGTTATGTCATGAGGAATAAATGTCCAACACTTACTATTCCATTGTAATGTATGCAGGTATTTCGACCAAACTCAGGAAAAACTCAAATTAAAACTATTAAGAAGCACATCGCAATTTCGCCTATCCCCCTTGAACACACCAACTGGTTCATACATTTGAAATTCCCACATCAAATATCCACATGCACCAGTGGCCTTTCCCAGAGTCACTCTTTTAATCAAAACTGTAGTCCTAAGATTCTGTGACGCTTGATGTCATGAGGAATTAATGTCGAATACTTACTATTCCATTGTAATGTAAGCCATTATATATGCAGGTATTTCGACCAAACTCAGCAAAAAGAAATTCAAATACATATTCCTGCCAAGTTTGCTGCGTTCAACGAGAGGCCATAGTAAGTCATAGAAGCAGCCAACCTGAAAGTGAGCAAGAAATCGATATTATTGCATTAACATTTGATGCTCTTGAAGTGTATGAGAGATAATCACATTCGTCGAGAGTCTCGACCTAAACGCCCACTTAAACGCAAGAACTCCACAGTCAAGTGCAATTATCTTTACGTACTATGCACAGTGAATTATCACTATATCATAATGATTCTTAGATAATTATATAATACAGTAAGCCAAAGAATTAAGGTACCAGTTGTCTTCACCTCTGTATATCATAAATAAAGACAAATATGTCAAAATGAACAAGTAGCCAATACCGTACTCTTAAGTTCTGATTTAAGACCATATTTGTTGAAATTGGTTGAGAATTAAAGAAACAATGATCTAAAACCTAATGAAGAAACTAAATCAAAAGTTGCACTTATGTGTTCTAATCAATGAAAGCACCATGATGCAGTCATGTCTACAGTAGAATTCATCTCGACCTTTGCAGGACTTAACCCCATTAAAAGCTATTAAACCAAGATAACACTCATTGAAACAGCTCAACTGATTAAATCGGATCTTCTCTGGTTGTGCACAAGTGACTGTTTTCATGTGCGATATCGCAATAAAGCTGGTATTCATAGCTTCAGTTGGGTAACCGATTATAAAGGAAACGAAAGGAAACAATGTTATGTGTGGCTTTGTTCACGAAATCAGACAATGGCGTGCTTTTTGTAAACCAGCATTCTTGAAAATGAGCAACATAATGATTTTTGACTTAACACGGTTTGGAAATAATTTCTTCATATTTTTGGTGTTATCTGTCGTTTACATGTCCTTCCTAAAACACAAAAGTACGACCCTCTCCAAACACCTAAATTAGCTAAAAATTTAGGACATGTTACAAAACTATATTGTCTAGAATTTTAGAAGAGTACTTTTAATATTGGCCGGTTATTTTTCACACAGCGACGTTAACTAGGCAATGTACTATTACCTATAACATTAACTAAAACACCAAAGTACGAATATTTCCAAACATCTAAATTAGCTAAAAATTTAGGACATGTTAAAAAACTATATTTTCTAGAACTTTAGAAGAGTACTTTTAATATTGGCCGGTTATTTTTCACACAGCGACGTTAACTAGTCATATCCCCATACTGTTAACGTAGGGCTATTTGTAAAGGTCACGCGTCAATGGGAAAGAGCACTGTGTATTGTGTATAGGAAAACGGACAGTAACTGCAGTATGCGACGCTAGTTTTAACATGCTAATCAATGGAAGCACGGAGCTACTTCTCTTGTTCACGAATGCTTTGTGTACAAATCAATAGGGTATGCAATCACAGATCCTGATGCAATGGAGCAAACTGCAAACTTTTAAATTGGCATCTTCCTTTGGGTTTTTGGATCGTCGTGTCTGTATTTCTTGAACAATTTCAACGAATGTGGTCTTACATTCGAGCTAAAAGATGCAGCTATTGGTTGCTGGTTCCAATTATGATATATTTGTTTTTGTTTAGGATATACACGGGTGGAACATAACTGGTACCTTAATTTTTGGCTTACTGTGTGTCAATATGATTGGTATCCATCACGTTTTCTATTGATTATGGCTATATAACGGACACATCAAAATATGAAACTAGTCAAGTGGAAGAAGCTAGCTGCTTTTCAAAAACTTAAAACTAGAGTATCACCTGATGGACATAACAATATCATTTTGATAGAATGTTTCCTTTTTATGAGTTCGAGTTCGACAATGTTCGAGTTGGAGTTAGAATTACATTTTAGAGTTCGATTTAGAGTTAGAGTTGCCAGTGGCAATTTAGAGTTTCCACCATAGACTGACCCACCTACTGGAAAAGTGATGTGCATATGCATGCAGATAGCCTAGGAAAACACTAATGATTCTAGTCATACATGAGGGCACACCATTACTATGATTATATACCTATCCATGTTTAACAGAAATCTACACAAGTTTGTTCAAGTTTCAACCCGTAGAATATATAATTCAATCTGACATCATGCAACAACTCTAACTCTAAATCGAACTCTAAAATGGGTTACTCTAAAACCAACTCGAACTCGAACTCTAACTCGAACTCATAAAATACATTTACTCATTAGAGCCCGTTTCAATAGGTAAAGAAAAGAAGATATATTATTTTTTTTAAACCACGTGTTATCATTTACCAATCTAACATAAGAATCAGCGTGTTTTTCGCTAGATTTGGTGTCTTAAACAGATCCAATGCTGTCAGACGTGTCCGTTGTTGGCCACCATTGTCCTCGTTTACTTTAGAATATTCCAACGTAGGCGTGTGGCCCAATTCTTCACTGGTACTTAGCTCTTTCTCTGGCTCCGTTGGACCGCTGATGTTGGTCTGTTGGGCTAACGCTTCTTTTTCTGATGCTTGCAGAAACTTGCTTGGTGCAGCAATGCGATTGAATTTCGCTATTTTTTGCAATGTGCGCTCGGCGTCGTCATATCTTTTTTGTGATTGAAGCCATCTTACTGATTCATTGACAATACTGAAACAAAAGGAACATTTTAAAAGGTTACCAAATTTTATATCAAATGTTTGATTTTTAAGAAGTTTTTGAATGGATAAGATTACTTTTCGTGAGCATAAAGTAAACTTCATTGCACCTTAGCAAGGTAAGTTAATAAGTACTTGAACAGTTCAATGGAGATTCTGTGAAAATGTGTTGGATCTTTATGGGTGTTTCAGTCCAAGAGTCTAGATGAGGTCTCTGTTTGCGAAACTTAAAGCAAAGACGTCGACTTTCGAACAAGATAATGATGTTGTTGTCGTTGCTGCATGACCAATCGATGTTGGTCTATTCTATATTATATTGATGCATTGCTTATGTTTACGCTATACATGATATGTGGTGTAGGTTTGTGAATTGTGAGACGTTTGTCCGTTTTTGTATGTTTGTTTAATGAATCTTACCACCAGAAGGGTAATGCAACCAAAATACCCACAGATAACACCAATTGCAGATGTCGCCAGTTACGTATCAGGAAAGCCAACAATGCAAGTGTCACAACTGCAAAACCCCATGTCATATTACATGCTGACCCACCAAGAGCTCGCCTTTCTGGTGGAAGCATCTCTATTAACAAAACAAAGCCGGCGATCATCGTACCCTTTAAAGAAATAAACATAAAAGGAAAAGTTACAGCAAGCAGGCAAGCACTTGAAGAACTAGCACCAGCAGCACTACTACTACCATCACCACAGTGGCGGTAACAAGGGGCATAGGGGTCAACTGCCCCCAGTCAGAACGCTTGCCCCAGTTGCACCACCCCAGTAAAACTATGCAACATTATGAAAAATGTTTCTGCAGCAATTGTGTGCAACATATGTTGATTTTGCTCCCCTGAAATTCACTTCCCCGCCCCATGCCCTCGAAAAATTCCTGGCGCCGCCACTGCATCATTAACGCTACCGCCACCGTCATTAAAGCCACCGCCGTCATCATCATCATCATCAACAACAACAACAACAAGAACAACAACAATAATTTCTTCAAAAACAAGACAACAAGAACAAGAACAGCAAGACTATACCACCAGATATTTCCTCCTAGGGAATTGGGAAAGTAGTTGGATCGCAACGAAAGGGATCGAATATCAACGTTTGCACAGTATTTTTGTGGGACATGAGAGCACATTCCGACATATCGAATTGCATTCTGAATACAAGGTATATCCTTCTGATATCAAATAATTTTGATTTTTTGAAATTCGCGATATGATACTAATTTTATGGCAAATTATTAATTTTAGATACATTTACAAAACCACCTAAAGATGTTAGGTTTTTTGGGGAAAAAGCTATATCTTTCATACAAAATATCAATACAAACTACACCCATCGTTAGATTTATAAAGTTGACTTGTTAAATATCAAAAATTAGAAAAAATAATTATCAATTTTTAATAATTTCCCCAAAATTTGTATTATAAATACTGTGCAAACGTTGCTATCCGTACCCTTAAGTTACAAAATGTTTAAATTTAAGGCATGAAATCAAAACTCGACCGGCGGGTGACCGCCGGTTCCGTCCGGTTTAGAGCAATAGAAACCAGATGCAACAGTCGAGTTTTGATTTCATCCCTAACATACCTGTCGAAACACACCAATCAGAAACCACATTACTACAAACAAGTAATAATTATGTGAAAATGCAAGACCAACTCCCGATGCACTAAGAAAGAGAATTGACAAGAACGTCATGATTTTTCTACCAAATCTGTCGCATAGCTGACCCATTGGGTAGGCACCTATAAATAAGCCTGTCATTAAGATAGTTGTAGCAGTGTCTTTTAAAATTCGCTGGTCGCACACAAGATCAAACTGAAAAAAAAGTACAGGAAATAAATATATATGTCAAAAAATAAGATATTACTTGTTGTGTAAGTTGATTGCCTGGGTTGATTGATTTTACTTGTCAAGACGCTTTATAAGTTTACTTGCCCTCTGTCTCGGCCGCGTAATTTCTTTCTGCAAAGTACCATATTAATGGGCCACAATACGATAAAACATACATGTAGTACATGAGTATATTATGCTAGATATAACACGGAATTATTGTCAATATTATTTCCTCTTACCTATCAAACTGAAAAACAAATTAATTAGAATTAAAATTCCACCAGGGTTTACCTAGAGTTCGAACCCACAATCTATGGATTCATAGTCCAGAGCCTATACCACTGTGCTACGAGTCGTCCTGCCAGACAGGCGTTTGTTTATCATACTTATTGATCGGAATAATGTTCATATAATACGATATACTATACTAGTATATTTTCCAATGAATACGTATATAATTACCCCTAACCCCTGATCCTAATCCTAACCATGACCCTAACTCTAACCCTAACCCTAAGACCCTAATCCTAATCTAACAATAATGAACATTGCCTCGGAATATGCGGTTATTGATATATTGCGGCCCATTATGGTTGCAGAAAGAAATTAAGCGTCCCGGCCCAGCCATCTGTCAATCTTAAATCCAGCAATAGAACTAGTGCAACTTCGTGACTTCATTTGTTCGACGGAAAAATATTAGCACTGTGTTACGTATATGAGTTAAGGGTATTTAAATAAATTAATACGAAAGCTGTCCTTACTTCTGATACGATGCTTGTTTCCCCATAAGTGTATACATATTCATATCCATGCTTGCAACTTGTCACATTTTGAGTAAGTATCCCGTCATGCACTTGGTACATATGACAACCTTTGCCAAAGTCGTTGGTATTATTAGCATCGCCGGTAGGGATTGTGTCATTCCTGGAGAATCCATCAGGTGGGGCGCAGTAGTAGGACTCTGGGTCAGAAGTAATAAATACCAAGATCATTGTCATCGCTGCAGGAAACGCGCTCGTAAAAATGAGCAGATGAGAAAAAACAACCCAGTTATACCGACCACGAAATCCAAGGTATCTCAAGGCATTGTCAAGGTCTTTCCCGAGGTCCATCTTTTCTGTTTCACACCTAAAAAAGGAGGAAAACAAGCAAAACGTACATAAGTAATATAATAGTTTAGAAGAACAAATATTGTTAAATCTATAGGGCTTTTTATAAGGCAACAAGAAATATAAGATTGTAATGAAGAAATGGAATGAACTTTACAAGTTGAAAAATTGGTGCCACTCCATGTAATGGTGGCATTATGTGTAACACAAATTAAATGGCATCTGTTAAAGGACATGTCTATTGCAAAAACAAGTTTATCTCTATTCGAAGAGAATAATTATTACATTACAAGTTG
Source organism: Amphiura filiformis (assembly GCF_039555335.1). Lineage (NCBI taxonomy): Eukaryota > Metazoa > Echinodermata > Ophiuroidea > Amphilepidida > Amphiuridae > Amphiura > Amphiura filiformis. The sequence goes on from NC_092633.1 coordinate 76,596,559, forward strand.
CCCGTATTTCTCCTGAAAAAAGAGAAATTGTGTGGGTAAAGTTCGGGCTCGTAAGTGTTCTTCCCCCGTTTGAAGCGAAATCAATTTTCAAGGCAGCACTATATCATGCTCTCATTTACTTGTGTGACACAATCACAATCACTTTGACAAGTTTGACATTAGCAACAATGGGTTGTACTATTATTTACCATAACAATGCTGCATAACAATATGCAGACTATTGTTCTCATTTCGGAAACAAAGCCTCACACAGTTTTGTTACGATGCGTTTGCTTTGTAATATGTCATCCAACTGAAACTATAATAACTATAGCATTGCAATATCGCACAGGGAAATCAGATAGGCCTACATGAGTTTGTGGACTTAACACGGTTTATATGCTAGTCTCAGATTGATCACGCTGAAATTCTAAGCTCAAATTGTTTTTTTATTTTTTAGCCCAAATATTACTCATGATATTGATATACATATGAATTGTAATATCACAATTTACTAATATATAAAAAGAAACCGTTTAAAAAACCATTGAATTTGTAATACTTAATTCAGAGTTTTTTTCTGTGAACAACAACAGTATACGTTCTGTGCATTGTCGCAAAGCAGGCACAGTCATTTCATGACGTCAACTTATTTCTAGGTCAAATCTGTCTCGTTCGAAGGAACTCATCGCTTAAGTTGGTTTTTGCAGTCATTTTCATTGTCCTCATAATATTAGCTTGCCAATGATGTTGTCCGAGCAATATATATGACATTTAAAGAAATGTCCCGGGAGGAAATGTATTCTACAAGTGGTATTATGCACAAACCGAAATGTGGGAACAACCCATCGCATGCAGGAGCATCGATATAATATATAAAGATATATCATCATCAGTCGGTTGCGGAGCAGGCGACTACAAGCTTTCTCCAACTATTGCGATCTTGGGCAAGCGCAACTATTTTGTTTGGCTGCAGCATCCCTTCAATATCTCCCAGGAGGTGCTGGTCATACTGTAAGTACAGTGTGCGCGGCCGTCCCGGTTTCCTCTTCCCATGTGGTGGAATATAAAGGGCAGATTCTTTCACAGGCTTGTCGTCTTCAAGACGCAGTATATGGCCGAGAAATTTGAGTTGATGTATCTTGACTCTGGCAACCACTGGAGTAGTGTTAGTCAGATTGTAGATGGTTTCATTTGGAATCCGATCCACACGCTTGATGTTTAGCATGACTCTGTAGCAAGATGTTGCAAAGGCATTGCTCTTGTTTTCCATGTCCTTGGTGATTGACCATGACTCGCACCCGTACAGAAAGACAGTAACACAAGTTGTCTCAAACAGTTTGATTTTTGTTTCGATTGGTAGTGATAGGCTTCTCCAAAGGCGCTCCCAGTTTCCAGAAAGCTGCCCAAGCTAGTGCTTTTCTTCTTTTTTACGTCTTTCAGCACTAGAGCACATCTTGGAACCTAAGTATTTTAAGTCTGTGACATGGTTGACGGTACTACCACACAGCGTCTTCGAGCCATGTGTAAAGGTACTAATTGTGTTGGACTGGTTTGTTAGCACAAGTGCTAGATCAGACTTGCGGGAAAATTCTCTCAAAGCCCTTTTCCTGGTGGTGTCTAGGATTTCCTCTTAAGGTTGCATTGAGGTCGCCGCATATGATAACTGTGTGATGATTATATTTCATCAGTAGTTCGGCAATCGAATCTGTGCTAAGATTTCGTCGTAGTTAGAGGAAGAGGTTTTGTAGCCAGCACAGGGCATGTATGCATTTATAATACACATCACTGGCCTAGATCTGCTGCTGCAGTTGCAGTCCTAGTAATCTGCGACTGGGGCCGGGCTATGGAGGATTCCAACAGGGCAATATCATCAGCAAAATCCAGGTTATTCAACATCCTAGCTTGACCGACGTGGGTAGGTAACAATTCTAGCGTCAATTCCAGAAGTTGATTACTTCAGAAGGTAGTCTACCAGGATAATGAACAGGTATGGTGCCAACACATCACCCTGAAGCACTCCAGTTGTTACTTGGAAAGACTCTGAGATACTTCCATCTACCATAACGGCACTATTGGAGTCCTTGTAGAGCACCTGGATGGCATTAACATTTACCACAACCTTTGGTATTCCATAATGCCGCAGCACTGCAAACATGACGGACCTGTTGATGGAGTCGAAGGCTTTTTTGAAGTCCACAAAAGTGACTGTCAAGGGAAGTTGGTACTTCTTGAAGCCTTCCATGATTCTCCTCAAAATGTGTATTTGCTGAGCACAGCTGCGACCTGACCTAAAGCCATCCTGGTTGCTTTTCAGTAAAGGATCAATGTGAGGTCGGATCCTGTTCAAACGGATCTTGTTGTACACTTTTGCGGCAATGGATATAAGCGCGATGTTTGATTTCTTATCATTTACTCATATCATGTTCCCCTTCAAAATACCAAAAAAGCATCAACATATTCCAACATTTATTTAAAAGTAATGTCAAATTGTGTAAAATGTCTAACATTTGTCGAACATAATTTCTGTGTAGCGTTGACATGGTTGAGAATCATCTACAAAGGATTTTGGAGAAAACACGTGATAATTGTACAAACTTAACGCTTTCTGTTCCTACTGATTTCGATACTGAAATATTTCTTAAAATAAAGTTCTTTGATGATTTTATGTTGGCATTTTTAGACTCTATCATTCTAGGAAAGCACATTTCGATTTGGATTTGGAAGATACCTTCTCTTAAATAATAGTATTGCGAACCACCAGCATACATAACTCGATGTAGAGAGTCTTTCCTATTCAGAGGAAATATTGCAATTACACACCTTATTGCCTTTTAACAATAACCATTGACACTAGCACATATCAGAGAAGATGTAAGAAAAGGAGGAGAACAGAATTATATCCTTGAGATAATCCCGTAGGTAATCCTGTTGCACCTATTCATAGTCCTTTATTCTCAAGTGGTGGGTTAACCAACAATTAACAATGAGAGGACATTCCTGAACCTCGTTCAGTTGGGGATGATTTGAAGTGAACGCCACTTATGACCATTTGATATTTAATACCAGCAATGTGAAAAAAAGAAGAAATAATAATGTAGTGCCAAAATAATGTACCCTTTTACGGAAGGAGCAAAGTTTAACAAGTTATAACTCCGCTTCTGCAGTACGAATGTCAGCGGCGAATGTCAGGTTATTATTTCCCAGTCTTTAAAAAAAATTGCAGGCAGAGGTGGGAATCGATCTCGGTACCTCCCGGTTAAACAGCACTGTGCAAGACCACTAAGCCAACTAAATATCTGTTGTGAGCTGTGTGACATTAATCTTTGATATTGCTTAATGGAACAAATCGCGGAATTAAATCAGTAATAAAAGAAGTAGATTCTTATATAGCGGTCAAATTAGATAAAAGGGGAAATATTTGTCCCTGCTCTAAAGAAAATATAGGTTAGAAAATTATCAAATAAATTTAAATTACAAATTGAGATTTTATATTTATTTCTTTCACGAGGCGGCATTATCACAGACAAACACTGTATAAGCTAAAAACTCGACACTCATCACTAGATGCTGTCATAGCTCAATGGTAGAGCATCAGACTCCTGATATCAATATCGTTGGTTCGAGTCCTCCTGCCAGCAATGGTTATATTTATGATTTTAATGCTACGCTAAAATTTGTTCAATTTTTTTCGTTAATTAATTAATTAATTAATTAATTAATTAATTAATTAATTAATTGATTGATTGATTGATTGATTGATTGATTGATTGATTGATTTTTGTTTATTTATGTAAATAATTTGATATATTTGAAAGAGGTATTTGAGCAATTCGAAATTTTGATTTTATAATCCTATGGGGTCATTTTGAACCCCCATCCCCTCCCAAATTGCCAAACGCACAACACCTATGATTTTGCATCATGCATAATGATCAGTACGTCCATGTCATCATCATAAAAAAAACATTCTATATATACCTGACGCCGGCAACTAGACTATAAAAAATAGTATCACATCTTTCCTGCTCAATCAAAATAATACTTGCAAATAGATCATAGTTTACTAATCTAATCCTGTAAATATAGACATGTAATATCACCTGTAATATAGGTGATCATTGTTTACATGGTTTGTTATGGTTGGTATTAGTGTCCGATCTCTGTAATGTAATGTAAATGCAGGAAGAATCGATCAGGGCGCTAGCTTTATAGAGGTTATCCACTTTACTCATGTGTGACTTCTAACAAAAGGCGCTGATTCCCGTAGTATTCCTTATTCAAAACAAATCAATTCATGACCTCGGAGTTATCTGCATGACTCTTGGCGGGCTATTTTGAAACAGTCATGGTTGCACATGCAGGTACTTCTTTTGAAAGTCAAGGTATAGCAGGATATGCAGCTTATAGAACATGGATAATCCTATGAGATGTAGGGCCTAGTGCGAACTGTCCAAGCTGATTGTTCATTTAGTATCATAATCTATTAGGGAAAGATAAACACTATTCAAAATATCAATAGATAAGACGAAAGGGATTTAGAGATTTGTAATTGAGTCATGCATGATTTAACAGAAGGTTCTTTCCAAAACCAAAACGTAATGATGTAGGCTCGTTTCGCAATGTGCAAGACAAGCTACGCGCTGTGTTGTAACTGTGCTGGGAATCGTACCAGGGTCTATCGATCAACGTATTATGCATGCTTGCTCAACTGAAGATAATTTGTAAACCAGCCACTCGCATGGAAGCCGTTTCAAGTCCCTTCATACACGGTCCCTGATCTTAGCCTGGTTAAAATTAAAAGTTATTTATTACTCGAAAGAAAGAGAAGAGAGAGAAATATAGGGGAAAGGGAATGTAAGGCAAGGGCTATTTTAGGGAAAAAAGACACTGCACGTTGGAAATTGGAATGTTCTGGTTATACATGTACACTCATAGAAATGACTTGTTCGCCTTGTTGGCGCAATTCAAAAGGAGTAAGTTTGGACAACTCAAAAATAGTGTAAAAGTTGCCAAAACAAAATTCATTTTAGTTATCCGAACTTAAAAAATGCTGAAAAAGCTCAAAAAGTTCCGTCAACTAATCAACTTTGTTGGCATTACTTAAAAAGTTGATGTAAGTTGTTGCGTCAACTTTTTAAGTAATGCTTTTTTGGAGTTTACACTAACATTTGTTAACTCGTTTATCGTAAGTTTCAATTGTACCTTACTAATGATATTTTTATTGTTAAACCAATGTTATTATCATTTATATTATCATTTATATATACTAAAAAGGGGTCCAAGAATTTAACCTTGGTTAAACTAGTTATGAAACTTTAACTTTAAACGTTTAATATTATTTATATTATATGCATTTCTCATTTACAATTTTTTCAAAATGTTGACGTATCAGGATTTTTTTAATGAATATTTTACATAATTGGTCACACGATTCAGAATATTGCAAATAATAAGCATGTTATCCAAACGGTTCGTTAGTCCACCATTCTCATTATTTTGTGATGTGACGTTTTTTCTGCTAAAATAAATATCTTCAAAATTTATAGACTTTTGAACCTACCTACAGCTCGATGAAAGTACACACATGGTTCACTAATACCAAGTTAATACTATTATATAGCCTATGTTTTACAAAATGTGACGCGATCAAGCAAATTCAGTCGGAACTCGGGAATATTGATTTTGAGATATAGCCAAACAAAGGAAATATCCTTTTGTTTTCTGTTGTTTTGGAAACTGTTCAATTGCTCATGACAATTGCGTTGTAAATGCCTTTTACTATCCTATATAGAAACTGAACATTTAATATTTCCGAGTTCCGACTGATTTTACTTGATCGCATCAAAAATGTTAATCAGAAAATATATTACTGGGAGTTTAATAGTTAAATAGGTAGGATTTCATTCAAAATGTAAATCCATTTTAATTGACTCGTTATTTCCACTTAGCTACAGCTTGATAAAAGTACACACCTGGCTCACCAATGTCAAGTTAACGATAAAGTATTTCATGAGAGATAAGAAATAAAAGGGGAAAACCAAGATTTTGTGTGTTACAGCATGTTTTAGTGGAACCCCGCTTTGGTTACAGTAAACAAACTCAACAGTGTTATTAATAATCTGGGAAACCCTACTATTCCAGAACATTCCTGTATTGCTCAATCATAGTGCATTACTTAGTGTTAACTGGGGAATCCCCTAGATCCCCTGGGGAATCCTAAGTAGATGACATCACAGGGGAATCACCCACACAGAATGGTCTATGAATAGATCATGGGATTTTAGAAGTATAACAAGGTGGAAGCTTGAGTTTGTTCTTTGCAGAATATCATGAGAGATTGTAAACTCTCTACGTGTTGAATATAAATTATATAGTTGTGCTTCAAAAGGAGGTACATTTTAACCAGTTTATATAGCCACTAATGTGCTATTTTAATACTGCAACGAAGGAGATTTTGAGAGACTTGCTGGAATCTGGTTTATAAAGCAACACATCTGTCAAATGATGAGTTAAGTGTTTGGAGAACGGCGCAAGGAGTTAAGTGTTTGGAGAACGGCGCAAGGAGTTTTAACTCCTTAATCAGAAAATATATTACTGGGAGTTAGTTAAATAAGTAGGATTTCATTCAAAATGTAAATCCATTTTAATTGACTCATTATTTCCACTTAGCTACAGCTTGATTAAAGTACACACCTGGCTCACCAATGTCAAGTTAACGATAAAGTATTTCATGAGAGATAAGAGAAAGGGGAAAACCAAGAACACTTTTAAAAAAGTGTTTGGAGAACGGCGCAAGGAGTTTAGTATTTTGAAGAAAGCAGCACCATTTTTGTGTGAGGATTTAATACGCAAGAATATATATATATAAATGCAAGTGTACAATGGACTTTGTTGATTTTCGCAGGACAAGTGCACAACAGGATATATATCAAATGTCAAGAACATTGTAAATGAACAAGATAATCATCAAGAAGTAGACTGCTGATTAAGTAGTAGTTAAAATTGTGATTGTGATTAAAGTCTTAAGATTTTGTTAGCTAATCAAACAGTGTATTTGTGTTGTACATTCGTCATGTGTTCGTGTGAATTTGGGTAAAAGGTGATTTTGGCCTTGAGTCAGTACGAATCGTAACAAAATTATGATTGTAGACAAGTTCTGCTCCTCTTTTTAATCCGCTGATTTGTTTAGTTTCTGAACAAAAGAGAACTAAAACTTACAATTTGAAACGAGGGAAGAAGTACAAACTATTTTAAACAAACACTGCACCAATAAACCTTGAGTGCGGCATGCAAAGTTCAATATTGCTTTGTTTGAATCTAAACATAATTGTTACTGTAAATTATGACATACATCCTACACTCAATCAATCAATCAATCAATCAATCAATCAATCAATCAATCAATCAATCTATTTTGTCTGACAACACTTGCACCCAAATTATTATTCTGTCCCTATAGACGAATCCAATTTCACGCAATCCTACTCCTCAATGGCAGCCATAGCCGCGACGGGGACCCAGCTATCTCACCTAAAATGTGAAATGATGCGGCCTCGAAGGGTATTTTAAACTGCATTCTATCACCCGTGTTACACGTAGACAAAAGAATGATGACAGTTTACAACACAAAAGAATCTAACATCGAATTTTAAGCGGGTTTAATCCACCCAATTGGGCACTCACAACACCTGTTTGGTGCATGCAGGGAACCAAATATGGCCGACCAAATCCTGACCATGACTTGGCTCGTTGGATTCGTCTATACGGTTGGTCGAATAATATTAACATCGTGAACCAATGATTGTCATGTCTATTGAACTAATGGTTCAACAGATTTTTACAAAAATTTGACGGGAAACACCCACATTTGTAAAGAATTGAGAGTTTATCATCAAATTTGTCAAGTGCAACTTGAAAGCTTGTTGGGTCTGACCATATTTAGCAACATTTAATTCATTATTTTTCACATTTATGGCTACTTTAATTGGTCAAATATTGAATTAAAACAACAATCTAAGCTAATTGAACAGGCAGTAGTACAGCGCGAGGTTCCCAAACTGTGAATTGCGATCCTTTGGGGGTCATGGTCGGTCCATTTTTATTTATTTATTTATTTATTTATTTATTTATTACACTTTATCACTGGTATATACAATAATTATAATATAACATCAAAATATGCAATAATTATAATATAACATCAACATATATTACACATGAATATTCAAAAGTACATACAAAAAAAAAAGAAGTATAGATAAAATTTTGCAGCAGAGAAAGGCAAGGACTAACAGGTGCAAAGCACCTCTAGGACAGTCCCACCAAAGATCAAAACAATGAGGACATCCTCCCCCCAAAAAAACAACCCTACACAAGCCTACAACCAGACCAATGGCAACATAAACCAAGAGCATGTGTTGAAAGGATCAAAACTCTCCTCTAGTTTGTTCTTGTACCACTCAGGGAGCAGGCTCTTAAAAGAGGACATGTCGAAACCAGTATGAAAGAAAATCATGACGCTAAGTATCATAAGCGTAAACATCAACAGAAATTTAACAACCACGACTATAAATCGCGTTTCTAATTCGTAAAAAAGTTTCTCGTGCGACGCGCAAATTTAATAGCAACAATTAGGCCCTTTTTAAGAATGTTGAGCAATTGTTGAAACAGAGCTGTAATAATAAAATTAATTATATAGCAACAATTATATAATGGCTTGTTGGTCGGCCAATATTAAATTGAGCCATAAATCAATGTTTTTCTCATCGACATGAAGAATCATGATACGAACGCGATTGACCCCATACTAAAAACACGGCTTCAAATTCAAGAAAGAATTTTAATAATAGGAAGTTTTCCAACTGAGACACAGCAGTACATAATGGACAGTCACTTTATTAGTACAGTTATTTTAAAATGGTTATTTCAACTTATTTGCAATAGTTGTAATTAGAGTGTTCTTTTGGTATTTGAAGACATATGAGTATAATCTATTCCAATTTGACAAATATGATTATTCCGAGGGGGATATAGCCTAACAGAATCTGATCAAAATGATAAGGCCAATTTATTCAAATATTTTAATCAAAATGAATCGGATAACATGGAAAAGAAAAAAATATATTTCAATTTGTACACATGTAGGCTTACATTGAAATGTTAATACCGGACAAGTATGTAATTTATATAATTTCTGTAGGGGACCTCAAATGTTCAGAACAAAAATAAGATTTGACACACCGGAAACAAAATAATTTGAAAACATTAAAAATAACGGAAAACTAATGAAACCCGTGAAATGTTTGTACCCCGTCCACGAGATTATTAACAATGCAGGTGTTATAGGCCCGACATTAGCTCATATTATTATAACAAAACAATATTATATTATACCTTCAGCAATAGAAATACATTTTAACTTCCACATTTTTACAGTGATCATGAATGTATATAATTGCATTTGAGACAATACATAGCAACTTACCTCATTGGACGAATTGTATGCTCAAAATCGTCGAGGACCTGAACAAAATTTTGTACCAAATATAGACCTATATGGCAGCTAAAATAATCGGCTCTCTGAACGTTTAATCTTTATACTGAGTGTGCATATCAGATCAGCAATGACCTGTGCTTAAGTTCGAGGTAAAGTGATCCCCAAAAGTTCTTTGTGTTAATTTAGTTTCATGTGTGTAACGATTTATTGTATTAATACTACACACTTGACATTTAGTATGGATTTTTATTTCGCAAAATTTCAAGACTGGTGTGGAAGGGGTCTGCATAAACCACACGCGCTAAATATTAATTGGAGTGTGTCGGGAGATGCGTGGTGTAAAATAATTGTTTGATTGAAAATGTGCTTTCCATGAGTTTACATTATGGCGCTGATAATGAAGTGAATTAGCTTAAAATGGTGGATTTAAGGAGACTGAATTTGAGTTTTCTGGGGAGAAATGTCCGATTATTCTGATTTCATCAAATTTATTGAGGTTTGGGGCGATATTTACTGAAACTTAATACCAATAAGGTGTTCGTCAGAACTGAAATGCACTTGTAATCTACCAGATTTGAAAGCGGAAAGAGCTTTAAAAATTATATGTCTCTTAAAGGTTGCGAACCTGGAAAAGGCTTGGAAAGTTTGGCCCCTGAGGCCAAATGTTATAAACTTACTGTGCCCAAAGAAACAGCGTGAGTTTATTGGGAAAACCAGGAATCACCCCGGGGGCTGAGTACGTATTACTTTTAAGAGCCATATTTTTAAGCTCCTCCCATTTTCCAAAATTTGGCATTGAAAGTGTATTTCAGCTGTGACGAATGCCAATTGCTGACGAAGTTTTGGAAAATCACCTCAAACCCCAATAAATTTGATAATAACAGAACAACGTTGAATAAAGTCCGAAATTGTGTCCCCACGAAGCTCAATTCTGCCTCCCTAAATCCGCCATTTTAGGTATATTGACTACATTATGAGCACCATAAACTACCGGGTAATGAAAAGCACATTCAAGCAATTATTTTACACCATCTCCCGACATGCACCAATTAATAAACTCAACCCAGAAAGTATCGAAACGATTATAGATGGTCAGATATATCGGGAACTGAAATATATAGCAAAACTTTATTTAATGTATATAAAGCACAGCTTTCTCCTGCGCATTTTGATACCTGTTATGTTGCTTTACGATATCATTTGGTCGAGTTATGGGCGCTTGAGTGGCTTCAAGTCGGATTTTGACAGTTGCACTTAGCTCCTATTCAAGCCAAATACGTTCGTCGTGTACACCCCCCCCCCCACACACACACACACACACAAAATCAAGACAAAGGACACCAATGTGCTCTTTTACTTAACCATGAACTTTACTTTATTTTACTCCTTCGACTTCCAACTTCAATACTTGCTACCCTTTTCAAGCATGACACCATCTTCTCAGGAAATGGCGAGACATTGACCAAGGAAAGATAAGACATCTTGTTCAGAGCATGCGACGACGAATCCAGGCAGTGATAGAAAGTGATGGTGGGTACACCAAGAATTGAGATGTCAGCAGAAAGAGTTCATGAGATAAGTCAGAGATAAGTAAAGGGTAGCAAGTTTTGAAGTTGGAAGACGAAGGAGTGCAAAAGTTCATGGTTAAGTAAACAGAGCATATCGGTGTCCTTTGTCTTGATTTTGTGTGTCGTGGGTGTGTGTACACGACGAACGCATTTGGCTTGAATATAGGAGCTAAGTGCAACTTTCAAAATCCGTCTTGAAGCCACTCAAGCGCCCATAAACTCGACCAAATGATATCGTAGAGCAACAAAAGAGGTATCAAAATGCGCAGGAGAAAGCTGCGCTTTATATACATTAAATAAGTTTTTGCTATATAGTTCAGTTCCCGATATATCTGACCATCTATAATCGTGACTTTCGATACTTTCTGGGTTGAGTTTATTTAGCCCGTGCGGTTATGCAGACCCCTTCCAGACCAATTGTGGAATTTTGCGAAAAAATAATCCATACTAAATATGAAGTCTGTATTATGTACAAGCCTATGTGACCCGTTACAGCAAAGTAGTACAACCCCAACAGGGATTTATTTTCTGCAGGAAGGGCAAGAACAGAACATACGGTGGTACAATAATTATTTTGAGGTTTACAATTTTGGTTCCTCAAATTGAATTATTGACTATAAATTCGTCGGCTGTATTCCATAGTATTCGAGAAAATCGGGTTTGAAGAAATGCCAATTTAAAATCGAATTGTGTAATTCAGACATTCATTATATTTTGTAAATGATGTGAAATTTCTGTAGCAAACTAAATAGAATTTATTTTTATATATTTTCCAAAAGAAATAAATACATTGAACACAATAAGTAAAATGCAATACCCTAACCTAACGTTAACCTTACGCCACCTCGATCGCCGTGTAATCCCTATGGCGTTACTTTTCGCCAGCTTCATTCCATAAATTAAGTGGCGTAGGTCCCATATGTCACTATGACATGTACGCCACTATGACATGCTATGTTTTTCATTTTTGCTGATATTTCTTAATTATAAAATGTGTATAATAAAAATTCCTTTAAAAGGAATAGGGCAGGCAAATGAAAAATTGTCAAGAAAAATGAAAGATTGAGTAACCCTTCACAATCAAAAACAGGGAAAATATGACACAACATCGATTTCCAATGGGGGAATAACACACAACGTATAAACAAAGTTAAAAGAGTTTTTAACTTTATACGTTTATGTTATTCCCCCATTGGATGTTGTTTCATATTTTCTCTGATTTTAATCTTATCCATTGCTAGTGTGACACTGTTGTATCCGTTTGGATCCATCATTTGGTTCCCTGCTGGTCAGTTGGAACAGATTTTCCCTGTTGTTATATTAACCCTTCACATCATAACAGAAAACGTTTTATATTAGCATTTTATATAAAACATTGTTATAAAAGTTTTGTAGATAATAGTTATTTAAAACATTTTCGTAAGATTTTTTTTATCATCAGATAGGAAGACTTCTGCTCATCTTCTCTGGTGAGACAACATGTCTGGGCTATCTTTCCATATCAAAATTTCAAAATCTGTCATATCTATTTCCTCAATATATTGTTTTGATACAACTTATGAGGGGAAAAGTTTGATTTTACAAGATTTGATATTATTTTTTAACTTTCTAACTAATATCATGATTAACATCACTGTATTTCAAAGCGTCAAACTATATCATTATTTTGTCCCCACAAATATAATCCAGGGAATAAAATATTCATTCATAGGTTTATTTATTTCATTCAACCTGGGCCATTTCTACTGGTGCTACATACATGCAGGACATCTGGGCTGCACATGCATTCTTATAATTTGTCTAATACATTTATACCAAGCATCAGCAAGCACGATTTGTCACAAGATTTGAAAAGTAAATAGCCTGTGTACACACTGAGCACATACAAGCTATAAAGTACATAGCGAAGCTGTCAGTGTAAAATTATGACCTTCATCATGCTATTAATTTTTTCATTGTATTATGAGGCAAATTATGAGAATTGAAAATAAGCATCTAAAAAGTTATTCTTATGTTTGACTTTGTTATATTAGGGTTTGAAAATTGTATTATGAGGAATATTATGAGAAACGAAAATAAGCATCCAGAAAAAAAGTTATTCTTATGTTTGACTTTGTTTTATTAGGGTTTGAAAATATATTTCTTTTGTTTTTCATTGTATTATGAGGAATATTATGAGAATCGAAAATAAACATCTAGAAAAAAAGTTATTCTTATGTTTGACTTTGTTTTATTAGAGTTTGAAAATATATTTCTTTTGTTTTTCATTGTATTATGAGGAAAATTATGAGAATTGAAAATAAGCATCTAGAAAAAGTTATTCTTATGTTTGACTTTGTTTTATTAGGGTTTGAAAATATATTTCTTTTGTTTTTCATTGTATTATGAGGAAAATTATGAGAATTGAAAATAAGCATCTAGAAAAAAGTGATTCTTATGTTTGACTTTGTTTTATTAGGATTTGTAAATATATTTCTTTTGTTTTCCATTGTATTATGAGGAAAATCACGAGAATTGAAAATAAGCATCTAGAAAAAATTTCTTACGTTCACTTTGTTTTATTAGGATCTGTAGATATATTTCTTTTGTTTTTCATTGTATTAAGAAGACAATTATGAGAATTGAAAATAAGCATCTAAAAAGTTATTCTTATGCTTGACTTTGTTTTATTAGGGTTTGAAAATCTATTTCTTTTGTTTTTTCATTGTATTATGAGGAAAATTATTAGAAATGAAAAGAAGCATCTAGAAAAATCTGATTCTTATGTTTGACTTTGTTTTATTAGGCTTTGTAAATCTAAAAGAAATTATGAGAATTGAAGGTTTATTAAAAAGTTATCATATATATACGATATTATTGTTTAGTGTCTCAAATGAGTATGAGGTATTAGGGTTTCTTTTCAAAACATGTCCGGTTTTTTTTCGACCCTAAATCGTGCCGTATCTATTCAAATAAAGACATCTGCAAATCTTGCTGCAATTTCTGAATAGTATTTCTATGACTTAAATAATTATTTTTGTTATTTCTTTTAAAACCAACACATTACTGCCTATGATGACTTTATCGTATTACTTAAATATCAAAATCAAGTAATAATTACAAAACTCGGTGTAAACTATCACCTCTGTGGGTTTTTGGGTATATAACCAGCACGAATATTTTCTGCAAACACTGCATGTGAAAAAGTAGGTCAATAGTCAGACTAATATAGGGCGGGTGCGGCACGCCGCACCCGCCCAAAAAGCAGCGTATGGTCGAGATGCCACTATGGAAAACACAAGATTTTACTTTTTAATTATACGCCACATTTAATTAATTATTACTAATTACGGTACTTAGCTATTTTTGACTGATGAGACTTAGATCAAATAAAAGAGAACATCAATAAAAACATATGTGCCAATTTTCAAAAAATGTCCAAAAATCACTATACACACTACACTACAGCCGACAAATTGTGTGCATGTCGCTATTCGTCGTACGTCTTGAGGTTTCGACAAAAAACCAATCATTGAGGCCTGTTTTCCAGCTAGAAACTCACACAGCTCTTACGATGCTATGCACTCAAACGCGTAATCAAAGACTGTGTAGAGACAATTCAATGCCTGCTTGAAACCTCTTGGACGAAAATGTGTGCTCAGGTGTATCGAGGTGGAAACTGTGCTTAGCATCGATGCATAAGGCACACCTTAGGTTTCTACATTAAAATTCGAGAGTTTGATTTTGCTCGTGAAATTATATATATTAAGGGATATGAAGTTTAAATATGACAGTTAAACTCAAATTTGATATCGCGTTAAGAGTGTGGACGAACTTTTTTTGGGAACGGATCACTTAAATAGAACAAAATGTTCTCCCATTGGGCTCTTTGGCAAATGCCACTGAAATGCATCATATTACAGTTGACAGTTCAATGCAATGGCACAATGGAGACATAAAATACGCATTTCTTTCATACGTGTTTTGAGTTCAGTTCATAGGTTTATGTATGATAGAACATTTTACTAATACTAAAATATTTAACGCAATTTAGAATGTTAAAATTGTTTCCCTGTTTGCCTCTCCCTTAGAATACATAACCAACTTTTCACAATCACAAATATGCATGTAATTGATGTATTTGTTCCAGAATGATATGTATGCTGAAAAAAGGAAGCTAACACAGTAATCATGGTAAACAATAAACATACGAAATTGAAAATGTATTTGATTTGATTGTGAAATACTTTTTGCATTTTGTATATTAGGGGCTGTGCAATTAAACGTATGAGCTCTGGTGTGGGAGGGTAAAATTGGCGAGCCGAAAGGGGGAGAAGCCCGGCATGGTAATGAATCAGGTAATGAATCGGTTACGTAACTAAGCACTTATCTAACCCGAAAAACAGAAACAGAAATGCTAGAACTGAATAAGTCTACTTTTGTTAAAAATGAGTAGTTTCAAAGTCGCCAGTGTATGGTGCCCGGGTATCAGTGGACTTCGGTTGTATATATAAATGCGCATATATAAATGCGCACGTGACATCTACAAGTCGATCGCCATACCGTATTAAAAACGATATAAGGTACCCGGATGTACATAAATTCCCCGTGCAAAAGTATAGGGGAAAATGACAGGTCGCAAGGAAAATTGCTTTTGCAAATAAGTGGCATTGATTGCAAAGGGTAAAATAACTTGACCCGAAAGATAAACTCTTTATTAACGTTTTCCATCACGGAAAAAAAAAATTAACTACGGAAAAGCTAGATATAGCCGATTTACAAACTTATATTTCATAATTTCCGTGCTAAATGGGCGTGCCAATTGGCCATATCTATGACGTAGTGCTGGTTTCATACTATCATGCTGCTTGCCGCCGACCGGCGTGACACACGCGCATTGTAGACAAACAGACACAATCAAGACTTGTGAATGGCTGATAAGTCATGCCTCTTGTCGCAACGGCATGAAAGTATGAAAGGGACAAGGTCAGAACTGTGCAGGCGGCGGATGACATGATCGAGCCGGCAACTTGTGAAACCGCCCGGCCGTATGGCATTTTCCAATATAGAGGGTATCATTACTACGTCATTGGTGTGATTGCTCATGCATACAATTCCTCCACATAGGCTGTTTAGCTTATTCATGAAAGTGGCCTCTTGACATGAACAGTAACCTTTATGTCATTATTGAGGCCCACTTACAATGTTCAACACAAAGTGAACAATGCTATAACTTGGAGGACAAACAAACGAACACCGCCAAATTCGACTGACGTGTGTACAACGTGGGAAGCTATGGGGAAATTGAAGACTCGCTCTCTGATCATGCATGTGTTTATGGTTCGGTTAGCGGTTACTTAGCAACTCTCGTTCCGCTTGGGTTTATTGCATACACTCTATAGTCAGTTAATTTTGTGGGGTTCATTATCGAACCCCAACGGTTTTAGCTTGTATTTATATTATTTATCAACATAGGCCTATTTGTTTGTGATATTTCAAGCGTTTTAAAATTTCAAAATAATCCCATTCAATTACACGGTTGACGATGAAAATTTACTGAATTTAGAGAATGCAATGCGGCCACCACCTGGAACTGTGGTCGCAATTTCAGTGATTGACAGTGAGGTAACACGAACATGGCACTGGCCATCTGGTCACGTGCGCATTTATATATGCGCATTTATATATACAACCGAAGTCCACTGGGTATGGTGGCTGTGATTCTTTGCCTTAAAAATATTGGAAAATAATCGTAAACGGACACTGTCTGCTCTTCAACTTGATATCATAAAACGCACTCTAGAGTTGCGCAAAAATACGTCAAATTGAAAACCCAACACAAACGTAGAACACCGAGAGGGGGTTCACACAAATGACTACAGCTAATCGTAGAGTTATCCGTTGTATTCTTTTAGTATTAATTAAAATTAAAACCCAGCACCTTACAAGGCCGGGTTATAAGGGTGGGGATGGGGGTACCATGTAAGTCAACCATAGGGTAAGGGAGTGAGTGGCTGATGTCCATATGATACTCTCTTAAATTTCCCGATTGAATATTCAAGCAATCTCGCCGTCCCGGATCAGGGACAAATCGTTTTCGACTGATAAGTCGTGTGATTTGAATTTTTCCAACTTTGCTTTCAATCAAAAGGAAGGATTCTCAATCTTTTACAATCTTTTAGTGATTAAAGTTAGGGGCAAATCTTTTCGATTGAATTTTCCGTAAAAAGGATTGGATTGTCTTTTGCCTTTCAAGTTGAAAAAAAAAAAGATTGAAAATGTTCACTCTAAAACAGTTTGAAATCTCATTCCAAACATGTGCAATACATGTCATTTGGCAGTACATTAGGAGTAACACTTGATTAGATAGTGAAATCAGTCTACAAAGAAAGTTAGAGTGAAAAAACCCATTTCAATCTATTTTTCAATCTATTTAGATTCCTAACATCAATCGGTGAGGGCCCGTTCACAAACACTTGTAATGGGACGGGGGGCTGATGTAATGGGTAGGGGGCGTGTTGCAAATTTATATCTTTAAAAAATTGAAAATACCTTAAAGCCTTAATAAACGATCTTTTTTCAGAATATACCTTTATTTTTTTCAAAACCGATTTTTTGGCATATTTGTAATACTTACACATGTTCCAACTTAAATATATAAACGCATCCCAAAAAGAAAGTATCCAGTTTGATTTTGGTCCATAAATCAAAGATGGGGTCTTAAATCAAGACCTACCAAAAGTATGGTACAGATGAATTTATTCCGCACAGTTTGATACCTCATTTGTCCAAATCGATGCAGAATTGATGACACAGTGACCTTCTTAAATACAATCACCTCAATTTTAAAAGTTGCAGTAATCCCTATTGATGTGGTTTTCCTGCTTCTCAAGATTCTTCATAAAGGTACACAATAACAGAGACGGTATAAGACTGCTTCATGTGTTTTATTCAATACAGATGCTCTTTTACTCCTTCCTCAATGTTTTACCATTCACTCTTCACAGTCAATATCTGGTATGTCCTCCTGCTGCATCAATGACTGCCAGCCAGACATGCTTTTAGCGAGACGTCTGATGCGCCCTGGCCTTGATCTATCGCTGCCCATATTGAGCATGTTGAGTAGCAGGACCAAATCAATAGAAATTTACTGCAACTTTTAAAATTGAGGCGATTGCATTCAAAAGATCATTGTGTCATCAATTCTGCATCGATTTAGACAAATGAGGTATCAAAATGTGCGAAATAAATTTATCTGTAACATACTTTTGGTAGGTCTTGATTTAAGACCCCATCTTTGACTTATGGACCAAAATCAAACTGGATACTTTCTTTTTGGGATGCGTTTATATGGGCAAAACTGTCATATTCGCCCTATTTGTTGTAAAAAGGGATGATTTTCTGTTGGTCCGACATATTATCATAATTTTTCAGATTATGATAATATGTCGGAACGATTTCAAATCGTAGTTTTGGTTAAGCTCCCTCCACATGTGGGGGGAGCGTAAGGAGACTCTGATACCGCACTCGCCGTCCTAATCCAAAAAGTGCGAGATATTTCGAGTGATAGAGGTGAAGTTTATGATGTTGTTTCTTTGCAAATTCCCAATGTTATTCGCGTCCAAATGTATTGGGAACTTTCATAATGATTGCAAATTATCATTTTGGAAGGCAAAAAGAAAAATCTAAAAATTTAAAAAGATCGTACATTAAGGCTTTAGCTTTTCTCGTAGAACATGCGTTTACACAATATTCTATGGGATTGACATACATTTTTAATGGCCAAAAGGTGGACCCTGAATATTGTAGGTGCGAAAGGCTCTGGAAAATATATGTGACGAATTTTCGTCGATTGATTTTTTGAATCAGGCCCCAACTTCGTTATTTATGATAATAAATAAGGTACCGCTAGGATGTACCTCATTTTCTACCATTATAACTGAACCGCTTGTCTTGAGTCACTGAAATTTCAGTGTAGTAATGGGATTCCTTGCCCCAATAATATACATAACTTTTGTTACCAGTGTGTTATTATTTGAGAAAAATGCAAAAATAGTCACAAATTTAGCACAGGGGTGTAGTACCCCCTAAAGCGGCTTCAAGATCAAGGGTCCATTTCTTAAAATGCTTATTAAGTTTCCCCTTTCTTTCAGCAATTTTATATTCCGTGTTTCTCTCAATTTTAACCAAATTTTAAAAAAGCAACCAAATTCGGCTGAGTTTGTTGAAGTTTTCATCTGTGCAAACAAAATTTCAAATATAAAAAAGAAACAATTGATTTTTATTCGGGTTCACCGTCGGATATCGTGTAAACTACAGCCAGTCACTGTAGTTGCACCAGTACTGTAACTGCAGTACTTTCCACTTATAAAAAAGGAAATTGAAACACCATTCAAGTTTGGGCAAATTGGTGACACCAAACATTTTTGACTTGGTATTTGTTTAGTTGAATAGACATTTCCTTCCATATTTAGCAGATACTTGCTACATTTTTACATGTTCATGATATTTGTGCGCTAGAATTTTAGCGACATTACGAGAAGAACAGATTTTCTGGGCCAAGATCCCCGTCGTTTCTTGCTCACTTTCACCAAATGCGGTGTTAAATTAAAGAACACGTCTTCGTTTCCGTACAAAATGTATATTATGGATTTGTTCTTTTATTGAACGATTCACAAACAATGGCGTCTTAAAACTGAGTAGTATTGGGTGTATATTATTAACATAAACTTCAAATAAGCCAACGCTTATCATAATAGATAAAATGTTTGTGTATTTTGTCTTGTCTACTCAGATCATGCATAAAAACATATAATGTCATCTTATAGGAGACATAGGGATGAATATTAAAAACGGTAGCATACAGAAGGCTAAATAAACATTTCTGCAGCCTTTATGATTTAAGATTCCTTATCATAGATTACCGTTAGTGCATCGACCAATTTATGTTTTATTTTAGTGTCATTAGGGAAATTTAGCATTAAATCTTGGAAACACATGTTGAATATTACTGATGAAAAGCGTGGTAAACAGATACTGTTAAAAGCAAAAGAATCCCATGTGAAATATAAATACATTATCTTTTCTAACCTCTCTATCCACTTTATAAGGATAGCAAAAAGCGAGGGGGAAAGTGAAGAAAGTAATCAATTGATGCCTTTGAAGCTTCCTACACACGCACCTTGTGTGTTGCATTGCCCTTGTCCAAGAGGACATCTAATAACACAGTTTCTTGTCACCCAAAGCGCGGTTTGTTTGCTTTTTAAGCCGATTAGCTTGGATACTAAATAAATTACTGAAATTCTTAACACGTCTCCACATTAATTAATGTCAATTGCACTAAATAAATTAATACAGTCTTTCGATGCAGATGTTTTTTTAATTTTCTTAGAAGAAAGGTTCAACAGCTTATCCGTATTTGCAACTTCACGTTGAGATAAAAAAAATGGTTTCAGAATTGAATAATTGACTACAGAGATTGATGTCCGATACAAAATATAGACTACGGAGATTGATGTCCGATACAAAATATAGACCACAGAGATTGATGTCCGATACAAAATATAGACCACAGAGATTGATGTCCGATACAAAATATAGACCACAGAGATTGATGTCCGATACAAAATATAGACTACAGAGATTGATGTCCGATACAAAATATACACTACAGAGATTGATGTCCGATATAAAATATAGACCACAGAGATTGATGTCCGATACAAAATATAGACTACGGAGATTGATGTCCGATACAAAATATAGAATACAGAGATTGATGTCCGATACAAAATATAGACTACAGAGATTGATGTCCGATACAAAATATAGAATACAGAGATTGATGTCCGATACAAAATATAGACTACAGAGATTGATGTCCGATACAAAATATAGACAACAGAGATTGATGTCCGATACAAAATATAGACTACAGAGATTGATGTCCGATACAAAATATAGAATACAGAGATTGATGTCCGATACAAAATATAGACTACAGAGATTGATGTCCGATACAAAATATAGACTACAGAGATTGATGTCCGATACAAAATATAGACTACAGAGATTGATGTCCGATACAAAATATAGACAACAGAGATTGATGTCCGATACAAAATATAGACTACAGAGATTGATGTCCGATACAAAATATAGACTACAGAGATTGATGTCCGATACAGCATGGCGAAAAATACATACTTACTGTCTCATAAGATTTTTTCCTGCGAGCTAATGTTTACTGGACTTGAAATGTAAGATCACATCTTTGCAGTATGTTCAAAATATGGACGTAAGATGTAGATGTAGATGTTGCCATGGTTACGATTCTCATTTTAAAATTTCGTCTCTCACATCTATCATACTACAATTAAAGGCTTAATGTACGATTTCCTTCAAATTTTAAATTTGTCATTATATAATCAAAATGCTGAAATAATACTAGTAATAATTATCGAGAATGGTTTCTGTTAATTTTGAGCTGAAATAACGAGGTAAAGTGAAAGAAACACTGCTTGTTATTTTGGCCGTTTAACACGCAGTTCTATGGGAGGACATTTACCTACAAACACAAGAAATTTGGCTGGTTCCATTTAGGTGCAAGTTGTGACATGTGTAAACATTAGAAATATGCCAAAAAATCAGGTTTGAAAAAAACACACCAAATTCATATTATAAGATCGTACATTATGACTTTAAAGGCGTGGTGAACAGTGAAGGCGGTGAAGGCGTGATGATCATCACCATTTAACCATTCCATTCAAAAAGGTACCGAGTTGGTGTATCAGTTATCCCATCGCGACCCCAAACTTCTGCTTGTAAATGACGCCCCTGAAAATGCTGAATTGAAAGTCAGTTGATGTGAGGACGAAGCTCATTAAGTCCACGAAATTTATCAGTATGATCCATGACTGAAAATAAGCTCTGCAAAAATAAACATTTAAAATAAACCCGAGTCTTGCATATTGGCCCAACCAATTATCAGATTAGCTCGCCATTGGTACGAATGAATAGAATACATTATCTTTGCTCCAATGCAATTCTTTTGTATTGCATTTCAATATAAAACATGATTACCAAATCACCACTTGTACGCGCCTCATTGGGAGATATTTGACTATTTGAGACGCTCGTTTCATCGCCAATATGAAAGACTTTTGCTTATAACTTGGTAACATGGTTAGTATATATACTGCGCCAATAAAGTATCCTTACATTTGGAAAAATAATCACAATTTCAAAACTGAACCACATTGGGGTAAATTTGTTTTTTTAATAGATGCACTATCTAATCCTGCACATTATGACACCACATTGAATCCAATGTGACCTCCAGAAGTAAATTTACAAGCAATTGAATAGACAAAGGTCCCGTTTTAAAAGTGACAAACTGGCCTATACAAGGCGCAAAAAAGATTCCAACAAGCGCAACAAAGAGACAACACAGTTTCTTCAATGAAGCGTTATTTAAAGCAGTTTTTATTTCAGTTTTTACTTCTCTGTACTTTTCATAACTTTCATTTTATTTGTCAGTTCTTTTGTTTCAGTTTTCTTTTGTTCCTTTTGTTTTAAATTAAAGTCAAACGCATAAATTAGCCATTCACCACTCTCAAACCAGATGTCTAGTCTGTGGAGTTTTGAATAGGCCAGTTTGTCAATTTTTAAACTTGGACCTGCGTCTAATCAAATGCTTGTAACTGTGCTTCTTGAAGTCACATTGGATTCAAAGTGGTGTCATAATGTGCAGGAATTTACCTCAATATTGTTCAGTTTGGAAATTGTGATTATGTTTCCAAGTGTAAGGATACTTTATTGGCGCAGTATATTTCAATGCAAGACAATTTTTACGAGCCACTTACGTCTAGGCGTAAGTGCATATACACCAAACACAAGTCAATTGAAGCCGTACAATTTACCGCGAATTTAGGACCGTAAAATTTAGACTCTTCTTTTGTCTAGATTAGCACCCAACCGCACATCTCAAGGTTTTATGTAAAAAATCAATATAACTTACCAAAACGAAAACTGAAATTCACGAGCTTCAAATTTTCTGTAACTAAGAAAAGGCTAGAATAAAATATTGGTCACACCTGGGAGACTGCCACTTCAGAATAACAATGACTCACAAAAACGGATACGGAAACGGAAACAGAAACTGAAAAGATAAAACGACGGCTGGTGTGGGAGGGTAAAATTGGCGAGCCGAAAGGGGGAGAAGCCCATTGCTATGGTAATGAATCAGGTAATGAATCGGTTACGTAACTAAGCACTTATCTAACCCGAGAAACAGAAACAGAAATGCTAGAACTGTGTAAGTATACTTTTTTTATACAAATGAGTAGATTCAAAGTCACCAGTGTATGGTGCCCGGGTATGGTGGCTGTGATTCTTTGCCTTAAAAATATTGGAAAATAATCGTAAACGGACACTGTCTGCTCTTCAACTTGATATCATAAAACGCACTCTAGAGTTGCGCAAAAATACGTCAAAATGAAAACCCAACACAAACGTAGAACACCGAGAGGGGTTCACACAAATGACTACAGCTAATCGTAGAGTTATCCGTTGTATTCTTTTAGTATTAATTAACATTAAAACCCAGCACCTTACAAGGCCGGGTTACAAGGGTGGGGATGGGGGTACCATGTAAGTCAACCATGGGGTTAGGGAGCGAGTGGCTGATGCCCATGATACTCTCTTAAATTTCCCGATTGAATATTCAAGCAAAAAGAGTGAAATTTCAATCTCGCCGTCCCGAATTAGGGACAAATCGTTTTCGACTGATAAGTCGTGTGATTTGAATTTTTCCAGCTTTGTTTTCAATCAAAAGGAAGGATTCTCAATCTTTTACAATCTTTTAGTGATTAAAGTTAGGGGCAAATCTTTTCGATTGAATTTTCTTTTGCCGTTCCAAATTAGGGACAAGTCCTTTCAAGTTGAAAAAAAAAGATTGAAAATGTTCGCTCTAAAACAGTTTGAAATCTCATTCCAAACATGTGCAATGCATGTCATTTGGCAGTACATTAGGAGTAACACTTGATTAGATAGTGAAATCAGTCTACAAAGAAAGTTAGAGTGAAAAAAAAACCCCATTTCAATCTATTTTTCAACCGATTTAGATTCCTAACATCAATCGGTGAGGGCTCGTTCACAAACACTTGTAATGGGACAGGGGGGGCTGATGCAATGGGTGGGGGGGGGGTGCTAATTTATATCTCTCTGAAGGGGGCCTTTAAAATATTGAAAATACCTTAAAGCCTTAATGTACAATCTTTTTTCAGAATATACCTTTATTTTTTTCAAAACCGATTTTTTGGCATATTTGTAATACTTACACATGTTCCAACCTAAATATATCTATGGGCAAGACTGTCAAATTCGCCCTATTTGTAGTAAAACGCGATGATTTTCTGTTGGTCCGACATATTATCATAATTTTTCAGATTATGATAATATGTCGGAACGATTTCAAATCGTAATTTTGGTTAAGCTCCCTCCACATGTGGAGGGAGCGTAACCAAACTGGCTGCGTAGGAGACTAACTCTGATGCCGCACTCGCCGTCCTAATCCAAAAAGTGAGAGATATTTCGAGTGATAGAGGTGAAGTTTATGATGTTGTTTCTTTGCAAATTCCCAATGTTTTTCGCGTCCAAATATATTGGGAACTTTCATAATGATTGCAAATTATCATTTTGGAAGGAAAAAATTAAGGCTTTAGCTTTTCTCGTAGAACATGAGTTTACACAATATTCTATGGGATTGACATACATTTTAATGGCCAAAGGTGGACCCTGAATATTGTAGGTGCGAAAGGGGGGGGGGGCCTCTGGAAAATATATGTGACGATTTTTCGTCGATTGATTTTTTGAATCAGGCCCCAACTTCGTTATTTATGATAATAAATAAGGTACCGCTAGGATGTACCTCATTTTCTATCATATATACTGAACCGCTTGTCTTGAGTCACTGAAATTTCAGTGTAGTAATGGGATTCCTTGCCCCAATAATATACATAACTTTTGTTACCAGTGTGTTATTATCTTTTTGAGAAAAATGCAAAAATAGTCACAAATTTAGCACAGGGGTGTAGTACCCCCTAAAGCGGCTTCAAGATCAAGGGTCCATTTCTTAAAACGCTTATTAAGCTTCCCCTTGCTTTCAGCAATTTTATATTCCGTGTTTCTCTCAATTTTAACCAAATTTTAAAAAAGCAACCAAATTCGGCTGAGTTTTTATCTGTGCAAACAAAATTTCAAATATAAAAAAAGAAACAATTGATTTTTATTCGGGTGCGTCGTCGGATATCACATTACCGGTGCAGCCGGTAAATATGTGTAAACTACTAACAGTAGTGGTGCAGCCAGTCACTGTAGTTGCACCAGTACTGTAACTGCAGTACTATCCACTTATTAAAAAGAAACTTGATGCACCATTCAAGTTTGGGCAAATTGGTGACACCAAACATTTTTGACTTGGTATTTGTTTAGTTGAATAGACATTTCCTTCCATATTTAGCAGATAATTGCTACATTTTTACATGTTCATGATATTTGTGCGCTAGAATTTTCTTGCTCACTTTCACCAAATGAGGTGTGAAATTAAAGAACACGTCTTCGCTTCCGTAGCAAAATGTATATTTTGGATTTGTTCTTTTATTGAACGACTCACAAACAATGGCGACTTAAAACTGAGTAGTATTGGGTGTATATTATTAACATAAAATTCAAATAAGCCAACGCTTATCATAATAGATAAAATGTTTGTGTATTTGTCTTGTCTACTCAGATCATGCATAAAAACATATAATGTCATCTTATAGGAGACATAGGGATGAATATTAAAAACGGTAGCATATAGAAGGCTAAATAAACATTTCTGCAGCCTTTATGATTTAAGATTCCTTATAGATTACCGTTAGTGTATCGACCAATTTATGTTTTATTTTAGTGTCATTAGGGAAATTTAGCATTAAATCTTGAAAAGTGTTTTTAAAACACATGTTGAATATTACTGATGAAAAGCGTGGTAAATAGATACTGTTAAAAGCAAAAGAATCCCATGTGAAATATAAATACATTATCTTTTCTAACCTCTCTATCCACTTTATAAGGATAGCAAAAAGCGCGGGGAAAAGTGAAGAAACTAATCAATTGATGCCTTTGAAGCTTCCTACACCAGCACCTTGTGTATTGTATTGCCCTTGTCCAAGCGGACGTCTAATAACACAGTTTCTTGTCACCCAATAAAGCGCGGGTTATATTTTTAGCCGATTAGCACGGATACTAAATAAATTACTGAAATTCTTAACACTTCTTCACATTAATTAATGTCAATTACACTAAATAAATTAACACAGTCTTTCGATGCAGATGTTTTTTATTTTCTTAGAAAAAAGGTTCAACAGCTTATCCGTATTTGCAACTTCACGTTGAAATAAAAAAAGATGGTTTCAGATTGAATATAGACTACTGAGATTGATGTCCGATACAAAATATAGATTACATAGATTGATGTCCGATAGAGATTGATGTCCGATACAGCATCGCGAAAAATACATACTTACTGTCTCATAAGGTATTTTCCCGCGAGCTAATGTTTAATGGACTTGAAATGTAAGATCACATCTTTGCAGTAGGTTCAAAATATGGACGTAAGATGTATTATGTAGATGTTGCCATGGTTACGATTCTCAGTTTATAATTTCGTCTCTCACATTTGTCACACTACAATTAAAGGCGTGGTGAACAGTGATAGGCATTCGGTAATGCCAGCCAATTCTTCATCATCGCCATTATCGTTGTCATCATCATCATCATCACGCCTCTGAAAATGCTGAATTGAAAGTCATTTGATATACGGACGAAGCTAATTACGGGTACACGATGTATTGGTGGTCGAAGCCAGTGTCATAATCAATATATTATTGAAAATAACACTTTGATATTTTGCAAAAGTTCATTATACAAATCATATACTTTGTAAACTTGCTTGATTTATTGTTGCTAATGAGTTATGTACGTTTTACAAATGTATTGTTGTTCCAGCCCTCTTTACAACATAACTCATAACCACAGGGCCTACAAAAGTATATTTGTAATATTTGAATTCTTCTACACACTCGCTATGAAATGATCAATGCAAATTTTGCTAAAGTTCACTACCATTCGCAAGATAGCTCAAGATGCCGCAGTTTAAAATAGTTGCTATAAACCTGAAGTCAACAATGTCCTCGATTTCGAGCAATATTCTGTTTTTAAGATCTTGGTCGCGAGATAGGCGATCTCTGATTATTTCAAGCGTTTTGGTGACCGGGTGTTGTTGAACAAGGATACTACATCATGTGTAACAAAATTTAGCCATCTTCCAGAATCAATTCACCTAAATCTTGAGCCAATTGTTGGGAATTGTTGACATGGTAGATAGAAGTGCCAACAATTGGGGCCCAGCATATCTGCCAATGCTGCCAATCAACAGATCTAATGAATGAACCCAAGTACTGGCTAATCAAGTACTGGCTTAGTAGACAAAGATGTAAATATGCGCACCAGATTGTCAGCTTGGGAATTTAGCAGAAAGAGCACCATCTGGTCCAATGGTCACAATCAAGAAAGCGCTCATTCTTCCTTTTGGCACCTGTTGACCACTTGGTCAGTTGGTCAAAATAAGAAAGAAATACGGCCCAGACCCAACAAAGCAAAGACCAAAAAGCCAAAAAGTCTCCGCGACGAATGAAATGGTTTGAAGAACACCCTCGCAGCTACTCCAAATCGAAGCTTACTTTCCCATCCCAAGACAACCAACAAGAAATACCAAGTTAGGCAAGTCTCGGAAACGCTTCTGCAAGGGGAAAAACTCTATAATGCAGAGCTTACAGGCCGGAATTGAAGAAGATGAACCTACAGCAGGACAGTTTTCATATGCTATGTGATAAACAGTTCCGGAACGCTGTTCTTTTGCGGTTTTATCTTTCGGAGCAACGAGATTCTGACGGACCGAGTTCACCGGCGTATGTGTGAATGCCTTTGGTTTGAAATAGACGAGCAGCAGTCTCAGAAACCCCTGTATGTAGGGGATCACCACGCTACCTGTTTTGGTGCTTGGCTTTCTGTTTGTCCTTTTTATTGTTGTCTCTGACAGCAGAAACCCACTGATGAAGACATTGCTTAATGTAATTCATCTCATGTTGTATGCCCGGGGTTGTATGTCTTCCTAGCGGATGGTGTAAAATTAGATTCCTGATGACATCCAACTTGTGTTGCAAGTGGTGGTGAGCACCAAAGTTTTGGTATTGGTCTGTATGGGTAAATTTTCTGTTTACCAAAGTTCGTAGCATCTGATCCAAATAAATGCACTTACTGTGCACGTTTCAGCAACCACTGTTGCCTTTGTCAACACGTGAGGAGTGACTGCAATCTACTGACATCTAACGCTAGAGGTATTTCCAGCGTGATTGCCAGTTGGGTTTCCATCGGGGGGGGGCTGGGGATTTTTTTGATCCCTGTTGCAGGAAAGCATGAAAAATGTGAGAAAGCTGGTACTGCCCCTCGTCTCTGTTCATAGTTGTACACCCCTCTTTCTTATTTCCACAGCTTCTTTAATGCAGCGTTTGTATCTTGCTCTGTGTCAATGACCTCAGCTTTCCCCACCCAATTACATGGTTCTTGTCAACTACATGATCTGTTATGGTCGACTTGTGTTGTGGTAGTTAACGACTCTTTTCTCCCTACTCTAGTGACCACAGTGCTGCTGACCTTTTCCTCTTCACTTCACTTTTGTCACTTTTGTGTTCTTCTAATCGCGTACCGAATTTTCTACTTGTTTCTCCAATATACGATAAGTTACAGTTCATGCAGGGGATTTTATACACTGCCTGAGTGGTGTTTTGCGTGTCGCGCTTATCGTTTGGATGGACAAGTTGTTTTCGGAGTGTGTTGTGCGGTCTCATATTACCTGTAGAGGTATTATAGTTCGTCATTATTCTGGAGACTCTTTCAGCGACGCCCTTTTTGGTTTGACACTTTGCATTTGATCAAGGACTCATCTGGCCGTCTCCTAATTAGAGTATATAACATCTGAATGCAGTTGTTGACTTCCGACTCTGTGGTGAATTTGATGGTAACATGATACTGTTGATGTGATGCGTAAACTCATCCACATGCTTTTGATTTCGCGAAGGAACTCTTGAAAAACTTGATGCTATCATTGATTTACATGTACTGTCTTCCTTAGTAAAAGTGGCACAATTGTGATTTTACCCTTTCATTGTTAACTAAACATATCTCGAGATTAAAACAAGCAAATTGAACAAAACAAACGGCATTTGAGAGCTAAGACTACGTCCTTGACGTTGATGTAAGCATCATGTCACAATAGTATTTTCTTTGTGCCATAAAGGGCGCTTTTTACTTGCACAATTTGTTTTTGAGACAGGCTGTGTATGTGACATGGGAATACAAGAATGAGAACGAACTTAGGAGAAATTTAGGTATTATCGTACGATAATGGGGTTCTTAACAAATGCGAATGAATGACTATAATAGTATTAACTAAGAGAAGTGTTATGATTAAGCAAGACATTTTAGATCATTTACAGCAATCATTAGCTGACATTTGTACTTTCTTCAAGAGTACCATTAGCTCTTAATATTATACTATTGCAAAATGGGAGAGTAAATATAGTGTTAGTGCTGGTAATATCTTCTCAGTACATGTTTAAAGCTAAACAATACTAATTATAACTAATCGTATTTAATTACTGCGGTTCTTTTGATCACCTGCAACGTACGCGCACGTATAAATACATATACCCAAGGGGAAAACGCTGGAAAAAACACCTTTTTTTATATATACAAACCCAATGATAACACTATAAATGATTATTATTGACTACTGCTAATTGTGGAAGAACCCTTTGAAGTTAACTGTTTAACACTAATCATGTTCTTGAACTTTAATTATAAACATCTACCAAAAAGTAATTACCCCCATTATTCCAAAACGGTTAATTGTATGCAAAATTTGACATTTGAAGCACCTCATTTGTTGCAACGGTTCCAATGTTTATGTCGCAGAAGAGAAGTTATTCATTGGTAGAACACCAGCGCTGTCACCTTCGGAGCCTTATTTCACCATTTTGACGATGAGCACTCCATTGTGGTTTCCTTCTGTGAAGGTGGTTTGGGAATAGTTCCTTGAACTGTGTTTCTTATCTTTACTTACTTACAAACAAACAAAATCAGCTTATACTTCAGCCTATGAATAACAGGGCATAAGCTACACTATCAAGTGCCACACCGTCGTAACAGTCGACCCGGGTGATGTAAGGAAGCAGGCAGGACATCTGGTTGAATGCTTTAAACATAGCCAGATACACTTACACTTACACTTAGATTTGATGGGTTAAAATTATAGGTTCAAGCCTTTTAGTTCCCCATATCCATTCTTGTTCCAAAACTTGTCAATTTGGCCCTTAAATTGGTTCGTTGTCTTGACATTCACCACATCTTCAGGAAGATTATTCCAGGTGTCAATGACTCTCTGGTGCCTGTATTGTGTGACATGGTGAAGAGTTCCTCTGATTTGATATCTTCCATTCCATTCAAGATCTTTGAAAACATCTGTCAGGTCGCCTCTTAATCTTCGAACTTCTAGCGGGTAGAGATGTAGTTCTTGAAGCCTTTCCTGCACGGTTTTTCTCTTAAACTTGAAACAAGCTTAGTAGCTCTTCTTTGTATATTTTCAATTTCTTTGATGTCATGGTAAGGACTCCATGCCTGGACACATGTGGACGAACATAGGCTTTATACAGAATGGAGAAACTCTCTTATCGATGTACTTGAATGTTCTCTTCTTGATGATTCTCAGACTGGTCATGGCCTTGTTGGCTGCCTTTGTACATTGCGTTGCAGTCATCTGTGATGTAGCCACCCATATTCTTCTCTTCTTTGGCTACCATAATTTCATCTTCTCCTAGGACATAGGATCTCTCTGGGTTATCGTGTCCTAGATGCATGCATTTGCATTTTGATGCATTGAAACGAAGAAGCCAGGTATCTGAACAGTCCTTGAGTTGGTGAGATCAACCTGTTTATCATCGCTTCCTTCAGTGCTATCTTTCTTCACCCTGTTATCAGTTTGGTGTCGTCAGCGAACATTTTAGCTGTTGACGTAACTACCTCTGGCAAGTCGTTGACGTACAATACGAAGAGTATTGGCCCTAACACTGACCCTTGCGGTACTCCGCTCATCACATCAGCCCAGTCTGACAGTTCTTTCCTCACTCCAACCTGTTGTTTTCTATTCTGAAGAAAGTCCTTGATCCAATCTAAGATATTCCCAGAAATCCCATATGCTCGCAGTTTGGAGATTATGAGGGACTGTGTCGAAGGCCTTTGCGTAGTCAAGATATATAACATCAACTCCGAATCCTTCGTCCAAACTTTCTGTAATGTCTTCCAGAGTGGTGAGTAAGTTGGTCATGCATGACCTTCCACTTCTGAACCCATGATAACGAAGCTAGCTCTGAGTGAAGTCTTGGAGGCTGTATCTATGATGATGTTTCTCTTCTTAACTCCCAAACTACACCCCTGCCCAATTTTGTGCCTATTCTTGCATTTTTCTCAAAATTATAGCACATTGGTGACAAGTAAGATATGTATATTATAGGGGCAAGGACTACAACTACTGCACTGGAAATTTTAAGTCAGCACAGAAAACAGTTGTGGAGTTTCAGTCAAAAATGAGGGAAACCAATTTTTGATCAATAAATCAATAACTACTTGCCTTGAGTTGCTGAATTTTCAGGGCAGTATTTATAGTCCTTGCCCTATAATCATGATAATATACATATCTTACTAGTCACCAATGCGCTATAATTTTTGAGAAAAATGCAAAAATAGGCACAAAATTTGCCAGGGGTGTAGTATCACCTTAAATAATAGACATTGTAGTGATGAAATCAGAGTGCCTGGTATAAATAAAAGAAGTGCTATCTATGGGTTTGAATGATTAAAGATTACTCAAGGGGATCAAGAAGGAATTAAGGAAGAGAGGAATATAACATTCAATCGTGACTGAGGGACAACACTGCCACTTATAGAAATAACAACTTGGACAAGAATAACACAAAGTAAAGGCAAATGGGAGATGAGGGCTTCAAACAGTGTGTTAATCATTGTAATGATCAATGTAATGGCTATCGATCTCTACCATCAAGACAAAATAATTATGCAATATCCATCACTGACCTTGGATACACCCCTCCCTCCAATAATTATGATTACATCGGTATAAATTTGTTTATAAATACATGATTTCCCGGTCAGATTTACAGTAAAACAATTGGGTAACCCAACTAACACATTCGTATGTACAATGTCCACATAATAAATGCTTCATCTAAATAGAAGAGGATAATAAACGTATGATTGATTCATTTCAGACTAACCGTAAGCCTTAATTAAGCTATTCGTGTTTTTATCATATTGTGTCAGCCACGGACAGGATTTGGTTTTGCTGAAAGACTTTAGCAGGGGATATCCATACTCATATATTTTTTGATTAGCCAGTCTGTTTTGGTACGATAGAGGCTTAAAGTCAGATTGTTGGCGTGTCAAACATGTCTACTCTGTCATGTCTGTATCAGGTTCAGGGTAGTACGGCTTACTTTCATGATATCAGTTTGTTGTATGATGTAAATTAATCCGCATATGTGTGATTCACCACACCGGGACACTAGACTGTCACCAATTGGTACAGACCCCGGGCACCATGGACTAAAGAGACACATTGGCCGATTGTTCCATGAAGTGCGACAGACGAAACTGCTACGCATATACTGCGTATATATTTTACGGTCTTTCGGCTATACGCGAAGATACGTAACGCTAAACCACGTAAACGCGAAGGCACGCAACGCTGGTGTGATCAGGGTTAGACACTCACAATCGAATGATCTGCCCCCGGGGATCTGCCCTCATAAATATGTGAGAATTCACAGCATACAATGTACGGGAACTTTGCTGAAAAAAATAATAGTCTGTATCTGTGCCGGGCACAGACTTCATACTTGACACCAAGGTTATTAATTTTGACTACCCGACATTTAATGGGAACATCAAACGGACTTCAGCATCCTTTCATATCTTATTGTGTCCGATTTGAGTGCGGACATATTGAAACTGTTATTAATGAATATTCATGGCAGGGTACATTCAACGTCCAATTTCCCAGGTTAAAGAAGAAATAAAACAAACAAACATTTATCTGTTAGCCGCATCGGTTCCCTTTCCATGTTCTCTGATGAGTGATGATATTGATCATATAATCTTATCAGCCTCTGTTTAGGGAGTCTTATCAGTTGTCACCTCCAAATCGTGGTCTTTCATGGAATTAAAAATGTAGTATCAATTGCTGGGATTCCAAAGTGGACGCAATATCTCGCAAGGCGTCAACTTAAATGAGGGAGCTACTGTCCTTGCTTAACAAAACCATATAGGTAAATAAAGATATCATCTTCATCCACATCTTTGAAAAGACCGGTCAAGAACTTTCTGTGTTACTGCGGCTTCATGTCTTTGATTAGCCTTTTGTTCTTTCTAAGCCCAGACATGCTCTAACTGTCTGTCCTGGGCACATTTCATTTAGTATTAGGTATCAGGTCTGCTCTAGTTCCTTGATTCTATTCCATCTGACTTGCTTTTCCTCTTTTGAAGACATCCTTTGGACAGAGCTTTAGTGCTTCTACCTATAGATCTAGAGTGATGGTACTTGGTGACTTACATGCACTTTACAGTAGTGCTGAGGCTGCTCTTTAGCTGTAAGCAGCATCTTTATATTCCTATTTCGGTGCATGGCGGTGTTGGTAGGGTCCCGGCTTACTCCTGCCCCCACCTGTTCAAGTATTTCGTGCAGGTGGTCTTCAGATTATCAAGGAACGTAATTGGGAAGTTTTAGATGGTAATCCCATGTCAGTTTGGGTATGATTGCAATGTGATAGATCCACATCTTCATGATATCGTTGAGTTGATTCTTGTCTATTGTTTTTAGCATATATGCCAGTTATTCTTTTACGGATTGTCTGATGACATGGTCTTTCAAGCCATCAAGCTCAAGACTAACTTGCCAAGAAATGTCATTGGCTGACTGTGAATGCTGGCAATCTCACCTCCATCCATTGTTAACTTAAGGTTACCGGTTGTAAGTATGCTGCATAGCCTACTGCGTTGTTTGTCCTTTTCGTCTTTGTATAGTGTCTGGAACGAACTTTGTCATTGCATGCGACCGGCATTTATTGGTTTAGCTTTCATTGCGCGTGTCCATCTGATGAAGTCATTGACTATGTTGATCTACTTCTGGGAAACTTCTGGGTTTTTGGCAATTGGTACACACGGTTGTTCCCACCAGGGGCGGATTTAGAGGGGGGCGCACCCGGCGCGCGCCCCCTCTATTTTTTGCAAAGCGGCGCCCGACTTAATGTATTTTTGCAGAGCGGCGCCTGACTTTGTGTGGGCGCCGAGCCGCCGCGGCAGCGATGGTGGCTCGGCGCCCCCTCTATTGAAGATTCTTGGATCCGCCCCTGCACACGGTACCCGATGTGGCTGTGTTTCATCAAGAAGATCAAGAAATAAGTTGAAGACATTAAGTTGAAGAAATACGAGGATGCAGGATAGTGGGCACCCTTGGAACACATCAATAATACAGTGTATCAAGTCTATTGTCCAATCGTTTGTCTTAACACAAATGTATAGTTATCATAGTATCATCCTCTGGATGTTATTTGGGACATGGTATCATTCTAATGCGAACTGGAGTAAGCTGTGTGGTACATGTATTTTTGGAGATCAAGCCATATGTTGCCACAATAGGATTTCCATTTCTTATGTCATCCTGGAGCATCTCGGCTAATGCCTCTGTATGTTCTACACAGCAAGCTATTTTTTTCATGAAACCTTTCTGAATGGATTTTTTAATGTAGTTTTCTTCAGCCAGGTAGGTGTTGATCCTTTGACCTAGGATTCTCATTTCAAGATTACCGCTGGAGTTCTTCAGAGTCATTGGTTTGAATTGTCCAACTCAAAGGTTCATATAGTAAGGAATATTTTTTTCGAAAAATTCCACGACTGGTCTGGAATGGGTATGCATAAGCCACATGTACGAGTGGATATTCATACGTAGTGGTAGATAAAATGATTAAAGAGTTTAACTTCAACACTACACTATTTTTTAATCATATAAAATGATTAAAGAGTTTAACTTCAACACTACACTATTTTTCGCTCACCTGGAACGTTTTCGCTAGTTCGACTAGCGTCTTCAGCAGATGGTGATGCTGTGATGGTATCTTGTCTACGATCGGGATAACCTTCACTGATGACGTCATATGATTGACATAATGACGTCATAGGATGTTACGATGTAGCGCCCCCCGGGCATCAGCAGGTTGTCCCAAATTGGGTCTATTTCGAGTCCTTTGTCACGATTCAGTCTCGAGACTGAAAAAGACTACAAGTGCATTTAAGTTCTGACGAACACTTATCAATTAACACTTAAATAACACATCAAACCTCAATAAATTTGATGATATCACAATAATCTTGCTAAAATTCGGAAATTCCCCCCAAACCCAAATTCAATATCCTTAAATTAGCCATTTTAAGCTAATCCATTACATTATCAGCGCCATAATGTAAACTCTTGGAAAGCACATTTTCTATCAAACAAATATTTTACATCATCTCCCGACACACTCCAATTAATATTTAGCCCGTGCGGTTTATGCAGACCCCTTCCAGACCAGTCTTGGAATTTGCGAAAAAATATTCCATACTAAATGTCAAGTCTGTATATTTTCAGTCTTCCATTTACTGCATAATTACTCCATGTTGTTTTAGGGCAGTTTTTCCATACCAAGTAGGGTATGAGCTTAGTGCCCGGATTACTGGATTTTCTTCTTTTCAGTAAGTAATTGGTCAATTCGGCAAGACTTGGCGGTTTGCCAATTTGGTATTGAGTTGTTTCTTTGGTCGTGGTCATCTTCTCATCTCCTTTATTGGGTAGTATTTGTGTCCACGCTTCTTATCTTCGTATCATCGTTGACTGAGCTGACGTATTTTGCTGCTTCTGGTTTCTGGAAAGTTGCAGTTCTGTTTTCATCTTGATTAAGAAGGTACTCAACAAATTAGTGAGGATTGTTCAAGAAATTCTATTGAGCTGTGTTACTGCATGTTTTTTTTTTTTTTCGTTTCTCAGCCCCAACTTCCAAACTTGGTTGTGAAGCCTTATGATCTTATGGAGGTTTTTCTTCAGCATTGCAAAAACTCTGGTGTTACATTTGCAACACTGAGCTGGTGTCACGGCTTCTGGTGTTATATATTAACCATGCTAACACCACCAGGTGTCAAGGCAAACAACTGTTGTGTTAAAATCTAACACTGCACTTTGCTGGACTGCTTACAATTCAAAGTCATTTATAATCTGAAAAGTCATGCTGTTACAATATTTCAATGTTAACATGGTTACAGAGGATGATTTAAGGAAGCCCCATCATGCACTGCAAACGTGTTATCACCAGAGTTTCAACTGCCACTTTACTTTTCAAATCCCACTGAATTCTGTGCAAAAGATGTTGTTTAAGAATTGTGCGTGTGTCATTATTACTTAGTCGATTTCAGATCTAAAGTGATGTATGCACGAAGGATAATTCACACCTTCTGTAGGTAACATAAAATATGAAATCGACCAGCATTGTGAATGCGTTTTTATTGTAAATATATCAGTCCAAATTCAAATTTAACCATGTTCGTCAATGCAATGTGCGCGCAGTGGTGTCATGTTCACTCACACAGCTGTGCTAACCGCAAGTCAACACAGTGGCGTGGTGGGAAGTGCTTAAATCATCCTCTGACATGGTTACATCAATTAAGTCTGGTGTTAACACGACACCCATTGGTGTAATCTTTTCAGAACACTGGGAAAGTATCACATGAACACCAGCAGAATCAAATAAACACCCAGCAGTGTTAAAATAGGAACGTGAATCTGTGAAAGTGTTAAATTAACCTGTTAACACCAAACCAGAGGCAAATTAGAAGTTAGCACCCAGCATTGTAAATCAAAACACGTGGGTGTGTTCCGCCCAGAACACCTTCCCGGTGTTAAAATGAACACCCTTGGTGTTACTTTTGACACCGGAGTTTTTGCAGTGAGCTTTTTACCCTCAACTTTCTTTGTTGTCTTGACGTCTTGGGTTTTCCATCTGTTTTTCATGCTGGTGTCTGGTTTTACCTCGAATCTCTCCACTAATCTTTTGTAGACGTGATTCTGTAAATTGAGTTATTCAGCCGGAGTTCATCCAATTTCTGTAGGTAGTTGTTCATACAGGCTTACCATGCATAATTAGATGCTTTTGGCAGGTTAATGTATTCCTTGACATCGAGATTTACACATTGGGCACTTTCCATGCAGCTCTTGCCTGTCGTGTTGGAAGTGCTGGTACTTGGTACGCTGGTGCTTTGAGGTACTTGGGTGTGCCGATAGGCTTGACTTAACCATGTTAACGTTTGCTTTCATTTGAGGAACTTGGATGGCTCATTCCACATGTTGCTTTTGTCTGATAAATTTTGACATGTTGCACCCATATCATGTATATCTGAACAACTCCTCCGTCTGTTGTTAGAGTACAGAGTTTGTGGCCATAATATCCGTCCGGTTGATCCGATCTTCCCCGACTGT
This sequence comes from Amphiura filiformis, assembly GCF_039555335.1. Classification (NCBI taxonomy): domain Eukaryota; kingdom Metazoa; phylum Echinodermata; class Ophiuroidea; order Amphilepidida; family Amphiuridae; genus Amphiura; species Amphiura filiformis. The sequence goes on from NC_092633.1 coordinate 76,634,321, forward strand.
GGCGTTTTCAGGGGCAGCGGGGGAGTGGGGGTTGGTATATGGAACAGAATTTACTGATAAGCTGGCTACGTTGCTGCCCAGGGGTAACATTTTTGTACGACTTTTATCATAAGCAGATACATCACAGACCTGAAGGTCGCCAACCTGTCACAAGATCAACTCGGCTTTTTCTTAGCGTCATCGGTCTTTCCCAGCTGTCAACTTAAATATTAAATAACTTCTCTGAAGCCTTTTTCTTACTATTATCTCTACAATCGCTTTCCCCTCTCTTGTTTTTTCTTTCGGTTTTGCTCGATACTCTCATATTTATCTTTTCACTCTTGCACTCTTAGTGAAAGATACGTATATACATTTGTAATAGGAGTGTGATAGAAAATATTAAATTCAAACAAAAGACCGTTAATATAGTGCCAACGATGATATTGAACTTGCCTTGAAAATCAATAGGAACTATTTTAATAAAATGTTTTGAACTGCACTTTAGAGGTTGTCATTCGTTTGCATGCGTTCATTTGGTAACGTTTCATTCATTTTCTAATTTTCTTTTTGTTTGCTATTGTCAATTTAAAATACATGTATTTCCGAATGTGACCCAGACCCTATATATTTAGCACGATATGCATTTTGTCAACCAACAGAAAAAAATATTGTACACCCTCTTCACTGTTTAATGCAACATGCGCTGTACTTTATAGTGTTATTGTAAAAAGCTCCATCAATAAATATTTTATCCGCTAAATACTCTCTACCTTTAGTTCATGAAAACATATGAACAATTCAAAATCTTTCAACTAGTATATTTCAGGTATTTCAGGTATTTTATTAAATACTCAAATAGCAGCCAAAATGGCTGAATTGCTTGGTGAATTACAATCAAATTTAAAGATAGATAAATAATAATAAAACACATAAAAATATCATTATTGAATTATTGCATGATACATACTCAATTAAATAATCTTAAAAGAACAATCAAAGAATTAAAGGTCAAATTTAATATAGTTGTAGCTCATACTCAACCGCACTCAACCCAAAACCATATCTAAAACACACCACCTCCCATACCCTTACACCCCACCATCCACTGATGCACTCACACACTTACCATTGCACATTGCTCAACCTAAGTAATAAAATTAATACAATATGACAACATAATAAAAAAGATATGATAATATGAAGAGCTCTGTTCAAAAGCCCTCACATCCATTTCTGGCTGAAATTTAGTTATTGACATGATATTATAGTGTGGGTAAAAATACACATTTTGGTGGTTGTTTGATCTTCATACCACCTCCCTTCCGGAGATATCGTACATTTCCCGTTTGGGAAATCTTAGGGAATTTTCGGAAATCTGAACATAAAATGAATATAGAATTGTTTTGTTTTAATTTTTTGATGTATACTAGTATCATGGAATGCTCTTCACCTATCAAAACCAAAGGGAACTGTTTTTGGGTCACTATTTTTGAAAAAATCATTTTAATTAACAAAAGGTGCAGCTTCAGATATACTCAAAAAATGTGTCATTTTCCCGAATTTAATTACAAATTCATAATTAAAAAAGTAAATGAGATATATCAAATTTTCTTTTTGATTTTGAAAGCATTAGTCAAGTTACATAAAGTAGTGCACACAAATGGGCTCAATTTGGGCGCGATATAATTTAAATAAAAATTCCTTTAAAAAGGAACGGGGCGAACAAATGAGGAAGTGTCAAGATAAAGGTGTACTTATTTTATTGTTTGAACTGTTCTATAATTCGCATCGATCATAATGAGTATGTTTTTACGTACCTCAAATGACAAGGACTACGGTACTTAGCCTATGATCTTGCAATGAGACTGTGCTCAGTGTATGGACAGTGTAGCCTATTTGTCTAATCATTTTGGCTATTTAATTCTGACCATTGTGATTTAAACAGGCTTTCAGATTGGTGAGCTATTGTGTACCAAGTGATAAGACCGGGCACGTATAATAAATATACACTGGATAATTCATGACAGCCTATTTACTGGCAAAAGGTGGGCCAAATAAATCAAATAATAACAACCCAGCAAACACAAAACGTTTTCGACATCATTCGCAAAAGGTTATAAAAGGTTGTCAGAAAACGTTTAAATGTCGGGTTATATAAAAGGTATATTAAGAGTATAAAACGTTTTCATAACCTTAAAAAACATTTTTTGAATCTACTGCTCAGCAAACAAAATGTTTTACAGAAAACGTTTAAAATCGAGTTATATAAAGGGTATAAAAACGTTTTAATAACATTCCAAAAACATTCTTGAAAACTGGATACAAAACATTCTAAACAGAATGTTTTTTTGGGTTGAAAAAATATTTTGCGAAAAATGTTTGACCAAAATATTTTCAATAACGTTTTAAAAACGTTTTCATGACCTTTATATAACCCGACATTTAAATGTTATTAAAAGGTTTTGAAAAAAACATTTTAAGAACATTTCTGTGTTTGCTGGGTTCAAACATTTTAACATAATGTTATTTAAGTATTTACACAATATTTGGCAAAAATGTTTGCAAAAATAGTTTACAATAACATTTTTTGAAAACATTTAAAAATATTGTTGTAGTGTGTTTTCATACAAAACGTTTTAAGACGTTATCATGACCTTTATAACCCGACATTTTAATGTTATTAAAACGTTTTTACCTAAACCAAAAGCCAAAATATAACTTATTTAAAACGTTTTTAAAAAGTTTTTGTGTTTGCTGGGAAGTTGATTCTTGAACACAATTTAAGCAGAAACCTTGAGACAGAATTTGAATGCATATTATCCTGTAACGTTTACTTAGCCTAACAGTCAATGAACGTTCATTGTTAGCATAATAAGTAGCTTTGGGTATCCTATGTTTATGAAATAAAGTGTTTACAAACGAATAACATCTGTTATACATATATACATCTACTTGCTAATACACTGAAAGTCTAATAGAAATGAAGGATAAGGAACAATTACAGAACATTTATTGTTGATTAATGTAGCTATGGGTATATAATCTTTACAAAATAAGAGCGTTAATGTTTTGTACATGAAGTTAACGTCTTTGCTACATAGCTAGTTATGTGACTAGAGCTTTACAATTTGATGACATTCAAAATAATTTAGTATTGAAGAATTTCAACAAATTACAGAACTTTCATTTGTTGACTATACTAGCAATATTGTTAACAATGTTGAAAATCATGTTCATAAGCGTAACATCCTCTATACATCTATTTATTAATGTTCATAAACGTATAACAATTTATTACATCTATGTCTTAATGCTCATAAACGTAACATGCCCGATACATCTATTTATTAATGTTCATAAACGTCCTTGATACATCTATTTCTATTTCAATGCTATTTCATCTCCGTGTTCTGACAATACATTTGACCCGAATAACATTTGTAAGAGGTAGAAACCTATCAGGCGGCGAGTGGCATGATAGAGCCGGCAACTTGTGACACCGCCCGGCCGTATGGCATTTTCCAATATACTCAGTTAATTTTGTGGGGTTCATTATCGAACCCCAACGGTTTTAGCTTGTATTTATATTATTTATTAACATAGGCCTATTTGTTTGTGATATTTCAAGCGTTTTAAAATTTCAAAATAATCCCATTCAATTACACGGTTGACGGTGGAAATTTACTGAATTTAGAGAATGCACTGCGACCAACACCTTAGACTTATCAAAATAATATTATTAACTAATCCCATAACTGTTCAAATAACAGCCCTCACTTAAGGGATCCAAAATGAGCGTTTATTGCGTTTCGACAGTATTTTTGTGGGACATGAGAGCACCTCAGACCTATCGAATTGCATTCTGAATACGAAGCATGTCTTTCTGATATCAAATAATTTTCATTTTTTAAAATCACAATATAATACAAATTTTATGACAAATTATAAAAATTTGATATTTTTCAAATTTTGATATATAACAGTCCTCGAAGTAAATTATATAAATCTAATGATATATTCTTAAAGTGTATGTAGCAGGGAGGAAAAGCCGACGGTCAATTGAAAATTTTGACCTTTCATATTGAAGATATGGATTTTTTTCCAAAAAGACCTAATTTTTTTTTGGTGTTTTGGGAAAAAAATCCATATCTTCAATACGAAAGGTCAACATTTTCAATTGATCGTCGGCTTTTCATCCCACCTACATACACTTTAAGTATAAATCATCAGATTTATAAAGTTTACTTCAAGTACTGTTAAATATCAAAACATCAATTTTAATCATTTGCCATAAAATGTGTATTAAATTGCGAATTTCAAAAATCAAAATTATTTGATATCAGAATGACATTCTTCGTATTCAGAATGCAATTCGATATGTCTGATGCTCTAATGTCCCAAAATAAACTGTCCAAACGTTCATACCCCAGCCCTTAACAGACATTAAGTCTCAATTGACAGGGTCCATAAGTGCTAAAGTAAATATATTTTCTCTTTATCGCCTGCCTAAGTTTCCCCATTTAAGGGATGGGGTATGAACGTTTGGACAGTATTTATTGTGGGACATTAGAGCACATCAGACATGTTGCATTCTGAATACGAAGAATGTCCTTTTGATATAAAATAATTTTGATTTTTTGAAATTCGCAAATGATGATTTTTACTTAAAGTGTATGTAGGTGGGATGAAAAAGCCGACGATCAATTCTCGCTATTCGCAATAAGGGTGCCGCCAGCGGTTTGCGATGTAATCGTGATGTATCATGGGAAAATCGTGATGTATCATGGGAAAAGGTCGACATCAAGTCCGCGCAATACGAATATTACCATGCTATTACATAGGAACACGTGACAATATTTTTAGTTTGTCAATATAACGGTATTACACGCAAATCGATAGAAAAAATTAATTGTGCACATTTCAAATCACATTATTAAGTATTATTGAGTATCGATTAGCGTGTAACACCTTTATTTTGACAAACTAAAAAATATTGTCACGTGTTCCTATGTAATAGCATGGTAATATTCGTATTGCGCGGACTTGGATGTCGACCTTTTCCCATGATATACATGATTACATCGCAAACCGCTGGCGGCGCCCTTATTGCGAATAGCGAGAATTGAAAATTTTGACCTTTCGTATTGAAGATATGGATCTTTTTCCCAAAACACAAAAAAATTAGGTCATTTTGGGAAAAAAGTCCATATTTTCAATATGAAAGGTCAAATTTTTTCAATTGAACGGCTTTTCCTCCCAGCTACATACACTTTAAGAATATATGTCATTAGATTTATAAAATTTAATTCGAGGACTGTTATAGGCCTATATCAAAAATATGAAAAATATCAAATTTTAATAATTTGTCATAAAATTTGTCGGCCTATTAGATCGTGATTTTCAAAAATTAAAATTATTTGATATCAGAAAGACATTCTTCGTATTAGGAATGCAATTCCATATGTCTGATGTGCTCTCATGTCCCACAAAAACTCCTATCGAAACGCCCATTCCAGATCCCTTAAGTACTCTCTTTAATTTACTCAAGGTTGTGTTTGTATAAATGAATTCAGTTATATAAACACAGCCTCATGAAAAGGTCATGTTGACATAAATTAATTGACTGTATCATTAACAGATTCTATACGCTATAGCCGAACAACAAGCACATACAGGCAAGTATTTTGCCAGTATCAATAAAACTATAATGAGGCTATTAATGTAGCCCAACTGTACGTACAATCTGGCAATACCGCTAAATCTTAAAGAAATGAAAAATATCTGTTGCAATTTTCGGATTTGCATAAAAGTAATTCTAGTTCATCCAAGTTGTAAAACAATTATTTCTTTTAATACAAACACATTCCTTGGTAAGACAACTTTATAGCACTGTTTGAATATCAACATGAAGTAGTAATGACAAATTTAAATGTACACTATCGCCTCAGTAGTTTCCTGATTACATAGACAGCACGATTATTTTATTTTTATTCTGCAACGCTGTGAGGAAATAAGTAGGCCAAAACCCATCGCAATAAGGACGAAAAATGCTTCGCATTTTTCGCCCAAAAAGCTGTTTTTTCTCAAAATGTCGAAAAATGGATGTAAGGGGTTTTGCAACAAAGCTCTTCATATGACAAAATGACAGGAGAGGGAATTGCACTTGAGGACTAGAACTGCCAAATCACACCAGCCCCTCCCATCCATCCAATCGAACAAAAATTATTCAACCAAATCACTAGATGGACAGGAGAAAACTAAGCCTGATTCAGGAGTTCAGCCATGTATGGAACTGGGCTTTCCTTGAATCTTTTGGTTTATGTATAAAAAGAGCCCCCCCTCTTTTTGGCACGTCAAAAAAAAAAAAAAAAAAAAAAGGGGGGGGCAAAGGTTTCTTGGCACTGCCAAAGGAGGGGTTTTAGGCAGACCACTTTGAGAATTCAACACCCCGGGGGTACACATAGTTATTGCACAGCCCCTAACCTGTGAACCATGATTTCATCCGATTATGATGTTATACATTTCTCAAACAAATTCTTTCCTAACTCGTTTACCGAGAGGAGCAATTTGAGACAATATACGATTGAATCGGTGTTTATTTTTTTAATTGGCCTCTGGGCATGAGGTATTTGACCTAATTTCAGAACTAAACACCCGAGTGTAATATGTCAATTGAATTCTTTTATTTCTACTGATGATAAGAACAACTCGTGCTTACAATAATATTATGATGTGATAGATATTCAATTATGACCTTCGATCCCTCGTGGGAAGCATACAGGTATAGAAAATATTGATCAATTCTAGTGTTATCATTAAGGATGCCAAAAACATTGCCAAACAAAATGTGACCTGCTACCATGAAATGAGCATTAAGTCGCAAGTTGGTGGCATCAAAACGTCCTGGTCAGAATACCTAGTGTAAATATTTATAAATGTCTATTTTGAATTGCCATCCAAGGACTTCAATGATTAAAAAAATCCGCAAGTAAGGAATTAACAAGGAATCAAGGAGGAGAGAAAGAGAAAATGCAATCATGACCGAGGGACAACAACATCACTTACAGAAATAACATACTGGACAGGAATAGCACAAGGTAAACGCAAATTGAGTATGGGAGCTTTACACAGTGGGTTAATGGTCAAAGTAATGGTTCACTTCACCATTAAAGGCACAATAAACATGGTAATGAATAGTAACATTCCTCTTGTTTGTCAGCTTTATTTGTCTAAATATTAATTGGAAACACAGCTAGGGCATGCTCCACTCTGATCCATCTTAAATAAATGCAACTTGAATTAAGGCAATGTCAATTCCCAGTTCAGATAAAAAACCGTTGTGATATGTTTGCCACTGTTATAGTACAGCAAAGCCTTTTACATTTCATTCATCAACAAATAATAGCCTAACTAATTATTCTTGTTTTTACCATAATATTATAATAAATATAGTAACTTACTTAAATTCACTAAAAAGTGGTTCTTTTAATTTTCAAAAATAAATTAAATACTGTAGATATTATGATATGAAACAACATGGACATAGACACCTACATAATGGCCAAAAAGACCCACTTTGGTGGCGTATTGAGCTTTGTCCAAAAGTTTGGGGGGAAATATCAAAAATACTGGCTGCGCCTTTGTTAGACAATGATGTTCTGATCACAATAATAGACGAGTTGACAAGTCAAGCGTTAGCCAGGGAATTGTCTGTATTATGTCCATTGTTCCTTGCCCGGTAATATTCGTTCATCATGTTATGTTCAGGGCGCATGCTTTTAAAACTCTCGCCACAATAAAATAAGACCATTGAACAGTGTAGTGGTCGTATGCAGTTCGCTCAAGCGTATCAGTAGGTCATGCAGTCCCTTTGTGCCTCATTATTTATGTTGCATTATGTCACAGCCTGCCGGTAATTGAGAAGGCCTTAATCCCCTGTTGTTAAGCACATTTTAATTGGATTACGTAACAGATCTGCTCTAGTGACTGCAATGACGCTGAGCAGTGGAGTAAACAACATATTTTGGAGACTTAATTAAGATAAAAAGTTGAAACTTGAACCCCAACTTTAAATCATCTCAATCTGCCACACAACGGCCGAGATGCATGCGGATATGTTTTATACAAAAACCTATTCCATTTGGCACAGAAACAGTTTCGAAAAATAAACTCAAAAATCACTTTTTCTGGAAAATCGGGGCTCATTATAATCCGATCTTAATCCGCCACACAACGAGCGAGATGCATGCGAATACGTTGTGTTCAATTCGGGTCTATGATAATCCATAGCGATAGTAAAAAGTGCTTCTCTTTCCCTCCGAAATACCAATCGTGATGCAATTTTCTGTGAATGTCTAGAAAATATGTCTCAACTTAAATCTGAGGAGTATAATTAAAGAATAAGCGACTTTTGAGTGTTGTTTTCACCACTGTTTCTAAACATGTTCAATTCGGTCAAAAGCTACTTTCTCTTGAAGCGTAAGCTACTTACGCTTGAAAGCTACTTTCTCTTTAATTATACTCCTCCAGATTTCAGATTTAGGTTGAGACATATTTTCTAGACATTCAGAGTATATATTGTATCACGATCGATATTCTGAACGAAACAGAAGTATTTTTTTTACTATTGCCATGCCTTATCTAGACCCTGTTCAATTCGGACATAGAAAGTGGTGAGAGCAACGCTCAAAAGTCACTTTCTCTTTAATAAAACTCCGCCAAATTCCAGACGTAGGTTCAAACATATTTTCTAGGCGTTCACAGAAAATGCACGATGATCGGTATTTGTGAGCGAAACAGAAGCACTTTTTACTATCCTTTATATTAAGGGGGTACTACACCCCTGCCAAATTTTGTGCCTATTTTTGCATTTTTCTCAAAAATTATAGCGCATTGGTGATAAGTAAGATATGTATATTATAGGGGAAGGACTACAACTTCGATGATTAAACAGGATGGTTCGATCCCAAAGATGTCATTTCAACCGCTGTAACCAATCGCTCTCTTGAATCACCTGAATTGTACGTTACGCCTTAAAGACAGCGTAAATCCGTGTTAATGAGCATCAATTAATTCTTTCTACCATTAAATTGACTTTAATGATTCTACTAATTTTTAAAATGCCAATGTTTCATTCATGATTTATATTGAAAAAAAAATCGGAAAACTCAAAGGATATCTGCAAACGCCAGATAATGGGTTTCGATCGAAGGAAATATATCATCGTGCATTACATTAGTATAAGGCCAATGCCTATCAGCAGAGCTTCCATCTGGTAAAGATTTCTTGCCTTTTGCCAGTTATACTCGATTACTCAGTATTGAATATCATCTTTGATGCATACGCCTGCTCTTCATTAGCAACATTATTCACCTCTTCAATTCATCGCAGTATCTCAATCCTTTACCATGCGATCGAAAAATTAGGGTTTTCGACCGAGAAACCTGGTTTATGAAAAACTATGACAATCGAATCGGCGAAAAACTAGGTTTATCAAAAACTATGACAATCACATTCGAAAACCTGGTTTTCGATTAAAAAAAACCCAGGTTTTAAAATAAAATATAACAATCAAATTGAAAAACCAAGTTTATCGGCGAAAAACCAGATATCTAGGTCGATAAACTTGGTTTATCAAAAACTATGACAATCACATTCGAAAGGCCTGGTTTTTCGATCGAAAAGCCAAGTTTATCAAACAAAATAACACTATGACAATCAAAATGAAAAACCAAGTTTAGAGGCGAAAATCAGGTTTCTCGGTCAAAAACTTGACTTATCAAAAACTATGACGAAAAGCCTGTTTTTTCGATTGAAAAACCAGGTTTATCAAATTGAAAAACCAAGTTTATCGATTCGATTGTCATAGTTTTTGATAAACCTGGTTTATCAGCCGAAAAACCAAGTAAAAACTCCGGACAAATCCTGACTGTGCGGGGACTTGAACCCCAGACCCCTCGCTTGTCGGGCGAGCGCTCTACTATAGAGATACACAGACTATCCCTGATAAAAGTCCGGTACTTATGGATATGAGCAGTCAGAGTAAACAATAAACAACACATTACAACCAGTGTACGAGATCAATTAATGATAGTTACCCGCCAGCCTAATATAATCATAGAAACAAGGGAAGATGCTTCCACGTTTGTTATAACCACAAAGGTGGTTTGATGAGCTGGAGATTTGTGTTCTATTAATAATCCAAAAGGTAGCACTCTCCATACTTTAATTTCCGAGAAAATCAAGAACATACAACAATAATTCCTTTCAGCCTCTTATTTCCCTTAACAAAAACGACCCATTTCAGCCAGTGACTGTGCACCATTGATTTTATGCTAATGCTATTACGTAATCTTAGTGTGTGATATAATTTTTCCATGTATTGTTTGAAAGACAAAGGTACAGTGTATATGTGATCATAAAGAAATGCATATGGTCGAATCAGGTCAGGTGCTACCATCAGATTAGTAGAAAAGTATGAAATTACGGTATATGGCAATTATGATTTACTTTAATACTAGATTGTGAAGAAGAAGAAAAATATAATAGCAGTGCACACACGAGGTGATTTATGACTTGTGTACACGCATTGTGTAAGTATAATGCTATCTCTTCAATCATCAAGCGCTCGAAGGTAGAATACTATTAGTTACCCCTTGTTTGTTCACGAAATATGGGACAATATCTACGGTCTGGTGCCGTATTCCATGAAGCCGAATGAAAACGATTTTATCCTTTAATGAACATGGATTATGTTATCTTCAGACTTGTTCATAAACATTGTTGAAGGAATTTATTTTGATAATCTTACTGAAAAGTAGGTCAGTTTCTTCCTTGCTTTTCTTTTAAACAGGGCAGCCATGTCTATGGCAGCCATGCCGCGTGTGATATATGCGCGCGAGGTTTAGAATATCGCGAGAGTCATGTTACGCAAACTCGCGCGTGTTAGGACTACGCAAATAATACGGGAAATATTACCTGTGTATATTAATGAGGAGTACGCAGGTAATACATTGCAGAATTCATATCAACTCAAGGATAAAACGCTATGTTTTGATTCTTTAGCTATACCACAATGCTTTTGGAACGCTTTCCAGATGAAAAAATAAATACCCAAGAAAACAATGACATATGTGTACCTTTATATCCAAGAATACATCTACACGTACATTTTAAGCACAACAACGTATTTTCGTCGCTGGCCAGACTGTTTACACGACTGACTAATGTTTCAAATTCATTCAAATTCAATTTTTGTGCAATATATATGCCGCCATATTGGGTATTTGAATTCAGTAGCAGCTGGACTAAACGGTTAAAACCTTTAAGAGTGTTTATAAAATTTTGTAGTTTGGTATTACTCTTTTTCTAAATTCTTAAATGCATATATGTAAAATGTACGAATTGTATGAAATGAAACGGTCATTCAATGTTGTAATTTAAAATAATAGATTGATGGATTCCCCTTTGCCCCTTAACATTACTATTCTGACTTAATATAGTAAACACATATCTTTTCTTCTAATTTTGCATTATATTTTGGAAGTATATATAAAAAATGATATTACTCAGAAATACATTCAATATCACCACATAAGCACATAATGTGTTTTGGAACTTTCCTCCGACTTTTCCGCCGTTCAGAGTCGTCGACGGAGTCAAGAAATTTATGACTCTTCAGAGAGACAATTTATGACTCTTCAGAGAATCAGGCTCTGGAATAGTTTGGCTGTTGACACCATGGTATGTATATTATCCCATTCCTAAGGGATGATGGTTCAGACTAAATTTCTTCATCCTGTCGTCTGACGATCCATATATGGCGTGAAACTCAAAGTAAAGTCTCCTATCAACATGATCAAGAGTTTGGCGAGTTGACACATTTGATTTAAGTCGTGTTCACACGGTCGGACTTAAGTCACTTATTACCGGTAGTAAGTCACTATTACCGGTTATAAATCGCTTATTACCGGTAATAACTCACTTATGTCCGACCGTGTGAACACGACTATAGAGTTTCCTTTGCTTCCAATTGTTTATTGATTTTAGCCAAAAGCATTATTTACAGTAAAAACTAAATAAACATATCAAAAAAAGTAACTAACCCCCCTTAAATAATGGTCATTATTCAAAAACGGGCAATTGTATTACAAATCTGTAAAATGCATTGGAAGCAGAATTTATTTCTGCGTATTTTGACACCTCATTTGTAGCAATTGTCTAAATATTGACGCCGCAGCGTACATTTAAATCAATGTAACCCAAGATTTGAAAGTTGCAGTAAATTCTATTGATATGTATTCAGTATAATGGAAGGAAATCTGCTCGGCTCTCATGGGAATGTTCGTTTTGTTTCGTGCATTTGGGGGTCAAAATGTCAGGAAAATCAATATCAATTGTCATTATTCTTATTGTTGGTCAATATTCACTTAATCCCTAGTTGAAACATGAAGAGTTAACACATTTTAAATGCCCCGCCAAGTTGTCCATTTCAATGGTTAAGTTAGATCAGGTTAGGCTGGTCATCTTCGTAACATCCACCTTTTGAACATGCCAAGGTTACAAGAGACTTCATTTTGATGGACGATAATGCAACTCCACATAGGGCTAGGATAACCAACCAGTTTCTGGAACAAGTAGGCATCAATCGTATGTTATTGCCTGCCAAATCTCCAGACCTGAACCCGTTGGAGCATTTGTGGGGACATTTAAAGTACCGGTAGACAAGAGGATCAAGCCAACAACAACTTTCAATGGACTGGATGAAATTCTGAGACGGGAATGGGCAGCAATAGACCAGGGATGCATCAGACGTCTTGTAAACAGTATGAGGCGGAGGTGCTTGGCAGAAGGAAGCCACAACCGATATTAACTGATATGAAAGTGATCATTACAACAACAGTTACAAGAAACATTTGTAAAAACCATTAAATGACCAGTAAAAACCATTAAACTGAAAATGACAATATGTGTAATGATATCTAAGTGTTTTTGTAAGTGCAACTTTCAAATCTGGACTTCACTACATTAAATTGACCGGTGTTTTATTGTTTTCTGGGCTATCGTATCAAATGAGGTGTCAAAATGCGCAAAAATAATTATGCTTCCAACGCATTTTACTGATTTGTAATACAATAATCCGTTTTTGAATAATGGCCAATATTTATGGGGGGTTAGTTACTTTTTTTGATATGTTTATAACCGACACCGGACACATTTTACTTGAGTGTATTACATTATACCACAGCTGTGACATTATACTGCAACTTGTCCATCATGTTATCACCTTTTGTCATGTTCAATCATATGCGGCTTAAAGAATTAGGCCAGTACATCGATATATCAAACCTGATGCTCAAAGAGATACTGTAACAAGTATACACTGTAAAAATGGTATCTCGGCTTTTCACAATGATTGGCGATGTGTCGTATGTGGAGACAAGGCGTTGTATTTTGACAATTCACCGGGTAGATTTTGGCCCGGTATTTGGTGGCTTCTTTCCTTTTTTTCTTCCCCTTTTCACTTTCTTCTCTTTTCCCCTTTCCCTTTTCTGTCTTGCAATTTCTCTTCGGATATTTTCGATTTATTGTCAAAGGAGGGGGGTGGGGTGGGTGGAGCACTCTGACCCCCTCGAACACCGGCACCCTCCCCCGTTGGTTATGCCATTGTGTTAAAGGCGCCATTACACAGAAGCTTTTAGAGATGTCTGGTCATATCTAAATGGTGACTAAATATCTGTGAACGCAAACTTTTCTGACACGACATAATTATTCTATTTTTATTGTGAAGTTGATCTTCTTCTTTTTCAGTCACCGTCAGTACTGGCGATTAGCTACCATCTGACTGCATTTCATAATCTCCTTCTTCCAAGCTGTTCTGTTCTGAGCTAGACGCTTGGCTCCATTCCTGTCCATTCTTTGATATTGTCAAACCATTGTTTCTTCTGTCATCCTCTCTTCCTTTTCCCTTCAACTTTTCTTTCTCTATATTATCTGGAGTGTTAGTGCCCTGCCACTTCCTCTGAGAACCAAGGTAGGATATTAACTTTCATGTCACCATCTCTCCAAGCAGATGTCTCTTCACAAAAAATTTCCTCAAGAATGATTTTGTTTGTTCATGTTCTCTTCTCCTTCCAACTGATGCTCAGCATTCTTCTCCAGAACCACATTTCAGCATGCAAGCACCAAGTTTTCATCTGCTTTAGTCATTGTCCAGCCCCAAGCCATAAATGTTTCGATCATTCCACAGATCCTGAAGATCCTTTGGCCATTGCAATCCTAGCGTTGATGTCTGTCGTGCAATTGGCATTGGATGTTTTCACCGAGCCGAGATACTTGAAGTGGTTGACCTTCAACTTCTTCTCCATCTATTGTGATGTTGCACTCTTTTCCTTCTGCCTCTGCAACAGGAAGTTTTGTTTTCTTCACATTGAGTTTGAGATTCATAAGTGCAGTGCGGTGCTATCCGTATATCAGCTTGATCTTCTGGTAGTTCTTGCTCCAATTTTGCTTCCATGGGTTGCATGATGATCATCAAGAGAACTTTACTGGTATGGTTGATGAATGCGATGGTCCTGTAGTTGGAACATTGCTTGGGATTCCTGAATAACATCACAAACTCTTGTACCTTGCAATCTGCTGGCCATTCACAGCTTGAAGTTCATACATATCAATAATTGCAAAACACCATGCGTCGAATTTTTTACAGTGTAATATCTATGCTAAATTTGGTCATATGTAGTAAACAACAGATTTGTTTCGTTAGCTTCAATCTTAAAGTGAACAGAGATTATATCAATGCAAAGCTTTGAAATGTTGAATATGAAATTTAGATATTCTTTCAGTATTACATTTTGTAATATTATGACCTCCAAGTTAAGGGCCCGGATAGCAATGGTTGCACAGTATATATCTCGGGACATGAGAGCACACCAGACACATCAAATTGTATTCTGAATATATACAAGTAAATATCGTTCTGATTTATTGAAAGGTATAGTCTCGCGATCTATTCCAAAGGGGCGAGCGGAGTGCCGAATCAAGGGTTATTTTGACAAACACCAATGCGGACTTCCATCACTACATTGATTTTCATTTGCATAGTGATGGTGTGTCAGTTTTTACAAATTGAACGACCTATGTATAGCATGCAAACAGCAAACGTCTACCCCGAAGTAATATGTATAAAAGCACCTATTTTTAGTATGAATAGTTTAAGTTCCAAGCACACCCATAAATACATGTAGAATCGGGTCAAGCAAATATTACCGGCCGTGTTTCCTGTTTATTCTTAATCTAGCACTTGATATTTTGATAAAATGAGCAGTGCGTGTCATTAATAAAGATTTGCGAAGAGTTTCAAAATGGGTAATGTTTCAAAACCACCGAGCTACTTTTGCAACACAGGTCAATAGAGAGCCCACAGGGTGACCATTATATTAATATTATGAAAAAGTAGCTGGAACTCTTGAAGGATCAAACCCGAAAATTCGGCAGTATTGGAAAAAATTAAGTATTGTCAAACTACTCCTCACTCTTGTGAACTTCATTTTTACATCAATTTCAATAATACGCATGTGTTTATGGGTAACTTACGTTACTAAGGGTTATTAAACATACAAAACAGTAAAACATTATTGAATGTAAGACAATTCTTGCTGTCATATTGTAAGGTACATTTCACATTTTCAAAATCAATCTTTTGTCAATTCTTGACGCTTTTATTTAATACGCAAAATTCAAACAAACTTCTATTAAAGAAAGTCACGAAACCTACGTTACCATTTACGGCCCTAATGTGCCCTGAGTAATTTACTTGATTTTATTTTAATTTACTTTATTTCACGAGAGATAAGAAAAAGGGGAAAATCCACACCAGTCTAGATTCTCTATATTACATCATTGGGAAAATCCCTTGGATTATGAAATGGACTTAGAAGACTGCTGGTTAAGTACCGAGTAGTAAAAATTGTGATTGTGTGATTATTTTCTATGGGCATTTGTTGTCATTATGTTGTACCAATCATATTTTACTTTCAGTTAAAGACTTAGATTTTGTTAGCTTAATCAAACAATGTATTGTGTTGTGCATTCGTGTGAATTAGGGTAAAATGTGATTTTGGCCTTGAGTCAGTACAACCCGTAACAGAGAATTAATTGCCTCAAAAAGAATTGAAACAAACTTGACATTTTAGATGAACTTACTTTTTATTGAGCCTATTTTCTGTAATGTCCCCTTTCCGAAGTACATTATAATGCATGGTGGTGCTATAGGGTGTTAAAATAGGGTGTTAAAATTAATGGTAACGTATATTTCGTAGATTATTTTAACTCCAAAGTGCTCGACAGGTATGTTGGAAATACGCAATTGAACTAATATTAATTAAGTTAGTAAGTTACACCTTCGGGTATAATTAACTGAACAGTTTATAGCCACTTATTTGCTTTATCCTGTACTTTATGGTAACGTAGGTTACATTTCGTAACTATAGGGTCACAACTTTCGTATTTCCTAGGATCTTCTCAAATACCCTAATCATGTGTACCTTAAAACATTACTATCGTATAATTTGCATTTTAAATCGTACATCTATTTGGTTTAATTTTAATGTTTACATCCACTAAGATATGTGTTAACATATCGCGGTAACGTTGGTTTCACGAAACTTTGCGACATATTTCGACGTTACTAAAAATACGAGTCATTGGAGTAGCATTCTGAAAACGAGGCATGTCCTTCTGATGTTAATAAAATTTTAGGTCTTTCGGGGGAAACATGTATATCTTCAATACAAAAGGTTAATTTATTTAAAAGATGGACGGCTTTTCCTCCTAGCTTCATACACGTAAAGGAAATATCATTAAATTAATAAAGTTCAATTCGAGGACTGTTTAATATCAAAAATAATTTGTTTCAACAATTTGCCATAAAATTTGTATTAGGCCTATTTCGCGAATTAAAAAAAAATCAATATTATTTATTTGATATCAGAAGGACATTACTCGTATTCAGATTTCAATTTGGCGTGTCTGATGTGCTCTCAAGTCCCCAAAAATACTGTGCAAACGTTATTCTCTGATTCCGTAAAACAAGAAAACCGCAAAATACATGTGGAAGACTGCGAAAGCTAATTATATACTTAAGATCTTCTAATTACGTCATTACCAGTTCCTTGACTCTTAAGCTTAATATATTCCAATGCAATCTTCATCTTCGGCAATGAGATTGACCTATATCTTTATTTCCTAGTAATAAATTCTGATGAATTACTGCCTTAATTAAAGAAATATTATATCGCACACAGGAGGTTGATTGAAGGCGGCTTTTCTTTCAAATCAAGAGCCACTTTTTTTGCGCAATTATTTATGTTATTCTATCAACGTTTTTCACTGTGCGTCCTACAAAAAATAGTAGGGATAATATATTATGACATTGAAAACAATAAGACCATATATGTAATAAATTAATATTTTAATTGAGACATTTTATTTGTGATTTAAAATCTTAATTTAAAATGTTTAAACATTTAACATATAGCAGTACATAAAAGGCTAATTAAACGGGTGAACATGTCCCGATCTTAATTTGAACATATAATGAACACTATGGCATTGCGGAACCTTTGTGTGAAACAATTACCCAATTATTTGTATTACAATAACCTAATTCATTGCAATAATCAAATATAAGTGTGTGGTATAGACACCTTGATTTAATTACTAGAATTCCTTAGTGTATCTCAGCATTGAGTGCAGTGTAAAAGACGCGTTGAGCAGCTCATCTCAGTTGTGAAAGAAAGGATTGTGTAGCTTGTGCGCCGGCAGCAGTAAGCCAGAAAATATCAATATTCTCTATATAATATCATTTTAATCACGGAGCATAAATAAAAAGTTGTTTTGTATGTTCAATGAGCTTAGGGACAGGGTTTTAATTTATGCCTTTATTAAAAACTGGTTTAAAAAAAAAATGATTTTGCATCCTTAAATAATCTGCAAAACCCAAATGATAATGCTCCTTTTGATCAGATGAAGTAATCTCTGCCACATTTGGATGACAAATCAAATGTTTTGCACACAATTGAAGACCGAATTAAAAAAAACTAGTTTGCGTCTGACGTCAGGGCAAAGGCGCGGCGTGATTGGCGCAGTACAGCATTTTTGTTCTGGTTGACAGGACGTCATACGCACATTAATCTTTTTAAAGGGGCAGGCAGGATTACTCAAAGTGGGAAATTTTAGACATCGTTTTGTAAAGTATCTATAAAAGTAATGACTATAAGTACAACTTACCCCAAGTATCCAAATTGACGAAAATTGCATATTTGTGTTCTAAAGATACAAAACAAGTAACAATTTTCACAAAATGTTTTTCATATTATAAGATAGTACATGCAAACCTTATGATATATCCTTAAAAGTCCTAGGTCCTCGCCAATTTGACAACCACTATATTCAAGTATTCAACAAGTCTTTTCATGACTCTTGAGATTTGTGCCACAATATGAAAAATTATACGACAGTTTTTATCTTTACATATGAATCTCAAGATCTACAAAGCTGCAATGAATGTTAATTCTTTGACAGATTCGCCGATGCACGTAACTAAGTTGATCATATTTCTCTATTTTACGTCGAGAATGCCAAGCTTTTGATGATTAAACATCTCCTTAAGGGGAGAATTATAAAACTCCCATAGCGTTAAAGGTGAATATGCGCACTAGTTTGTCATCAATATAATTATTTTGTAATGATATTGAAACAATTCAATGCCGGAAATGGTGTTAATTATCCAGTTCTGGTCACGGTGGTGTCATTTACACCCGGCATGCCTGATGGACTCATGTTTGTGACACCCTTCACTGGTTTGTATTCACTACGTGTTTCGTAGCGATGCTTCCAATACTGCTGCTGCTGATAATGACGATGATGAAGCGGACGTCTTTGCGTGGACATGGGTGTCCAGAATGCGTAAAAAGTAACAAATTAACATTATTATATATGATTACTTAATAGGGCATGGGTTAATCATGTTAGTGTGTTCGTGTGTCTGCTTTCTTACCTTGTCTGATATACCTGAATCGGTTTACGTCCAATCTACTGAAAAGTCATTATTGTTATTCAGCGAATGCTTACACATAATGACATGAAGCAGATAAGTAGTACTTTTTAGGTCAACTGTTGCTAATTGCCTAAAAGGTTTCATGGTAATAGGTTATCACGTTTAACAATTTGCTCGAATTATTTAGTCATTTACTTGTAACATTGAATATGCTGTGCTGACAATAAGGCTGAATTGAACTTCCAGGTCGAAAGTCACATCCGGTGCGAAGCGAGCAAAATCTTTGTGAGTGTAAAGACAGGGTGCGGAGCTCGTGAAAATGTTGATTGTAAGTGTGAGAAAGCATGTTAAAAGAAGCGCGTAAGTAAAACAAAATCTATGACCTCCAATATATTCATGACCCCCCCATTCCGAAGGAAATGACAGCCCCTTAAACACTTTACAATGTTTTGGTTGACCTATAATAATTTATCTGTACATTTCGTAAAAATGTTTGAGGGCGTAGTCTTAGTGAGTGCGTAATCTTGGGAAATACTTCTCAGTGGGTTATTACAATGAGATCAGAGGTTTAATATTCCGCATTAAAAAGTGCTTTCCACGTGTTTTCGAGAAATACAAATTACAATTTTTTTTATACACGACGGATAGCAAATTACAATTGAGCATATATCGACTCGCTTATTTTACATTATTTAGGAGCACGCCACACAGAAATCGGCTCCAGACCTGTTGAAAGACCAGCCCTGCGCTTCAAGGACGTCTGCAAGCGAGACATGAAAAATTGTGACATCAACCCATCAAACTGGGAAAGCATGGCTGCAGATCGCAATAGCTGGAAAGATGGCGTCAACACTGGAGCATGTGTTGGAAACCAGAAGAAGGTCCAGCAGTGGGAAGAGAGAAGAGAGCGAAGACGGCAGGGCTCGGTGCCAGCTCAACCATCGCAAGAAGTTGTTTTCAGTTGCAGCAAATGTAAGAGGTTTTGCCGTTCAAGAATTGGACTGCATAGTCACAGCAGGCGATGCAGCCAAACATCAGAGTGACTTAGGGCACAAAACTCCATTGTCTCCCGAGACAGATGGATGCCATGAATGAAGGAGCACGCCACACAGAAGTTTGGGGAATGAAAAAAGTACACCAGAAATGAATTTGAAGCGTGGTAATCAAGGTGCAAGTCATTTTAAAAAGTAATGGTTTATTTAAAGATCTTGCGGAATAAGACAAATTTCGTAGGTTTTTGCAGCTCATCTTATTACCACAGGGGTGTATGTGAGTTCATTGCAAAATATTCGAATATATGTAAATAATCGAATCGGTCTTAGATGAGTTGACCTATGATGTCACGTGTTTACATTCAGAAAGCCCTCTGTTGTTTCCGATCAGGTAAAATAATACAGGAGTGTCTATGGCAGACCACATAAATCTTTTCAAAACCCAACTTTTAAATTCATTGTTGTATTGTGTGATATTAGCATTGTAGGGGCACGTTGGCGCAGCGGTACGGGCTCTGCCTTGTGCGGCGCCAGCGTGTTGAGCTCCAGGGCAAGGCGCTTTATCTTACTTGCCTGTCTTTACTCAGGGGTGAAATGGGGACCTGCTATGAATCTTGTCCATTGAGCGCCGCTCAAATGTATGAGCATGCCTTGGGCATATATGCAACTGACATATTCTAACGACAGTGGAATAAATGTAAAGCGCTTTGGTATATGTGCACACGTGAACGGCGCTGTAAAAATACCAACATTTATATTATGTATATAGCTTAATGCATTTGCAAACAAGTTTTATAACATGTTTAGTATTATTTGCTTTCAAACCAAAGTTAATGAAAAAAATCAACTTCTTCCATATAAACTATAGTGTTTTTGTACCTGTCAGTTTTTATCTCAGACCAACAGAGGGCGTATCAAATAATTATAAACATAATGTCAACTCATCTATAGAAATTCTGGTATATCTCAATAGAGCACGGTGTGTTTTCAAGTTCATCTCATCAATGTTTTATTACTCATTCTTAAACACTTGAGAACGTTCCTGCAATCTTATTGGTTCTTACCCAGCTTTACCCGTGTGATATGACACGATATCACACGGGACAGCGTGTGTGCGTCGACGCGATACGCGTACTCGCTATTTGGACCAATCGGAGGCGCACAGCAACAACAGGACTGATCGATTTTGAGCCCTATAGGTAATTCCTTTCAAAATGTAGGATTTAATTTGATTAAAATTTGTATGATATTTTTATTTGAATTTAAGTGTTTAAGAATGAGAATAAAGGTATTGTTTTTAGCCGCTGTCGTGCATCTATCGTCTCATATAACACGGGCGACATCATTGTTTTTGGCGTAAAACAACTCGGCTTCGCCTCGTTGTTTTACTTAAAATAATGATGTCGCCCGTGTTATATGAGACGATAGATGCACTCCAGCGGCTAAAAACAATACCTTTATTCTCTAATTATATATGACATATCTGAGAAGATAAAACATATTTTCAGCATTTGTTCCTCTCATATTACGAGAATGGTGAAATCAAAACTCTGAGATCAAATAGTTTTCTGATATTTTACATCATAGGCTAATGTTAAACATTTCCTGACGGCAATAGAAAATAACATAAAAACACTTTCCCTATGTTAACCAGAACTCAAATCTATTCGAATAGGACTGAACATTCAATAGTCCCTGGCATTTGATAAAATCTGGAGCAATATAAACTAATGGTTTATGTCAGTGAAATTAACCTCGATTAAAAAGGCTATACTAATGTTACTATTGCTAAAATAGAAAGAGAGAGACAGTGGGAAGTTGAAGATATAGATAAAAGAACGACGTCACTTTGACGAAAAAATAAGGCACTTTACTCGCGTCGGAATGTAAAAAATGAAAATCTATTTTTTTAAATTCACCATAGTAATTGTTCGTGTTGACAATAATATGCGATTTTCAGCAAAATTGACAATCCATGAATCAGTGCAAAATATGTTAACGTCATTCTGAGACAATCAATTGCGTGCTCCATTAATGTGTAGTACCAGACATTGAGTCGTGTTTAGAATTAAGTATTTCATACCAAGTATTTAAGTTTAAGTGCCATAAAGGTACTTACATCCAGCCTTTGTTTGCAAACAATATTTAAATTGTTAGACGAGGGAAGGCGACCTATCAGTTCTCGAACATGTTAAAACTTTTCTTTGATATTAAACATCATTTACTTAATATTTTCATAAAGCTAGACACGCACAAACAAGCATAAAGCAACCGTTGTCGTGTTCTAAGTTTTCATCCTTGCCATTACAGACACGTCCGCCCTGTGTCGTTCATTTCTTAACCATGAATCTCCTAAAAGCCTATAAGAATCGAGGAGGGACAAGACATATGACATTTTAACCAAACCACCTGAAGGGTGTTAAACCACCTGAAGGGTGTTAAGGTCAATTTACGCCTAGTTTTTACTTAAAGCAAGCAAAGCTCACAACTGTAATTAAGTCTGCAGTTTTTTGTGTTTTCAGGGAATATTGATCTGATGAAAATCGCTTTAAAATGGAGAGCGCAGCCATAAATAACCCATACTTAATGAAATATATCAAAAATGAATACAAAGAACGTACTGCACTATTATAATAAACATCTAAAAAAAAGGAACTATTGAATTACAAATCTGTACAATGCGTTGGAAGAAGAATTTATTTCTGCGCATTTTGACACCTCATTTGATACGATAGCTCAGAAAACAATAAAACACCGGTCAATTTAATGTAGTGAGGTCCAGATTTGAAAGTTGCACTTACATACAATACAAAAACACTCAGATATCATTACACAGATTTATTTCCATTATACTGAATACAAATCAATATAACTTATTGCAACTTTCAAATCTTGGGTTACATTGATTTAAATGTACGTTGTGACGTCAATATTTAGTCAATTGCTACAAATGAGGTGTCAAAACTTTTTTAAAGATGTTTAGGAACTCACATTGCAGTACTTGATTATGTAAAACGTTCGGATCATATCAGACTTAAGTCAGCACTGGTCCCTTATAAGGGAGTGCTCGGACATATATTACCAGAACTTAATGAAACACCATTATATCAACAAAAAATTACTTAGTTAAAAGGATAGGGCTCTGGCAATTTAATAGGTGTAGTAATTTCAATCAATCAGTGATGAAACAAATTTTGGACATGCGGTCAGGCGAGAAGGAATCAATATATGTTCGGAAAAGTTGAGGGAAAAAGAAGCAGAGGAAGACAGAGACTCAGATGGACAGATGGGATTATTTCTTTAACTAAACTGTCAATTTACAGCTGTTACACCAAAGTGCAAGACCGACATGAGTGGAGAAACTTCATCCGAAAGGTCACGAATACTCAGATATGAGTAGATCGACGATATCAATCCATCAACAAATCAAGTCCAGGAATCAAGTAAGCAATCAACCATCAAAGTAATTACAGGTTTCAAGAAATGCAGCCTAGCTTTCAGATATGAGTATAGTTTGACCTACACTTCATTCTTGAGTTTTAGTCAAGAACGTCAAAGGGGTCAACAATTGTGGTGAGTTGATGCAATGCAGTACAATGTTTCAGCGTGTTTTTGTGTCTTAGCCCTCATATGGTCTGATATCTCCGTGTATGTTTACGTCCACGCTACTGCAGGAAATTCATCGTTGCTATAAAATCAGCGAATGCTCGCACATAATGACATGAAGCAGACATGTAGTAATTTCCAGGTCAATTGTTGCTAATTGCCTAAAAGGTTTCATGGTAATAGGTTATCACGTTTGAAATTTTTCTTGAATTAAAGAGAGATGGTACTTATGTGACCAATAAGGAGGTTTATCCAATCGCCAGCTTCAGGAGATTCTCAAAATGCCCGTCTCAATCTCGTCTCGTTATTAATTGACCCTGGGCCAGGTCAGAATTTGGAGGCCCCAAACTCACCGTGAGTGCACTCAAGTGGCTAAGTTTTGTTCTAGAGGGTGACGAGCATATTTTGTTCCGATTTTAGGATGTTTGCGAGCGAAATTTCCATCTCAGACTATTTTAGCCCAAGATGATGGTGAATTTTGGTGTGAAATGGGCTACTGCTCACGAAGCGCGGAAATTTTGTGCAATATTACCATATTTTGGTCCAAAACATGGTGTTTCGGGCTAATCTGGCCCAATGGTAAATCCGGCCCTGATAATATGTTAATGTGATGATAATTGGGGTTGATCTAAGTTCATCGAATTTGTTTCCAAATCATCTAATTTGGTTCCAAAGAGAATTTTAAAGTAGCAACATAAATGGTTTCAAAAGGCCACGCCATCTTTGTGATTTCTAAATTCCAGCTCTGCTAAGACCTTGAAGCAGCAGAAAATAATTGTGGTCAAAAATACACTTTGCTAATTGTGAAATTGCTAAAACTTTGTCAAAGAAGATATAAATATATTACATATCTTGTAAGGATTCAGAAAGAGAATAATTAGACATATCTGAAGCGTAACATTCTCGATTATAAGCAAAGGTATTTATATATATAAAATTATAAGCCGAAAAGTCAAACCATGACGGCCATAGGAGCCAGAATTATAGGAATATACAAACTTGTTGCCACATTGATCGGTATTAAAAACCATGCACATAAAGCATAGTGTTTTGTTACTCATGGTCAACTGGGTTCGAATTGGCATGGCCATGTTGCCTTTGAAATAGCATTTTCCTTTACTTTTATATTTTAAAAATAAAATACAAAGTCCATTTTATGTAAATCTGATCACTTATTTTCTATATCAAGAAGTGTAGGTCGCCAATTAGACAATAGAGAAAGTTCGCTTAAACTCGGGACCTGTGTATCAATGGGCGATCAAAGGAAGGATACGTGTATAAGCTACTGCAGTATAATTTCTCCCTTTTGTTTGGTCAAGTGGTTTGTTGGTCACACTAAAGATTCTACCTTATAGGTGCTTCGTTTGAATAAACATGAATGGACTCGCCAGGTGATGGCTTTCTCATCTCAACAGAGATTATGTTGGGAGCCAGCGCTAACTCGCTTTAAGTTTTACTTAAATATTTTTATGATATAGTAGGACTATGTTATTTAATAAGGGCTCAATTATTAAATTTAACGTTAGCTTTGTCAATTTCACATTGCAATTTCACAACTCAATGCGTAATGAAACACCATTTCTTTCTTTCTTAGTCCTCCTTCTCAATCTCCCGCCTTCCTCGCCTGTGCCTCCACCCATCCCTTCTCCATTTTCTTCCCTCCCCTCCATCTATTCTCGCTCTCTCAAACTTTACCCTCCTATAATACCTCACTCTCACCTTCAGGGCATTCCCATTACTCCCTCCCCAGTGACGTTGTCAGGGTTTTTTTTCTTTTAGGAGAGCATGGGGGAGGTGACTTTCAAGGAAAAGCATTATGATAAATATGGGCAAAAATTGCGTCCGGCATCCCACAGGGGGATGAACATCTTGTCCCGTCCTGCTGCACCTCTCTTTCCACTTCCAATGCCCTCCCTCTCCTCACTACCTCTTTGTTCCACTGCCGTTAATGTTTTTACAGAACGCCATTTCGCAACCTGATTTTTACGCCATGTTCGCACCAATAGAAATCTCCTATAATTAGTCTTATAACTAGATAATACATAATTTGTAATTTTGTACTAAATGAGGAAATATAAACACGATTGTTTTTTAATTATTGATGTATTTTCGTTCATAAGTTACTACTCATTATAGATTTTCCCGTTCACTTCGACTTCTAGAGGCTTGCATGGCTTTAAATAGATTTCGCAAACTCTATTAGTTAGTTTATGCCCGAAGTTTATGGCATTTAAACCGATTCGTGACCTATATCATAATATGCCAGGTTTTGGCTTGATTAGCAAGGATCAAATCGAATCGTATAAAGCTCCAATTGGGTGTATTTAAAGATCATTGATATTTCATGGAAGAGGTAGGTCTTGGAGTTGTAGCATCCCATCAGCGATAATTATTATTTATAACAAATTATTCTCAGACATATTGACTTAGCATTTAATATTAGGTTAGCTTTGTGATTTTCTCTATATCTATTTTTATTCATCAAATTATAAAGGCAAGACGGCTTTTTGGTCAATGTGTGGAAATTCATACGGGTAGGTAGCGTTGCACTATAAAGCAAATAATGTGCAAATTTGACCTTTATAAGTAAAACCACACTCATAGAAATGACTTGTTCGCCTTGTTGGACAACTCAAAAATAATGTAAAAGTTGCCAAAACAAAATTCATTTTAGTTATCCGAACTTAAAAAATGCTGAAAAAGCTCAAAAAGTTCCGTCAACTAATCAACTTTGTTGGCATTACTTAAAAAGTTGATGTTATCGTTGCGTCAACTTTTTAAGTAATGCCAACTTCTGAATTCAAGTTCAGGGAACTTAGAAAAATAAACAAGGTTCAGAGGACCAATTAGTTGAGTTATTGTAACTCAACATGTAAGTTGATGTAACTCGTTCATATTAAGTTACTGGTACTTATTGTTTTGAGTTATTCCAATTTGGTACTTTGTTACATAATTCACGTAATTGGATCATTTACTGCACAATTAGCAGTATTCAAATATTTATTTTTGTAATCAGTGCAAAATTGTGTATACTATAGCACACCTCTAGAAAATTATGCTAACCTAGGCTAGTTTCATTTTCTGAGTTGTAACAACTCAATAAAGTAAGTGCAAATGAGTACGACCAACATAATGATATCGAGTCAGCGTTACTCAAAATTGTACGCGTTGGCATTACTCGGAAAGTTGACGCAACGACTTACATCAACTTACTGAGTAATGCCAACGAACAATTTCTATGAGTGCATAAGTGCAACATTTGAAAATTTGAAAATCGTAAAAATGTAGACACGATCAAGACGAATTTCTAATACATCAGATGGCATGTGTTACTAATCTGAATCCAAAAAAGGTGTGAAGTCAATTATTTTAAGTCAATGACACTAATAATTAAACATAAAATGACCCAGTGGGTTCAACAATAAAACACGTTAAAACGTGGACCAATATTAATTATTTGTCTAGCTTCAGGCAGTGAGATTACAGACAGAATACAGACTTTAACAGTCCACCAGTTGCTAAGCCTCACCTGAAAGCCGAGACGACAATTCATTTTGAATAAATGCGGTAACAAATAAATGAAACGGCCGGGTATTTTGATGCCTTTATTAGAATTCTTTTTTAATCAGTAGAAAACGACACAATATTATATTCAAACTAGGTTGCTTACAAGGTAGTGTCGTGTTAAGTTGGCACGCAGGATCACTAAAAGTGGGATATATTAGACATTGTTTTGTATTGTATCTTAAAAAGTAATGATGAAAAGTACATAACAGTAGACATCTTCAGAAAGGAAGTGATGTAAAAATGTTAAATGACAACCTCACAAAGACAACCTTTTTCCTACTTCCTTGAAATATCAATGATCTTTAAAAACATCAAATTGGAGCTTTATACGATATTATGTTATAGGTCACAAATCGGTTTAATCTTTAGCAGGCTAATCATCAGGCAAGCGGAGCTCTCTCAACAACGGGTGCTGTCTCTGTCAGATTGTAGATGGTAGCATTGTGTGAAACAGTTTAACCATGGTGGAATTTGAGATGGTAGAGCTTTTCCACAGACGCTCTTATTTCTAGAAGGCTGTCCAAGCAAGAGCTTTCCTTCTCGTTAGGTCGCTAGCACTGGACCAGATCATGGAAATTAGGTATCTAAATTTGGTTATATGATATAGGGTTTATGTACACTTGGAGAGGAGGCTGCAGTTGACAGTTGATGGTCATGTACTCTGGACTAAAATAGCCTGAAATAGTCGCAAACTGTAAATGAATGTGTCCGTGATTAGAAAAACGCGAGTACTCTTATGAAATATATGGGCTTAGCTAAACGCAGTCGATCCAATCATGCTTAAGCTTTTTTTCTGGCGATATTAGGTACATAATTCATTTATAAAGGGTACAGTGGTACTTTTATATGTATTCTTTTGCACCAAATAACGTGATTTAAAGAGACAAATGACAAAATGATTTGAAGAGAAAAATGACAATTTTGTACGGAAATGATTTTGCAAATATTAACTGTTAAAGTGGAACACAAACACAAAACGTCGTGTTTTCTTCTCAAACAAAACTATCATAAAACTCATAAAATAATGACGATCAGGAATCTTTATAAAATTTACTGTTTAGACAAAATGGTCGGTTTCCAACTCGGGTTTCTAAAACTGTGAATAAGTGTAACTGAAAATGCGGGCAAATTGAGAGAAATTTGAGATCCATGAAGCTTGACTACAGAAACTGAAATCATTGCACCACCGTGGCTTTCATAAGCCAACACGAGAAAGAGAATATTCGTGTGTTCATTGAAGATGTTAATATTGCGTGGGAAACAAAGTAATGTAAGGTGGCACTTTATATAAACCGATTACGTAATTTTGAAACGGTTTCGGGTCCTTTTTTCTGCAATAATACAAGCAGCCTAAAAGAAAAATGGGTTTTACTATAGAGGCTAAAATCAAATAATGTTCTTGAATAAGTATTGTATTTTGTACATTATATTCTTTTAGGTATACATTGCAAGGCTTATATGGAGCATTACTTGAATATTAGAATTCTTTGACAGTTGACAGTACCTCTCTGACACTCTCGATCAAGCGGAATGAGTCGGATGTCGCTAATATTGTTTTTAGGTTTGAGTAAAAATGGTGTTCAAATTCTATTGCTTTATATTGTTTTCAGCCATTGGTAAATTGCTCATTAACTCGGTAACCAGATGTGCGATTTTTGATGGGGTTTGCATTAAAATTTAGCATTTTTAAGCTGCCAGAAAGTGACGTAAAAATGCCAAATAAAAAAATTGCCGACATCCGACTCATTCCGCATTCATTCAGTATTGCAATTTCACTTCCTGTTCTTTTCTTTAAAAAAAATCCCAAACAAACAAATAATGTCAAGAAACAGCACTGGCATCGCCTTTATGTTTCAAACGACACTGTCATAGAGGAAAACCTAATTGTGGGGTTGGTGTATCATCAACATCAATATTGTCTACATTGCATATCACTTTTCTTTTCAGCTATCATGGCCGTGCATGTAAACGTTCTTTATTATATATTCTGTTCACGTATGGTGGGTGATTGTACATCTGGTGGATTCAAGTATCTGTCAGAGGTAATATTAGGATGACTAGCCTGCTGAAATGTTGTGACAACGTTCACTAGTTTGTCTTAAGGGACGGGAACATTAAAGTTGCGTTCTCAGAAAAGTTTTTGTTACTATACAACATATGGTTCAAACGTAACATGCATTTAACATATTTATTCATCAATCTTTGCCCAAGAACACACGATAACGAGTCAAATTAAAGGGAATGATAAGTAACTGATAACAGGAGGTCACGCCGGTTAAACTTACCATTAGCCAAGTTACCGCCGTAGCGTATAACTGTAGGATTCTAAAAAAAGGACACTAAGACCTATCTGCTGCGTATAACGTTGCCAACAAGTCGGTTTATGACATTAAACCCGATTTTTGCCTTATAATAAGTTGTGGCTGATTGATTAGACAGGATCAAATCATATCAAGCTCAGATTAGGTGTCTTTAAGATCATTGATACTTCATGACAGGGAGAGAAAATTCAAGATTTGTACATATTAGCATCAAAATTGTCTGCAACTTAAACTCTTAATGTAGAAAATCATGTGGTAGAAAATCTGATTTGACCTTCAGCAAAGTATCCCACATTTAGAATACAAAACGAACATTATGTCACTAGGCCCACTCCAGTGGTCGTACCAGGTAAGACACGCTTTCATTTGAAGATCAAAATAATTCAATATGGTAATGGACAGTCATACTTGGCTTCCGTATCCATGGTATCATTTTACCGCAGGCATGTTTGCCGCACTTAGTCTGCACTTATACCATATTTTAACTACCCCAAAACACACTATTGAAGCTTTCTTAAGTAAAGAAAGTATATTGAAAATAAGAGTATAGTAATCGATCATGCTATTTGAACACACAGTGTCTGAAGATAGTGGATTCAGTTGTCAATAATGGCTCCTTATGATAACGAAAGTCCGATCTACTGGATGTTAGTCTATGGGTTAGGCTATACAATATGTTCTTTGTTGATTTGGTTAACCTATTTAAAGCAACGAGCATGGTATCTAGTTTTTTCTGTTCAACAAAATAAAGGAGTAATGTATACATTATGTGGTGTTGAAAACAATTCTTGTCTACATTAATTTTCGAGACAAATTAGGTTATTTGTCACACTTAATATAGCTAATCAGCTGGTATCGATTTAATCACCCGTCTTGCATTAAAGGTTGAGGTCCTTTAAATCAGATTCTATTACCCCCTCGACCCATTATTCAAAATCGCGCACTGTAATTTGTTGAAACGCGTCGCGTGAAAGAGCATTAATTAGCAATAAAGTGGCCAGGGCAACGAACTTTATGTTCTTCTCGCATCACAGCGCACAGCAAAGCGCGATGCTGTATATTAGCGTCGTTACGCATTCTACGCAAAGCATTACGCTTGGTTACGCGTTCTGCAATACTCGCTATCACTTACGCTTTGGCTACGCGTAGGCGCTCCACCTTGAGGTAAATAAAGGGTGCAGCATTATCCTTTACACGCAAATAATGTGTCCTCGGCAGTAAAAACGTTTAAATAATGTTGAATAATTATTTACGTTTTTACTGCCTCGGACACATTATTTTCGTATAAGGGATAATGCATTACCCTTTATTTCTTAACTAGAGACTTCCCCCAAGATGTGGAGGTCCTCGTTTATCCATAATCCATGAAGCTTGTTTGTATAGTCTATTTGATTCGGGTATTATTATCCAATCTACCGTTACTAAGCCAAAATATTAAAGGGGATTATTTTCTCAACATGCTCAACCCACACATACGTACATACCCACAAGAGCTACATTGTGGGGGTACCCCCATAGGGTTCGTGTATGTTGTATGTTTATTCGTACAACATGACATTGTGGTGATATAAATAGGTATGAACATACATGTACATTGTGGGGGTATGAAACTGTGTGTTGATACTGCCATAGTGGCTGATGGTGGCATATACAGTGTGTCACTCTGATGGTATATGTAAGACCTACCCTACCCCCTCTAGAGGCCATAAAATGCCATTTTAAGATGGCTTCATTGTGGGGGTACCCCACAATGTCGAAATACGCCCACAATGT
Source organism: Amphiura filiformis (assembly GCF_039555335.1). Classification (NCBI taxonomy): domain Eukaryota; kingdom Metazoa; phylum Echinodermata; class Ophiuroidea; order Amphilepidida; family Amphiuridae; genus Amphiura; species Amphiura filiformis. The sequence goes on from NC_092633.1 coordinate 76,665,616, forward strand.
ATACTTATGCTTAAAAGTACCCCCACAATGTACCTCCTGTACACTCACAAACAGGGGTGTGTGTACACATACAGTAGAACGGCAACTTCGTGACCTCTTTTGTTCGACAGAAAATCTTCAGGGGTTGTTGAGCACGGTGTTACGTAACACAATAATGAAAATGTAACAAGCAAACGAGTTTTATCAAAATAGCTCCAGAAATCGAAGACACGGGTCGTTTGTTGCTTAAATTACGTACCATGACCACGGATAAGATATCAAACATTTGTCTATTGTTGGTTAGTTACCTTGGAAAAAATACTTTATGTTCGAAGAATTATAAAGTCAACGTAAAAGTTATTATTAAAAAATAAGTAATTACCCCCTTTAAATAATGGCCATTATTCAAAAACGGGCTATTGTATTACAAATCTGTAAAATGCGTTGGAAGCAGAATTTGTTTATGCACATTTTGACACCTCATTTGTGCATTTGTGACTAAATATTGACGTCACAGCGCGTACATTTAAATCAATGTAACCCAAGATTTGAAAGTTGCAGTAAATTCTATTGATTTTTATTCAGTATAATGGAAGGAAATCTGTGTAATGATATCTGAGTGTTTTTGTATTGTTGTAAGTGCAACTTTCAAATGTGGATCTCACTACATTAAATTGATCGGTGTTTTACTGTTTTCTGGGCTATCATATCAAATGTGTCAAAATGGGCAGAAATAAATTATGCTTCCAACGCATTTTACAAATTTGTAATACTATTGCGTTTTGAATAATGGTCATTACTTAAAGGGGTAATTACCTTTTGAGATGTTTATGTGGATGATGTTAATTCACCGAGCCACCGAGTGAGAATAACATTGCTATTAAAGCCATAATGTGTGGTTTGTTCCACAGCAACGCCCTCATTTTTTTTTTTTTTCGAATTTCTACTTTTGCCTGATCTCACGGATTCCGCCCACACTTTTGCGAGGGGCACCCCCGCTTAATTTTTTAATTAACCTTCATAGAAGACAAATCCACTGAGAAACGAACCTTAGCTCTCCACTGCTACAAAATTGCCCTACTATTTAGGCCTAAGTGACAGTCATTTTTAAGATTAATGGTATTTATTCCATTTCGTTGAATTTCAAAATTTAGCGGAATTGCGCGTCAAAGGACAAATTTCGTAGGATTTTGCGACAAGCAAAAAGTACGTCTTTGACTATGGCCCAAACATCCTGTCACAACATGGTGTATGTGAGGTCGTTGCAAAATATGCGCATGTGCAAATAAATCCAATCTTGTCTCAATCGCACCTGGGATAAAGCTTTTCAGCGTTTGATCAAATTATCTCATCACTGTTTTTCACTATTAGTCGTTTTTTGAAGATTTCTTTTCAAGCAGGATATCTGTGAAGATAAAATCACATTTTTCAACACGTTTCATTTATTTTTTTCAATAATTGTAATCCAACGAGAATGATACAAACACAATTCCCTAACTATGGATGTAATTACCACAGTTGAATTGACTTGAATTTGTTGTTAAATATCTCACATTCATATTATGGAAATTAATTGAAAGTATAGTCACATACGGTGTAAAGAAAACATATCTCACGTGTTTGTTACTCTTCTCTGTGCTGTAAGCTACTGTAATATATCACCTACACAAAACCAATTACAATAGGATTGAACAGTCAATAGTTCCTTGCATTGTTTAAAATAATAGAGCACAATGACAATAAACACAAGTTCGATGTTGACAGAAATAAACTTCGATTGACATTTCCTTTGATAAAATAGAGCATGAGAGAGGCGAAAAGGGAGTAGTGAGAGGAGAGAAAGAGGAGAAAAGAAAACAAATAAACAAACAAACAAACAAACCGGCGACGTATTTTAAGCATAAAGTGCATAATTTTGTTTCAAGATATTTTACAACAACGATAAGAAAACAAGTTTTTCACCAACTCAAAAAGTAAACAAGATTGTTGATGCCTTTATTTTCTAATCAAAATGTTCCAATCATGTATAAAACCCAAAGGGAATTCCATTGTCCTAAACATCTTTTCCGATTAATAAGAGAAAACCTCTCCGAATCTGAAGCTTTCAATATAGAAAGCGACTTTGTAATTTCAGTAAATCTCTAGTGAATCGGACATCCATTTAAGGTACTTGTGACGAACTGCAGTATAAATCGATGTGTTTTGGGCGTCAAAATGACTACAAGTGAAATGTAAAATATTAAGCATGGGGGATACGGCAAAAGAAGAGGAAACGTACACCATTAACTCTGCGAAGGGTACTACAGTCATTATTCACGGCAACTCTATTCCTGCAGATGAATCGGTCATGTGATAAAATAAGAATAATAAAAAATGATTAGCACTTGATCTTGCATTTTCACAACAAAAAATAATCGTCAGGTGAAATAAACATACGGAATTATTAAATGTACCAGCTCGCTTGTGGCCAAAGTTTCCTATTACAATATATAAATATGTAACATTTTCTAATTTTTAAAAATCTTTTTGAAATATATACCAAATTACTCGTGTGATCACGACCTATTGTTATGGAGTTAATCTACAAAAACCTCAGTTCTAGGTAAAATGTCAAATTAAAATAATCCCCGAGTTTTGTTTCATAATTATGTGCAAACTCCCATGTGTTTATCACAAAGTGCACAATGCGTCAAATTAGCAACTGTACCATTATTTTATTTTGTTTAATCGGTATAATAAGGCCTAAAAAGGTTTGATTGCCCTTTCCTGACCGGCCCAGAAAATCGAAAAATCATAGTCGGCTTTTTTTTTTTCCAAATTGCAAATGTAGATTTTTAACATTTTAACGCAGTTCTCTGCACTAAATATTGGTGAAATTTAGTTCTGAAAAGATTTAGACCTAATATATTCACCTCTAGACGTCAATGAATGCTATTTAAGTGATTTATTCATCCCGACGATCGACAAATCAACAAAATTCATATTTTGGTAATATTGTCATTGTCATAGATGTGCTAACGTATCCTGCTAGTGGTTCAGCTGAAAGTTGTGTATTTAAGACAAAATAAGGCAATTTACATGAATCTGTAATTTATATACTGGCAGTATATAAATTAGCTACACGTATTTGAATGGGGCCTCAGCTTTGTCAATACTGCTGTTTTCCTCATATTTGCCTTATTTTTTCAATTCAAGAATACCTTATGACAATTGTAATGACTTATCCTTCACTTTCAGACAATTTATAAACATGATTGAACAAATTCATCAGGATCGGTAGAGTAAACTAGTAAAACAGAGTTCGTAGTATCTGATCCAAGAAAATGCACTTACTGTGTACGTTTCAACAACCACTGTTGTCTTTGTCAACACTTGATGAGGAGTGACTGCAATCTACTGACAACCAACGCTAGAGGGATTTCCACTTCCAGCGTGTTTTGTTGGGTTGCCAGTTGGTTTTCCTTTTGGGGATTTTTTAGATCCCTGTTGCAGGAACTCATCAAAAATGTGAGTCTTCGTTACGTGGATGATGTGTTGGAGGTAATAAACAAAGACAATGTGCAGCAGTTGACTGACCACATCAATCGGGTCGACAAGTCTGGTTCAATCAAGTTTACTTTTGAGCAAGAAACAGAAGGTTCTCTACCATTTCTGGATACTCTGATTGTTAGGAAGGATGACGGTACTGTCAAACTTATGGTCTACCGCAAACCAACGCACACCGACCAATATTTGAATTACCAGTCTCACCACCCTCTGCATCAAAAACTAGGGGTCATACGATCTTTGTACTACAGAAAAGACACCATAGTGACAGAAGAGGCGGATAAAGAGGAAGAAGAAAAGAAAGTCCAGAAAGCCCTCCAAACGTGTGGTTATCCTAATTGGACATTTGAAAAGGTAAAAGATCAAATGCAAAGTGTTAAACCAAAGAAAGTGACAAAAAGACAGATGAAAACAGCAAGAGCAAAGGTATGGTTGTTCTACCATACGTTAAGGGCGTCACCGAACGTGTCTCCAGAGTAATGAAGAACTACAACATCTCTACAGCCATGAGACCGCACAATACTCTCCGCAAACAACTTGTCCATCCAAAAGATAAGCGCGACTCGCACAACACCACTCAGGCAGTGTACAAAATCCCCTGCATGAACTGTAACCTATCGTACATTGGAGAAACAGGTAGAAAATTCGGCACGCGGTTAGAAGAGCACAAAAGTGAAGTGGAAAAAGTCAGCAGCACCGTGGTCACTAGAGCAGGGAGGAAAGAGTCCTTAACTACTACGCACAAGTCGGCCATAACGGACCATGTTGTTGATAAGAACCATGTAATTGGGTGGGGGGAAGCTGAGGTCATTGGCACAGAGCAAGATAGATATAAGCGCTGGATCAAAGAAGCTGTGGAAATTAGAAAGAGGGGGCGTACAACTATGAACAGAGACGAGGGGCAGTACCAGCTTACTCACATTTTGATGAGTTCCTGCAACAGGGACCTAAAAAATCCCCAAAAGGAAAACCAACTGGCAACCCAAAAAAATCACGCTGGAAGTGGAAATCCCTCTAGCGTTGGTTGTCAGTAGATTGCAGTCACTCCTCATCAAGTGTTGACAAAGACAACAGTGGTTGTTGAAACGTACACAGTAAGTGCATTTTCTTGGATCAGATACTACGAACTCTGTTTTACTAATTTATAAACAATTTTTTTTTTCCACTTTCGCTGGGATCACTTAAAGGGCCTTTAAAACAAATGCTATATTTGACAAGACAAAAAAAAGAAAGAAAAAAAAAGAAGAAGAAAAGATAAATAAAATAAAATGTTGAGCTGAAAGGGCAAACAGACCTTTATTTCTTTGGCCTAATTATTGTTACAAGAGCTGTGGGTATTTTCGCTTTTATCAAAATGCTCGCCCTCGTTTACGGTCTGAGGCTGCTGCTGCTGCTGACCTCACGATCTACAATTGTTTTCAATAACAAAATAATATGCACCACATCCAATCTCGGCGTATAAAATGATTTTGCATGGGATCTACAATTTCAATAAGAATATTGAAGAAATAAATCTCGTTTTTATTTTGATCAAAAAAGTCTATTTGCTCACTCTAGCACTGGAGATCTTATTTTATCCGCGTTGAGTGAAATTTGAAGAATTTAGGTTACACTCAGAACGCTAGTGACACGATGACTATTGTTATATAGGGCTTACTCAGTCATGATATAATGTTTTATATGTCGTTATTGTCTATTATATTTATGGCCTTTGTGCCGCCCGGAAACCAAGGGAGAACAGTGCCAGTGCATTGATTGGTCACCCCAGGTTAGATAAGAAATAAATAATAATACATTTAATTAGGCGCTGGAACCAATTGAATTCGGTGTTGAAATGACTAAAATTGTGAGCCACGCCTTCTCACCTTAAAAAATTTCTCGGCCAAACGAAAAACAATAATTTTCATTTTTCAGTAAATATCAGAAGAAACTCTGCTTGTAGTGAAAAAAAGAAAATGCTTGTAGTGATGTAGTCTAGGAGCAAGGGATTTTGAAAAATGGTCGAGTTCACTTCAAAAACCATGTCAACCAATCTTTGATACCATGAGGTGTTAGTACAGACCCTCCAGACCACTGCTAGGGGCAGTAATGGACTCCAATTGTCATGATTGTAGGGTATGTAAGGTCACACAGGGGTAAAAACTGAAAATGCTTCGATCTTGTTATAAGACATATCGACTTACTCGTGTATATAGTTCACGCTAATGAAAGATTTCCCCAACATTCTAAAGCACATCAGTCGGGTTGTATAGTAATGGCAGGATTTCCGTTTTGATTGCCCCATTCTTCACTTCAGACTGCCAATATTGTCAAAATCAACGCGTGAATATACTCATGGATTGATGATTCTGTATGGAAAAATAGAAATATCGATTGTTTTTCGTCTGGTTGTATTCGAAATAAAGTAGAGTTGGACATTTTTGCAGTCGCAAGTGAAGAATGGTGAAATCAAAACGGAAATTCTGACAAAACAATAATATAATGCGCCCAGAAAGTATCCTTACACTTGGAAAAAAATCCTAATTTTAAAACTAAACCATATTTGGGTAAATTTGTTAATAGACGTATTATCTAATCCTGCACATTATAACACCCCATGTGACCTCTAAATGTAAGGTTACAAGCATTTTGATTGGACGACGGTCAAGTTTTAAAATTGACAAACTGGACTATTCAAGGCGAAAAGATTCCAACAAACGCTACAAAGAGACAACGCAGTTTCTTCGGTCAATTGTTTCTCTGTACTTTTCACAACTTTTGTTTATATTTTTCAGTTCTTTTGTTTCAGTTTTCTTTAATTCTTTTCGTTTAAGTTCTTTTGATCCCATCAATATCTTGTGTGGCCACCGTAGTGGCTGTACATTGTCGTCGCATGCTACCGATCAGGCGTGTATAGGGCAGTTTGTCACTGGAACTGGACCTTCGTCTATTCAATCGCTTGTATCGTTACTTCCGGAAGCCACATTGGATTCAATGGGGTGTCATAATATGCAGAATTAAATAGTCCATATATTTAAAAATAATTTACCCAAATATGGTTTAGTTTACAAATTGCAATTTTATTGTCCAAGTGTAAGGATACTTTCTGGGTGCAGTATATATAGACCTGTACGATGGCCTTCTAGAGTTGGAAAAAACAACTAGATTTATTTTGCTGTGAACGTGGTTTAGGAAGCTGTTCAATGTCAGTGCATTTTGCTGTTGTGTCAGTTTTACAACTGCTTGGTTGATTGATTGATTGATTGATTGATTTTATTTTGTTCCATATGAAACAGCATTATAAAAAATACATAATATCTATTAAATTACAAGTTTAAAATACATTACATATGACGCTTGACAAAATAATGTGAAGATAAAAATACACTAGGAACCAAGATAACCCATAAAGCCAGTGTTTCAGGCTTATTTCCAATATGGTCCTTAATATAAAGATTTTGGCAAAAAGGCAGAGCATAAACAACAAAAGAAGAAAGAAAGCAGACAATGGACAACAGACCACAGTGGAAATTAGCCGTTACTGAGATATTTTCTTATTGCACCCTTGAATTGATTAAGATTAGGGATGTTTTTGATATCATTTGAAGTAATCCTGTGTGTAATTTTGGTTCATTTTGATGGACAAGATTTTAGGATATGACCTTGTCAAAAATGATAAGTTTCTTTTTGAGCTCATTTCTTAGTACATTTTCGATTTTTACAGTCTCGGCTAACAAATTTAGGAGTCGATCCTGTATAAACAGTAATCGGAGTGCCCATCTCTCTTTTATTGGCGATTGGGCCAGACTCCTCCATGTAATGTTGCTATAGGGGGATCGCTACACCTCCTCTACAGCGAGTCTGTTACCTTCCCAGCATTTAAGAATGCCGGTACCCATTTAAACACCTGGGTGGAGAGGAGTAATCGAGATAAAGTGCCTTACTCAAGGGCACAACACGATGGCGTCGCCGGGGCTCGAACCCGCAACCTTTCGATTATGAGTCAGTGCCCGTTCCGCTAGGCCACCGTGCTCCTATACTGCGGTTAGAGTCATATTAAACCTTTCTAGTATAATATTTATGTTGGAGAAACCTTTTCCCACCTAAACGTGCAAAATCTTTTATGTGAGACTCGTAGTTTCGAAGAAATTGACGGTTTTGTAACACGCAATTTCACTGACGGTATTGATTTCTGCACTTTCCACCATACAGGGTGTCTCAATAAAAATAGGCCCTATGAAAAGTGGAGCATAACTTAAAATATCGACCGTAAAATAAAAAATTTCTTAAAGACTTAAAAACCATGAAGTGTCTGCTTAACAGTGGTGCAAAAATGATCCAAATTCGTTCATGCGTCACTGAGATAATTAAGTTTGTACAAATAGACACATTTTTTTACCATTCCAATGGGGTAATACACGTTAACAATAATTGTAGTTTTTTATAAAAGAAATAAAAGAAAACGCCAAGTGTTGCTGAATAGAGGTTTAAAATCAATCAATCAATCAATCTCCCAAAGAATGTTTTTCACATGTTTCTCTTTGGGTTAAGGGCTCAGATAGCAACGTTTGCACAGTATTTTTGGGGACCTGAGAGCACACCAGACATATCTAATACGAGGAATGTCCTTCTGATGTCAAATATTTTTTCCTTTTTTTTGAAATTCGCGATATAACACGCATTTTATGGCAAATTATTAAAATTTGATATTTTTTGTATTTTTGATGTTTAACCATCCTCGAAGTAAACTTCATCAATCTAATAATATGTACTTAGGGTATGTAGCTGGGATGAAAAACCGACCATCAATTGAACATTTTAACCTTTCATATTGAAGATATCCCCAAAAGACCCATTTTTTGTGTGTGTTTTGTGTTTTGGGGAAAAAATCTTAATCTTTAATATGAAAGGTCAAAATTGTCGATTTTATGATAGACAGCTTTTCGTCCCAGTTACACTTTAAATACGTACATATCAATAAGTTTATACAATTTACGTAGAGGACTGTTAAATTTCAAAAATATCAACTTTTAATCATTTGCCATAAAATGGCATTATGTCGCGTATTAAAAAAAAAAATTTGATATCAGAAGGACATTCCTCATTTTCGAAATGTAATTCAATATTTCTGATGTGCTCTCAGGTCCCACAAAAATACGTTAAAATGTTGCTGTTCATATACATTTGTCAAGCAACAGTAGGGCTGAACTTTATATTGAAGTGGCTGAAATAATTATTTGATTCAAAAGAAATTGGTTCCCTCAAAATGAAATGTCCAGGTGATTAATAAACAACATCAATAACAGAAAAGAGGTATCAGGCATCATTGCGGTTTGGTAGTTCACATCATATTGCGAATGGTAGTGAGCTTTGGTAAATATTGCATTGATATTACAGATATACCTCTGTAGGTCATGTGGTTCTCGAGTTATGTGGTAAATACTGTGCAAACGTTGCTATCCGAGCCCTTAACCCAAAGAGAAACATGTGAAAAACATTCTTTGGGAGATTGATTGATTGATTTTAAACTCCTACTCAGCAACACTTGGCGTTTCCTTTTATTTCTTTTATAATAAACTACAATTATTGTTAACGTGTATTACCCCATTGGAATGGTCAAAAAATGTGTCTATTTGTACAAACTTAATTATCTCAGTGACGCATGAACGGATTTGGATCATTTTTGCACCGCTGTTAAGGGCTGGGGTATGAACGTTTGGACAGTATTTATTTTGGGACATTAGAGCACATCAGACATATCGAATTGCATTCTGAATACGAAGAATGTCATTCTGATATCAAATAATTTTGATTTTTGAAATTTGCAATTTAATACACATTTTATGGCAAATCATTAAAATTGATATTTTTGATATTTAACAGTACTTGAAGTAAACTTTATAAATCTGATGATTTATACTTAAAGTGTATGTAGGTGGGATGAAATGCCGACGATCAATTGAAAATTTTGACCTTTCGTATTGAAGATATGGATTTTTTTCCCAAAACACCAAAGAATCCATATCTTCAATATGAAAGGTCAACATTTTCAATTGACCGTCGGCTTTTCCTCCTGCTACATACACTTTAAGAATATATCATTAGATTTATATAATTTACTTCGAGGACTGTTATATATCAAAATGTGAAAAATGTCAAATTTTTATAATTTGTCATAAAATTTGTATTATATTGTGATTAAAAAAAAAAAGATAATTATTTGATATCAGAAAGACATGCTTCGTATTCAGAATGCAATTCGATAGGTCTGAGGTGCTCTCATGTCCCACAAAAATACTGTCGAAACGCAATAAACGCTCATTTTAGATCCCTTAAGCAGACACTTCATGGTTTTTGAATCTTTCTTTACTGTCGATATTTTAAGTTATGCACCACTTTCCATAGGGCCTATTTTTATTGAGACACTCTGTATAGATTGATCCAAGGCCAATTAACACAGGGATGAACATTGAACAACTTTCCAAGAAAAAAGAAGAATTTCAAATTATATTTAACTTTCCATTTATGAGATGTTCATATCAGTCACTCACGCAACGATATTAGCACCAGATTAATGATACTTTTTTTGGGGGGGGGGGAATCCAACGAAATCCAAATGTCCTATAAACCCTATTCCATCCAGGACAAAATCAAGGGTTTACTTGCTTATTCATGAGCCTCATTAAGGGGAAGCTGCACCAGGATTGTTGTGAAATAGGGGTATTTTAGTCTTTTTATGTTTTTTCTAAATTAAAAATCTATAGAATTTGGGCCTTTATTTGCTTTTTATTTGATTCAAATCGGACATTTGGTTCAGAAGTTGCAAGTAATCAAAGGGAACAACGTGACGCGAAAAAGTCGCGAATTGAATGCTGTCCTATACTAATACACGTAATGTATTTCTTATGTATTGTATTGTTTTCAAGGGGCGATATTTAAGGAATTTCCAGCTAAAAATTAATTTCTGAATAATGTAATATGTTTATTGTCTATAAAGAGTGCTAATAATTAGTATAACTGTTATTGTTGTCAGAAACATGATTTTATAATATTTGATATGCATAATTGCTGCCTAATTAACATATTAAGTGTTTCTAGACTTAAAATGCCATTTTCTGCCAGATGTTGTTTCGCATCATTTTTTACCTTGCGCGTCACTTTTCTTGGTAATGGTGTATCTGTTTGAGCTTATTTTTGGCAAGTATGTTGGACATACCTGTATCTAAATATTTATAGAAGGAAATTTTGAAAAACATCTGGTAACCATGGAAACGACCCGTTTTTGTAAATTTACCGCCAAAATGCGCAAATTTACCAATTTTAATGCGCCGTAGCGTAACCGTACAACCTTTTTTTGAAAATTACCTCTATACATTTTTTAATTAGACCTAAATTTGTCAAATAAAACAAATTTCAGAAAAAAATACCAAAGAACGACTGAGAAAAATGACGCGCAACGACATCATGTGAAAATCCAACATGGCCGCCGTTACCATGGCAACCGTTATAACGACGATCATTTTTTGGCTGGAATCGCTAAGTTTGATCAGCACAACAATTCCCACCAATTTACAAGTGCACAGGTCAAATACTTTAGAAAATCACTTTTTTCAGTGCAGCTTCCCCTTAAATGCATGATCATAATAAAGGCGAGTGGTCACTGGCCTATTGCCTGTTTTGACATCTTATTATATTGTGGCTTAGCATTAACACTCAGAATGCTACTGACAACAGTGTCAAACATTATGTGTTTCTTCTTATATTTTCTAAAAAATTTAAATGATTGATTTTCATTTGGCCGAGAATATTTACTTTAACGTTAAAAGGTGTAGCTCACTTCTGAGTGTAAATGCAACACTTAATATGTATTATAGCAGTCATAGTAATTATTCGTGTTGATAATAATGTGTGATTATTTCGTTAAATGTACAACTTGCCCAAACATCTCTGATATATATCAGTGTAACATGTTTCATCATTCTGAAACAGTCAATCTAGTGCTCAACTAAGTTGTACTACAAGACTTAGTCGTGTTTCGAATTAAGTATTTTTATCGAAGTATTAGGAAACCATCCAGCTATTTACGGTAAATGTATATTTCAAAACGTTTAAGGTTAAATACAATTGATTTTCAAGGCTTGATTCCAGAGGGGCGTAAGTTAATAATGGAAACAGCCAGTGTATCAATCTGAACTAGGGCCACGGACAAACCGCGGCTCGTGAGTCATCCTATATGTTGCAGGGATAGGGAAGGGGCGACCATGATAGGACCATATGGGCTGATGGGGGGGGGGGGGGGTGATTGTGGGCAGCCGTTTTCGGCAATTTTCCTTTGGATTTTCTAAATTTTCAATTTTTAAAATTATCCTGGATGATATCTGTCGTGAAATAAATCAATGCTTCTATAGGCTATAATAGGCCTAGTATGCCTATTTATACTCTGATTATGCAATATATAGGCCTACAACAATAACTACAACACAAAACCAACAACCAATATTTTGTTAATCTAATTTGTAAAAATATATTCATAGGCCGCGCCTATTAGACTAGTATAGCCTAAAAATTCCTGAATTATATAAAAAAAAAAAAAATGGGCCAATACAACCAATCGCTGCAGTCAGAAAGAAAGAAACGAACAAGAAAAAAGAAAAAAGTGAAAGAAAAATAAAATAAAATAGATGGAATGGACCACATAGGGACTCGAACACGTACCAAATTTTTCCAGCTCAAAACTATAGTATTATATAATTTAGTAGAACGTGAGTCCGACGCGCTAACCGATTGAGCAACTGAGTGACCTGTGAAATCAATTGATCTCAAACTGACTATTATGGAATAGTGCATACCAGGCTCTTATGATAAACAATCTCATCACCGCTGTAAATGTCGGAGGTATCGATGGCGAAAAACCTCGATTTTTGCAAAAGTAACTTAAATTTGGAGTGAAATTCAAATGGTAAAAGAATCGACATACTTTTGAGAAATAATGTAGGCAGTTAGAAATCAAAATTAACGTTCCACAATCCAGATATCGATAATGTAACATAGCAGTGTTTTGTGGTACAAGATTCTCGAAAATTGTTCCCAAAAACGGGCTAATAAAATTTAATCGGTACTGTATTTGGTTCGTCCCCATGGCAACATTATTTCTTTGGTCGATTTGTAGTACAATACAAAAAAGGAGAAAATAATCACTCGGTGTGGTTTTATACGGAGCGAATATTTGAAAAAAAACTGCATAGAGCGTGTTTTTGATCTTGTGAACATGGTGCGTAAAAATGATTTAAACGAAGGATTTTCAAACGGATTCAAAAAATTTGTATAAACACACAAAAATAATGTTGAGATACATCCATGCACCAACATTGGACTCACTGCGATATTTGATTGCTGAGAAAACGCGGTTTTAGAGAACAACTTTATACGTCTTTTATACGTTTTTTATACGTTTCTTCGTGTAACCTTAAACTTTTGCTTTGGTATTATTATCTACTACCAAGCCAATGAACCGAGAGTGGTAAATCAAACTCTTACAGGAACATTGCTGTTACATTCTAAAGGACGGATCGTATTTGTTACCTTACATCAAAGGTATTGCGGATACGCTTTGTAGAAATTACCAGAAAATTTGTATCAGAGTAGGCATAGCATTTAAACCTACTTAATAGGACAAATGACAAAACCGAAAAAAGGACGTCACTGGTCAGGTGTATCTGATTCCATGCTAGGTGCAGACCACTAGAGGAACCTAGCTGCCAAGAATCGGAGAGACTGAAAGTTCTCTCAAGACCAATTTCTTGAACATACATGCCCAAAGACTACTTCGCCCGAGGTTTCCGAACACATCCATATTGAGTCATCAAGCCATCAAAGTCCGAATTTTAAAGGTCACTTCAATCGGGCCAATAGTTACTGTTCTTTGTTTGAAGACACACGTATCCATAGTGGCATGTTCTTTGAATGGGGACAAAATATGCTGTACTCTGCATTCATGTATTCAATTATATTCCCATTCAAAGGGACATACCACTGGCAATATACAGGTGTCTTCAAGCAAATAACATCAACTCAACAGTAGGAACGTCTCGAAACTCCCAACTTGTGACTTTACGTTCATTTCGTGGGAGCAAGTCACATATCGTCATTACACATGATACTCTGATTTTGAAAGGGGCATTTCGTGATCCACAACCGCGATCTCCCCACTTTTCTCAAAAACAGTTAAGATTTTTTATACCACTAAACCTCTGGCTACACGATGTCTTAAAGCGGCTACACGATTTTAACGAGATGAATTTGAGTTGGGCATTTCGACCATCCTTCGAACCTGACGACTGAATCAATAATGGCACTGTCTTTGTAATTGAATATATGAATACAAAAGCCACCCAAGTCCATACTTTGGCCAAATTGAGTTAGGCATGGGAAATTGTTGCTATACATAGGCCTGTCATATGTATGAAAGAACAACTCAAATTCATCCTCTGTGTCTATTGAGCACGTGAAAAATAGCATGTATGAAAGAATCACTCAATTCCATGATTTGAGTCTTGTAACACATTTATTGAAACCCATTATGTATAAAAGACCACTTGTAACACATTCATTGCTAGAGAGTGAAAATAAAAAAAAAAATGGGTTTAATAAAGGAAAGTGTGTGGTTTGTATTACATGGCAGAATGCTTATCAACATTATACATACCTGTGTGCTTTATTTTGTATTATCTTACTAGTGGTAATCTCATTCTAACATTGTTGTCTTTGTACATGATTCATATTCATATTCATATTATTCATATTCATATTCATTTATTTCCATAAAAAACTGACATTCACAAAAACAATCAAATTAAAAATTTACAGAAAACAACACATTATGGAGGAAGAGGCTAGAAGGCCAATAAGGCCAGACATATCGCCTCCCCCTAGAAATTATAAAGTTACAAATAACATTTATACAAAAAAATCAATCAAACATCACATAAAAAAGGAATCACTAACCAAAAGACAAGACAAGGACGGTGCTCAAAGATAATATATTAAGTATATTTTGAGATTAACATTTCTTTTAATTGATAACGGAAATGTTTAATAGATCTGGAGTTTTTCACAAAAATACCTAGTGAATTCCAAAGGATGGGGCCTTTAGTACGGATTGCGTGATCAGAAAAAACTTTTTTGTTTTTAGTCAAATTTAAGTCGTTTACATGTCTTGTCTTGTAGTTATGTACATCAGAGCGTTTGGAAAAATAATTATTAAATATAAGAGGAGTTCATTAATAGAATACTTGTACATGAATGTACCCAAATCTAGTGTGTACATATCTTCGATAGTTAAGATGTTATAGTTTGCAAACAACGGTCCTGTATGTTCTCTGTAGTGACTGTTTGCTATCGTTCTTATAGCCCACTTTTGGAGTTTCATTAATTTACTTAAGTAAGTTTTACAGGTATCCCCCCAAACAAGTATTCCATAATTAAGATAGGGCATTATCAAAGTACAATAAAGGGTATGTAAAATACGCATGATGCAGTCATGTCTACAGTAGAATTCATCTCGACCTTTGCAGGACTTAACCCCATTAAAAGCTATTAAACCAAGATAACACTCATTGAAACAGCTCAACTGATTAAATCGGATCTTCTCTGGTTGTGCACAAGTGACTGTTTTCATGTGCGATATCGCAATAAAGCTGGTATTCATAGCTTCAGTTGGGTAACCGATTATAAAGGAAACGAAAGGAAACAATGTTATGTGTGGCTTTGTTCACGAAATCAGACAATGTCGTGCTTTTTGTAAACCAGCATTCTTGAAAATGAGCAACATAATGATTTTTGACTTAACACGGTTTAGAAATAATTTCTTCATATTTTTGGTGTTATCTGTCGTTTACATGTCCTTCCTAAAACACAAAAGTACGACCCTCTCCAAACACCTAAATTAGCTAAAAATTTAGGACATGTTACAAAACTTTATTTTCTAGAACCTATTTAGAATAATTTAAATGTAGCTTTTACCGGTTTTTTTGTGGCATCCTTCAGAAGTGAGCGGTCCGATACCAATATTTTCGGTCAAATCTCCATTCAAATAACACGGGGAGTTGGCTAGCTATGCCTTGCCCTCACTCATATTTTACAAAAGTACGACCATTTCTGAACATCTAACCTAGCTGTAATTTTAGGTCATGTTAGAGAAATATATTTGCTAGAAGTTTTGGAGAATAAATAAAATATTGGCTGGTTATTTTTCACACAGTGATGTTAACTAGGCAAGTGTCCATTCTCCCAACATACATCATTTGTAGGGTCACGCGTCAATGGTGAGAGCACTGTGTATTGTGTATAGGAAAACGGACAGTAACTGCAGTATGGTTCTGGTACATAATGTTTTAGTTTGGTCATGACACCAACATTTCTTGACACTGTTTTTGAAATACAATCTATGTGGCTTTTCCAAGTGAGACATTCATCTATTAACACACCAAGAAACTTGGTTTGTTGTACTCTTTCTAAGGTAGTGTAGTTAAGTATGATTCTCAGATCATTAATTTGTGTCATATTTGGCGTTCCTAGTATCATGTAGTTTGTTTTACTGGCATTAAAGGGGGGTAACCCTATTGGTTTTGGATATGGATTGTCTTTAAAATTACATAATAATATCAAATATCGCCTCCTTTATGCTGCTTTGTGAAAAAAACGAGAGCATTTTCAGCGTAAATGTGAATAAATAGCCAAATTTGCAATCCAATACCTTGGTATACGTGAATTGCATTCTGGGCAGGCAATGACGAATGCTGACATGCTGTACAATGCCCGGCCCGTATTGAACGGAAAATGTTTTTTTTTCGTACCGTTTCAGAAAAAAGGAAACAAAATATATTTCCCCTTGCAATATGTACATTTCAAATGAATATAAAAAAGTTTGGGTAAAATGGAGAGGAAAAAAACCCTTCCGAGACCGGGTTTTGAACCGGGTACCTCTCGGGTAAAAAACAAACGCGCTAGTCATTTGAGCTATTTAGCACACCACGCTTACCGTTGCCGTTTTCATAACTATATACGGCGCACCGTCTTGCGGTGACTGATATTTCGTTCATAATTCCCTCCCAGAATTCCAAAGTATTTACCATTGTTTACAAACTGGTATACCTGTAAAAACCGCTGTGATTCATGATTTCTCCGGAAATACATCGACTTGGAGCGTCAAATTTCAGGATAGTAATGAGAAAAATAGTATCTATTATGTGATACCAAAACCTCATCAACAATGAAAAAAATCGGGGGATGATGCTGTCGATCGGGTTACGGACCTTTAATAGACAATTTATTTGCTCTGAACCAATTGCTCACTTCCTCTAGTTCTTTGTTTATAAGATTGACTTGCTTTTCTATGTTTTCATGTGAATATAAAATTGTTGTATCATCTGCAAAGAGGATGAAATCAAGTATATTAGATGTATTAGTTATATCATTTGTATATAGTATAAATAAAAGAGGGCCGAGAATAGATCCTTGCGGAACTCCGCAAATTACATTTTCAATTCTGATGAATGGCAATTATAAGATACATATTGTTTCCTGTTACTTAAATAACTTCTGAACCAGTCTAAGACAATGCCACGAAGGCCATAGTGTTCTAGTTTGTGAAGGAGAATATTGTGATCAATTGTATCAAATGCCTTAGACAAGTCCAAAAATATTCCAACAGTCGTCTCGTTTCTCTCAACCGCGAAATTTATTTTATCTACCATTTGTTCAATAGCCATAGAGGTTGAGTGCTTTGGTCTAAAACCAAATTGTTTAGTGTTAAGGATTCCTTGAGTATCAATATAATCCATACATCTGTTAAAAACTAATCTTTCAAGAATTTTGGAAAAACATGGTAGGAGAGAAACGGGACGATAATTTGAGAAAACTTCAACATCTTGTTTTTTGAAAAGTGGTATGACCTTAGCTACTTTCATTTTATCTGGAACAATTCCGGTAGAAATAGATAAATTAAATATCATATTAAGAGGTTTGGCAATTTCTCGACTTACTTTTTTTATGATTAGATTGCCAATATTGTCGTGACCACCACTCTTATTTAACTTTAACTTATCTATAATTTTGATTATATCAAGTTCAACAATTGGTTTCAGGTACATACTCCCAGATATGGTATCATTTAGATAATCAAAATAATGTTTCCCTTTGTGTTGAATGGTTGAAGCAAGATTAGGACCTATATTTACAAAAAAATCATTAAATTTATTTGAGATATCTTGAGGATTGTTGATAGTATTGCCACCTTCATCTTTAAATTTACTTTGAGTCGATTGTTTTTTGCTTCGTCCAATAACATCATTGATTGTTTTCCATGTTTGTTTCATATTGCATTTAGCATGCTCAAACTTAGAGAAAAAAAATTTTCGTTTCGATTTTCGAAGAAGCATTTGTAACTTATTTTTATATGTCTTAAATAATTGACAATTTCTAGCATTAGATTCAAACAACCACCCATGTCCAAAATTTAAAATGAACCCCACGAAATCCCTGAAATGCTAATCGTCATACCTAATACAGGTTAATCCACTCATTTGCACGTAAAGCTTACCATATTGACCAGGTAAATCTAACTGAAGGAATTAAAATGATACACAGGTTTTTCTCTCAAAATCACTTCCCATGGACTTGGGTGGCTTTTGTATTCATGTATTCAATTCCCGTTCTAATTCAAGTAGAATGTTAATCGTGATACCCTATTACCATGAAACCTTTTAGGCAATTAGCAACAGTTGACCTGGAAATGACTACTTGTCTGCTTCATGTTATTATGTGTTTTAGTGTTCAATGATTATCAACAAGGGAATATTATATTATACAGTAGATTGGACGTTAAGAGGCACACCATACCAGATAAGTGGTCAGACACACAAACACGGTGCAAGATTGTACATTGGGTATAATGCCAATGAATAGGTCCCTTCAAATTCAAAGCCATAAATTAGCATTCATGAATTCATGCATTCATGAAACCCATGCACTGTCATTGTCCTTGCATGCGAGGGGCACAGTGGCGCAGTAGTACGAGCACTGCCTTTTATTTGATTACTGGTTCGAACTCCTGTGGTGCTTCGGGGGGAGGGGGGCAAGCAGCTAGATTTTCGGATGCTGACTTTCTCTACGCCTACTTGTTGCAGATTTTGCCACTCCTGAGTACCACGTGTAAAGGCGATCACCGTGTCGTCTGACGATCGCCTTTAGGCGTGAAACTAAGAGTAACGACTTCTATGTTTCACGCCTTAAAGGCGATCGTCAGACGACACGGTGTCGTGAAACTCAGAGTAACGACTTCTATTTTAGAGGGTCTAAACTCTAGACTCTGATGAAAATTTTGATGTATGATAAATTATAATCCTATCCATTTGAAACATCTGTCCTACGTAATCGTTAAATCACAGATATTGGTGGTTAAATAGAGCACTTTTGGCTACATGGCCTTAATACTGTTTACTCCTCGAACAACGTTTCAAAGAAATATGCAGCTTAATATTGACGGCCACTATAATTTCACGTTAAAGTAGTACACCTTGTAAGCAATTTCACTTATCCTCCACACATTAATATCATTGTTTCAATTATTTGTGTTAAATTAGAACCAATCAAACATGTGCGGTCTTCTAACCTAGTTTCGTACCGAACTCACTTATGAATCAGGATCAATGCGTGTTTCTACATATAATCACGGTAAATGAGATGTTAAAATACCTGGTACTGACTTTGTTTATTCATAAATCCCAGCAATAATCGTTTCCCAGCATGAAGAACATTACTTTCTAAAGATGTTGGCATCGCACTTTTAAAAACGCAAAAGCCTCAAGGGCTCGGATAGCAACGTTTACATAGTTTTTTTTTCTGGGACATGAGAGCATATCAGACATATCGAATTGCACTCTGAATACCAGGGATGCGGTATAATACAAATTTTATGGCAACTTATTAAAAATTAAAAATTCATAAATATACTGATATTTATACTTAAAGCGTATATAGCTGGGAGGAAAAGACGACGATCATTTCAAACTGTTGAACTTTTGTATTGAAGATACACATTTTTTGGGGGAAACCTTTGAAATGATCATCGGCTTTTCCTCACAGCTACATACACTTTAAGAACATATCATTAGATTAACCAAGTTTACTTCGAGGACTGTTAAATATAAAAAGTAAAAAATTGATAATTTTGATAATTTCCCGTAAAAATTTGTAATCACGAATTTCAAAAAATCAAAATTATTTGATATCAGAAGGACATTTCTCGTATTAAAAATGCAATTCCATATGTCTGATGAAAAAAATACTGTGCAAACGTTGCTATTCGATCCCTTAAGTGTATATCCGTTTATATAACGAAAAAACGTTATCTTAGTATAGTTACCTCATTTAGGTATCTATTTACCCGGTGAAGTGCTTTCCAGCAGTTATTGAACTTATTTTGGTAGGTGCGCTGCATCATTTATTTCAATAATATCAACAAGATACAATATTTATGGAATTTGCAATGATTGTATTGATTTCGATGTAAACGATACTGGAAACAGAATTTGTACTATGCCCATGTCGGAAATGTAACTCCATATCAGATATTAATCACCAACATTATGTCTTCACAGAGACTCTGAGGAAAAGCATGTTTTAAATTGATGTATTATTTTCTCGCTGTCAATGATTTATTACGACGAATACCTGTTACTCTTATTGTACACTATTTAGTATTGGAACGGATTAATAAACATAAAAAAAAAATCATGAGAGATTTTTTAAATCTAAAGATACTCTCTTTCAGCAAATCATTGTTATAGAACATTGATCGACAAATCCTTTTAAATATTTTGTAAGCTAATTTGATACTTTTATAAATAAAATATTTAGCAACATATGTGTCTAACATGAACATTATTTGAAACTTCTATTAACCCATGGGTTTCTGAATCATGATTGTAGTGGGATTCTACATTATCATGATTATCATGACAATTGTGTCCTGTATCCAGCGAAATAAATAAGTACCAACGTACTCCTTATGATGTCACCATTACGTCATGCTAGTGCTTCTTCCCAAAATTGATAATTTGTTATTACTTCCGTGTTGCAGGCACGCGGTAGTGATCGGCTCCCCTGTTATAACAATTATAGTTTGTGCTATCTATGACCAGCAGTTATTGTACAAAAATCGATTTTGAAAACAAAAAAAATATTAGCAAATTTTTCGTGCCGAACAACAAACAAAGATATCAATGATGATGTGAGTCAAGAGCTTAGGCATAACAGGGATAATAGGAAACCACGTGACCAAAACCCAAACTTAAACTCAATATTTGAAATGAGGCAATTCGTCAGCGCTCACTTTGGTTTTGTTTTTAGAGCGCTGCTACCGTGACGAAGGTATCGTCTCTCTCGATCACGTAAACGATCCACTGCTCAAAACAAAAACATCATCACTTCCGAGAAATGTCAGCAAGCCATAAGTGCCTCCATGGAGCTGCGCTCGACTACTTAGCATCTTGCCTGACTCTGTACCAGCCGCTACGAGCTAGTCTTCGTTCAGCTTCTGACCCCGGCTTCTGACATCACCCGGCATCCGATCGCACTCCTACTAAAACACTCATATCGGCTCATAACCGGACTTTCACATATATGGCTCCGCACATCTGGAACCAGCTGAAATCAGAAACTGTGACACACTTGCCAAGTTCAAAAATGTCTGAAAACACACTTGTATCCAAATGATGAATAATGTTTTTGCTTGTATTGTATAATATACATTTGCCATTTTCTCTTATTGCCGTTTTTCACTGGTTCATACTGCGCTTTGATCTTGATGTAACAGCGCTATATGTACTTTTGTATGTATGTATGTAACATGCAGGATATAAGTTTAAGACAAATTAACATTTCATAACATATAATCACGTATATCGCACAAGAAAGCTGACATTTTGTGCATATAGTATAAATGCTAGAAAATCAGTTAATTTTAAGCGATTTTTAAAAAGGGAGAAAAAACAATTAAGAAGTAAAACCAAACTAAGAGGTATTAAGTGTACATTTCCATAAGGTTTGTTTTAATTTGGGACCTTGTAATCTTCAGTGTTTTTTTTCAGTGATACCTTTGATTCCTGTGCTCAACAAAATAGTTATTGAAGGCCTTTGGTAACTGATTAGTATAGTACTTGTGCATAAAAGGGCTTATTTCCAGATCATAAGTATCATAAACATTAAGCAAATTGTAAATCTTGAAAATAGGGGCTGAGTGACTTAAAAAGTGACTATTCGATATCATTCTAAAGGTTTTTTTTAAAGTTTGAAAATCTTTTCCAAATATATTTGACAAGTGTTTTCCCATGCTAAGATACCGTAATTTATGTAAGGAAGTATTAACGTACAATATAGTGAATACATTATTCGCTCGGGAACAAAATGTTTCAGTTGGTTTATTACACCAACACCTCCAGATATATTCTTTGAGATGTTGTGAAATTTCCAAGTTAGATTTTCATCAATTGTCAGTCCAAGACATTTGCTCTTATTCATCCTTTCCAGGATTATAATATCAAGTATAATATTATTGTAACATTGTACACTACGCGTGATGTTTTGTGATTTGTACCAAACAGCATATAATTAGTCTTGCTTGCATTCACTGATAGCTTATTAGCCTTAAACCAATTATTAACTTCTTTTAATTCATTGTTGATAAGATCGTATTTGGACACAATGTCCTTATGTGAATAAGTTATTGTAGTATCATCGGCAAACAAGACAAATTTTAGAATGGTGGAAGTATTTGTGATATCATTAACATACAAAATGAACAATAATGGGCCTAGGATAGAGCCTTGGGGTACTCCACATATTATATCTTTATATTCAGATTTACAAGAATTATAATACATGTACTGTTATCTGTTATGTAAGTAATCTTCACACCATTTTAACCACGTTACCTCTAAAACCATAATGTTCCAATTTATGTAATAAAATACTGTGGTCGATACTGTCAAAGGCTTTTGACAAGTCTAAGAAAATCCCAATAGTTGTCTCATTGTTTTCAACCGAATTACTAATTTTGTCAATCAATTCCAAGATGTAATGTATGCATCTGTTGAACACTAGCCTTTCAAGTATTTTTGAAAAGCATGGCAGAACAGAATTGGACGATAGTGAGAGAAAACTGGATTTTATTTCTTATGAATGGGAATTACCTTTGCGATCTTTAACTCATTTGGTACTACACCAGCAGTAATAGGCAGGTTGATATAGTACTATTGTAAAACTTTTGAGAAAAATGAGGGCTTCGTAAACCCCTCACGTATCCATTTAAATATTGTTTCTATTGGGAACATTTAATGCTATTTAGATGAAATACTTAATTCTAAACAGACTCTCCAGACTATATTTATATATTATTGGTCCATTTGTAACATCTGTCTATGTAATGTAATGATTGTGTAAAAACAGTCTGACCGACACAAATTGCGAATTCCCATTTCGTGAGGTTTATTGACTAATTTTGACTATGACTCCCAGTACACTCTCATTCCGAGCCAATTATTTATATTCCGGGTCATATATTTGTCCCTCCAGCCAGAAATAAGAGTGTTATCATGTTGATCAACACAAAATAACCCAAAACTGCATGACTGATCCTCCAATAACTTTCGCTTAAGCATCTGGCAGATATATCAAGTAAGTAAGTTGGCCTTTTCCATTTCGCATCCAATGAATAAGTAATAACAATAAAATGGGATCTGTTATTTGTACATGATTATATTTTTAAAATGTAATTATCTTTCTAATCTGATGTAGTTTCGCTCCTATCTCAAAGGTCCGTGAATCTCTGAATAATAGATGAAAACGTAAAATGAAGGAGTTGTTTTGATAGATTAACATATTCTAGATGTGAACGTTATGGCAATAACGGTATCAAAAAGGAGAACAAGAAATAGAATAATTGTACATGTATAATTATTAGTAACTTCGTGTATGGAATGGAGTAGACATGTGACTTCAACACTACTTGTTTATTTCACTTACATGGGGCGCTTTCGAGGAACATGGTAGGTGATGTCATCGAAGTTGGAAAATTCATGCCCCTGGTCTTGCTGGGTTTAATCAGGTTGTCCCACACACAGAATCCAAATTTTGTACCTTGGGCCCACTTTCCCCCCAAATAGATTAATCTGCAGTACTACTATAATCACATTAAGTAATTCTTGGCCAAACTGGAACATGCGCGTTGCGTCTATATGTAGTGTACTAAGCGTGTACGCATTGTAAGGCGCGTGTATACTTTCTTCTGTACCGCGCTATATTCGCGTGTGTTTACCGCGGAGCCACTAGCGTTCACACTGTTCCAGTTTGGCCAAGAATTACTTAATTTGATTATAGTCGGTTTAGGATAGAAGCCTCATCAATAGCGATTTTAACTTGAAATACTTTCTTCAATTTGGTAAGAAGTTTGAGCTGCCAGAATGTTCTGAAATAATATAAAAATAGTTAGATGCCTAAAATAATGTTTCACAATCAAGATGTTGAAAATGTTAGAAATCCGTTTTTTCCATGCGACGTTGCATCGGTTTGTTGTATTTATAATGCAAAAAAGGAGAAAGCAATCGCTCGTGATCTTTCTCCATGCCACAAGGAGAAAGATCACTAAAGGGAGCTTATAATAGATTGAGAACCTGTAGTTGTTGAGAGCAGTTACTTAAATGAAAATTGGGATCAGCAATGTTTTCTGGTGGACAAGACTTACAGAGATCAGAATAAAAATAAATTGAGAAGTAAAAAAAAAAAAAAAGAAAAACAACAACAACAACAACAACAACAACAACAACAACAACAACAACAACAACACAACAACAACAAAACACACTATCCCAGGCGCCCTAACTCCTCGAACCGAGGCTATGAATAAATCTGATTTGCATTCTAGTTTCAATGAAAATCAACCTTATTTTACAGAATTACAGTGCTAGTAAATGATACTTTTGTGTTGCGGACTGATGCTTTTAATCGTAAAATCGTACTCAAACAATGCTGACGATGATACACGTTTTAAAATATGAAAAAATTCCAAATAAGCTTCTACGCCTAGATGAGTCTTCAATTAAATAACAGTTATTTTAAAACCTCTTTTGGACTGAGGTATACCAAACAGGCTAACCGACTGAGTTTTGGGTCACTCCATATCATATCAAGGAGGCCCCCACCTGACCCCCTCAGATTTGCCTTATATTTTACTCATATGTTGTACCTGTAAAAATATTAAAAACCTGCAAGTTTGAGGTCTGTAGCTCTTACGGATTTTCTGTGGCAGCTATTTAAAGTTGGAGTAGGGGGTCTACAAAAAACAATTAATCTGACACAAAATGTGAATTTAGGGGGGCTAAACTTGCGAGTTTCCAAAACATTACATATTAAATGCATATTTATTTATTTTTTTACTTTTTGACAAATTGGGGATGCAATTAGTGTGTATAAAAGGTTTCAGACTTCTCTTTCTTTTTATAAAGAAGGTACAGACTCCTAAAGATGAAATTTATTTAAAGGGCATCTTCTGGGTCCAAATTTAGACACCCTACTCCAACTTTAAATCTCTGCCACAGTCGGAAAATCCGTAAGAGCTACAGACCTCAAACTTGCAGGTTTTTAACAATTTTACAGGTAAAACATAATGGGTAAAATATAAAGTAAATCTGAGGTGGGGCCTCCTATAAATGATATGGAGTGACCCATTTAAGATATATGTGCATACAGAAAAAAGTACCCAGTTGCGGTTGGCCGGAAACCCGGTTTGTCGATTGCTTGCAAGGACATTGTCACATATTATATCTAGTGAACTCGAAATGTGAACGTGAAAAACGTGAAATGGGTCAAATTGTATGTGACGTATTCCCTACGTCTGTACAATTTAGCTGATGCATTGATATGTGTCTGGAGAGGATAATGGATGGTCATGAAGACGATTTTTGATTAACCATCGATATTCTCCGAAATTACACTACATGATATATAGAAATGCACCTTTGAAACCCAAAACGTCTTGTACTAATATCTGATGACCTCAAATCTTTATTTTACTACTGTAATTTCGGCTTCGCAGTTAAAATTGTATAATTGTACAGCCCAACTTTGACATCTTTTATCAAAGATTATATTTCTTCAGTGGTCGGTCATACTTTTACATATGTATGCTTGATCGATCCTAATTGCGTATGAAATATCAAGTAATTGGCTATTGTGAACTGTTACAACATTAATCTTTGCATGTGTTAAGAATTGTTCAATACAATACCTTTACCATTAATTCTGATTAACTAGTTGATGGGTCTTGATAACAATAAGTATTGAAGCAAAATCTACGGACCCTAAGATTGAACCAAATTTGCTGCGTACATTATGCTCCGTTTACTCTGAAACACCCTAAACAGGAAAACGATATTAGGATTCTACGAGTACCTTTGACACACAGGCAATGTAAACACTTGAGAACGTTTTCTAACGATACGGGCAAATGAAGCCTTCCGGGGAAGCCTTGCACTTTCCAATTAGCCGACACGCATTGACATCTCGAAGTAAGAACTTTTTTTGTAGCTCAAATGCATTTCATCGACGGTGTTACAATTTCGATACGTAATAAAAGGGTCAATTCAACGGTCTTACTGAATCCCACGTTTTATTTGGGGCTCCGCAGAATTTGTTGTTGATCAGTGCAGCACACATTCATTTAAGGCGTCCCTATGGTAAGATCCCACATGGACACATTTGATTCCGATAGGATACATTTTCGTCTACTAACCTATAAATAAAAATATCAATTCATTTGGGTAAATTGTGTTTTATCATACTTATCTAATTATGTTAGCTGACAAATATCAATATTTTATATCCAAACATTTTTTATCCGATAATTTGTGTTGCAAGGTCACATTCCGAAATTAACATTATTTCAACATACTGCTTGGAAGTGAAATTTAGCACTGGATGTTAGCCATAGGATAATAACTATCACCATCTATCAAGAAATAATCATCACCGTTTTTATTTTATCGTAAATTTTAAAACAAAAATCCTTGCAATCCATGAATCCTTATCGCGTTGTGGAATGATGCAAGGGGTTTTGCGGGGTAAATTTTACTTACAATGGTTCAGTTCTGAAACATCATTATTGTAAAGATAGATATGTACAATGCATTTCAGAATGTTTTGACCCAAAGTGTGTATAATTTTTTTCAAACTGGTATATTATGAATTATGCATCATTCCGCAACTTTAATTGGTTGTTCCCACAACCAATTATACTTTTAGAAATGTTTTTGTTTCATTGGATAGGACTGATGCTTTTAATTGTAAAATTGGTACTCAAACAATGCTGACGAAGATACACGTTTTAAAATATGAAAATGTCTGGTGTTTCTTATAAACTTTATATTCACATGCATAATTTGTTTCTAAATTTTTACAGTACAGAGCAGCTGCCGTGTTTATAATTTTGCTGCTTTTACCAGTCAAGAATATGCAGATTTATGCAAATTAGGATGTTTCTAACAATGAAAGAAAAGGTTTGTTTTCAGAAAATATAGCATTCTAGTTACAATAATGAGACCAAAATCACATACATGACATGATTTTTAAATTTGGACAATTTGGGAGAACTTGCTTGGAATTGACCAATGATAGCACAAAGTTACAATACTGTTGTTCTTGTAATGGCATATCAACAAATGCTTGCTCCTATAATTGCCCTTTCTGAAGCCCCATATTATTGATTCAATCAAATACTTCCACATGTACACTCAGTAACTCTTGTGGGAAATAAAAGAAACCAACCGAGCACTAAACTTGCTTATTTAAGTCCACTTTAAATCATGTCTGCTGTAATTTAATACACACCCTATCGTACCGTGTCCAGAGGAATACAAATAACGTCGGATTTGATTCAACGCATACAAGTCCGTAACGGTCCTACAATAACATTATTCTCTTTTAACTAGTACAATTTCAAGTTAAATATACAATATTGATGTTTCGTAACTTCTTTTTCACTATAGCCAGTGAAAACGACCAAGAATTGTTCTTGTGTTTTGGTGCCGTAGTGTCTGGATGTAGTTTCTGACTGGCATTCCATCGAATGTTGAAATGCGGTTATATATATTCAAATAAATCCCTAAAGTCATAGTAGAGGTAATAATTTCTTAACCCTTTTCCTCTGCGAATTTTAACAATTTCATATACTGCTTAAAAATTCGCGTTTTTATAGTTTATTGTCAAATTAACGAAAAGTTGAAGAATGCTAAAGTAACTACGCCGGTTTCAGCTATGGGCGTATTATGTTAAAGCATTGAGGAAACAGCAGCTTATTTTCGTCGCATTTTAAAGCACCCTGAACAGTAAATTGATGTAAGGAATCTACACGAGCCTTTGACATACAGGTTTTGCAAACACTTGAACGTTTTTCAATTGTGCGGACAAATGAAGTATTGCACTTTCAAATTAACCGACACGCTTGGTATTTCAAAGTCAGACCTTTCAGTTCAAATGCATCTCATTGAATTTCAAACGCGGTATAGTCGCTTTCGGAAAAATGAAACTAATTCAACAGTCTTACTGAAATCCATGTTTTATTTATCGCTCAGCAGAGCGAGGTGTTGATTTGGTATAAATATTTTTATGCCCTTATTGCTACGACACGTGTGGACCAATTTCAATCTGGCAGGTAAACATTTTAAATGGGATCATATTACATTTACTTACATATCAAGAACGTGTGAGATATTTCGCTGAGAATTGCTTAATTTGCATTGTACAAGCAAACATTTGAATCACAGGCGTAAAGTAAGAATGACAAAGTCTTTTGGTACTATCAGAAGTTTGACGCCATTATAAAGTTGTCGAACAACCTGAATATGCCAGAAACCAATTCAGAATTGCTCAGAAAGCAAGACTTCGTTGGCCCAACGTTAGCAATGGTCGGCATGGTTGTGGTCGGTAAGCCGACGCCAAGGCAACGCAGGGCCAACGTTGTTGTACCGCCAACCTTAAATTATTGTTGGTATGGGAACGTCAGGCCAATGTTGGGACAACGTTATTATAAGTAGCTTGGCAACCTTGGACTAACGTTGTTGTGCCAATCTTAATATGAAGGCCGAAAGTGTCAAATGAAGAGATGATTATTTTGTACTCTTTCTGGGTTAATAAGATTTAAACCAGTTACTGAAAGTAATTTAAGCTACTAATTAGCATTAATTAAGATTTTTAAATATTTTATTAAGCATAATAATGAAGAAAATTTTGATCACCGTGTATACATATAAGCAAGCATCGCACCCAATACAAACTATATTTTTTATGGTGGGCTTTTTCAAGCCCTGTTTGATTTTTACCTCCACGGATTGTGAAAATGCTCCTGAAAAGAATTAGTAATTTAAAAGTATACAACACAACTTGTTCATTAAGGGGGTACTACATCCCTAGCCAATTTTTTGCCTATTTTTGCGTTTTCTCAAAAATTATAGCGCATTGGTGACAAGTAAGATATGTATATTATAGGGGCAAGGACTACAACTACTGCACTGAAAATTCAGCAACTCAAGGCAAGTATTTATTGATTTATTGATCAAATATTGGTTTCCCTCATTTTTTACTCCACAGCTGTTGTCTGTGCTGAAATGAAATTTCCAGTGTAGCAGTTGTATTCCTTGCCCTATAATATACATATCTTACTTGTCACCAATGCTCTATAATTTTTGAGAAAAATAGGCACAAAATGAGGCAGGGGTGTAGTACCCCCTTAAAAAGTTAATTGGTACAACCTGTATATTTTTCGCACACCCTGAATATTGATTTCAAGTGTGGGTCATCGTAATCGGTGTTCTTTATGCTTTCCAGCAATGTACATTTTTACATATCTGTATTTGTACATAAAAAATTGTAACCATTTATATCAAAACTGATGTTTTCACCTTTGAAAATAGCATGTCACAGAAGAGGGTCCCAACTTATAATACATGGCCATATACAAACAGTGTTACACCAGATGTCTGGTGCATCATCAGACCGACTGATATTTTGCAGTCTTGGTGATCCGACGGACACGTGAAGACTATTTGACTATTATAGTTCTTCTCAATAGTAGTGACGTTACGTGTTTTAGGTTATAAAGTTGACAAAATCGATATAATGTCGCACACGCCACAGAGACGCTTTTTGACGTCATTACTAATCTCAAGGAGAGCAGGCAATTGTTCTTGTAATTTGGTGTCAGAAGTTTCTGAGCTAAGTTGTTTGGTATTAAAATTGAGTTTGAACTTGAAAAAACACAAGTTTGAACAAAAAAGCCAAATGTACCGGTGTAGCTACTTCTGCACCAGACAAGTATTCAATTAAATAACAGTTACTTTAAAACCTCTCTCGGACTAAGGTATACCGAACAGGCTAACGGACTGAGTTTTAAGAGTTACATGCATACAGAAAAAAGTACCCAAATACGATTGACTGGAAACCGGATTTGTCGATTGCGAGGACATTGTCACTTCTTTTATCTATATAATTCGAAATGTGAACGTGAAAAACTTGAAATGGGTCAAATTGTTTGTGACGTACATCTGCACAATTTAGCTGATGCATAGATATGTGTCTGGAGTGGATAATGGGTGGTCATGTAGAAGATTTTTGATTAACCATCGATATTCTCCAAAAGTACTCTACATGCTATATAGAAATGCACCTTTGAAACCCAAAACGTCTTAACATCTGTTGACCTGAAATGTTAACTACTGTAATTTCGACTTCGCGGTTAAAATTGTACGATTTTACCGTATAATATGGCTACAGAGTGTCTTAATAAAAATGCAACCCAACTTTGACATATTTTATCAAAGCTTATATTTCTTCAGTGGTCGGGTCATACTTGTACATAATGTATGCTTGATCGATCCTAATTGCGTATGAAATATCCAGTAATTGGCTATTGTGAACTGTTACAACATTTTAATCTTTGTATGTGTTAAGAATTTGTCCAATACAATACCATTAATTCTGATTAACTAGTTAATGGGTATTAATATCAATAAGTATATTCAAGCAAAATCGACGGTCGATCCCAAGATTGAATTTGCTGCTGTGCATTATGCTCCGTTTATTTTGAAAACAGTAAAACGATATTAGGATTCTACGAGTACCTTTGACACACATGCAATGTAAACACTTGAGAACGTTTTCTAACGATACGGGCAAATGAAGCCTTGCACTTTCCAATTAGCCGACACGCATTGACATCTCGAAGTAAGAACTTTTTTTAGCTCAAATGCATTTCATCGATGGTGTTACAATTTCAATACGTAATAAAGGGGTCAATTCAACGGTCTTACTGAATCCCACGTTTTATTTGGGGCTCCGCAGAATTTGTTGTTGATCAATGCAGCACACATTCATTTAAGGCGTTCCTATGGTAAGATCCCACATGGACACATTTTATTCCGACAGCCTGTCTATTAAAGCCATATTATAACATTTGCTGACGAAGACGCCCTCACTGAATTTTTTAATTCCTTTTTTTTACACGATTAAATTGTACTTTATTAAACCAATATACCCTGCAAAAATCAAGACTCTAGGTGCTGTAGTTTTGTCAAAATTCGAGATTTTGAATAAAACGCCGGAACCGGCGCTTTATTATTACGATGGAATTATTAGTCGAACGCATACACGATGTTCATAACACACAGTACGTACACGGCGTGCGGGACGGTGATATACACAACAAAGGGTCGTACCACAACATGACCGAATGAGTGGTACGTATTGGCGACATGTGCGCTGGTAGTAAATTCCAATTTTCTTTGCTTTGCCGTAGTTGTTCGGCTCAAAAATAAAAGGGGATATATCTGACAGTAAAAGCTAACAGTTTATGGCAAAGAAATACTAATCTATTTTGTTTGAAAATGTTATAATATGTCTTTAATTGACATAATACGGGCGACAGATTTCCATAACATGACTACCGCCCGCTATAAATCAGGACGCAAATTTGAATAACAATACCGTATTTAAATAACAAAGCGGCTTATGCTAATTCCCAGGTGTTAGTCTAAGCTTCTTGAAGGAGAGAATTTTATATAGAAGAAGGTATATTATGTTCACGTAACCGTCTTCAACTCATTTATATAATATTAGACCGGGATCGTATTCTGATTCGTTGAACCTTCCAATTAGCATACCTTTATATACCTCCGTATTTGGTTTCACCTAATTTATTTTCAATACTCGCTCTCTTAATATGAATTAATTTTTTACCGATAAAAATAATGACGCACATTTTCACTTTTCAGTCTCACTCACTCACTTACTCACTCACTCACTCATCAGGGTGTTTCACCCACTGCTGTGTGAAGCCCTCCTCTAGCATTTTTCATATACTTCTGTTCCCCAGCAAACACAAAAACGTTTTAAAAACGTTTTAAATAAGTTATATTTTGGCTTTTGGTTTAGGTAAAAACGTTTTAATAACATTAAAATGTCGGGTTATACATGTATAAAGGTCATGATAACGTTTTAAACACGTTTTGTATGAAAACACACTTCAACAATATCTTTAAATGTTTCAAAAATGTTATTGTAAACTATTTTTGCAAACATTTTTGCCAAATATTGTGTCAATACTTAAATAACATTATGTTAAAATATTTGAACCTAGCAAACACAGAAATGTTCTTACAATGTTTTTTTTTAAACCTTTTAATAACATTTAAATGTCGGGTTATATAAAGGTCATGAAAACGTTTTTAAAACGTTATTGAACATATTTTGGGCAAACATTTTTCGCAAAATATTTGTTCAACCCCAAAATAATATTCTGTTTAGAATGTTTTGCATTAAGTTTTCAAGAATGTTTATGGAATGTTATTAAAACGTTTTTATACCCTTTATATAACCCGACATTTAAACGTTTTCTGTAAAACATTTTTGTTTGTTGGGCAGTAGATTATCAAAAAGGTTATGAAAACGTTTTATACTCTTAATATACCCTTTATATAACCCGACATTTAAACGTTTTCTGACAACCTTTTATAATCTTTTGCGAATGATGTCGAAAACATTTTGTGTTTGCTGGGATATCCTTGCCGCTGATGCCTAAGCTGCTGTACTCTTAAAGGTGGTGATGTCATCGCTCCAACGTCTTTTTTGTCTTCCTGATCTCTTCTTTCCAGTCCTTGGCTGCCATTCTGTATATTATATTTAATTGTTGAGAAAAATTGTTTTTAGACTACCAGTTTATACGTCCGACATGATGGACTTGAATAAGCAAGTTTACTGCTCGGCTGGTTTCTAGTTTATACGTATTTTGTCAAAAGCGAGTATCCTTAAATAATGATAGCGCAAAGTTGCAATACTGTTGATCTTATAATGGCATGTCAACAAAAGCTTGAAGAAGTACAATTGCCCTTTCTGAAGCCCCATATTACTGATTCAATCAAATACTTCCACCTGTTACACTCAGTACTCTAGTGGGAAATTAAAGAAACCAACCGCGCACTAAACTTGCTTATTTAAGTCCATTTTAAATCATGTCTACTGTAATTTAATACACACCCTATCGTACCGTGTCCAGAAGAATACAAATAACGTCAGATTTGATTCAACGCATACAAGTCCGTGACGGTCCTACAATAACATTATTCACTTTTTAGTACAATTTCAAGTTAAATATACAACATTTCGCAACTTCTTTTTTCACTATAGCCAGTAAAAACGACCAAAAATTGTTCTTGTTTTGGTGCCGTAGCGTCGGGACGTATTTTCTGACTTTCGTTCCATTGAATGTTGAAATGTGGTTATATAATATTCAAATAAATCCCTTAAGTCATAGTCAAGGTAATGATTTCTTGACCCTTTTCCTCTACTGTAGTACTGACCACAAAAGCCATTTGATTTGGATCTGTATCGTCTTTCACGTTTCATATTATAGTCGATATACTGTACATGGACATCCTATTATACTATCCAATATTGGCGTCTTCCGATGCTATTAACCGTCTGAAATCTGATAGGTAGAGACAAATTTTAACATTTTCATACAGCTGCTTAAAAACTCTCATTGCCGTGAAGAAAAGTTAAAGAAAGTAAAAAAAAATAACTACGCCGGTTTCAGCTATGGGTGCAATATGTTAAAGCATGGAAGAAATAACAACTTATGCACTTCGCATTTTAAAGCACCCTGAACAGTAAATTGATGTAAGGAATCTACAAGAACCTTTGGCATAAAGGTTTTGCAAACACTTGAACGTTTTCAACTATACGGGCAAATGAAGTATTGTACTTTCAAATTAACCGACACGCTTGGTATTTCAAAGTCAGACCTTTCAGTTCAAATGCATCTCATTGAATTTCAAACGCGGTATAGTCGCTTTCGGAAAAATGAAACCAATTCAACAGTCTTACTGAAATCCATGTTTTATTTATCGCTCAGCAGAGCGAGGTGTTGATTTGGTATAAATATTTTTATGCCCTTATTGCTACGACACGTGTGGACCAATTTCAATCTGGCAGGTAAACATTTTAAATGGGATCATATTACATTTACTTACATATCAAGAACGTGTGAGATATTTCGCTGAGAATTGCTTAATTTGCATTATACAAGCAAACATTTGAATCACAGGCGTAAAGTAAGAATGACAAAGTCTTTTGGTACTATCAGAAGTTTGACGCCATTATAAAGTTGTCGAACAACCTGAATATGCCAGAAACCAATTCAGAATTGCTCAGATAGCAAGACTTCGTTGGCCCAACGTTGGCAATGGTCGGCATGGTTGTGGTCGGTAAGCCGACGCCAAGGCAACGCAGGGCCAACGTTGTTGTGCCGCCAACCTGAAATTATTGTTGGTATGGGAACGTCAGGCAAATGTTGGGACAACGTTATTATACGTAGCTTGGCAACCTTGGACTAACGTTGTTGTGCCAATCTTAATATGAAGGCCGAAAGTGTCAAATGAAGAGATGATTATTTTGTACTCTTTCTGGGTTAATAAGATTTAAACCAGTTACTGAAAGTAATTTAAGCTACTAATTAGCATTAATTAAGATTTTTAAATATTTTATTAGGTATAATAATGAAGAACATTTTGATCACCGTGTATACATATAAGCAAGCATCGCACCCAATACAAACTATATTTTTTTATGGTGGGCTTTTTCAAGCCTTGTTTGATTTTTACCTCCACGGATTGTGAAAATGCTCCTGAAAGAATTAGGTAATTTAAAAGTATACAAC
This sequence comes from Amphiura filiformis, assembly GCF_039555335.1. Lineage (NCBI taxonomy): Eukaryota > Metazoa > Echinodermata > Ophiuroidea > Amphilepidida > Amphiuridae > Amphiura > Amphiura filiformis. The sequence goes on from NC_092633.1 coordinate 76,700,438, forward strand.
ACAACTTGTTCATTAAGGGGGTACTACATCCCTAGCCAATTTTTTGCCTATTTTTGCGTTTTCTCAAAAATTATAGCGCATTGGTGACAAGTAGTGATAATTGTGGTAGTGATAGTTTAGGAGTGGATATGGGATGCAGGGGTGTGTGTGGGGGTGTACATGTGGATGAATGGGTGAAAATGAATGTGTGGATGTTTTACTATGTAATTTGCTCTTTTCTTCATGTTTTTGCTGTATTTATATGTACATTGTATTTTAGCATTTATACTTATGTATTTTAACATTTTATATGCGTGTACTTTTGTAAAATTGTTGCATTTCAGTTTTTATACTGCTATGACAATTGTGTAATAAACCTTTAATGAATGAATGAATGAATGAATGCAGTAAGATACTTTTTTTGTTAGGACAGGGGGTTCTTAATACAGGCCAACCGGCCTTCCGAGAACCTCCTCATTCAATGTATGTGTTTAATTGTTGTGCTGTTATATTTTATATTTGAATGAAATAAAGATGAATGAATGAATGAATGTATATTATAGGGGCAATGACTACAACTACTGCACTCTAAATTTAGCAACTCAAGGCAAGTAGTTATTGATTTATTGATCAAATATTGGTTTCCCTCATTTTTGACTGTAACTCCATAGCTGTTGTCTGTGCTGAAATGAAATTTCCAGTGTAGCAGTTGTAGTCCTTGCCCTATAATATGCATATCTTACTTGTCACCAATGCTCTATAATTTTTGAGAAAAATGCAAAAATAGGCACAAAATGAGGCAGGGGTGTAGTACCCCCCTTAAAGAGTTAATTGGTACAACCTGTATATTTTTCGCACACCCTGAATATTGATTTCAAGTGTGGGTCATTGTAATCGGTGTTCTTTATGCTTTCCAGCAATGTACATTTTTACATATCTGTATTTGTACATAAAAAAGTTACAACCATTTATATCAAAACTGATGTTTTCACCTTTGAAAATAGCATATCACAGAAGAGGGTCCCAACTTATAATACATGGCCATATACCAACAGTGGTACACCAGATGTCTGGTGCATCATCAGACCGACTGATATTTTGCAGTCTTGGTGATCCGACGGACACGTGAAGACTATTTGACTATTATAGTTCTTCTCAATAGTAGTGACGTTACGTGTTTTAGGTTATAAAGTTGACAAAATCGATATAATGTCGCACACGCCGCAGAGACGCTTTTTGACGTCATTACTAATCTCAAGGAGAGCAGGCAATTGTTCTTGTAATTTGGTGTCAGAAGTTTCTGAGCTAATTTGTTTGGTATTAAAATTGAGTTTGAACTTGAAAAAACACAAGTTTGAACAAAAAATCCAAATGTACCGGTGTAGCTACTTCTGCACCAGACAAGTATTCAATTAAATAACAGTTACTTTAAAACCTCTCTCGGACTAAGGTTTACCGAACAGGCTAACGGACTGAATTTTAAGAGTTACATGCATACAGAAAAAAGTACCCAAATACGATTGACTGGAAACCCGGTTTGTCGATTGCGAGGACATTGTCACTTCTTTTATCTATATAATTCGAAATGTGAACGTGAAAAACTTGAAATGGGTCAAATTGTTTGTGACGTACATCTGCACAATTTAGCTGATGCATAGATATGTGTCTGGAGTGGATAATGGGTGGTCATGTAGAAGATTTTTGATTAACCATCGATATTCTCCAAAAGTACTCTACATGCTATATAGAAATGCACCTTTGAAACCCAAACGTCTTAACATCTGTTGACCTGAAATGTTAACTACTGTAATTTCGATTTCGCGGTTAAAATTGTACGATTTTACCGTATAATATGGCTACAGAGTGTCTTAATAAAAATGCAACCCAACTTTGACATATTTTATCAAAGCTTATATTTCTTCAGTGGTCGGGTCATACTTTTACATAATGTATGCTTGATCGATCCTAATTGCGTATGAAATATCCAGTAATTGGCTATTGTGAACTGTTACAACATTTAATTTTTGTATGTGTTAAGAATTTGTCCAATACAATACCATTAATTCTGATTAACTAGTTAATGGGTATTAATATCAATAAGTATATTCAAGCAAAATCGACGGTCGATCCCAAGATTGAATTTGCTGCTGTGCATTATGCTCCGTTTATTTTGAAAACAGTAAAACGATGTTAGGATTTTAAGAGTACCTTTGACACACATGCAATGTAAACACTTGAGAACGTGTTCCAACGATACGGGCAAATGAAGCCTTGCACTTTCCAATTAGCCGACACGCATTGACATCTCGAAGTAAGAACCTTTTTTTAGCTCAAATGCATTTCATCGATGGTGTTACAATTTCAATACGTAATAAAGGGGTCAATTCAACGGTCTTACTGAATCCCACGTTTTATTTGGGGCTCCGCAGAATTTGTTGTTGATCAATGCAGCACACACTCATTTAAGGCGTCCCTATGGTAAGATCCCACATGGACACATTTTATTCCGACAGGATACATTTTCTTCATGTCTATTAAAGCCATATTATAACATTTGCTGAGGAAGACGCCCTCACTGAATTTTTAAAATTCATTTTTTACACGATTAAATTGTACTTTATTAAACCAATATACCCTGCAAAAATCAAGACTCTAGGTGCTGTAGTTTTGTCAAAATTCGGGGTGTTGAATAAAACGCCGGAACCGACGCTTTATTATTACGATGGAATTATTAGTCGAACGCATACACGATGTTCATAACACACAGTACGTACACGGCGTGCGGGACGGTGATATACACAACAAAGGGTCGTACCACAACATGACCGAATGAGTGGTACGTATTGGCGACATGTGCGCTGGTAGTAAATTCCAATTTTCTTTGCTTTTCCGTAGTTGTTCGGCTCAAAAATAAAAGGGGATATATCTGCAAGTAAAGGCTAACATTTTGTGGCAAAGAAATGCTAATCTATTTTGTTTGAAATTGTTATAATATGGCTTTAATTGACATAATACGGGCGACAGATTTCCATAACATGACTACCGCCCGCTATAAATCAGGGCGCAAATTTGAATAACAATACCGTATTTAAATAACAAAGCGGCTTATGCTAATTCCCAGGTGTTAGTCCAGCTTCTTGAAGGAGAGAAATTTATTTAAATGAGGACGAGTAACGTAGTATTCGATAGGGTCTATAACAACTGAAGGTATATTATGTTCACGTAACCGTCTTCAACTCATTTACATACTATTAGATACCGGGATCGTATTCTGATTCGTTGAACCTTCCAATTAGCATACCTTTATATACCTCCGTATTTGGTTTCAATTTATTTATTTTCAATACTCGCTCTCTTAATATGATTTAATTTTTTACCGATACAAATAATGACGCACATTTTCACTTTTCAGTCTCACTCACTCACTTACTCACTCATCAGGGTGTTTCACCCACTGCTGTGTGAAGCCCTCCTCTAGCATTTTCCATATACTTCTGTTCCTTGCCGCTGATGCCTAAGCTGCTGTACTCATAAAGGTGGTGATGTCATCGCTCCAACGTCTTTTTTGTCTTCCTCTTCTCTTCTTTCCAGTCCTTGGCTGCCATTCTGTATATAATTGCTGAGAAAAATTGTTTTTAGACTACCAGTTTATACGTCCGACATGATGGACTTGAATAAGCAAGTTTACTGCTCGGCTGGTTTCTAGTTTATACGTATTTTGTCAAAAGCGAGTAACCTTAAATAATGATAGCGCAAAGTTGCAATACTGTTGATCTTATAATGGCATGTCAACAAAAGCTTGAAGAAGTACAATTGCCCTTTCTGAAGCCCCACATTACTGTTTCAATCAAATACTTCCACCTGTTACACTCAGTACTCTAGTGGGAAATTAAAGAAACCAACCGAGCACTAAACTTGCTTATTTAAGTCCATTTTAAATCATGTCTGCTGTAATTTAATACACACCCTATCGTACCGTGTCCAGAAGAATACAAATAGCGTCAGATTTGATTCAACGCATACAAGTCCGTGACGGTCCTACAATAACATTATTCACTTTTAACTAGTACAATTTCAAGTTAAATATACAATATTGACATTTCGCAACTCCTTTTTTCACTATAGCCAGTAAAAACGACCAAAAATTGTTCTTGTTTTGGTGCCGTAGCGTCGGGACGTATTTTCTGACTTGCGTTCCATTGAAGGTTGAAATGTGGTTATATAATATTCAAATAAATCCCTTAAGTCATAGTCAAGGTAATGATTTCTTGACTCTTTTCCTCTACTGTAGTACTGACCACAAAAGCCATTTGATTTGGATCTGTATCGTCTTTCACGTTTCATATTATAGTCGATATACTGTACATGGACATCCTATTATACTATCCAATATTGGCGTCTTCCGATGCTATTAACCGATGAAATCTGATAGGTAGAGACAAATTTTAACACTTTCATACAGCTGCTTAAAAACTCTCATTGCCGTGAAGAAAAGTTAAAGAAAGTAAAAAAATAACTACGCCGGTTTCAGCTATGGGTGCAATATGTTAAAGCATTGAAGAAATAACAACTTATGCACTTCGCATTTTAAAGCACCCTGAACAGTAAATTGATGTAACGAATCTACAAGAACCTTTGGCATAAAGGTTTTGCAAACACTTGAACGTTTTCAACTATACGGGCAAATGAAGTATTGCACTTTCAAATTAACCGACACGCTTGGTATTTCAAAGTCAGACCTTTCAGCTCAAATGCATCTCATTGAAATTTAAACGCGATATAGTCGCTTTCGGAAAAATGAAATCAATTCAACAGGCTGACTGAAATCCATGTTTTATTTATCGCTCAGCAGAGCGAGGCGTTGATTTGGTACAAATGTGTGCCCTTATACATATTCGTCATGTCTATTAAGTATTAATTGTCATGATACGAACGTACAACAGATCTCCATAACCATGACTAACGCCCGCTATAAATCAGGGCGCAAATTTGAATAACAATACGGTATTTAAATAACAAAGCGGCTTATGCTTATTTCCAGGAGTTAGTCTTGAAGGATATAATTTTATTTAAATGAGGACGAGTGACGTAGTATTCGACAGGGTCTTGTGATGTGCCCTTAGTAATTTAATTTGATGATTTATCTTTGTTTACAATTAAAATCTATTTCATGAGACATTTTAGGGATTCCCCTTTCTTGCATCAACTTGATCAAAAACAAATTAAATCATTTCTAATTTTGGATCATATGGAAATTCCCCTGAGATTGTAAAGTGAAGATGACATCATATGGATTCAGGAAGTGATGTCATGGGATTCCCCTCAGGAAGTGATGTCATGTGAAAGGTTAATGTTATAATTAAGACTTGGGAATTCCCAAGATCACATTTGGCTATTAAAATATTGGGATTTCACAGTGCTTGATATATAAGAAAATGTAAACATAATTCTACACAGTTTATAGTGTTGATCTGGGCTAGCTAGCTAACATGATTTCAGACCAATTCCTTCAAAGAATGGAAATTGCTTACCAGAAATATTTTATGTAGGCAATACACTACTGCCTGCCAGTGTTGTCGGAGAAGATCTAGAATACGTCAAAGAACGTACTTCTTCCAAGAAAGGAATATATATTCTTCTGTCGACTTGCTGAAGTCTGGTTTTTTGATCCAACACAACTGTCAATATAAGTGGGGACAACTGCATCGCAGTCCTGCTTCCGGGAGATATTGTGTGAAAGGTGAAAATAGCACTTCCCCTTCCCAAGTTGAAAACCTAATACGGAATGCGGTTTTAATTTATTGTTTAAATTTTTTTTTCACTTTAATTTTTCGTATCTGTGACAAGAACAGACAACATTTTCATCTCTCAAGAAGAGTGCACTGTGGTCAAGATGAAATTTTTTATTGAGATTTACGCTTTAGGCTATTTTGACGTCTGACGATGTCAAACGTGAAAGTTTTGTGTGGTGGATTGAAAAAAAAAATAAAACAGCGGAAAAAATCCCTGAAATTTACTCAATCCAGCGGGAAAAACGGGCGATTTTACTAATGGCTTTGAGATGAATTATTAAATCAAGATGGCTTAGCACTCTGAATATAAATTTAGATCATCGATTGATATTTGAATCCGTGAAAAGGCTTGAAAATGGTGGGAGTTTCGTAAACTTCTTATATTTCAAGAACGGTATGGTCAATTGTCAAAATTCAAAAGATATGTGATAGCTGATTTATTCTTCAACCACGCCAAGTATTTAGTTATCTTTAGTTGTGGCGTTATAATATCCAAACAATTAGATTTCCGATGATCATACAGTCCGTTTAGGGACACCTTGTATGGCCTTAAGTAAAATACTATTTCCGTCGATAACATTTGCTTTATATACCGCACGAATAAATTTGTATCAAAGAAGTCATGCTCAATTATTGTCTTATTTGAAGATAAACAGAAAAAATGATGTTGATTTCATGTGGAATCACAGATGCAACTGCGTCCTAATTTAACGCATATGCCAGGGAGGTGAAATATGTGTTATCGTACAGATTAAATCATAACCATTAACCTAATTACGTAATTTTTCTGAACTTTTATTGTCATTAATGGATTATTCTATTTGAAATCAACACACCCTGTGGAAGATGATACTACTATAGCATTCCAGTTGATTTTATTTGATGGTTTATGCTGAAAACTGTGGAAAATTATGAAATTCAGTTCAATCTTCCACCCTTTTTACATTCTTTTTAGAGGGAACATAGCGATATTATGTGGGGAGTGTTTGCCCTTGTTTTGGTATCACTCGTTCTGTCATGGTGGGGCAGAATAGATATCCACGAAACAAAAATTATATCTTTAGAGTAAGTTGGTGGAAGAAGCTGCGGGTCACGAAACATCAAACCTGTATTCAAAGATGAAGGTTAATTCTGTCTTGTTAGTTATTTTGGCTTGATAATGTCGGTTGCAAGCCCATGTTCTTTTTTGTACTACATACTAACGCTGGAACGATCATTTAAATATAATATTTGGGAACTTGCATTAACCATGTTAATTGAAAAGAAATCTTGGACCTACGCCTGACTGATGCAAGGGAGACATTAATCGTGCAAATTGTGTTAAAGATGCCATATTTGGTAGAACATTAAAATCTGATGCCATCAAGCAAAATCAGTCGAAACTCGGAAATATTGATTTTGAGATATAGCCAAATTCTAATTGAAAAGAAATCTTGGACCTACGCCTGAATGATGTAAGGTAGACATTAATCAAGTATTGATACCATCATGTTCACCATAAGATTTTAATGTTTTTTGCTTAATTGTCATTTTTCAAAGCACATCAACGACGTCTAATCCACTAGCCAAATTGAACACTAGACAATCTTTATCGTATGACAACCGGTTGTCGTATTTATCAAATATTTTATGATATCAAAATGTATTGATATTCAAATTGAGTTTTCATGAGATGTTCTTTTCCCCTCGCTTACTCTTAATCTTCGTGGACATTTCTGACGTCTATACAGGATTTTATTGTTATATTCCCGGTGTGCCATCTCTGATTTGCACTGTGTTTATCCCTGGCATCTAACATTGTTCTACATAATAAGAATTCAGTACCTCACAAAAAAAATCCAAAACGGTTGAACATCGCTAGTTCTACATTAAAAACAAAAGAAAAAAAAACGAAAAAAACAACGACGCTGTGCTTCCCGTGAAAGACGTTCAAAATAAAGATATCTTATTTAAAATATCTGTAGCGATTATTAATGATTACATTCGTCATTCGTAGCATTTGCTTTATATCGTACTCATTTGATCAAGCGCAAAAAATGGGATCAAAGAAGTCATGCTTTAAAGTTCTTTCTAGTCTATATTGCATATTGCTTAATAATATTTTGAATGATACCGCACTTGAATTTTCCAAAAATACCTGGAACTCGGTATGTGAAATGTGTTGTGTCGTACCATTTATTACCAATAACCTACTTACATCAACATCATGTTAATAATGTGTTTCTGACACACTTGATTTGCTTTTTCTCCCTAATCAGTCCCCAGTATTATTACTCACGGACTGATATATATAGGTTGTAGAGATTACCAAATCTCTATCCCCTCTCCGGCTCATAGCAAGTGACAACTTGTTTTTCCGGTCGTGCTTTTGAAGGCTTGCAAAATCATGCATAATTATGAAAATTTACAAGGATTTTTCGTCAATAACGAAACACTTCTAATTTGTTAAATTTCCAAACGCCTCACCCTATAGTATAATTTGGATGCTTTAGCGTTAGATACTGGTATCAAAACACTTATTTTGCATTTCAGGCGCTAGTGGCGAGAGCGTATATTTTTACCTTTTAGCTAAATAGATATTTAAATTTTTTTCAAGAACGACTTAAAGGCCCATTCATTAGTTTGCTCATCCGGACGATCGTAAAAATCATCAAAATTCAGATTTTGGTACCTTTGTCATTGTCATGGATGTGCTAACATAGCCTGCTAGTGGTTCAGCCGAAAGCTTTGTATGAAAGACAAAATAAGACATTTTTAATGAATCTGTAATTTATATACTGACAGTATATAAATTAGCTACATGTATTTCAATGCAGTTTCAACTTTGTCAATAATGCTGTTTCCTTATTTTTTGGCCAACATTTTTCATTTCAGGAATACCTAATGACAATCTTAACGACTTCCTTCACTTTTAAGGGATTTGTATTTGTGAAGAATTTTAATTTTTGCATTCTTTCGCTGTAATCACTGAATGGGACTTTAAGGTATTGGAGATAGCGCATTCGCTCATCAAATCGTTAGCCCCTTAAGGAAAATACCAGACCTCTCTTCAATTCAAAATTGTAGGTTAATGTTATTACGAGACTGTTGTGTTCGTTTTTGCATTGTATACATCTTGGTTGCTAGCCCAGTGCAGGCTTTTTAATACTACTATAATGTTACATGCAATAACCGTGTTAATTGAAGGGAAATACGTTAATCAATTGATTTCATCATGTTAACCGCGTGAAGTGCTTCTCTCTTAAATGTCCGCCTTTTATAAAAGTCACATCAATGAGAAGAATGATCACATGACGTCTGGTACACTGTCCAACCAAAAGACGTTATAATAAACACGTAGAAGCAATATGTTACGTAATTACTCGCCTTTGCTATCAAATTCATTTGCCCGACAGGCTATTCATAAAGTGGTACCTTTTGTTTTGGACAAAAGGATTTCCCCATACTTTACCTGGCAGTATTATAACGTTTCACCGGCAGAAAGTTTAAAGATAACAACAAAGTACAACACAAATAAGAAGATGACGCTTAGGTTGTTGTAGCAGTAAAATAAGTACAGATTTTGCAATTTTTATTAAAATACTTGCTATACTAGTGTAAATGTTAAAGCTAATGAAACCGCACGATGTAGTACGAACCAATGGGAAATTAATATGCAAATATATATTAGAGATTAATAAGACTGACCATTGTCATTGTCGATCCATTGTGCATCATATGCTAAAATGGTTACATACTTCTCATACAAACAGATTTATACAAATATTTTACCTTCTTTTTGAAACAGGTAAGATAAATTTATCAATCAATAATATCAAAAATTGAGAACATCTCAAAAAAAGTTCGGAAAGTTTCTTCAGGCGTCTTTATCTCAGATCATTTGTGATATGTTCATATCGTGTTGCATATCAATGGACAGGTAATGTATTCCCTTTTATAATGACACCACATTGGAAACAATCCCTCTTATCGCGGCTGAGTACTCGTCCTGTGATTATGTAGTGGGGTCTCAAACAGAATGTGCCAAATTGACCATTATTCTGTGCAGTAAGCATGCAATCCCACATGTTCGTAATCTGGGACCTACTACTTCCCTCCAAGATTACAAATCTCGCCCCTACAGATCCAGTGTAATCAACGACTACTTACAGAATATAGGAGTAGAGAGAGTGGAATGGTCTGCCATCAGCCCAGACCTCAACCTGCTTGAATTGTAGTACCAGCTTGTTCGTGCTATAATTCCTGTTTGAACAATGGAATGTCATCCCATAGCAACGTGAGCAAAATGAGGAGGAGGTGCCTGGCTGTTGTTGCTTCGTACGGTTTTTCCACTTGCTATTAAGGTTAGTGACTAGTGTGGTTTGAGCACAGAATAATGGTCAATTTGGCACGTTCTGTATTTGAGACCCACTACATTCACAAGACGTGTACTTAGCCGTGAAAAGGTGATACTTTCAAATGTAGTGTCATTATAAAAGGAATATATCAGCTGTCCATTAATATGCAACACGGTAGGAACATGTCACAAATGATCTGAGATATAGATGCTTGAAAAACTTTCCAAACTTTTTGTTGAGAAGTTTATAATGTCATTGATATTTCCCTTTCGCTCTTTCATACATAATACATTTATTTATTTTAGTTATTTATAACATTCGGCCGAAGCCAGGCTAATCCCAATAGTGCTCAGAGGCTACTAAATTCAAGGGATGCCATCCGGATATGACGGGACAGGGATATGGAAAGAGGTCCGATTTTAGATGCAGGAGGAAAACTGGAGCACCCGGAGAAAAACCTGCGAAGACGAGCATGGTTCGGCAACCAAACTCACATGTGGCGCCGCGGGGAATTGAACCCCGGCCACAGCGGTGAGACTCGCGAGAGAAGACCACTGCACTAACCCGCCCTCATAAAATTATGGTAAGAGTATAATACATTATTGTGTAACTTGATACAGGGTGTCCCAGAATGATCTATACCGGGAAAGATGGAATTTTTTAGGTATGAAAAGCATGTTGAATGGTCATAATGTTTTGCACTTTAAATTCTACATATATTTAGCTTTCTCAGATTTTTTAGATTTTAAAAATTGGACGTTTCTAGTAGAAGTTATAGAAGATTGCGTAAAAATGGTGAATTCTAAGTTTTGACAACTCAACCTATTTTGAAAATCTGTAACATTACTAACCGTTCAGCACAAAGTTATTTGGAAAAAGTTATGCTGGTATTTTAGTTGTGCCCTGTTCATATTTCCACTAAATAGCCGATACCTATCAATTATTTATGACGTTAGGAAGCAATCATTATATGGAATTAATGATTTGTGGCCTAATCCCTTTCTCTCTTTGGCGGTAGTTTTAAATATAGTTATTGTGGTGTGAGGTCCATGTCATTTGAAATGCTTGCAGAGATCGAACTGGTTGTGGTACAGAAAAGACGGCTCATCAATTTACTGTACAGCAGCGTGGATTTCTTTCAGAAATTTACTGGCAAACCGGCAGCTATGTTGAGACGCAAAGAAGATTCATTAGACGATAGTGTATAACGTTAAGAAGTTTGACGAGCACGGAACTGTCAGGAATCGGCAGAGTGAAGCTTAAGGTGCTCGTAAGACTGTATGAACTAAAGCGAAGATTGCAGCTATCCGGCAAGCTTTAAGGCGCAACCCCAACAGTAGTTGTCGTCGAAATGCTGTCCCAAACATCCCACGTTCTTCATTTAATCGTATCGTGCCATTTTCAAAGGCATGCGAGTCGTTTTTCATCGATTTTACATTATTGCATGCCACGCCAAAACAAATAAAGGTAGCGTGCTGAAATTAACAGAATAAGTAGGAGACATGTCCAACATTATAATGCTGGTATCAAAAATAGATACACTGCCCGTCTTCTATTTTTAGTTATTTTTGCAAACACGGTACAAATCATTCTGGGACACCCTGTATATACACATATTCTCAGAATAACAACCCAAAACGAAGACAGGTACGAACAGGTAAACGATGCACTTTTTTCAGAATGTTATTTAACCAAACCATCTTGTAATACAATTGTAATTAAAATTTATACTTCCGAATCGCAGGTAGGACCAAGCATGTGCGCGAAAAATAAACAATACAAAAACGGCGGAATATTGTTCCTTTATGTGTCAGGCTAAAGAGTTCTTGCAGACAGTATTAAGGCCAGGGTGTCAACGTTGCCAACGGTATCTTTTGAGGGTCGTAATCAATGCTAAGGGTAGCTCAATACTAATAGTCATTAACATTGGGCTTCTTAAAGCCATGATATCGTTACATTCTCTTTTGAAATAGAATAGTACTTTCTTTTCACAAAATGTGAGTTTCACTGTCAGATATATCCTCTTTTAATTTGGGCAAAAAACAGACGAGGCGATACAAAGAAAATCGCTATTTAATAATGTCGGCAATGCGAGCCACTTCTTCGAACATGAGACGGGTTGGTTCTTGAATTTTGCAGGGTATGTTAGTTTAATAAGTACTCTACAATCTTGTAAAAACAGAATTTTGAAATATATTGAGGCGTCTTCCTTAGCAAATGTTACAATATGGCTTTAATTCCAAGCTGCTTGGCCTCTGGCATAAACAATCGATCATGCCCTCAACTATAGCATCATCATATCCTATCACTAGGCACAGCTATCGTTGGAACGTTCAGCTATCTGTTTCAATTATGCCTTCATCGTACCCTAGCACACGTTTGATGTAAGTTTAATAGGAGGTGAGTGGGCGTCCTGACAGGGCCAGATTTATCTTTGGGGGGCCTTGGGCCAGGCCAAAATTTAGATGCCCAAACTGTGGTCAAAATGTGAGAATACATTTCTCATGAAAACCATGTTATCAACGGGGAGGGGGCGAAAATCATAGACAAGGACTCAAAACAACCCACCAGAAAGATCTACGAAGCAATATGGATTCGCAGAGGGGGCGACAAAGCCATGAACAGAGACATTGGAATGTATTCTCTTGACTACGTATATGACTCACTGATTAAGCAGACATCACATCGTAGGAACGAGACTACCAGTTCCCGCGGGAGATGCAGTGAGCCTGGAAAGCACATGCGATCAAGTTGTCATATCCTGCTATCGAAAGCTAAGAAACGTGAGTTTTATTCTCTGGATTTGCATATTAAACATAAACTAATTGTTACGAACAATCCTACAGATGAAACATTTCAGTGTCATAGTTATAGTTATATTTGTGATGTTTTTGTTGGTAGTGGTGATCCATCTGACCTTAGAACAGGGGCGTAGCCAGTTTTCCACTTATCACCCACTGCTCTGATAGATTTTTGTATTTGTCGCTTATTTGTTGTTGTACAAGAATTTTGATCGACTCAATTATCAATAGTCCAAGCAGTGTGCACAATCTACTTATTTAAGTCTGCTCCAACGTAGTGCCTGTATAGAGCTTCAGCAACACTCACATCGAGATGATGGGAACGAGTGACGTTTTACTGCGAGGTCAATCAGACGTGCCTTGCCAAGATTTGTTTTATAGTGCATCCACATTTCAAATACCAAGATGAACAAAAAATGTCATTAACTTTATTTATACAAATATATAGTCTAGATCATTTTCCCGATATTCATGTCCAGGTGAAGGTTTTCAAGCACCGTTCAACCACATTATCAGAAAAAAACGGAAACAGCCACAAAAACAAATGGCAGCTGGTGGCAAGAATGTTTCACTTTTAAAAATGCGAAATGTATTTAGGAAAAAAAGCGACTGCTAACAAAGTCTACTAGGTGACCTCAAAAAGTCAAATGACGAAATTGCAACAAGTACTGTCGTTGTCATGTCACTCTTTGGAATAAAATACAGCATATTTAGCCAATGTCAACATGGGGGAAAATATATTCCTAACATATAGAGCTAACACCACCGCTATATGGTACTTCAAAATGTAACAGTAATAGAAAGAAGAGTGAAAAAGTTCGTCATATTTCGGCACAAATAATTTTGACGAGAAGTGACGTCACGAAATGTAAACATCAATCTCCTAATTTGCATATAGCCACCATTCCTCCAGCTAGCTCGTCCAAAACCCTAGGCTATGGTCAACGCAGAGTAAGTTTTTAATGATCTTTTTTATATTAAGTCGAGTTGAGTAAAATAAAGTTACGTCTGTCAACATAAGGAATAATAAGAACATTGATCGAACCACTGCTCTAATATATTTTTGTATTTGTCGCTTATTTGTTGCTGTACAAGAATTTTGATCAACTCAATTTTCAATAGTCCGAGCAGTGTGCACGATCTACTTATTTAAGTCTGCTCCAACGTAGTGCCTGTATAGAGCTTCAACAACACTCATATCGAGATGATGGGAACGAGTGACGTTTTACTGCGAGGTCAAACAGACGTGCCTTGCCAAGATTTGTTTGATAGTGCATCCACATTTCAAATACCAAGATTAACAAAAAATGTCATTAACTTTATTTATACAAATATATAGTCTAGATCATTTTCACGATATTCATGTCCAGGTGAAGGTTTTCAAGCACCGTTCAACCACATTATCAGAAAAAAAACGGGAACAGCCACACAAACAAATGGCAGCTGGTGGCAAGAATGTTTCACTTTTAAAAATGCGAAATGTATTTAGGAAAAAAAGCGACTGCTAACAAAGTCTACTAGGTGACCTCAAAAAGTCAAATGACGAAATTGTCTCGGTCCCAGCCGGTTTGTGTTCCTCCGTCACTAAACAAACCGTCTGGCGACAACCCCGAAATGACGATCGCTGATTGGTTAATGAATTTCCAAATAAAGCTGTTTTTAATTGGCTATAGGACGTGACTTGTGTGAGTGACACTAAACATTCAGGCTCCTCACTGTTTGTAGATACCGCAAACGCAAAATATACGCTAGCTAAGCAGCCACTGAGGCACCAATCGTCTGATATCGCCTTTCATGTCAGCGACTCGCAGCGCGTACTCCCGCGCGTACTCACGTACGTTGTGTGGATTTATGTAACCGCATAGCTGTCACTCAACCGTTGCATGCATTGAAGTCCGGCACTGATTGACAGCAATTCTCAATCAGAAGATTTTCTTATGACGATGATTGGCCAATCAGAAAAGACATACTATGATGTTGTCGCCAGACGGTTTGTTTAGTGACGAAGGAGCACAAATCGGCTGGGACCGAGACTAATGACGAAATTGCAACAAGTACTGTCGTTGTCATGTCACTCTTTGGAATAAAATACAGCATATTTAGCCAATGTCAACATGGGGGAAAATATATTCCTAACATATAGAGCTAACACCACCGCTATATGGTACTTCAAAATGTAACAATAATAGAAAGAAGAGTGAAAAAGTTCGTCATATTTCGGCACAAATAATTTTGACGAGAAGTGACGTCACGAAATGTAAACATCAATCTCCTAATTTTCATATAGCCACCATTCCTCCAGCTAGCTCGTCCAAGTCCCTAGTCTGAGAGCGTAGTCTGAGAGGTATTATGTATGGCTATGGTCAACACAGAGTAAGTTTTTAATGATCTTTTTTTATATTAAGTCGAGTTGAGTAAAATAAAGTTACGTCTGTCAATATAAGGAATAATAAGAGCATTGATCGTCATAAGGTAAAATAAAAGTCGATTGAGGGACAAGAAACACTATGTAATTCACATGTTTCGTAATTAATCAGCCTGAATGAACCAGTCGCAGAGCCCGAGGCTCTCAACGAGTCACTGTGTTGTAAGGAATTGAAATTACTTTACTCAGCCTGCTCAAAGCAGTGCAAATTTTATTAAAACTTCTTATTTGAAATTGACATTGTATACGTTGTTTTCTTCATTATACAATTATTATTGTAAGTGTACTTTTAAGTACCTGATAGCCGTTGTATCTCAATCAACATTTTCAGAAAATGTACAGGTAAATAATAAAAGGAATATCGTGCACAGTGGTACTTGACTCTGGTGCATAGGGCACAGCACCATAATCACTCTATCTTCGTGTCAAAAATTGCCATAATAGTAGGGCGAATCCACTAGTTCTTCAACAGCCACGAATGGCGATTTTGTTCCGCCGTGTTTAAAAGTTCCCAGGGACTCGGGCTAAGTATAACCAAATACGATTGCCGCACACCACTACTGACCACGACACACCACCTATACGATATATATATACACGTTTCTTTCCCACTACGCATGCACCGCTGCTACTCAAAGACTCATTTTTACGACTGCACAGGTTAATTAGCTGGAAAACGTTACTAACTCAAGAAAATTCGAGTTATTGTCGGTTTTTGTTTTCAATACGCATATTGAGTTTTCAAAACACAGACTTAAGAATATCATATTCTTTCAATACATATATTCAAATGCAAGCATTACAATAGGTTTTACAGAAACTGGATATATTCAGAGTTTTGAGAAATAGGCATTCACAGATCTAAGTAAGAATATCAAAAGGATATGACACCACCATATGATAGTAGCACGCATACTTATCTCGGGTAGCCCATTCAGACTCACGTGCTGACAGCACTATTGCTTCTCTCTTTACATTATAGATATAGAATATATTTAAATCACAAGGTTGTCAATTCTATAGCACAATGGAGCATAGTGAAGCACTACTTTACAACCTTCAATTGAGTCAATAATAGAACATTGATTATGTTAAAATGGAATTGGATCAGAAAGCACCAACATAATCTCCCGATATACTCCGAGCTGAGAAGTTTTAAGCATGGAATTTAGTTAATTTCTCAAATTATTCTAAAAATATGTTTATAGAATTACAATCCTTGACACTTACCGTTCGCAAGAGGCTTTACTTCAAAGTTATACACGCGCCGAGGTGGGTATTACCATTTATATTATGTTTGTTTTTAGAAGTAAATACATACATGAATATAAACATTAGAGGTTGCAATTTCCCTTACGCCATGCGTCTTACCGCGGGACTTACCGACCACGGCAGATGTAAAATTGAACGTTCAAAACATCCACCTTTTATCCGAAATCTCGCAGTTGGTGCTGAATGATACATAAAATAAACATCCGATCCAATTCTACAAATCTGGCCGAGTTTATGCATGGCATATGGTGGTGTGTTTGGAACCTTTGTTTGTCATTCTAAAGCGGCCCATACATGATCAATTTGATATCAAAGCAAATGTCAAAAGAAAACAATACTATTATATCTTCCAATATCACTTGATGTATTTAGACCTCCAGGCAATAGAGACATGGACGAACACATGGAATGTACTGTTTGGAGCTGCGAAGTGCAAGACCACCACTATTTCTAACCGCAGAGATGCTTCGTATAGTCACCCTATCCTCCACTTTTTCGGAACAACTTTGGAAGAGGCAGACAGTGTTGACCTGCTCGGTCTTACTGCTAACAAAGACTTGTCATGGACCCCTGTAGTGGACAATATGGCAAGAACATCCAGCCAACGTCTTGGTCTCCTTCGTCGTGCGGCCCCTACCTTGTTCCTTCTCAGAGAGCACCGATATACAAGACTATGATCTGATCCAAGATGGAATATGCCAGCTCTGCATGGATGGGTGCTCCACCCACTTCTCTGTCTAAACTTGATGCTATACAGAGAAGAGCGGTGCGCATCATTGGCATCTCAGAAGCAGATTAGTCTTCTAGTGTAAGATTTTCGATTGTGACAGCTTCAACTTCGCCCGTGAGCTTTTTTTGTAGTTTTTCATAGTTTTGTCAAAATTTCTGTTTTGATTGCATCATTTTTCACTTCGGACTGTTTCAAAATCAACGCATGAATATACCCATGGATGGATGCTCCCGCATGTCACAATAGAAATATCGATTCTTTTTGTTGGATATATTCAAATTTAAGTGCTAAGTTGGCCATTTTGGCAGTTATAAGTGAAAAGGGGTGAAATCAAAAACGGAAATTCTGACAATGTAAACATCTCCAAAAAAAGTAACTAACCCCCTTAAATAATGGCCATTATTCACAAAGGGGCTATTGTATTACAAATCCGTAAAATGCAGTGGAAGCAGAATTTATTTCTGCGCATTTTGACACCTCATTTGATGCGATAGCTAATATACACATTTTTACAATACAAAAACACTAAGATATCATTACACAGATTTCCTTCCATTATACACTGAATACAAAATCAATACAATTTACTGCAACTTTCAAATCGTGGGTTATATTGATTTAAATGTACGCTGTGACGTCAATATTTAGTCAATTGCTACAAACGAGGTGTCAAAATATGCAGAAATAAATTCTGCTTCCAACACATTTTACAGATTTGTAATACAATCACCCGTTTTAGAATATTGGTCATTATTTAAGGGGGGTTAGTTTATTAGACCCGTACGATACGCCTTATAGAGATAGGAAAAGACTTTCTTAAGGGCTCTGGTAGCAACGTTTGGACAGTATTATTGCGGGACATGGGAGGACATCATATCGTATTGCATTCTGAATACAAAGAATGTCCTTCTGATATCAAATAATTTTTTAAAATTTGCGATATAATAACTTGGCAAATGATTAAAAATTGAAATTTTTGATATTTAACAGTTCAACATAAATCAATACAACATTAAGATATTTATAGTATTGAAATAAGTGCAGAAATAATTTATTTGTTAAATACTTTGCATTATTAATTGAAGCATTCAATGTGATACAATTCAAATAGTATGTAGCAAATATACAGCACCAGTAACAATGATAACATAATTATTATTATGATTTTATCAGTAACACTTTTAAGAAAACTTTAATACCAGTTAGCTGGATATATGCCAGATCACTTCTGGTTATAGACAATATACACACAAAGCTAAAAGAAATATGGTACACGTATGTCTCGAAGCTGGGAAAGGATTCAAATAAACAGCGGAATGCGTTTCCCTTGATTTCTGGAGGGCTATTTGTTCCAGTATTAAAGCTTCGAACGCTCGTAATGCGCAATATTTTTAGAAAGCTTCAAGTCAATGTCAACAAATATTAATACAAGGTCCATAGCACTATTGACGATGCTGGATTAAAAACCGGATCACAATAATATTGTGTTTTAAGTGTGGCTTCGGATTTCTTGACACTTTGAAGGAATAAAATGAAATAAAACGATCAGCTTTAGGACTGCACAAAAATAAACGGCCGCTACAAAAATGGTATGAATAAGGAAAAAATTACATAGAGCCTCACATAGTATAGATTAAGGATTTACCACACTGGGAATCCCTGTAGATGATTTATTTAGAAGTTATTGTCTTTGACCCATATATAGAATATAACTAATTCAAAGAACAGACCTTCCAGAATAGGTAGTCGTTACTCTGAGTTTCATGCCTAAAAGGCAATCGTCAGACGACACGATGAAATGCTTTGGGTGGACTACCATCACTTGGGAATGTGAAAGAATATACATTCCATGGTGTCAACACAGCCAAAGTCTATTCAGAGTCAGTCTGTCTATCGGAGATAGTCAGAAAGTGCTCAACTGCAAAACAGGAGCGTATTAACAACATTTTACTCAAGTTAGACTATCTTTTGAATAAAGTGCTCAATCCCAAAAGGGAGAGCGTATAAAAATTCAAAGAACAGACCTTCCAGAATAGGTAGTCGTTACTCTGAGTGTCATGCCTAAAAGGCAATCGTCAGACTGATAGACAGACAGACTGACTCTGAATAGACTTTGGCTGTGTTGACACCATGGAATGTATATATACTTTATCGTCCCAATAAAGCCTTTTTGAAGCTCGAAGACATACAGTCTCTATGTATTGTATGATGCAACTGTAATTTTTTTCGTCTGTTCCCCCGAAATTTTATTTTGCCCCCCACCGACCAAAAAACCTGGCTACGCCCCTGGTAGGAATGGGCTAGCTGTAATGCTCTCTGATGGATATACTAGGATTCTAATTTAGCCGAACAATCTTGTAATATAATCGTTATTAAAATTTCCCAGTGGCCAATCAGGGCAATCCTTGTAAACACGTGCTTGAAACATACAAAACAAACACAGAAATATTGGTCTGCGTGGGTCCGCATTAAGGTCAGGGTGTCAATTATGCCAAAAGATATCTTTTTAGAGCCATCATCTGTGCTAAGGGTAGCTCGTCAACTAACGCTATCCATATAACGCCATCCCTAAGGTCAATCCCTGTCGATACATGTTATCGTGTTATCTGATTGGTCAAGAGGGGTCGGTCATATACAACGTCTATGTAAGTCTACGGGCGGACGGACTTTTCAAGTAGGGTCGGTCGGTCGGCCTGTTTTTTTTTTTGGAAATAACCAAAAAAATAATTAAAATCTGTAAATAATTTGCAATTTGAGAAATTACAAAAAAAAAATTGTTCCTGAAATTTCCGAATTTGGGTTGGCATTCATTTGTACAGGAAAATGTTTCCCAATTTGTTCAAATCTGGGTCAGTTGGGCCCGTAGACTGAACAGGGTTTTCTTTTTTCGTCGCTTTAGCGAGACGATTGTGGTATGGATAAATTAAAGGAATTGCATTTTCGCCAGCCCATTCGGGGCTGGTACCTGTTTCAGGTTTGGGGTCAGTTTACTCAAGAGATTATATTTTAGTGGTATTGGAATGATTTTTTTTAAAACTTTTTGTGGTTAAATTTTTTTAAAATATTTTAATTCGATTTGTTAGGAAAAGTAAGTATGTTTTGCCGTTTCAACGAACGAAAACGAGTGAGTATTACCAAAGTTATGTTTGAACTAATTAATTATGACTTTAAAAGTTTAAAGGCCTAAATGTAACAATAATAGTTAATATATATAGCATCATATGGTCAGCAGAAGAAAATCTGACATCACCTATGATGTCATATCAGTGTCCTTGACCGGGGGTCCTTACTCCTTGACCACTGAACAGCGTGATATCATGTTGATAACAGATCTATAGAATCAAAATCTTCATCATATCCCGGATCATATCACAGATTCTCAACAATCTGTGATCATATGGACCATATTGATGTGAAAGTAGTTATCTATCATATCCTGTGTCGTTTTATGGATAAAAATGACTCAAAATGTTATTGATGAAATGCTTAAAGAATGAATATCCATCATACTTATCTTCTCAATTTGATTTTGTTCATGATAACCATAATCATATAACTAGAAATCATACTTCTAATACATTGATTGTACCAACATTTAAATCAAATTCAGGTCAACGTACTTTTCATGTCAGGGCAGCCTATGCATGGAATTCTTTGCCACCGACAGTAAGAGCTCAGATGGAAAATATGACTTTAGGCCAATTTCAATCAAAAATTAAAGAAATTTAGGCCTGTCTTTATCTATATTTTATTCATTTACTTGCTTGATTTTTGTATATAAATATAATTATTGTATTTCTGTATTTTGAATCATGGTATTTATAATTATCTTGTAGTTGATGATACCATTATACTTATTTGTAATATATTGTAAATACATTGTAAATACTGTATGATACTTTGTAAATATTGTGTATCGTAATATATTTTGTTGCCATATATAACATGTATCAATGAGGGCCTGCTTGAAAAGCAGTGCTTGTCACTGAAGCAGTATAACCCTCAATAAAGAAAGAATAAATAATAATAATAAAATGGTTGCTATCATAAACATCAGTTTTGTCTTTTCAACGGGAAAAATCCGATGCAAAATAAAGTTTTTAGGGCCTAGCTATAATATGGGCATAATTTATGCATATAGTATTGAACAATGTACCCCATTTGACATGCACTTATTCCTTTATAAATGTGCTGGCCACTATCTATTATAATATAGTAGGCTTAAACTATACATTGCGAATTAATTAAGTTATTTTAAAATAAAATGTACATGTAAGTTAACTCAAACCGGCAGTGTATATATCGAAAGCAGTGAAATCGGACATTCCTAAGCGAAGATATTGAGTTCGTAAGTTCTGGTATTACAAAATTGGAAATTGAGATATCGTGGGTAAAAAGCTGAATAGACAAAAAAACCCAACGACAACAACAACAACATCAACAACAAAAAAAACAGACCAGAACAATTTGGAGTACATGTAATGAATTAAAAGAGTTGACATGAGATTAGGAATTAATGTTTTCTGCTGTTTCAGTGTGCATGTTCTCATCGTTGATGGTTTGGTGGACTGTCATGTAGATGTAAGCGTGATCCTAAAAATGCCTTTCACATTGACCAAAACTAATTACAAGACCTCTTCTACATTGAGGCTGGCTTTCCCTTTTAAAGGTATGGTACATCTCAACATAATGGTTAATAATATAATCACCGAATGATCATGATGATTGGATCCTAAGGGTTTACTATTGGTAAGTAAAGGTTTTAATTAAGGTCCACTTGCCCCCCAAATGTGCTTCAAGGATAGTTCCATTTTACAATGTTTCATAATAAATTACGTGCTAGTTAGCCGGCCAAGGATGGCTTTTTAAAATAATGGTATCCGGGAACATGATATGCTTATGACTTCTATAGACATTTTAAAAATACCAATTTTTATTTGGATTTTTCTTTAACTTGCTTTGTACAATGTCTTTTTTAAAGTCGATTTAAGTAAATAAGTCAAATCGAGTCGGTCAATGTAAGCCCAGCAAACACAAAACGTTTTCGACATCATTCGCAAAAGGTTATAAAAGGTTGTCAGAAAACGTTTAAATGTCGGGTTATATAAAGGGTAAATTAAGAGTATAAAACGTTTTCATAACCTTAAAAAACATTTTTGATAATCTACTGCTCAGCAAACAAAAATGTTTTACAGAAAACGTTTAAATGTCGGGTTATATAAAGGGTATAAAAACATTTTAATAACATTCCAAAAACATTCTTGAAAACTTGATACAAAACATTCTAAACAGAATGTTATTTTGGGGTTGAAAAAATATTTTGCGAAAAACGTTTGCCCAAAATATTTTCAATAACGTTTTAAAAACGTTTTCATGACCTTTATATAACCCGACATTTAAATGTTATTAAAAGGTTTTGTAAAAAACATTTTAAGAACATTTCTGTGCTTGCTGGGTTCAAACATTTTAACATAATGTTATTTAAGTATTGACACAATATTTGGCAAAAATGTTTGCAAAAATAGTTTACAATAACATTTATTGAAAACATTTAAAAATATTGTTGTAGTGTGTTTTCATACAAAACGTTTTAAAACGTTATCATGACCTTTATATAACCCGACATTTTAATGTTATTAAAACGTTTTTACCTAAACCAAAAGCCAAAATAGAACTTATTTAAAACGTTTTTAAAACGTTTTTGTGTTTGCTGGGAGGACATGTATGAAAAAGTTATGATAGTTTGTAGTTTGTGCTTCGTTGGTCTGCATGAACTGTTTATTAACCTCCCAATTCCATAGCCAGACACCGATTGTTGGTAGGCCATTCATCATGCCTGCAGAGTCTGGGAGAAACAACAAACGTGGTCAATTCATACACAGTGGACCTTCATGAGTTTGGTTATTAAAAGTGTTTTTTCGCCAAAGTTAAGCCAAACAAAAGCGTCTATTTCTTGGCTACCTGCTGTTAAGGAAACAGGTCCAACACATAATAATGCCCCTGTGACAACAAATGATTCATTATAGTCTATCCATTTTCCGTGATTATGTCATTTTCTTGCTAGAAATGACATTTTTACAAAGTCATTCAAAAAAGAAGGTACTTGATATAGAAAGGAGAAGAGAGCACGGTGCAGTGGTTTGAGTAATCAGTTCTGGTGTATTAGGTCCCGTGTATTGTCAATGCATAGAATCTAGAGTCTTTAGTCTTTTAGGCAAAATAATCTTGGAAGGTCCATTTGCTGAGTCGACTGTCGATTTAAATTCGGGTCTTAATTTACCGACACCAGCTTACTGTATCAGCATGTGTTCCTTTGGTCTACACTTCACTCAAGCATGTCAAGTAATCGCAATAATTAAAAGTAATGCAAGTAAAACAAATAAGTCAATCGTATTAAATATATCTTAAATGTATGTTGGATTGCTTTCCATTAAATTTTGCTTCACTTGATTCTGAGACAAACTCTTTCTTTGGTCCTGTCTTTGGTATAGATCTGCGTCAGTATAGTTTGTTATCGAAATAATTTACTTTGACATCAATAACAAGTAGCACGGAGGTGCATATGTTACGTATTTTTAAAAATACGGGCAAAATAAAATAGTCGGATGTCTTATATTTCAAGCCAAACTTATTCAAAAGCGTGCTGATGGGTTTTTGCAAATTATCAGCCATAAGAGTGTAATTGTTTTTTGGGGAAAAGAAAAAGACCCCCAACCCCCCAAAAAAAACACCACCCAAAACAACAACAATAACAACAACAATACCAACAAAAATACACATTTGTTTTCTCTACTTGTACTTTCTACTTCCTCTGTTTATACTGACCAGGACAGACACCGAGTTTCCCGGTAGTGAGGCAAGGTAGCGGTCGATTCTCATTAAAATGTGGACCGAGTAGATAAAAGCACCAAATTTGGCATGTGAGCTTCCTAATATATACATGATACATGTAGTGAACAATTTTTGAATAGGCTCCAACCTCTGCAACCAAACAACAAAGAGATCGGAGTTTTGGAATTAAATCTAGTACTGGAACTTACTATTGCTACGTTGCATCTGGAACCACCAAACTTCATCAGGTAACTGACCCTTGGACTGGTCACGTGATAGACGGCTAGGTATCATCCCGATGGCCCGGTCCCATGCATGAGATAAGTTAAAGCGGAGTCCCCCTTTCTTGTTCGTTTGGGAACGCATTGAGCAACCATCACTGAACAGGAAAGGGGACTCCGCTTTAACTTATCTCATGCGGGACCAGGCCATCGGGGCGATACTCTAGCCGTCTATCACGTGACCAGTCCAACGGGTCAGTTGCCTGATGAAGTTTGGTGGTTCCAGACGCAACGTAGCAATAGTTGCAAAAAGTAAGTTCCAGTATTAGATTTAATTCCAAAACTCTGTTTGAAACTACTGCATGACTAAGAACATTCACTCATTCAACAAAGAGATCACTACTGGAACAAAGTCTAGAACAGAATCGACCAAAAATGCATCACATATTCATTATCATGGGTCAAAAAAGTGTAAAATACTAACAGTTCAGCGTGACCCCTTTGCAATTGTGCCATATCATCGGACATTTTGTTGGAGCTAACTATACTTGCTTTCTCTCGAAGCCTTTTCTTTATACGTTCCTACTTTGTGTTTATTTGTACGTACTGTTTTGTAATTTTTTAATTGTTTAACATTCTTAATCAAGGGTATACCATAAGAAATATTTCCCATACAAAGGTCATGGCAAATTGCATGTCTTTACGCAATATCTGGTTTTGTTTTGTTTTCAGTTTTTATACGAGGGTCAGTATGTAATGATAGTTGACTTGTAACCCCATAAATGGATTTTTTTCATGGCTGTTTTCGGACGTTTTAAACATATATGTTTTTGCGGTAATTTAAAAGGCCCGCCTTTTTGCGTGATTTGGCAGTGTCCCTAGTCTATTGATTTTATGCTAATGCTGTTACGTAATCAAGTACAGGTGTCCCAAAAAATATTACCTAGTGAATAAAATTGAAAGTAAGTCGAGAAATATACATCAGAATCAAAAAAATAAAAATGTAGCGCATAGCCTATTTTATTGTGCATATAATACGAAATTTGTATTTGATTCAGATGACTGCTTGCGCCAAATTAACGATTACATAATGCGCGCATCAATGCAATTAATTCCAAGTTTGATCAACATGCGTTTTTTTCATACTCGCTCACCGCTTCCAAAAGTTTATGTATCTCATTCAATTTAGTCCACATATCCGATGGTGTTATGTTATTCATGCTTTCAGTGAAGATGAATAACAGTTTGTTCGAGAAAACATTGATTTCTGTAATTGGAAGCTTTCCAACTTTAATTCTTTAGGTTGTGTAAGTACCGGGTGTCCCAAAAAAAGGTTACATGTAGGTTTTTGAAAATAATCTAAGTTAACGTCAACCAATTTAAATGTCCTTTTCATGACATAATCTATATACCCTTTACTAGTACCCATGTGAATGTCAAGTTCACAACATGCGTATTTATCCCGCATTCCACACATTCCTGAGCGCGCTGTTTACCATGTGTACGTGACGTGACATAAAGCAACACGAGGTTCACTGCACGCGCAATGCATTTGGCGGGTCATTTGAATAGGGCCAGCAGTAACATGGAAGAAGATGCAGTATTTTATTCTGTTGAACAGATAATTACTAGTAAACTTGTTCAAGTTTATTTCGAGAGTTTAAATTCGGTCAGAAATGGACAATATTCTTACAATGTAACAAATCAGCGATTTGAAGAGACATTTAACATCGACGCTCCTTCTTGGCCAGCTTTACGAAAACTTGTTTTCAAGTTCAAAACGAAAGGACAGGTTACGAACCAGAATAAATACGGTTCTGGTAGACCAAGAACAGCGAGGACAGTGGACAATATCCAAAGAGTTAATGAGAAGGTGTTGCAGTCACCAAAGAAAAGTGTTGGGAGAATATCACGGGAATTAAATCCAGCAATTCCGAGGAGTTCTGTCCGTCATCTGGATCTTAACATGGTCTCCAGAGCCGTGGACAATACAATCGTGCGGATGGGGGAGTGCATTAGGAGAAATGGTGCCCATGTAGAGCCTTTCATTTAAGAGCTTACAAAAAAGAGAGTGAACTCAACATAACTCAACTAAGACTATTATGCTAAAGATCGTTATTAATTTTATCATGATGATGGCGGGAGATACAGCGTGCAGAATTTGCCTTCATAAAAAATATGCTCCTCTTTAACATGTTTAATGACCATTTTCCTTTGTTCAGT
This sequence comes from Amphiura filiformis, assembly GCF_039555335.1. NCBI lineage: Eukaryota > Metazoa > Echinodermata > Ophiuroidea > Amphilepidida > Amphiuridae > Amphiura > Amphiura filiformis. The sequence goes on from NC_092633.1 coordinate 76,727,049, forward strand.
AATTTGTTACCACTAAAAGTGAAGAAGCTCTTGAACTGATTTAATTTCAGATGTGCAATATTTAATTTGTCAATGTGTTTCTTTAGTGTAATAAGTTTATTAGTCATTAAAAAACAAGAGAAAAATAAAATGTAACAAGGAAAAAATGTGAAAACAAAAGTATGCTTGTGTTTAACTTTCGTTGTGTGATATTTTGATGGTTAGCCACTCTTGACACCCCTGTCATCTTGCGCTCATAACTTAAGTTTCTTTTAAGATACGGAGTTGAAACTTTGCAAACACTTACAAGAAGGATTATTTAATAATACCTGAGAAAATCACATCTTTTTGTTGTACCATCGCAAAATACGGTCCATTTTCTACATGTAACCTTTTTATGGGACACCTTGTATGTTATATTTTAACTTTCCAAAGAACACTTGAGCCAAGAATGATGATGATCAAGTGATTACAGATTTACGTGTGATTTTTGATACCATGCAACATTAATGTTGAAGTTTTTAAAGATTTAAACTTTGCATTACAATTTCTTGGAATTAATCCAAAAACATTAATGTGTGTGAGATTTTTTTAAAGCCAGCTGGAATTCTTTATTCAATAATTCTTTATGCAACATTTATATCAACATTAACAAAAAAGATATTTACAAGTACCGAGCATTGCAGATGCAGATCAAATTCGAACACAACCTAATTAAATGTTTTGCAAGAGACAGATTGTTTAATAAGAACGAACAGAATTTCACAGAACTATATGAAGCCCATTGACGTTAACCACTAGTGCGCATTTTGTTGAATGAGGAATGAAGTGAATTGACACATGCGTTATATAATCGCTAATTTCTTCGCAATCAGTCAGCCGATTCCAGTAAAATTAGCGTATACGTATAAGATGCAAAATAAGATGGGCTACACGCTGAAGTTTTGATTTTTGGATTCTGATGTCTATTTCTCGACTTACGCTCAAATTTATTTGCCCGGTATTTTTTTCTGAGACACCGTGTTTATGGTATCATTTTAATACACATTAGTTTGAAAGACAAAGGTACAGTTTTTATGTGATCATAGAAATTCTATCCAAATATTCAGTATATGGTGTCAAAGGTCAACTCTCATAACATAGGCTCCCCCTACTGACCAACCCTTATAAAACTTTTTCGATCTGGTTTAAAATGAAGAAACATTATTACAAAACGGACTAAAGCAGTCGTTCGTAAAAACAGAAATTACTGTATATTATTTTACAGAATGCCTCTTTTTTGCACATACATAGTTTTGTCATTTTGGAGGCATACTTATTTAAAAGAAATTCCTGTAAAATATCCGTGAAATTCCAATTTATAAAATGCAAATCGCTGCAAAATGTTGTAAACTGTAAAAACCAATTATATTTAAATTTGTAAAACGCCATAATGTTACCTGGAACCCATCCTAAAATGTCAACATGCGGTTAATGTTTATCACAAGAGCCGTAACATAATAAAATGAACAATCATTCCACTTTTTTGATTGATTGATTTGATTAAATATTTTCAACTAGGATGTTTAAATAGTGCAATACGTGAGGTAAGGAAAAGTAGTAATCAGTTACACCTGTCTTCTTGACGTTCTCCTATCACATACAATCGTGCATAATAAGACGCTATTTTTAGGATATTGTTACTAAAGACACGAATAACAGATTGAACTCTTCCAAAAATCACTTATCAGGTATCACATATCTGTTTTTGCATTTAGCTACACTGATTTGAAAATGTGTGAGAATAAGAGAGCTATCCATCACTAATTTGCATTTTCGTCTTTTGACATGGGAATTGATGCTGTAGGTAAACGAGATGAGTTCAAACGGAAATAGACAAATTGTGTTGTAAATCATGTTCAGGTGATAGATATCAGCTTGCAATGAATTAAGCATTACTACGCGCTTGAAAATAATGTATATCGTGTGAATGGTCGGTACCTCTCTGACTAAACTATGAACAAGATGTACACATTTTAATGTAATCATTATAAGTAATAAAAATATATATGATTTGAGTTGCTTTCCTTTGATTTAAAATTGGCACCATTATACAATGGAGCTGATGTGACATATATATGGGAGGCCAGATTTATAAAAGCTGCTTTGTCCGTTTCTTTTTGAAAAGATGATACAAATCACATTTGAATTACATGAACGCCTGTAGACTTTTTGTGGGGATATGACAAACGTACTAAATTCTTTACCAATATCTACTTGAATGAGATTTGTCAACACTATTTAATTTGTCAAATTATCGAGATAGTTGCTTAAGATATATGATTTAAGTAACTTGTTCCTCAATTGCATGAACTACAAGAACTTAAAATAAATAAGCTATAACGAAACAAATCTAATACTTTTAGTACTTAATCGAGTTATACTTATTATAAAGCCAAAATTTCAAAAGTGACCCAACTAGTTTTCTGTACGATTTAGTTAATTGAGCATAGCATTCAAGCCCAAACTAGTAGAGAAACCAAGTAAAGTTTTTCTGTTACTTATTCCACTGCATATAAAATTGTTGCCATGATCTCTTATATTTTAATTTTATTTCTCTGATGAACGAATTTGTAATTATAAACACATATAGCGCCATATACTGTGAATCTGTAATTGAGATTTTTCGATTCCATACGCATTGCACCCGTCGATTATTCAACAGTACTAGCATGTGACGTGATTTTGAATAGTGAATAGTTAAGGTGTGTAAACACCAATTCGTAAGGAATTGCAACCTTCAAAATTTGAACTTTAAGTGTCCGTTTCAATGACTTGTCAGGTTGCGGAAACGTGCCGTGTACTTTGACGTGTGTAGAGAATAGGCACATATTAATATATATGTTTGTTGGATTCCGCTTTTGTAACGAAATCCTGAAAAGGTATTGACAGATCCATGCATTCTGATTACAGCGAAATTGCTGCTAGATCATATTCATCATGATTAACTTCGGGAAATCATTACAATTACGTTAACACGTTGGTTATTACTTGTATTGCTTTCGGTAGCAAGTGCTATCGCCGATGAAATTACTATTTTGTAGTGACCAGGCGGATTTATCAGTTGGCAAATTTCAGATATTATCAGGTACATTAACGATATAATGGAAACGTTATCAAAACATGATCGAAAGTGCATTTTAAATAAGCATAGAAAATGTATAACTTAATGTGTGAGACGTTTTAGGATTGTTTTCTTAAAAATTCACAGTACTTTGGTTCTTTGAACAAATAACATAGGTCTTATTGAAAGGTTATAATGCATAATGGAAAATGCGTCGTGTGGACATTGAAATGAATGTCAACAAATTAATAAAAATAACCAACACATTTGAACATCTTTTTCTTGATGAAGCAACTTTAACATGTACAGAACAGCAAATCTCAGCAAATGTTTACAAATGTTTTACAAATGTCGGATAATATAATGGGTATAATAGTATAAAATATTTTAACATTGTGAAAACTTGGTGCAAAAAATTCTAACATACTGTTCTTTAAATGTTGCTAAATGATTTTTAATACGTTACTGTAGTGTTTTTTCATATAAAATGTTTTCGAAACCTTTATATAACCCAACATTTGAATGTTAAAATGCCTTAACTGAAACCACACATAAAATGTTTATATTTTCTTAGATGACCTGTCACAACGACTGTATGTTTGAGTATCACCAGTAAAACTAGATTTCTCAATGCACCATGGCTAATTGACTTTCTAGCGTAAAATAATTACATTATAGTACTCAATATTAGTACGAAAGAACCGAACAAAATGTATAATAAGAAAAATAAAATTTTTTTGCATTGCTCGCTTTTTTGGTATTTTAGATTAATTTTGTTGCTGATTTTTATGCTTAAGATACCGCAAGCAACGATACGTACAATATTGTATAGAATACTAGTATTCGTATTTTTTAGTAAGATAGATTTGAATGGAATTAAATATAAATGACCATGCTTTGGATAATGCATACCTGTCCCAAAATACTGTATATTTGAATTCAATGTTATTAACTACACCTTTGCTTCGCTTATATTAGTACCTCTTGTGTATGTATATGAACAGTTCAGACGCTCATGTTCCTGTTTCCTGCTACAATCGAACGCATTTAATGATGCTTGTCTATATCGCTTATTTGTTACGCTATACAGGTACGGATTAGCAGCAGAATTGAGTAGTGTTGTCAACTTAGATATCCAACTAAGTATTGCCCGCTCTTGGACGGTTAAAAACCCGAGTGAGTTGCTACTTTTTTCATAAAGGCTGTTCAAGTTAGTAATACAATAAGGCATCAAGCAGAAAAAGAAGACCACCGTATTAACCACTAGCATGCGAGCTACTTGGTCTCTGTTCTCTGTCATGGCACGTGCAGACCTTGTTCGACATGGAGACGATCCATTTTGATCAGAAACAGCAGTCCTTCGGCTGAGAATCGTAATAATTCGACTGTACATACATGTGTTTATAAGAAATGCAAAAATAAATTGTGCTGGATCGATGGCATACAGAGCCATGTTGCACCAGTCACAAGTGCCTCGACAAACAGGTACTTTTGCGGGTAAATTAGCAAATGGGCCTTTCTTTGGCCAATCTATACAGACAATCTCCGGATTGCCATAAGGAGCTGCGAAACATGTCATAAGAAGTGCCACACCCCAAGCTATGCCTACAAGACGAATGGATCTTCTGGTACCACTTACAACGTGATGTTGTAGAGGATGACATATGGCCAAATATCTTTCCGTTGCTACTAATGTCACCAACCAGACGGAGGCAAAGTAACATAAATATACCAAAAAGTTTGGCAGCGCACATCCGAAACTTGTCGCAAAGACAAAGTTTACGTCTAACGGAGAATGGGAATATGTCCAAAAGTACTGCAATGAACTCATGACAAGTAAACACGAATCAGCAACAGACAGATTGGCTAGATAAAAATTAGTTATATTTCGCATGTGTTTAATGCGATACAAAACATAAAGAAATCCAATGTTTCCAGCAAGTCCTACGACTAAAACAATCGGTACGCCAACCGTCACAAAAGTACGGTTTGCATCTGTGTACATGTATTGTCTAGCGTCTTCCACCGTGAAATTCGTTTCACATTGTTCGTAGAAACTTTGTCTTGAATCCATTGTTGAAATCCTCTTGTAAATACTGAAGTTCTCGTTAATATTTTGTAAAAAACAACCTTTAAGTTATATGCGACGTAGCACGTATTTGAGGAAGTATTGTTATGCGTATAGTCGATGAAAATTACGATTATATCAAATGGCTGCAGATGTCAACGATTAATTATACCATGACATGAACATAAAATGGATTGCCTTTACTCTTGTACCTTTGTGTGATAAATCGTTGCCTGGAGTACTATATCGTTATCTTCATCTTACTTTTCCGTAGCTTGGCTATCATTCCACACTGTACAGGCTAGTTGCTTACAAACGTTACCGTCATCTAGCATCTGTCGTAGCTCATATGCGCAAACAAGTCTCTGATCAGTGTGCCATTCCCTTGCGCTTCAAATTTAGTGTGCGATTGGGCAATCCAAAAACATGCGCAGTATAAATAACATAACAAAGAACAGTATTGTCAGCCCCTGATCACAGGTTATACATTTAAACAAGGTGCGAAAATCAAACATTACAGTAATTGTGGATTCGCATTTCCATATATGACAAACGGAGATTCATTGGTTTAAACAAATGAATACATGAATACAAAAGCCACCTAAGTCCATGCGAAGTTATTTTGAGAGAAAAACCCGTGTATCATTTTAATTCCTTCAGTTAGATTTACCTGGTCAATATGGTAAGTTTTACGTGCATATGAGTGGATTAACCTGTATTAGGTATGACGATTAGCATTTCAGGGACTTCGTGGGGTTCATTTTAAATTTTGGACTTAGGTGGTTTTTGAATCATATACAAAGACAACAATGTTAGAATGAGATTACCACTAGTAAGATAATACAAAATAAAGCACACAGGTATGTATAATGTTGATAAGCATTCTGCCATGTAATATAAACCACACACTTTCCTTTATTAAACCCATTTTTTTGTTCAAAAGTCATTCTCTAGCAATGAATGTGTTACAAGTGGACTTTTATACATACTGGATTTCAATCAATGTGTTACAAGACTCAAATCATGGAATTGGGTGATTCTTTCATACATGCTATTTTTCACATGCCCAATAGACACAGAGAATGAATTTGAGTTGTTCTTTCATGCATATGACAGGCCTATGTATAGCAACAATTTCTCATGCTTAACTCAATTTGGCCAAAGTATGGACTTAGGTGGCTTTTGTATTCATATATTCAAATACATCTATATCTCTGTAATTATGAACATGCTGAAGTGGACAACTTGGGAACAATGACATCCACGCACGCTCATTTAGATTTAAATTAAGTGACAAACGCTACCAATGCGAATCGATTTATTTTAACAATTCTTTCTATTTTTCGTAACGTTGATATTTTGACATGTACGAGAACAATAAAATCCACGAACGTGTTTTCATTTAATTTAGAAGTGACAATTTGTTTTTCTTTCATCAGTTAAGCTTCAATATATTGATTAATTTATACCATAACCATATATACCTTAACAACAGCTTTCTAAATTCCCAAAATAATAATAACAAACAACAACAAAAAGAACAACAACAACAAAAACAGTTGATTAGTATTAAGATGCCAATTTTATGCCGAGTAAAAATAAAAACATGTTTCTCGTCTAGAAATATAGATGTAAATACTGAAGGTCATTTGAAGGTCTTTTTGAGGATCATTGTCTCAAAATACGGCCTGGCAGACAACAGATTCGAGTTCAGCATACCTAATTTAACAAAAATAAGCTGGTTGCCAAATTTTATTATTTCCAAAATCTATCCTCTAATAGTGAATGGAATTTGTCCAGCGTGACGTCACGTGATGTGCTGTAGCTGGAACGCATAGCAGATTACCAGAAAGAGTCAAGAGTAAAAACATTACCATTATTGTCATGGACAATTAGTCAAATCATTTCTACATTATAAATTGCCTAAGGAGGACCTTTTTAGCTTATGGTCGAACAAATATGAATCTACAATTGCTAGTTATCATTTCATTAATTTTGGTTCAATAACTGTTTAAAATTCATTTCACGCCTTGCTTATATAGTTTGCCGATTTCATATATTGATCTTTATAGTCCATACCAAGTCCAGGAAACATAGTGGGTATTTCCATGGTCAATAATGTCTGCAGGGGTAATTTTATTGCATATAAATATGCGGAAATAAACTTTATTTGAAAAACAAGTGACTAATGAATATTTTCTTTAGAAAAAAGATCAATTCATATGCGTACATGGCTTCGCAGTAGAGTGCAGTGCCATGGTTATAATTATAACATTATTAGCGCGGTTAAATACGACGTGACGTGATTAGTTTTTACTCTTAAAATTGTTATTTCCATTGGTTTCAAATGGGTTGAATTTTCATTCTAGTAGTATGACTTTTGTTTTTTTAAATCTTTTCGTAATTGTTGTCGTATTGTCTTTCATGTTCCTCAAATTGATGGTTTACGTATAACATTTTTGACTTTCTACCACCGTTTTCTTTTTCTTATTCTTCTACCACATGTCCACGAGCAAAATAACGATAACGTATGTTGATTGTAAGGGAAAAATTTATTCATAAGAATTAAGTATCGTTAAAGGGATAGCAGAGGAGTCAATCTCAGATGTAAAATGATTGCAGGAAAGTGCGTCCATATAAGTTGTTGGTCAAAATAATAGAGAACTAATATTTTTTTGACATTTTTAACTATAATCTAAGAACCACAAACTTATGACATTCTCAGAAAAAAAGTACATAATTTAGACAAATAAAAATGTTGGTATTTATACAGCGCCTTTCACATGTGAACATGTACCAAAGCGCTTTACATTTATTCCGCCGTCGTTAGAATATGTCAGCTGCCATACAATGCCCAAGGCATGCTCATACCTTTGGGCGGCGCTCAATGGACAGTATTCATAACAGCTCCCCATTTCACACCTGGGTGGAGAGGAGTAATCGAGATAAAGTGCCTTACTCAAGGGCACAACACGATGGCGTCGCCGGGGCTCGAACCCGCAACCTTCCGATTATGAGTCCTAGCCCGTTCCGCTCGGCCACCGTGCTCCCAAATTGAGCCACATAAGGACGAACAAATTACTCGCCATTGAATAAGTGCGCAGTTTATAGTATGTGAGTGTTCAAGCAATTAGTGCATTGCGACCTGAAGTCAACAGTCAACAGTGCCGCATCAAATTTTACAGCCAATATCATATAACCAGGTGACGGCTGGTATTTTACCAGAGTGATGGAATGAGCGCCCTCTGCCACCCTAGCTCAGTTGCTGAACATGCCAGCTTTAGGGCGGAGGAAACCATCAGGTTCAACGACCAGTATGTTCAAATGTCTCGGCCATTTGTTTTTGCTACTGTAACGAGGTAGACAGTACAGCCAGCGACACAATCATGATGAGATATTGCTCCGTTCTTTCTCCTTTTAGTTACTCATATCCTAGTGTTTATGAGATTTGTTAGGTTTAATACCAAGTCTTTCAAGAGCACTTGTGAGTTATGTTCCGGCCGAATTTGTTCTTAAACTGCTGGTGAACAGTGCGGTAAGATCGGGTACTGTTTTTCTGGTAGGGCAAGTTTAGTTCCTAGGTCTTGCCATGAACATCAAGCTCCATTTTAATTGTCTTGAGTATTCTCTTCATATTGGAGTAGCCTATCTCAATGGCTCCGTATTTTCATCATGGGTCAAACAGCGGAAGAGATTTACTTCTCAACGGTCATTAGGCTGGTGTTGAACATGTCATCATTTGGCAACCTTCCAACACTGGCCAACATGTACCAGATCAGGGGCGAACTACTGCATATATTGGTAGATCTCGGCTGCTGTGTGTCCAGAAAAAAAGCTGAAACAGGGTTGCTCACCCGTTAACCAGTTGGGACTGGACTAAAGTAATTCCCGGGAAATTCTACGATTACAAAAACTACAAGCACATCTTCAAAAAAAAAACACCGTGGGTAGATGAGCGGCAATCTACTGTTGACTCTATGACGGACCAGCGGGAACTCGGCACACCATCACGAACAGTTGGCTCTGATTATTGTCGCCTGTCTACCTTCAAACCTCTTGTAATATCTACCTATAATGTCCGTACTGTTAATCAACAAAGGAAAATCCATCAGCTATTCATGGGCTGAACTAACATTGCTCATTGTCTCATTACACCAAGCCCAACTGATGAACTTTGGTCAGACGATAGGAACTGGGCTTAAATATTCAGTTCTGCTACCAAGCAAAGGCACGGAGGAGTGGGTCTGGTCATATCCAAGCACATTCACAGATGTCTTAAGAGTGTTGAAGCTGTTTCCGAGAGGATACTATTTGTAACATTCCATGGTAACCCTCAGCTTAATATCACTGTTGTTGTGCACCCACTGAGTGCTCAACATCTTCTGAAAAGGAGGAATGCTGTTCATCTCTATCTGACCACCTGGATGGTATGAAAAGGCACAACATCCATCTCATCCTCGGCAATTTTAATGCCAGAATAGGAACATATAGTCATCTTTTCCACCTTTGGGTCATTGGTCCATACTGCTACCATTATTCAACCAATGACAATAGTGAGCGTCTGGTCAACACTTGCCAGGAGTACAATCTCAGAACGATCAACCCATGCACAGTTAGATCACATTCTAATTAACAGCAAGTGGGTAAATTCTCTCCACAACTGTCGAGCATACAACTCAGTAGAAGTGGACTCCTATCATCGTATTGTGAGCGTCCGTATAGCTGCCAGTCTGCGAACAAGCAAAGGAAAAATTTGCAAGAGACCAAAATTCAACTGGAAGAAGTTGCAAGATCCTGATACAAAGGAGGAATTTCAGCTAGAGCTATCAAACAGATTCCAGGTCTTGCGCTTGGATGACGCCACACCCATCTCTGATAGGTATGAGACCTATGAAACAGCGGTTCGTGAAGTTGCTGAGAAAGTTATTGGAAAGCAAGAGCCATGCGGACTGCCAAATTGGGTATCAGATTCAACCATCAGACTTAAACTTGAAAGGGATGAGGACAAAAAGCGGTACTCCATTTCAAAATCTCGTCAAGCTAGAGAAAGATGGAGGAACTTGAACACAAGTCTTAGCAACTCTTATAAAGCTGACGAGCTTGCTACCCTCAATAAGCAGATGGAAGACCTGAAGCTGGCCGACGAGATGGGGAATTACACCACCACCTGGAAAATCATACACTCGCACAAAAAGAGGGATGGAACAACCCCAAACAGTGACCATGAACTGCTTGAGGAATGGAATGAATATTTTAGCTCACTCCTAGATCTTAACAACTGTGGCACAGCAGCTTCAGAACTCCCTGCACCAGCTGTTGAAGATCTTCCTATCATCACTGAACCACCAACTCCTGAAGAAGTAGTCGAATCAATAGCAGCCAAGAAGACCAACAAGGCAGCAGCATTGGACTGTGCTAAAACTGCTGAAGCACTTCAGGGAGGAGGGGATAGCATGATTCATATGATTCTCGAATTCTGCATGGAAGTTTTCTCAACGCTGACACCGTCACGTCAATGGGTTACAAATGTAATCATTCCTCTACCAAAGAAAGGCGACCTCTCTCTCATGACAAACTACCGTGGTATTTCGCTTATGTCCATTGCCGCAAAAGTGTACAACAAGATCCTCTTGATCAGGATCCGACCTCACATTGATTCTTTACTGAGAAGCAACCAGGCTGGCTTTATATCAGGTCGCAGCTGTGCTCAGCAAATACACATTTTAAGGAGGATCATGGAAGGCTTCAAGGAGAACCAACTTCCCTTGGCAGTGACTTTTGTGGATTTCAAGAAAGCCGTCGACTCCATCAACAGGTCCGTCATGTTTTCAGTGCTGCGGTATTATGGAATACGAAAGGTTGTAGTAAATGACATCAAGGTGCTCTACAAGGACTCCAATAGTGCCGTTATGGTAGATGGAAGTATCTCAGAGCCTTTCCAAGTAACAACTGGAGTGCTTCATGGTGATGTGTTAGCACCATTCCTGTTCATTATCCTGGTATCTTCTGAAGAAATCAACTTCTGGAATTGACGCTGGAATTGTTATCTACCCACGTCGGTCAAGCAGGTATCCTGCTAGGATTTCTGAATGACCTGGATTTTGCTGATGATATTGCCCTGTTGGAATCTTCAACAGCCCGGGCCCAGTCGCAGCTTACCAGGACTGCGACTGCAGCAGCAGATCTAGGACTTGTCATCAGCGCATCTAAGACAGAATATATGACTGCAAACTGTAACGCCCAACCAGCACTTGAAGTCTATGATAGTACCATCAACCATGTCACAGACTTCAAGTACTTGGGTTCCAAGATGGGCTCTAGTGCTGGAGACCTCAAAAGAAGAAAAGCACTAGTCTGAGCAGCTTTCTGGAAACTGGAACGCCTTTGGAGAAGCCCATCCTTGCCAATCGAAACAAAAATCAAGCTGTTTGAGACAACTTGTGTTACTGTCTTTCTGACCGGGTGTGAGTCATGGGTAATTACCAAGGACATGGAAAACAAGATCAATGCCTTTACAACATCTTGCTACAGAGTCATGTTAAACATCAAGCGTGTGGATCGGATTCCAAATGAAACCATCTACAATCTGCCCAACACCACTCCATTGGTTGCCAGAGTCAAGATTCATCAGCTCAAATTTCTCGGCCATATACTGCGTCTTGAAGACGACGAGCCTGTGAAAGAATATGCCCTTTATATCCCACCACATGGGACGAGGAAACCGTGACGGCCGCGCACACTGTACTTACAGTATGTCCAGCACCTACTGGGAGATACTGAAGGGATGCTGCAGACAAAAAAATTGTTTCGGTTGCGCAAGATCGCAATATTTGGAGAAAGCTTGTAGTCGCTTCGCAGCCGACTGATGATGATGATGATGATCATATCGTTATAATAAATGAGCTTTGGGTTTCTCCAAAGTTTTTGTTTATGGGACATCCTATATGTACGTGGCATGTAAACCTGACCTTATTTACATTAACTTTGATGCACTGTACCTTTAAATAGAGAAGATTTATAAGCAGTCCTACTACTGAAACATCCGGGTACTTGAGAACCAGTCTAGTAATCACAGAGTTTCACACAATTCTTCACTGTTGTTTCCCGTTCCAAAGACGCGATTTTCAAACACTCAAAATATTTCCAAAACTTGGGTCGATAAGTATTTTGAGATGATCCCTGAAAAGAACACCAGTGCCCTGTTCAAATGAGCTCTTTTTTTGCTACTATCGACCCACATTTGAATGAGGAATAAAAGTCTGAAAGGGCAAGAAATCGGTATACTAAAAGTAAAACATCCAATTTATGTTTATATGTTCGTATGTCGCGTATTTCAAAGTAAAACGCGAACGCCCGACCATGGATACAATAATGTAAATACTAGCCAATCATGAGTGAGTTGGCAAGTTTTGATTCACTTCCGCGTTACGAACACGCGGGCGTTCATCACACAGTGTACGCAGAGATTCATCACGATGCTAACAGCTGTGTTCATTCAATAAATGGTAGGGATCCATTTAAACAAAATCGTAGCTGCTTTATCACGTGATAATATAGACTATTTCAAGTTATGAGATAGGCTTTTACGACGGGAGATCACGTGATGATATGCACTATTCAAATTTGTGGGATAGGCTTTAACGACAGGAGTTCATAACAATTAGTAAGTTTTTGCGGTTTCGCCGTGTGACTATTCCGTTCTTGAAAACTTTATTTAAATTAATCAATCCATAATATAAAATATCAACTTATAGGCCCATTCAGTGATTTGCTCATCCGGACGATCGTAAAAATCATCAAAATTCATATTTTTCATTTCAGAAATACCAAATGACAATTTTATCGACTTATCCTTCACTTTTAAAGGATTTACACACAATTTTAATTTTTTTATACTTTCGCTGGAATCACTGAATGGGACTTTAACCATAAATATTTGTGAATCCATATTGACAAAGGATTCATCTGATTTCATGACAACGCGTAACAAGCTGTGTGAGGTACTCAGCGTTATTTTTGACCTCACGTATCTGACATGTCTTACGAAACAAAAAATGACAAAGAACAGTCTCATCAACACGTAAAGGTCAGAAGGTAATTTACGTACCTGCCGAGCAGTACTGGTATAATAAAGCTTTATCGAACAGCTTTATACAAAAATGTCAATACCAGATTATAATCTGCATAATACAGACAATGATCACAATTTTTAAATTCAAATTGAGAAACATCAACAAGAAATACAATAGTATTATCTAGTCAGAATTTTAGCTCTATAATTTGAATGCTATCGAAAATGAACTCAATTATGTTTGTAACCTACGTAACACACACCACTCTACGCCAAACAATTTTGCCCAGCCCCATTTCCCTAAAATGAACTTTTCAACATAAAAAAAAAAAATGAAAAAAAAAAAAGAAAGAAAAGAAAACTTGTCAGCGGAGGGCCTTGAACACAACCGCTATCGTCCTAATACCAATATTGTAACCGTGTACCAACGCGCTAAACGACTCGGCCATCGATTCTTATAAGTAGCCGTCTTGAAATTTGAAGCTACATTGTACAGCCTGTCTAAACAAGATATTCCTGAAAAAAATTGGTGTCAGTTCCAATTTACAATGTAATTATTATTTGAATGTAATGTTAAAGAGAAGTTATGCACTGCAGCACTGACAAGAACATTTAGTGGTAGTTCATTTATCATTAAATAGGCCTAATTATACACTTACATAGGCCTACGTGTTTTGGCGCAACGTCAGCCTTCTATTCTTCAAATTTTTTTCAGAGGGCGCACCACCAAATCACTCCACGATTTATGTACCAGTGAAATTCGGTTAAAATAGTCCACCGCTTATTTGAGCTTGTTGCGGCTTTATTTTCTAAACATATTGTCAAAATTCGCCCGTTTTCAGCTCATTTGCTTCTGGCAAGTGTCTACATGAAGGAATCTGAAAAAAAATCCCAATATTTTATTTCAGAGGTGAAGTTTTGGCGCGAATTCGAACAACGTCCGGTTTCAAAAATTGAGTGATTTTTTAGGGTTAAATTTGCACCTTATTTCTTTGCGGCAAAATAGCAAAAAAAAAGTAGATGGTCACCAATATATTCTGTTAAAAGAATAATATTCTACACGTGATAAGCTTTAATTCGATACCAAACTTTTTATCTATAGTACGTTTTTGCAGTGACAAAATGCCATCCAAACGTGCGTATTTTCCTGTGTATTTCAATGACGCAATCAATGGTGGTGCGCTCTCTTCACAGGACGAAGACGGCTAATTCTAGCATTCGATATTATCAAGACAAAGATTGCGTCTGACGTCATCTGTCAAAACAAACTCGTTTGTTTACATGTGTCGTGATGATGACTTGCTGAACGCGGCGGTATAACCGGCCGCCTTACTGTTAATTGTGCACCTTCAAACAAACAAACCATCTCAAAAGTTAGGTCTTTATAGTACGAAACTTTCTTTCGCGAAGGCACCATGTCAACAATGCCTAGAAAAGTTGCTTTTTGCCTTGTAAAAGTACGTAATTTTTCGCCATTTTCTGAATTTATATTAGAATTGCGACTAGATTCTGCGCACGCGCACGGCTATGCTCCTGATACTTGTATTCAAATAGATAGTCTAGTACATCAGCTGTGGTCCGTTTCGTTGCTGCAAATAATATTGATATCGATATTGATATTTTTACAGATCATGTGATATTTCGATATGATTCGAATTGTCACGTGATCGTCAAACCTGTATTAGAAGGTGTCAGTTCTCAGGAACAAGTGAAAAGCGCCCTCCTTAGCAATTAGAAAATACTGTTGTGACAGGATGTATATAAACATCTCAAAAAAGTAATTACCCCCTTTAAATAATGGCTATTATTCAAAAACAGGCTATTGTATTACAAATCTGTAAAATTTGTTGGAAGCAGAATTTATTTCTGCACATTTTGACACTTCATTTGTAGCAAATAACTAAATCAATGTAACCCAATATTTGAAAGTTGCAGTAAATTGATCAGTATAATGGAAGGAAATCTGTGTAATGATATCTGAGTGTTTTTGTTGTTGTAAGTGCAACTTTCAAATATGGGCATCACTAGATTAAATTGACCGGTGTTTTATTGTTTTCTGGGCTATCAAATAAGGTGTAAAAATGCGCAGAAACAAATTCTGCTTCCAACGCACTTTACAGATTTGTAATACAATAGCCCGTTTTTGAATAATGGCCATCATTTAAAGGGGGTAATTACTTTTTTGAGATATTTACTTGACTTCAACATCCCGGGTGTAGAATTTTTTGTTTGTTTGTTTGTTTTATTTCTTTTTTCTCGGACACTCAATCAGTTGAAAACACAATAATCATCTGTTCTTCCTTTAGGCCCAGAATTAATAATATTATGAGGCCCAGAATTAATAATATTATGACAAGCAAAGACAGAAAACGTACCATATTTTACCTGCTTTAAAACAATAATGTGTATAATAGCGCTGGGTACTAGTATGTTGACAATATTATTGATAATTATGTGTTTCTCACTGCATACAGAAAATACATACACAATACATATGTGACCGTCGGAATGAGCACTTTAAAATGGTATATCATTTGACTTCAAACGATATCCAGAAGCGAGGTTATGGTTTGTTGAACTTTGCTCCTTCAACAAAATGGAACCTTCGTCGGTTCTACGAATTGTGTCTCCTTTTCCACATTGCTGGTTATAAATATCAAACAGTCATAATTGGAGGTCATTTCAAATCATCCCCAAGTCAACGAGGCTCAGGAATGTCCTCTCATTGTTAATTGTTGGTTATACACACTGTATCTAGACAAAATACAATGCTTTGTAACCCACCACTTGAACAGGATTTAGCCAAAGCAAACAAAGACCAGAGCTATTTAAGAATTCTATAGAAATAGGTAGAAGCTTATTATCCTCTTCAACAATAGGATTATTGATGATTGGTATAAAGGTTGTTTGACTAGCGCTATCAAAAATAATGAGATACATGTCGCACCAACTTGAGGTACCTATGAATACGACCTTCATGCACATTTTACACTGTAACTCAGAATACAGTTTATGACATTTACGGCTCATTCGTCGTGTACGGTCACATATTATCGATTTTGACTTCGCCTGGGCTGCAGGTGGTATATCGGTCAGTATTCGACAGTGAAGTATTAAGTGTAATCCGGTTATCACCATGTCAACTGGATCACGCTTATGAGTTCTGCACCACGATCGAAATGATCGTAACACAAAGTCTATGGCATGGACTACCAATTCCAAAAAGGTGTGTGATCCAGTTACCAGGGAGTTATGTCACCACTTCGCTGGCGAATAGGGAGCCTACCATTTTCTTGTATAGACGTTCTGTGTTTTTACCATTTAGAGGGTTAAGAGCCAGTAAGCCTCAACTCACAATTACCTGCTCCCACAAAATGAGCATAAAGTCGTCAGGAACTCTATATAGAAGATCAGTCCATTAATCATGACAAAATTCAATACAAAAAAAAAAACATTGTGGAGAAAATAATTGATTTTAAAGACCAAAGCAAGGAGCTAACTTTATACTCATTTTTGTGAGAGCTGGTTATAGTGAGTTCTGAACCCTCGATTTATATAAAGAGACCACATTAGACCCCAAAGTTTATTTCAGAAAATAAAAGATTAGATTATGATAAAAACAGAAAGAGTAATCTCTAACAGATTTTACATAGATTTCACAATCTTTGCAGTCTGATTTTCAATTCAACAAATTCAACAAATATTTTGGCGTAAATAAAATTAAAATTAATATTTTTTTCGCTAAAAAGTATCCAGCGTTGTAATTCTGCTTTCTAAGCCACATCAACTGTACCACGATTGGGTATCACGAATCTTTATGATGTACAGTTAACATTGATATATTCTTTTAAACATATGATACTTCAGTTTTTACATAAAACATATTTCGTTGACGACCCCCAAACAATCGGCTTTTTTAAAAGTAATCAGACGTCCTCAGCATGAATAATAAATTAGGAATAAAATCAATCTTCTGCTAAAGGCATTTTAGAAACACTTGGAGTTTGGCGTACGTACACTGCTGTAATCCTAACAGGTACTTTTTATTCAAGAAAAAATATCTAGATGTTCCTCTCAGCTTTTCTAGATAAGTATTCCAATTTGACGTTATTTGTCAACTATATAATGCTGTAACAACATCAAACAAGGCAAAAAGAAATATTTGTTTTATCATTGTTTATATAACCAATTATACATAGCAATAATAATGTATAATATAATACATAAATGTCATTCATTATTTTGAAGGAGATGGAGAAAAGGTCTACTTGCAACCTGTAGCTTACGGTTCTAATGTCAATTCGGTAAAACCAATATAGTCCCTCGTTTACTACTACATCATGATTTTGTACATTTTGTAATTTACAATAATTGAAATGTAAATCTTACACTATATGAAAATGATAATGTACTTGCTTGAAAATTTGATTGAAGATAAATCTTTCATATCAAAATTTAAAAATGGATACAAATTAAATGCATCGTACGTAAACATTTTTCATTTATATAAAATACTACTTCCTGCGCATTATTGATATGATCAGTAGCATCTACCGCCAGGTAATGTTATATCTTTGTACAAATTATCAATCCTGAGGGATTGCCTGTTTTAATAAAACAGAGTGTAATTCAATATTCAGCAGGAAAGTCTTTGTGCAAGTACTTTGAACATTAGCCTCCCAT
This sequence comes from Amphiura filiformis, assembly GCF_039555335.1. Taxonomy (NCBI): domain Eukaryota; kingdom Metazoa; phylum Echinodermata; class Ophiuroidea; order Amphilepidida; family Amphiuridae; genus Amphiura; species Amphiura filiformis. The sequence goes on from NC_092633.1 coordinate 76,744,953, forward strand.
GTAAAACTGAAATCGTTTAGCGCAAAAAAAAAGAAAGTAAAATAACAAAAAATATCAATCAACCAAGTAAAGCATCATGTAATTTGATAGTAGCAGATCATAATAACAGTTATTTTTACAGTAAGGCAAATTGAGCGTGGGTAACGGGCCATTTACACGGACGAGGAAACCCGCATTAATGCGCATCACATCAAATGTGGCTGTTTAGATTGGATTAAAAATACCCAATAATATTACCTTAATAATTTTCAACTTACAACTTGTGTTGGATAATGAAACTGTCTCATCTGACAATGGTTCATTCTTTAGGTGATCATTACGAAATGTCATCAAAATAATCAATATATGGGGGTCAAAGGTCAACTTTCATTACACATTGGCCACCCCTCGTTTCTAGTGCAGCTAAAAATGTAATGCGTGAACTGTTAAAAGTATGAAAATGTAAAATGATAGATAATATAGATAAGTACAACATTACTAACAACTCAAACAGTCAAACTAAATGAATAACAAAATTCATTACCCTTTTATATAAATCCCGATTGTCAATTGAGTGATAGTGTAATTATATCTGATTTATACTATCAATTACCAACGCTAAAAATACAAAATAATTGTTTCTCGATCGAAAAACAACATCGCTTTTTTCCCATGGGTTAATAACAGAAATGCTCGCCAATCTTCATAAGCAATGAAAACATAAAATATAAAATACACGTGAATAAAACAAACATTTGAAGTTCCATTGTCATCACGTTAAGTGATAGTATAACAGTCCGTAACATCGACTTTTTCGTAAACTAATTCATGGGTTCATTACAGAATCGCTCGACATATTGAAGCGATGAAAAATTGAGTATAAAATGCATTTGAATAAGCATAACTTTAGACATAAGTAGTTTGATTGTGGCATCAATCACTGTTCAATGGGAAGGACTGACAATGATCACGTATTATTCATTCACTCAATCATCGTTTGCAATATATACTGGTAGTCGCCCGGGGGAGGGGGGTTCTTCGAAAAAAATATTCCGGGGTTGTATGTGCCACGCAGACTTTCGGATGCTGACTTTCTCTAATCCTTACTTTTTGATGTTTTTGCCACCCATCAGTAAACCAATTTTCACAAAAAACACCCAAAAAGCACCCAAATTTGACATAATTGGCCGCTTTTAGGGGCACCTTTGCACTTTTGGTTTCCACTGAAAACCCACCCATCGATATACCAAAATTGCTGAGAAGGTACCCCCAAAACCATGGCACGTCCCCGCATACCTTCAACCAGTGAGTGTGAAGTTGCGTACTACAGTCAAGGACAAAAGTTTGCAATATTTTTATTTTTGTATCAAATGCAGTTTTCAATCATATTAGGAACAGGTTTATTGTTCTTGAGTTGTGCTCAGTTGAATTTAATCGAAAAATGTTCTTTGATGTTTACATTACACAGTTTGTCAATTAGACAAAGAATTACCTGAAAAAGTGCATTACAATGGAAGGATTACACAATCGCGCGCAAGACGTTTTGGCGCTCTCTTTGTATCACAAAAAAAAAGACAGTAGCAAACTTTATTGTCTAAACAAAAACTTAAACTCTACTGTGACATGTTCAGATAAGTCTCTTGCTTGAGAAACCACAACTCAATATTTGGTGTGTCTACCCTTTGCCAGCTCAAGGTCATGTTCGCGATTAGACTAATGCATAGTTGAAAATATGTTATTATTAATAATGATGAACGCAAATTTTACTGATGTGTATTATAATTAATAGTAAAATGGTCATAAAGAGTTTATATAATTAGTGACAGTAAAAGTAAGTATACTTACAGTTATTGAATGCAACATATCTTGAATAATGGCTCACTTTAATACTGAACAAGTCTGGTTTTGGAATCTACCAGTTTTTTCGCGATAAGGCCCGATTAAAAATTCGACTATGTACTTTGACTTTTAAGCAGAACTTTGCCTCGGGACTTCGTTCCCTAAAACACACTGTCAATCATACTTGTTTATCAATCAAATCTAACCACAAGCACTAAGAATGGTGGTACAATACGCGCTAGATGCGCACATTCATCCACCAACTTTCGCGCCAGCACAAAAGTGCCGCATTCCATAGATAGTTATGTACCATGTATAGTTAATGGTAATGGCACGTGCCCGGAGGATTTAAACAATAACGAGATCTGGGCGACCAATCACAAGCCAGATTCATTTAATGATGCATTACATCATGACCAATTTTAGTTAGGCCAGAAATTGGTCTAACTCTCCATCGAGTCCCTAGAGTCCCGTGTTAAAAATGTTAACTGCAAGTCAAAGTCAGTAGTCCACTTGGGAAGGTAACAAACAGAGGGAGTACGGTGACTGAACTAAAGATCAGATGTGAAAATCTATCAATTGTGCACAAATTAATTAAATCAGAGTTTTAAGCTTAAATGCAATGGCCAGAATATGCACAATGGGCAAGTGGACTACGGAGAAGTCTAGTTCGCGATGTGATATTCCCTCGACCAGGGTTACCAAGGTTCCTTGTGGAATATCGCGCCAGCAAGCAATCAAGGCAAATTGTTCTCTTCTTACAAATGGAAGCATACCTGTATCAAGAAAATGCAGGTATTGGTCCTGGTTCATATGTCCCTTTATTTTGACGACCTACTGTGAAGTGCTTCCCATACTGTGATTCCACCACCATCTCCCTGGACTCTAGGCAGTATACAATCCTCAAGCAGGGCTTGACCAACCTGTCTTCGGACCTTGAATCGGCCAGGAGGAACCGGGCCTCGTCACTGAAGATCACATTACGCCAGTGGCCTACTGTCAAATTCCTATGTCTCTGTGACCAAAGCAAGCGCGCATGCCGACGTCTGTGCAGAAGTATCGGCTTTCTATTTGTCGTTTTGAGTGAAAACCTGGACTAACCAGTATCTGTTCGTAGCCAAGATGCAGGCTTCGTGGCCGTTGTCTTTCGGGGCCGACCTTAGGTAAGTCAATGACGCGGGCGTATAAATCTGCGCTCAACTCGCACCCCTTGATCAGAAATATTTTATACAACAGACAGATGCAACAAAGTAAATCTGGTTTGTTCACACGGTAATGCAAAAGCCAATGTATAACATTATGAATCATATCGCTAAATTAACTGCGAAAAGGATGCCCGATGGTTCATTGGTCAGACATAAGAAGCCGTTGTCCTACATTACGTATTGTGTGATATGGAATGGTACCTAAGACCTTGCCAGACACCCGTGATCCATTTTGCATGGCTGATGGGTCATTGATGATAAGAAATCTGCACTTAAAAACAGGGATATGCAAAAAAAACTTTTGTCCATGACTGTAATTGTTACTTTAATTAACAACCCGTGGTATATAATTAACTGTAGATTCAAAATCTGTTTGGTGCCAAAAAGACACCCTTGAACAAATTGAGATGTTGAGGTCAAAGTTCACCCAAGGGAATTAAAGGTGGGTACCCTGATTGACAGCCTCATCCCCAACTTTACCCTATCAAAATACAGATTTTGGTATCAGGCGAAAGCTCATATATATTGAAATTAGGCATTCCAAATTGGTATATTTCCGAAGAAATCATCAAAAAACTGTCGAATTAGTCTCAACTGTGGTATACCACGTTTTCAACTAATTCAGCATTTTTTTATGATATCTTCAGAAATACACCGAAAATAAGATCTTTCATTTTATATCAATTTATTACATGATCATGATGATTATCATTAATAAAACACGGTAGACTACCAGGTTTACACTGTATTAAATGTCAGTAATTCCATAAAGAATTAGTCGCATTTACAAGGAACATTTACATGATCTTTTTGCATGAATGCTTGAAAGAGACAACATTTTATGTTATATATAAACATTAGAGAATGAATTTGGAGAAAACCTTCTGATAATTACAAACACTCGCTGAGCAGCAAGACCTTCCCTCTAAGCTTTTAATCCGATAAGCTGATTATCTATTTGTTTTCATGAATTGGAAGACATTCTTTGATGTATTACTGAGCTCAATCATATGAAATTACTGGAGCTTGAACCACCCAGGCTGGTGGCTCAGCATAGTATTTTATTAACAGAAGGTTTTCTCCAAATTCATTTCCTAATGAGAATTTGATTTTCCAAATGTATCAGGTTCCTAGGAAAAAAAGTCAATGGTCACACATCTCCAGAATGCCTAATTAATGAGGTAGGGCCATATGTAAGAATTAGTCAAAGGGTAAAATCTAAATTGGTGGTAAAATGTGGTAAAGTTTTCAAAATTATTCGATTGCAATAGTCTCAAATTATTTGTCTTGACAAACGAAAACAAAAAGTGTATATAAAATTGATTATTCATGTAGTGGTATAAGAGTCAATTAGGTAAATGAACTTTCCTATTTTTTGAACTTACATAATAATATGTGTTTAGAATTGAAGACGCAAAGGTTTTGTAAATTGAAGTATCATCAACCTGAACAAAACGATGCGTGAATTTTTGAATCATCATCTTTTAGAAAACGGATACATTTGACGGATTGATTTCATCACAGCACGTAACAATCTGTTTAAGGTACACATATTTTTTCTCACGTCAAATCTGACATATTAATCTCTTATGAAATGAACTATGACAGTCTCATCAGAATGATATTTACATGATGATTTTGGGAACATCTAAAGGTAACTCTATAGACCATTTTCCCTTCTTCCCATCAGGCACTATTCCAGAGGGGTATGACGTGGTACATTCAACCTCATAGATCGTGTGCATCTGATGAGTCTTTGCAATCATTATTTTTGGTTTAATATTATGGGCATACTGAGTCCATACCGCGCGCGTTAAGGCTATCGATGTTACAAAGTACTTACATTTTTTTTAAAAATTCCTGGTCAAATCATGTGAAATCGGCCGTTTTAGGACCAAATTCTGTTAATTTTTCACAGATATCGGTGAAATTTTAGAGTAATTAGCCTCCAGAAAAAAGAAATTGACCCAAAAGCCGTCTATCATTTGAAAAGTTTGACCTTACGTATTACAGACATACATTTTTGCCCGTCTTTGCTTGTCCTGGTCCAATAATAATATTACTAAAAGTCTCTGTATTTTGTAAAGAGCGACGTTTATTCTACAAGCCCAGCGTAATGTATAGTTTCCGCCCCCATATTTCATTTTCTGTTGTCAAAATGCTGCACACTGACATCAACAGCAAACGGAGCATGACTAAGTGTATGCTTGTACTTAAATGATTTCTTCTGGGAGAGGGCTGCAGAACATAGGCAAAAAAGCCGCTTACTTAACGAAAAACCAACATTTAAAGTAGATATAGGATTTTTTGATCATATATATATATATTGCTCTTGAATATCCGAGGCATATTCAAAGGTATTTTTTACAAGTTTTACATACATGGATCCAGAGATATGACTTCATTAACATAAAATGTGCATATTTTTGCATATAATTTTATTCAACAGGGCATAACAGGAATTGAAATGCCCACATTAGTGTACTTTAAATTTTAATTTGTGCATAATTAAGTCGCCTATTAGAAAACAGACAATAACTTACCCTTACGATACACCTAGTCTAATTATTGTTGAATGAATTGTGCAAATTTCTCGAAGAAGAGTTTCAATTGAGCATTTTACATTTTAGCGTGTGTCTTTATCCAGGGCATCAAATATGTTCATGTCTATTCACCTCACTATCATGTTGCAGATTGTTATAAGGACATCAATGATGGAGTCTCTCCATGCTTGCACTAGTCCGGTAGTACATTGTTCATTCCAGGCGCCTCCCCGTTAACCTCCGCAGTGCTGGATCTCCATGGATATTATGGTTGTATATACAAGTCTCAGCTATATTCTGCCCATCTGCTGTGAATCTCCTATTCTTCAGTGCGACATTTTCCAACTTTTTCTTGGATTGTGGTAGATTTCCCGTTTTATCTGTTGTTAGGTTTTATGGCTTTTTACTGTAATTCTTGGTCCGGCCATCCTCAACCTCTTCACTCTGGTCCCCTACCCAGCGTTACTTTGCTTTCTTCATGCTCTTTTGAATCTTGTTGTTCACTTTTCTGTATGTGCTGCTCATCAAAGCTCACCTCTTTTGTTCTTCAGGCCCCTTCTCACATCACATAGGTCAAGGATGATGTGACCCTGTGCTTCTAAATATAGCGGTGCTTGCCCATGATCTTGCTGGCTGTATCAGTCAGTGTTGCGTTGAAGAATGGAGTCAAGATCCACTGCATCAGCACCAAGGAGGAGAAAAGGGGCAAATTTGTTAGGTCCTTCAGCTGCTCAATATTAAATTTAGTCTTTTTTTCCATGTCTTCGTGGTCTTCTCTTTCATGAAGCTTGAAATTCATTAACAGTAGGTCACGGTCGCTTCCGTTGTCAGTTCCTGGGTTAATACGAGTCCATGTTGACTCCTGACTACAGCTCTACCTTGGTGTTGGTGACAACTGAACGTCTAGAAGCTTGAAGCTGTTGAGTCTTCTGTCGATGTCGTTGATATCATTATTGCAATGGGGGCCCGCAGACATCATTATATTACCATATTTACGATACATGGTTGGATGTCCGATTGACTCAGATGCCTTGGATGGACAAACAGCCGCGTTTTTGCTAATGACATTGATGCATTTGCAAGAGATGAGGAAGAACTATAACCTAGACCAAGCATCGCAAATGTATGGCATGGAGATCAGTGCTGTTCAGAACACAAAATATGCAAATTTTATGTTAATCAGTCTATTGTTCTAAAACTAGAAGTGAAGAGAGAAACCTAAACATTCCACAAATGGAACTATGACCTGTTAACTATTGCAAAGTTATGAATCGGATTGCATCACTTGGCTAGTGCATTTCTATCACATTTATTCATCATTGTGTGTTTTATGTAAGACAATAAAAAGTTCCTAATGACCAATTAGATTAGTGCTTAATCATGTACAAAATAGTTAGTAAAATGTAAATTTATGCATAATTTGTATACTATTACTCGCAACTACCATATTTGCACGTCGCATGAAAATTCGTTAATACTGTAGATAGAATTAAAGGCGTGAAAAGAAGACATTATATTCATGTATTTTGACAAAATATCAAAACTTGTGCTTTAGACCTAGGTTAAATAAACGTCATATAAATAAATAGATACATACATTTCCCTCAGGCTGTACGTATCCCAATAGCAAATATTCAAAGATTTGCCAGAACTTGATGGAATATGTTTTAAATGAAATGATTCTAGTCGGGATATATGGGACAAATATACATTTTGTTTGTTTCAGAGCTAAGAATATCGATTGGGGCTGCGTCCCTCTATAAATATTGCTAGACCGAAGTAGACAAAATTATTATGTAACATGTTACTACAATCATGTACCACCAAAGCAATTGTTACACGGTCATTAACCTCTAACAGTAGATTTGTAATAAGACTAAAACAGACTTGCACTTCAGGGGATTGGAAAACGTACACTACAAGGGCACCCATACCCAATATCGTGCACATAATTTAATAATAAATTTACGATCAAATTAAACTTGTAGCAGGCCCTATTTTTAGGTACATGTGGGCAGATTGGCAGGTAAGTAGGGCTGTGGGTTGGCATATGTTATGCCATAGCATATGCAATGAGTGACAGAGAAAACCTTGAATTACCCTTTAAAAAGTTAAGAGAAAACACTCCAGTACCTCAGTCTCTTTTTCAGTGGATGATCCCGTGTAACTCAACTTTGAATTATAGGGCAAAAAGTGACGAACATGTCAAGTTCCTTGATAAGAATCGATGAGTATTTAATAAGTATGATTGATATGTAATCTGTATCATCGACCGCGGATTTTTTTGTGACACGGGGTCGTTCTACACGGTTGTGACGAGTCGTATTAATACACATCAATGTGGTTTGCATTGAGTATAAATAAGTGCACCGGTGTTGCGTGATAGGATGATAGGGTGACGGATTTACCAATAAGCTTGCACACCTGATGTAACAGTAGTACGCTGTACTATGACAGCCAATTTCTCCAACCCGAATAACTCTTGGCACAACAATTAATATTGGATAAATTAATCATATTTGGAGGAATGAATGATTTGAAATGGATACAATCGCGGGTCATTATACACCATAAAGTAGCGACTGGATCTATTACAAAGAATTTATACTGATTTATTCTGCAGCACATACTTTTCTGTGGGGCGATTCTGTTAAAAAGAAGATACTGCGTCCTGTAACACCGTTGTTGTAGTTGTGAGCCTCACGAGTTTTCCAAATATTCCAACACTCGCACTGTTACTGGGCATCTGTGTAAACGTCCGCTCTTTTCCGTTTACAATCATTATTTGTGATGCGATCAAGCAAAATCAGTCGGAACTCGGATATTTTAAATTTTCACATTCTTACAGGATAGTAGAAAACATTTACAAAGCTGGATTTTGTTTAAAAACCCATTGAAATCGAACAATCAGTTCCAAAGATATGAGCAATTAAAGAATTTCCAAAACAAGAGGAAACAAAAGGAAATATTTTCTTTGTTTGGCTATATCTCAAAATCAATATTTCCGAGTTCCGACTGATTTTGCTTAATCGCATCACATTTATAACATTATTAAGGATGATCTGGATTTCAGCAGTAGTAAATTGATTCGAATTAAGAAGCTCGTGTAGATTCCCCGAATCCAACCTGTCAAAGTGCGCAAGGTTAGCCTGCAAACATAAAACAAGCAAATCTTCAATCAAGAATTCCTAGAAGAACAAACGTGTCTCATACAGTTTTGTTTATTATATCGGTGCCAATGACCTTGTACTTTTGATAATTAAGCAATTGTTAATCAGTTAACAGACGGGGGCTCTGGGGCAATAGCCTATGGCCTGAATGGCTGCGGGAGCAGTCTGGAAGGCTGTAGAATATTGCTTACGGGAAGGAAAACCGAACAAACCCATAGGGGCCCTTACGTGTATGTTTAAGGCACGTGGCTGGTGGCCCTATGTAAGTAATGTAACAACTCACCCGACTGGGAAGTCATTGGCCGTGTGCCCAGTATGTAAAGCAGGTCAACACTCTAGCGAGTAAAAAATGCTACCATGAAAGTTGACCCCCGTTAAGGCACCGAGTCCCGGTGGCTGCTCGTCGGCAACAGAGTTTCAGGGGTGCTAAGAATCCGTCGGATGATTGGTTGCCATCTCCACAGGTACAGCCAGAGGAAGAAACAAGGAAGACAACCAGGATCAGCGTAAGTAGCCGGAAGTGGACAAAATGCCAAAATGTGACAAAAGCCACAGCTGAAATACAAGGAGCCGCACTGTGACAAATAAGCCAATAGTGACAAAACAGCCAACTCTAACAAAGACTGCTGTAGAGGAACCTACAAAGAAAAGGAGCTCCAGTGGTATAAATATAGGAACCTGGAATGTCAGGACGCTTAGGACGGAAGGTCATTGGGAAATCCTCCTTGATGAGGTTAGAAGATTTGGTCTTGACATCCTTGGACTCTGCGAAACACACCTGACAGAATCCGAGACACTCATCAACAAAGATGAATACACCATCCTTCTAGCAGGTAGGAAAGATGGCATTGGAATTAAGAGAAGGTGTTGGGCTTCTAATATCACAGCCACTTCTTGAATGCCTTGTCAGCTATGAATATGTCTCTTCCAGAATCCTAACACCAAAGTTCAAAATGAAGGAAGGAATACTCAACATCATTAATGTTTACGCCCCCACCACTACGCACAGTGATGCAGAGAGTGATGAATTTTATGATGGGCTACAACATCACCTTCAGAAAGTCAATAAGAGGGAGAAACTTATCCTGATGGGGAATTTCAACGCCAAAATAGGCTCTGACAGTAAAGATTGGACCCCCGCAATGGGCAAGTATGATATTGGTAAGATCAACAGCAGAGGGGAGAAACTGTTGGAATTCTGCATGCTCCACAAGTTGACAGTCTGTAACACCCACTTCCAGCATAAAGCCTGTAGAAAAGTAACACGGACTTCACCTTGTGGGAAATACAAAAATATGATTGACTTCGTCATAACTCAGAATTACCGATCATACTGCTCAGCTGATGTGGGCTCAGATCACAATCTAATGATCGCTAAAGTGGTGTCAGCACCAGTCAGAACCAAACGCCTGAAAACAACTCCAAAAAGCTATGACGTCAGTAGACTTACCAACCCCCTGATTGCAGAAGAGTTCAGAGCCAAGACTGGTGGTACTTTTGAACCCCTGCTTCAACTGGAGGATACTGATGTAGAAGAAGGCCTGTGGGCTAAGTTCAGAGACACGACAAACAAAATTATTGAAGAGTCAGTTGCTATTAGGAGGGCTCGCCAAGTGAAGGGATTGCCTGAAGAAGTCAGGAAAATGTGCCACCAGAGTCTTGATGTTAAACAACCCCTCAGCTCCAAACAAGAACTGCTATCGGAAGCTGAACAAAGGGGTCAAATATCAAGTGAAGCAGTGGAAAAGAAGACTTCTTGAAAAAGACGTTCAAGAAATGGAAGAAGCCCATGCAAAGAACATAAGCCATGATCTCTTCAAGAAAGTCACAAAGCTAGCAGGTGATAAAACCAAAGTTCAAACTGCAGCCAAAGACAACAATGGTTCACTGAAAACAGCCCCAGAGGAAGTAATGAAGTGCTAGGAAGAATACTTCAGTAAACATCTGAATACAGAATTCCCCAGAGACTGTAATATACTTAACTCCACCCCGGAGCCTGTCAACCCTGCTACAGCAAGTTTGCCCTTTTCAATAGATGAATTTGAAGAGGCCATCAAAAAGCATAAAAACAACAAAGCGTATGGTTGGGATACGATTTCAGCAGAAGTGTTGAAAGCAGGAGGATCCATGCTGAAACAAATGTTGTTGAAGATCATCAACAATAACCCCTGTCTACAAAAAGGGCGACAAACTGGACCCAGCCAACTACAGAGCTATTACCCTCCTGTCAATCCCGGGAAAATTATTCTGTAGGTTGGTTCTTAACCGAATACAACAGACTGTAGATAACCATCTGAGAGAGGAACAGTGTGGGTTCAGGAGTTCCAGAGGCACCTCAGATGCGGTATTTACAGTACACCAAATCTATAAAAAGGTTAAAAGAAAGACGCATTCCGATACACTGGAAATTTGTAGACTTCACAGCAGCATTTGACATCATATGGAGGGAGGCCCTTTGGAAATGTCTACGATCAGTAGGAGTAGACAACAAACTGGTGAACCTCATTGCAAAATGAGCAAACCAAATGCTCATACAGAGCCCCGTCTGTTAACTAGGCCGCAAGGCAAAGCCGTAACAGGTGGTCCGCGATTGACATGCAATCTTCGAGAACGTGGGGGTTGGTAACTACAGAGAGGCGATTAGGAACAGGAGGGCTGATGTAATTGCCTCCTGCGTCTACAACCTTAAGTATAGTAAGAATAGCAAATCAAAGTAAAGTAAAGGGTAAGCAGCATGCGGGAGAAAGGCAAGGGCATGCAGGGAGAAAGAGGGGTTAGATAAGGAGAGCAAAGCAAAGGTTGGAAGTGCGCATCATGCAGCCATTAACCAACCAATTCTATATCATAAGTCGTATTTAACATACTCGTACAAATCGTGATTTTTTCCAAATAAAAAGATGCGAACAAAACTGGCATGTACATGTAATATAAGATATTGTAAGTATAATCAGTAATTTGCATGCATGTGGTTAGCAAAGCGATAGTAACTCCCGATTGTACAGATGGAGCAAGAAGCTCTATTTTGATAAGTTGATAAGATAATATGACATTGAGGCCAGTCAACTGCTCCATATATGTGGCCTGCTACCTGAAGCCGTTGAGCCGACGTGGTCTTGAAGTTGTACAAGTGCAGGTGAAGATCGAGCTCTCTTAATGGGAAAAGTCTTAAGCGTATAGTATAGTAGCAACCCTCCCTTTAGAGTGCACACCAGTAAATACAAGTCTCCTACACCCTGGGAGGAAAATATCATTCAGTGTTTCAAACGAGGAAACGTGCAACACGACGTAATTAAATAGAAAAGGCTTAAAACCCAACTATTAGGCCCTGAGTCATGTTTAATCCTCATTTAGGCCTGGGAAATAGATTGTCTGTGAAAAATGAGCAGGATCCAACATTTTATGACGATTTGGCTAAACTTTCAAAATGTGTTACATTTCAGAAACACCATGCTATTCGTGAGGTGGCGTAGGTTGTATGGGCTATAGGGTGATCTATGGCACCAAAAGATACTCCATATGTAATTTCTACAATGGATGTCTTCATCTAACCTTCAATTTGCAGAAAGGGTAAGTTTTGAAGAACCGAGTCGCTCTGGAGTCAAGAAAATGACGTTTTCCCGGACCATGTTTGTACACAAAGTCAATAGGGGCTGATTACTGGGTTGCACCCTTGAGTTTCACCAGCTAAAGTTTAGCTTTATAATGTCAAAATATGCCCTAAATTTTTTTTTTTCATAAGAGTAATGTTAAATAACACCGAAATTATATCTCGAGTTAAATTAAGTCAGCAAATGTCTAAAAATCACAAAAAGCCCGAATATGCCCTATTAAACAATTATAATTGCATCCCTTTCCCAAGTGGTCTTTCCCACGCGATGAAAAATACTTTAATTTTGTTTAAAAAAATGGTAATTTAATGACACAATTCATGCCTTTGGAACCTTTTCAACAAAGCAGATAATAGTGTTTGGAGTTACACTTATGTGTATATAGTGGATCATACGTTTATTACGCTAAAACTCTTTAAAAATAAAAATAATCAAAATGGCACCAAAAGATTACCATCAATTGAAATATATGAGAAGATACGAAAATTATGGTCAACACGTTCATTCTATTGAAAGGGTGCAAGCCATCAAATCAATATACTCCATTCACTTCCCATTACCTACTTTGGTATTAGGGGTAAACTAGGGCAGACTAAGTTGTTAACCCAACAACACCATTTCCCGATAATTAATTCTCTTCACCCGGGTGTCGACTGCAGACGACATGTTTAAAAAAAAATTTAAAAATTCAAAAATTTAAGAAATGTAAATTTTGATGACCATATTTGGAATCAGCATGGAAAATGCATTAAAATGAGTACAAACAAGCCTAGTATTGGTTCACTAGTTCTGAAGATAGCTCTTGATATTTTGAGAAAATATTTCAAAACTTCAACTTTTTCCGTTGAAGCGAAGGACTAGCACGCAGAGCATTAAGTGACAGTCAGTCAATACACAGTCAGTGTATATTCTATACTACGTTTCTGTTGTATTTCAAATCTACTATGAAATCCCGTTTTGAACAGAGAACGTGTTTACATATGCCTCACTGCACGAAAAATGCAGCCAGATTTCACGAGTTTGCATATTTTGGACATCGTCCTTCTTCAAATAGGTTAAAGTTGACCCATGCGTTTACAGACCGGAAGCCCATCTCTCCTTCGTAGCGTTTGGGTCATACATTTCTTCTCAGTGTATGAAGATGAGCATTCGCCACACATCTCACATTACCTCGCTAATATAAACTGGTACACATTAAGTGCCGAATTGCACAAAATAATGAACCCGGACAGTTATGATCACGAGTCCGAAGCCCGTAAAGATGAGCTGATCCACCGTGTCCTTGCCCAGCAAACACACAAACGTTTTTAAAAACGTTTTAAATAAGTTATATTTTGGCTTTTGGTTTAGGTAAAAACGTTTTAATAACATTAAAATGTCGGGTTATATAAAGGTCATGATAACGTTTTAAAACGTTTTCTATGAAAACACACTACAACAATATTTTTAAATGTTTTCAAAAATGTTATTGTAAACTACTTTTTACAAACATTTTTGCCAAATATTGTGTCAATACTTAAATAACATTATGTTAAAATGTTTGAACCCAGCAAACACAGAAATGTTCTTAAAATGTTTTTTACAAAACCTTTTAATAACATTTAAATGTCGGGTTATATTAAGGTAATGAAAACGTTTTTAAAACGTTATTGAAAATATTTTGGGCAAACGTTTTTCGCAAAATATTTTTTCAATCCCAAAATAACATTCTGTTTAGAATGTTTTGTATCAAGTTTTCAAGAATGTTTTTGGAATGTTATTAAAACGTTTTTATACCCTTTATATAACCCGACATTTAAACGTTTTCTGTAAAACATTTTTGTTTGCTGAGCAGTAGATTATCAAAAAATGTTTTTAAGGTTATGAAAACGTTTTATACTCTTAATATACCCTTTATATAACCCGACATTTAAACGTTTTCTGACAACCTTTTATAACCTTTTGCGAATGATGTCGAAAACGTTTTGTGTTTGCTGGGTGTGCCATTACCATGACATATAGATGCAAAATAAATCGTTAACTAGTTCATTAAGTAAGAATAACAAGGACGTCGTAGGGAAATGAATGGACGTATCACGCGAAGATCTAACAACAAAAATCCATATACGTTTTTTTTTGTCATTCAGTTAAACATGATCCGCGACAAAGTAGATAAGTTAATGATTTTGCTTTGAAACCGTTTAAAGCCATATTATAACATTTGCTGAGGAGGACGCCCTCAATATTTTTCAAAATTCAGTTTTTACTTGATTATAATATACTTTATTAAACTAACATGCCCTGCAAAAATCAAGGCTTTGGGTGCTGTAGTTTTGTCAAAATTCGCGATTTTGAATAAAACGTAGGAACCGTCGTTTTATTATTACAATGGAAATATTAGTCGAACGCGTACACGATGTACACATCACAGTACGTACATGGTGTGAGGGATGGTACACACACATCAAACGACCGTACAGTAGCACAACCGAATGAGTGACAAGCATTGGCGACATATGCGTTGGTAGTTAATTTCAGTTTTCTTAGCTTTACCTCAGTTGTCCGGCTCAAAATTAAAAAGAGTCATATCTGACAGTAAAAGCTAATATTTTATGGAAAAGAAAAAGAGATAAGAAAAATCTATTTTTATGGAAATGTTATAACATGGCTTTAATCAGACTGATTCACACGAATTGATCGTGTAAGTTTAAGGCAATGTTTGGTTTCTCCTACATTTTGTGCATAAATTATGTAAATAACCTTGTAATGTATGTGAATAAGGCTAAGATATGTCAACTAGCAGTTTTACAATGCATATAAACATTAAGCCATATAACTTATAACATGTCTTGGAGTAATTTGAGACATATTAAAATATATCAGTGTGCAATTATCACGTGATTTACTTGGTTTTAAGTAAGCGCATCAATTGCAATCATTTTCACAATTCACTTTTTTGTTTTCATAAGTGCTTTTGGTTTAACGTTTATCTTGTCGACAACCATTCAAAGGTGTGTCTTACCCATCAAAGAAGTTAATTAGTATCCTAATATTTTTACATTCTATTTTCTTCTTTGTTGACCACAGTTAACAAATTAGTATAATTACGTAACACTTTCAAAAATTGGCAAAAGTTTCAAATCGTCCATATGTCTCATATAGAAGGATATAGAATGTAGTTTACTGATCTACTATTGAATTTCATCTAACATAATTTTTTTGAAGATATAGGCAAATATGCCACGTTGCGGACGTACTTTACCAAAAATGCCACTTTCAACCACCCTGACGATCATCAGTTTGTCCAACATCAAGGTATTTAGAAGAACATCAGTGGGGTATCTGCGTGGGAGACCAAGAATCATTTTGCCAGCAGTATTTTGTAACCTGTCAAGCGTTTTCAGTAGGGTCTTACCAGCATTTCCCCACACTGAGTCGCAATAGTCCATGTGAGGTAAAATAAGAGCTTTATACAGGAGATTGAGGGTTTTTTGAGGTAAAACCTTTCTGAGTCTGCGCAACAGACGTTTAGAAACAGTTTTACAGATTTTGTTAATTTGGTCATTCCAGTTTAGAAGATCTGGGTCCTCAAAGTCTGTGAAATGTACGTCCGCAACGTCGGAACTGCCCTTACGATAATCCAATCCGTAAGCACTTTTGTAAGTATCCACATAGGTATAAAGAAAATTAAACTTTATATTTCTAAAAAAAGTAAATGAACCGATAACAAACCTTTCTAATTTCTGTTATTACTTTCTGAGACGTACTTCAAATGATGACAGTTAATCAAGACTTGCCAAAAGCACTCTTCAATAAATCCCATAGATGCCAATTGTCATTTAACCTCATAATTTAAATTATTATACTACTCATATTGTGATTGAATAAATTTCCAAGCAGAATACCACAATATTAAAACACAAGAGACAGGTGGCGCATTATTGGCACCTGTGCTATAAAAAATAGAATCTGTATGTATAACCTGCCAATATTCAGAAAATGAATTAAATTATTAATGCATATATATATTGATTATAAATATTGTGTCATAGAAAATTGGCTTAGTAATATTTTTGTGGTATATACCACTTTCTCGATTCGGGTCTACATGTATATCATCACGTCGTAATTGTCACCATAAAGACCATATCAAACTAGCAGCAGCCAATTGTAAAGGAGAAAAAGAGACATGAACGGAGCATGACCATTTAAAAGCTGCACGATACGTGAACTTAAAATAAATATAAAGAACAGGAGTCAATTTACTAATATCATTAAGAATTTTGTTGTGATAACCTTCTTTTATATAAATGCCAAATATCAACGCGACTTCATCATCAAAATCTTTCTTTCTCCAAATATCAGTAATTTTTCGTTTATCCGTTTCCGAGTCTTTTGATGTCTCGTATGAAGCTTGTTTGTAGGTTTTACTGTTTGAATAATGTCAAAATGCTAGTGTCCCCCAGTTTGAAAAGTGAAAACCGGGAAAACCTTTTTTGTCGAGGAATAATGTGGAAAGAAGGTGTTTTTATACTAAGAACCCGTAAGTCAAATTTCAGAAAATAAAAATTACCATAAAAACGAAACGAAACAGTAATCTTTAGCGGGGTTCTATGTAATTTTACATAAAATTTTCATCATTTTTCGGTCTTCATTTTCACTAAATTCAAAAACAATTTAGGCTATTATAAAATTAAAATACTCTGCCTTCTAAACCAGAAAAATTGCGCCGCGATTGAGTATCACAAATTGTTATATAATATGATGTACAGTTGATCATATATTCCTTTATGCATAGGATGCATCAGTATTGACACAACAATATTTCATTGAAAACCCACCCACTCGGCTATTTCAAAAAGGTAACCAGGCTTCCTTAGCAAGTGCAATAAATAGTATCAAAATTAAGGGGGTACTACCCTTTGGTAAATTTGTCACTATTTTTTCATTTTTCTCAAAAAGTAATAACACACTGGTAACAAAAGTTATGTATATTATTGGGGCAAGGAATCCAATTACTATACTGACATTTCAGTGACTCAAGGCAAGCGGTTCAGTATTATATGATTGGCAATGAGGTACATCCTAGCGGTACCTCTTTTCTTATCATAAATAACGAACCGCTTGTCATGGGTCACTGAAATTCCAGTGTAGTAATTGGATTCCTTGCCCCCGTAACTTTTTTTACCGCTATGTTATTAGTTTTTGAGAAAAATGCAAAAATAGACACAAATTTATCGAGGGGTGTAGTACCCCCTTAACCTTATTTTATAGGGATTCTAGAGTCACTTGGCGTATGACGTCCACTCCTGTGCACTACCTTTAGCTGGGATTTTCAAATAAATAAACGATCTGAAGTATATTAACAAGGATTTTGCTTGATAAATTGAGAATTTGTAATGCGCCATCAATCTAGTAGAACTATTCCGAGGCGCAGACATGAAAAACAAATAAGTACAATTAAACATTAACATACTTAATACATATAAGTACAAGTACAATTAAACATTAAAATACATACATACATACATTTTACATCAGTTATGTTTTGTATAATCATGCTTTGTTAAATAAATAAGTCTTTAGACATTACTAGAATGAAACAGGCGGTTGATGTATTCAGCAATCCATCCGGATACGTTTGGGGGGAAATAAGGTACTTATTTATCTGTTGTTAATCGATCAATTTTTAGTGTGATCAGCTAAAGTGTGATCAGCTGAAACTACCCGATTAAGATACCCTTATTTATTTAATCGAATTTGTATATTTGAGAACAATAACGATATGGCATTCTGCACGATACGTTTTATAATCATATAATGTTAGAAAAATAATGTGCTATTATAATGATATTGGAACTTGCACAAACTCTTGTTTAGAATACACGAAAGAGTTTTGTAAATTAAAATATCAACCAAAACAAAACGATGCGTGACTTCTGGATCTCTGTGTCAGGTACACGTATTGTTTTCTTACTTCGTATATGACATATTGATGAAGTAAATCTCTTATGAAATGAACTGGGACAACGAGCTGCATCATCACAATGGCATTCACACGACGATTTTGGGCACAACTAAAGGCAAGCCTAACGTTGCGTTGCGTTATCGGTCCATTGCTTTATTCACGACTTCTACATTACGTAATTGGGTTCGAGTCCCACGGCGTCAACGTGTTGAGAACTTAGGCAAGGCTCCTTATCCCTGTTGCCTCTCCCCCATCTTCGTCTTCTTTGCTTTCATGTGGTCACATTGTATTCAATGAGGTGTCATAATGTGCAGGATTATATTATTATCATTAAAATTATTTTAAAAAAAGTGTACGAATACTATTTTGG
The DNA here is from genome assembly GCF_039555335.1 of Amphiura filiformis. Classification (NCBI taxonomy): domain Eukaryota; kingdom Metazoa; phylum Echinodermata; class Ophiuroidea; order Amphilepidida; family Amphiuridae; genus Amphiura; species Amphiura filiformis. The sequence continues at coordinate 76,763,614 of NC_092633.1, forward strand.
CCCAGTAAATAAACAATAAAAGGTTAGTTCCATAGTTCCCAATAGATGCACACATGACGTCTCTGGGCATGGAATTTGGTTACTTGCAAAATACATACAATATTAAATATTTTTCTGACGCGATAGTGGATTATATTTTTACGAAAATTGCCTGAAAAGGGCGGTAGCATAGGACCCGAGCATGCTACAAATATTAAACACATGATAAAATGTGCATTTTTTAACTCACGCGTTCATGCTCAGTACATAACCCAATTTCGACAAAAAGTAGATGTAATACCTTTTGGAAACACGCTGTTTTAATTTGTAACACATGGAAAGGTTTGTATACACAAACGATTCTCTTATAAACCATCCCGGGTAAACCATCTATGCACAGTTTCCACCTCGATACACCTGAGCACACATTTTCGTCCAAGAGCTTCCAAGCAAGTAGTGGATTGTCGTTACACAGTCTGTGATTACAATACATGGTTGAGTGCATAGCATCTTAAGAGCTGTGTGAGCTTCTAGCTGGAAAAATAGGCTCCGTGATTGTTTTTGTCAATCCTCAAGTGTTCCCTCAAACCTTATTTCACCCGAGCCCTAAATTCCAACTCCTTCCTCCAAAACAAATGGTGCGAAATGTATTCCAAAGTTATTACCTAATATCTGTCTAAAAGAGAAAAATTAAATTAATGAAATACGTGCAAGCGACGTCTTTTTTATACTTGGTATTTTTAATGACAGTTTCTTATCCAGATAACCTTGAAACAAAATGGGTCCGTCTTTGCTTGTCCTGGTCCAATAATAATATTGCTAAAAGTCTCTGTATTTTGTAAAGAGCGACGTTTATTCTTCAAGCCCGTTAGTATAGTGTCGGTGAGATAGCTCTCCGCCCCCGTATTTCATTTTGTGTTGTCATAATGCTGTATTGACATCGGGCATTGACATCAACAGCAAACGGGGCATGACTAAGTGTATGCTTGTACTTAAATGGTTTCTTCTGCGAAGATGACAGACGAGCGTAACAATAATCATTACAGCGTGATGACACAAAACGTGATCAAATTAAGCCAAAGATCCTCAAAGCTAATTCGCAAGCTTATGTTCTAAATGTTCTAACATTTTCATGATTTTGACGACCTTTTATCGTAAGCGTAGTTTAATGACTGCGTGATTTTGAGGGTATTGTGAGACAAAATAAAACTACTTGAAGCTGATGTGGTCTTAGTGTAAAAGTGCAGGTGCAGCTCGAGCTTTCAAAAACATCATGACTACAAATGGAACCGTGGCGTATTTCGAGGCCAGACCAACATACATGTATGTTTACAATTTCATAACACCTGAAAAAATGACTACTGCAAAGTTATTAACCGGATTGCATAACCATCACTTGGCTGGAGCATTTCTATCACATTTATTTACCAAATCACGGTGTTTTATGTAAGGAAAAAGGAAAGACCGATTAGTGCTTAATCATGTACAAAATAGTCAGTAAAATACACGTCGCATAAGAAAGGGTTAATATTGCAGTTAGAATAAAAGGCATGAAAAGAATACATTATAGGTAAGCTCAAATCATTAGAATGTGACATTCATATATTTTGACAAATATCAAAACATGATGACCGAGTCATAGGTGGGTAGGAGGTGGTGGCGCCCCTTGTCTCTGTTTAAATCACTCTCATTGCGCTTGATTTGGATAGCTTCCTTGACGTCTCTACGGAAACAGATCTCCTCCCTGTCCAAAATCTTGACCCTTCCCAATCAATAGAGTGGGTGGAGCCAGAAACATGTTCATCAACACCTTCAGCGGGATCCTCACTGCATAACTCATTATGCTTATTTTCCTGTGTAACTCACATAATAGAGCCCCAGGTTTCATTGGTAAAGCAATAAAGATAGACTTGCTCAGCTCTGGAGGTCATTCAATACTTCTGTCAACGTCACTATCCCCAACTCATCCAAGTTCTTAATCAGTTCCACGCCTAACTCATCAGGACCAATTGCTTTGTTGTTCTTCATATTGTGAACCACATATTGCATTTCAGATTGCAGAATATCTGGGCCATCAATGTCCCGATTGATAGTTGGCATTTCACCTCTATCATCATCAAAAATGGTCCCTCTCCACAATGATATCTCCATCCTTCGTCTTGATACATCCAGCTGAGGTACACCCCTTCTTTCCACAGACTTCTTTAATAATCCGATGCATTTCTTTGGGACTTGAATGCCTCTGCTTCTCAAACACATCACATCTGCTGTTGAAGCATGTTTCGTTTGCATCAAGACACTGCTTCTACCTCTTCTTCTTGACCATATCATCAAGTTCCTTGTACTTGTTTTCATTTTTGGCCTTGCACTGTCTTCTCTCTTCCATCAAATCTAGAATGTCTTTTGTCATCCAGCTGTGTTTATTCTGCTTTTTCCTTGGTGCTTGGTGGAATCGCTTCTTTTGCAGTTTCTACGACCTTTTACAGTTAATACTTTAAATAGAAATTGAATTCGTTTAATATTTAATGTCTAGATCAAAAACAAACAAACTGTAAGATAACATGATGCACAAATATAAAAAATATGTTTAGTATTATTTAAATAGAGGGAAAAACACTTCATGTCAAATGTAGCCATTTTCAATAAATGTGTTATTTTCTGGCAACACTGATATATTCAACCAACCCATTGTATCAATTTTGAATGAGGTATGTTCTGTTTTGTTACCAACAATAATTACAATATTCTGTGAGCCAATAGTTTTGTTGCACCTCAAACATAGGTCCATATTATTACTGTTTTTAGGATGGCAAAACTAAAAGTGTTGCCAGGTCACAGAAAAATATAAAAGAACACCACATGAACAGCAAGTTTTTATCTTTTGTTAGAAAATAGAAAGGTGGTCCTCTATAAGGATCTAATCAAATTTATTCTCTCTTCTCGTTTAACATGTTTAATGGAGCTATGTCTGTCCCAAATTAGACAAATTTCAACCTGATTTAGCATGAAATGAGCTAAAATTAAACACATTATAGGTCGTTACCATGCATCAGGGTAACATATAAGAGCAAAGGGGATTACAATCTACACCCAAAACCCTTTTAACCTACACGATGAAATTTGTTTGACCTTTGCCATTTTATTTAGCTGGGGTTACTCGTAAGTACTTTAAAGATAAAACAATCCAATACGAGAGTCTCTCTTTACTGAATGATTTACTTGTAACTCATCTTTAAATTATAGGAAAAAATGTGACGAATATGTCAACTTGCCGGATAAGAATCGATGAATATTTAAATATGATTGATGTGTACGGCCGTGGATTTTTGGCTTTGTGACACGGGGTCGATCTATACGGTTGTGACGAGCCGTATTAATACACATCAATGTGACTTGCATTGAGTATAAATAAGTGCACCGGTGTTGCGTGATAGGATGATAGGGTGACGGATCTAGCAATAAGTTTGCACACCTGATATCACAGTAGTACGCTGTACTATGACAGCCAATTTCTCCAACCTGAATATCTCCTGGCACAATATTTAACATTGGATAAATCAATGACGTTGGGATGATTTGAAATGATTGGCGAAAATGACACTATAAAGTAGCGACTGGATCGATTACACAAAATTTATACTGAGTTATTTTGCAGTACCGGTCTGTAAAAAGATACTGTATCCTAGCGACAACTTTACTGTGTTCTGTGTTACGAGTCGTACTTGACTCAAGGCCAAAATCACCTTTTACCCGAACTCACACGAATGCACAACACAAATACACTGTTCGTTTGCTAACAAAATCTAAGTCTTTAATTGAAAGCAAGTTTCGTTTGGTACAATATAATGACTACAAATGCACATATACATTAATCAAATATAATCACTCTTTATCTATTTTGTACTTAGCCAGCATTCTTCTTCTTGGTGATCATAAAGTTCTTGTAATGTTCTGGACGACTGATGTAATATATCCCTATTCACTTGTCCTGCGACAATCAGCGAAGTCCTTTGTACACTTGCATTGATAACTCCTTGCGTATAAAATCCTTACACGAAAATGGTGTTCTCCAAATACGTTTACAACTCCTTGCGCAATTCTCCTACACTAAACTCCTTGCGCCGTCCTCCTATGCTAAACTCCTTGCGCCGTTCTCCTATGCTAAACTCCTTGCGCAGTTCTCCAAATTTAACTCCTTGCGCTGCTTTCTCCAAACTTAACTCCTTGCGCTGCTTTCTCCAAATTTGGTGCTATTTCCTCCTTTCACACAATATCTTCAGGAAGCAGGACTGCGATGCAGTTGTCCCCACTTATTTTGACAGTTGCGTTGAATCAAAATACCAGACTTCAGCAAGTCGACAGAAGAATATATTTCCTTTCTTGGAAGAATAACGTTCTTTGACGTATTCTAGATCTTCTCCGACAACACTGGTAAATAGTAGTACTTTGACTACATAAAATATTTCTGGTTTGTAATTTCCTTTCTTTCAAGGAATTGGACTGTAAGCATAGCCCAGATCAACACTATCAACTGTGAATCATTGTTTACATTTTCTTATTATATACCAAGCTTGGGAAAAACCCCATTCTATTCTGGGCCATTTACTGCCTTCACATTATGCTCAATCTGGGGAATTCCAAAGTCTTAATTATAACATTAACCTTTCACATGACATCACTTCCTGAGGGGAAATCCCATTACATCATTTTCAGGGGTTTCCAAATATTCCAAATTAGATATGATTCAGCTTGTTTTGCTCAATTTGAGAGGGAATTCCCAAAATGTCATCACTCATGTAACTTTGTAAACAAAGATAAATCATCAAATTAAATTACTCAGGGCACATCACACTGTAATGTCGTTGGTAGTTGTGAGCCTCACGACGGCATTTATAAATGTTTTCAAATATTCCAACACTCGCACTGTTACTTTGCATCTGTGTAAACGTCCGCTCTGTTCTGTTCACAGTCATTATTAACATTATTAAGGGTGATCTGGATTTCAGCAGCAGTGATCCGGATTAAGAAGCTCGTGTAGATCACCCGAATCAAATCTATCAAAATATGCAAGGTTAGCCTGCAAACATAATACAAGCAAATCTTCAATCAAGAATTCCCAGAAGAACAAACGTGTCTTACACCGTTTTGTTTATTTTATCGGTGTCAAAGACCTTTTACTTTTGATGGGTAATGTAAAAACTGACTAGTTACACTTTACTTCTATATCATCAGTCATATTTTTACTATAAAAATCGTGAAATTATTTTTACAAATAAAAAGGATTTGAACAATATTGTCATGATGTTGTATAATTATATAGTAATGTACATATTTAGTGTGATGTCTTGACTATCTACACCCTTTATTAGTCAGGGTTATATTCGGGCTTGTTGTGATCTTTGAGCAGAGGAAGTTTTGAGGTGGATTTCTGGTGTAAGGGGTACTACACCCATATGGTAATTTGTGACTATTTTTGCATTTTCTCAAAAAATAATTACACACTGGTAACAAAAGTTATGTATATTATTGGGGCAAGATATCCAATTACTACACTGAAATTTCAGTGACTCAAGACAAGCGGTTCAGTATATATGATGGGAAACGAGGTACATCCTAGCGGTACCTTATTTCTGATCATAAATAACAAACCGCTTGTCTTGGGTCACTGAAATTCCAGTGTAGTAATTGGATTCCTTGCCCCTATAATATACATAACTTTTATTACCACTGTGTTATTATTTTTTGAGAAAAATGCAAAAATAGACACAAATTTATTGAGGGGTGTAGTACCCCCTTAAGGGTATTTAGAAAAAAGAGCTCCTATTTACCTCCCCAAAGTGTGGGCTAACGCCAGGAAACGGTCAAATCCAAAATGACACTGGCGGTCACCTTTGATATTGCTTAAGATTATGGCCGTGAAACTTCTTATATAAATATGTTATGATAGTGGTTTACTATCAGTTCCTGTAATTTACAGCACCGAAGTTTCTATATTTAATATTTTGTTGAAATTCAAATTTTGACTGGTATGACTATATTGTCACGATTGTTAAGGCTTTGGTCGATCGTCATTCTGGAGATTTGTACTTGTTTTAGTTTCAATGAAGAGAGGAGATCCATGATATCTATTTGTACCAAACAAAATAATTGCAATCAGATGTTTTATAGCGAGAATCTAGAGCGAGGGAGATTCCCACTTCTGAGCTTAAGCCTCACTTGCACTTGTACTACAACTGTTCAAATGGCCTTGTTCCATGTCACATCATGACATCACTGGAGTAGCTGTCTGAACTCGGAATCATACCTTGTCATATTTATGCAAACGTTTTGTTCCTCCTTGAAACCCGGAGTTACTCTCACACCGCTATATTAAAGTAATGATGATTTATCTTTATTTATATTATATCTTCATCACAAATTGCCACAGAATATACAGCTTGCATGCCCATGTACCTGTACATCTGTGTCCTGATAACCAATAACAACTACCCAGTAAATCTGATAGCCCGCCTGCTCGAAGTTAGGCATATGTTGGGATCATGGTGTTGGTATCTATGTGCGTCTGAGCTAAAGGCGTCAAAGAACTCGCTGCAACTTGTTCAAACGGAATACACTATCACCTGATGAAGCCCTGCAAAATGCTACTTTGAGGAATTCTGGGAAACGAGTTTTATTAATGGAGGTGTTCAGCTCCAATCTTGAATTTACAGGCAAAAAGGAATGGCTAATCAGTATTTATGAAATTCTGCCGGCACTCTCGTCTTCTTTGATTTATTCAAAGAAATATAGATCGATCATTGATGCAGAAGATCTGGTCAGCTCCAGTGTGTCGGGGCATTTCCATATTCCATTGGGATAAGTTGCAGTCACTTCCGAACTGGCAAGATGTTTGACGAGTTCCAGTTCAGACACACAAAATCCGACACAACATGCAGTTATTGTTAACTACATGTATGCACACAACACAGGGGCACTCACAATAGGCAATTGACCCGTACAGGTAGCGCTGTGTTGTAGATATAGGAGATGAACTAGTTAGCGTCATATATCAAAAAGTATAAAAGCTATGATTTTAGTACTTGCTCTATGTTTCAATTACCTATTCTTTTCAAAATATCTGAATTTTTAACCCGGTACAAGCTTTAATAACGGGGAGCATACATTTGCATGAGAAAGGAAATCTACATCGTATCCAAACTCTCGTGTTAATCCAATGCACATTTTGCTTCACCGGGCCGCCCTGACTTGGTCGCATTTGGAAGGTGGGTGCCACAAAACCGTAATAGGTACAAATTTAGTGCTTTCTGTCAATCAAGTATGGTTTATTCTCTACATGTCAATCTTTAAATCATTAGCATAGTCCTTATAATAACGGGGTACCGCCTTGATAAGTAAATGATAGCAAACCAGTGAAAAATACCCCAAAACTCAGTCAGTGGAGCTCCGCCCGTACATGTCAATAGCATCATTATTAGTCGACCGTAGCGGACAATAATTCGATCGCTCATTGGATTAATATTATCACGTGGTAAGAAATTTGCATTGGACAATCGATTACTATGATGGTTTAGTACTGCATATTTCGGTTTAATCTTCACTAAGCGGGTTTATGGCTGAAAAGGTCACGGTGAATTTGCCGTGGACAAAACTGTACTATGACCATACTGATCTTAACATACTGTATGCCCAATTACGAGAAATTGGGCTTTACAGATGCAGTTATCATTAATTATTAGGACAACGCCATATGTGCAGGAATTGTGTATCTTCTCTCACGTTCCAGGGCTTTTTGTAAGCTGCGGAAAAAAGATACCATCGCCTTCTGTGACTAAAATATTGTAAATATCATCATTCATTCATTCGACAGAAGCAAGTAGCATGTATTTTGATAAGGTATCTGACACCGAGGTCAGACAATTGCCCAAGATATGCGGCCTGCTACTTGAAGCCGATGTAGTCTTAGACCATCGTTCTGATGTTGTACAAGTATAGATTAAGCTCGAGCTCTTAAGCGTATCTGCAACCCCTCTCTTGATTTTTGCTATAAAACATCTGATGTTAATCATTCAATAACGGATGGATCTGCTCTCTTCATTTTTACCAAAACAAGTATAAATATCCGTAGAATGACCACATAATCGACCATAATTACGATTTGATCGATTAAGCCCATATTTATTAGTATAAAAATATTGGACTCGATTACGTCTCGTCATATTATAGCGAGATAAATTGGGCATAAAGCATCCAATTTTACCAATATTTTGTTTTGGATCCAATATTTTCACACACTTTCACAAACATTATAATCAGTCATGGCGGTCAAAATATGCTAAACATCTGGATATCATCACAGAAACTTTTAAATTTTTGCAGTATTTAGCACAAGATATCATTGAAAACCACTCTGTTTCATGGCCATAATTTGAAAATATCTAACAAAAATGAACGAAATAAATTACGCGGATCTCTATAACTACTTCTCTACCCTCGAAGTTAGACGGCGTATCCTACTGCCCCGGGTAATTAACATTGTCAGACAATTACATAAACCATTTAGTGGTTTATTTGAACATCTTTCGGTGACAGGTACAAGTTGTTTACAACTCGTCAGGATCACTTGACTATTTTACTCCCTGTGATGAGAGGAACAATTTGAGATACAGTACAGTATTTTCACGTTTTGGCCCCACTGTGACCTTTGACCCCTCGTGAGAACTATAGGAAGCATAGAAAAAAAGGAATCAATCAAATAATTTTTATCATTTGAAAACATTGGTTCCGCTAATGTAGGAAAATAAAAATCTTATTGCGCTATGCACTATTAGTTCAACATGCTAAACTTTGAATTTTTCTAGCTTAGTTGTTTTGTGTTTAAATTGTGTTTAAAAACATTCAATAAAATTAGTAAGCAAGTAAATATGTGTACATCCATATCAAAAGGATGCACTTGTCGGCTGCTACATGTGCCTCATTTCACATAATAGCTAGGAATAAATATCAGGCTCATTTCAAGTGGAGGTCACTTCAAATCATCCCCAAGTGACATGGTTATAGAATGTCCTCTGTATTAATAAGTCATGTGACGTGGGGTGATATAAAGTGACCCCCACTGGAAATGAGTCTGGTATTTATTCCCAGTTACTATGTGAAATGAGACACATGGACCAGCCAACAAGTGCATCCTTTTGATATGGATGTACACATATGCATGTGACCTGTTTCAGACTTTTAAGACTTTTAAGGCATTTTAACGCTTTAGATTGATTAAAGTAACGTTAAATTAAAAAGGGGGAATTTATCGACATTGCATTAGGAATGGCCTAAATCATACGATTAGAATGATCATAATTTGTTTAATTGTCTACTGGAAAATTCCCTAAATGCGACAGGTGGCTGGTGTTGCTAATGCGCCTTTTGTATAGGCATACACAAGAAAAATATTCCACCTGCTTTTATTTCATAAGCCGAACCTATAATTGTGAACAATTGGAACTAAATCAATGATAGTCTATTTTTCAATTCGCTAAAATAATATCAATTACTTGGAATAAAGATTAATTTAGTACCAGACTGTACCACAGCAGTAATACATTAACAATCCATACCTTCTATCCGTTATTAAAACAAAGAATGTGTTTTGAAGCATCAAAAAGTTTTCCATGAAAGTTCATAATACAAAATTGCATATTATAAGGTAGTTTGAATGTAGCTTGGAACTCTCAGAAATATAGTAACGCAGGACATACAAAAGTATATCTGTTTGGAAAGACCAAGGAATCTAACAGAGATGATGTAAAAATAATTTTGGATAAAATCACATTGTTTGCCTCTTTTTTGTGACAACATACAAATTTGGCTTTCTTGAGTTATTCTTAATTTTGAGACTCCATTCTAGAAACGTTTTTTGTTGACCCTATAAGGCAACAAAATGAACATTTTAAAATTCCGTACTCACACATGGAAATTAACGAAAATGCATAAAGCTGCGTTAATAGCATAGTATTTGGTAAATAACATGGATAATGTTACTATATGCCTAGTTTCACTAGTTTTCACCACTTGCAAAAAAAAACCATGTTGTATTTGTATACTAACCGATTCTCTTAAAATTGTGTTTTTTCAGTGTTAGTGTATAATTATTGTATACGTTTCTTATATTACTTTTCGAAATCAAATATGAAGTCCAGGTTTAAATTAGAAAGCGTATCTACAAATTCCTCACTACACGAAACATGCAGCCAGATTTCACTAGTTTGTATATTTTGGACATCGCCCTTCTTCAAATGAGCCGGATAGATCTCTCAGTATAGGCGTTCGCCATAGCGATTCTATTTACATCGCTAACATAAACTGGTACCAATTAAGTGCCTATGTGCACAAAATAATGGCACCGTCGGGGTTCGAACCCGTACACTTATGATCACGAGTCCGAAGTCCGTAACGATGAACTGATCCATCGTGTCCTTGTGCCATTACCAAAATAAAAATATATCAAGTTCATTATGCGCAAATAACAAGGACACATCACCCGAAGTTCTGAAACAACAAAAAACCATACGGTTGTTTTACTTGCCGTGAAATATAATGGGAGAAATGTAAAGTACAATGCGGTGAATCCGTTATGTTACAGCGTACCAAGTTTGTCATTCAGTTAACCCGATTCGTGACAAAGTAGATAAGTTAAACATTTTGATTTCTAACAGTTACACTGACAGACTGAGTGTACGTATAGAGCGTGTTTGTGTTAAAGATCTGGGAGGCAATGTTTTGTTGCCTTCTACATTTCTTGCATTAAATGATGTAAAGCACCTGTGATCAAGATGGCATACCCTGCTATCGAAAGCTAAGAAACGTAAGTTTGAATCTCTGGATTTGCCTATTATTTGGATAATTTCACGAACAATCCTACAGATGAAACTTTTCAACCTTATAATGTATGTGTAAATAATGCTACGATTAGGTACACTGGCGGTTTTACAATGTTTATAACAAATAAGCTATGTATCTTAAATGTCTTGGAGTGATTTTGAGACCCATATAAAAATTGTAGGAGTTGTGCATTTATCACGGATGCGTTTAAGTTAGTTTTTTGGTTTTTAAGTAAGTACATCGCTTGCAATCAATACAAACCTTAAACCTCTTTTCGTTTTCGTTACTAAGTGCTTTTGGTTTAAATGTCTTGGCGACTATGATTCAAAGGTGTATCTTACCCATCAAAGCAGTTAATTAGTGTGGCGAAAAATACTATTTTCCGCGGATCGATTTGGAACTCTCGGAGAATTTGACTAGGGTACATATTACTATAACAATAAGATCAGAGCATGTTTCACCCAGGCACAAAATTCCTACTTAATATTTGCCACTGATGATATCATGATAAAGACCATAGGAAAACTAGCACATGTCAATTGTTTGAAATGGGAAGCTTGTATAGAGCAAAAGAGACATCAATCAGAGTAGGGCCATAAAAAAAAACACTTCTTCCTTTACAAAAATTCAAAATTTGACGCGACTTTATCAACAAATCTTCCTATATGAGAAGTTTGTCGTCTTTATCTCTTTCCAGATTGATGACCTTGGACTTTGAAGTCTCGTATAAAGCTTATTTGAAGGTTTTACTGTTTGAATAATGCCAAACTGCTAATGTCTCCCACTTCGAAAACTGGTGGCGGGATTTTACTTTCCCTCTGGATTTGCGCCCTTGCCAGTATTCATACCAGCGATTGGGTGCAATTAAAAATGTAAGTCACTTGACAAAAAGTTAATTTTGCACATACTTGCGTCTACTACTGACACGCGAGACGATTGCCTGCGTGTTCCACACAAAAATAGAGACAGAAGACCTTTGCTCAGTATAAAAACAAATCAAAGAAAACACATGAGGGACGTGTAAAACTAATATAGTCATTATTCAAACAGTAAACTGTAGCTCAAACAAGCTTTATATTTTAAAAGTCCAAGCCCATCAATCTGGGAAGTAACAAAGACGAAACTAATATTTGAAATGAGGAATATCACAAGGAAATGACCCTTAAAAGATGCATTGTTCTGTTAAAAATTACATCTACTTAAAAATGTCAACACAATTATAACCCCACACTCCAAAAAAACCCCCAAAACAACAACAACAACAAACAAACAACTACCATGATGGCGTGGATGGAAGAAGAACGACATTCAGGTTTGGCTTGTTAAAAAACAACAACCCCGCAAAGGCCGCAATTAAAGCCATGCATGAATAAAGTACAAGGATAACCAGCTAAAATCTAATAATCTTTCAAATAAATCCAAAGATCAAGAGATAACCTTTTCTGGATGAATAGATCCACAGGCAAATCCCTTATTAACGCAAGTGACAGGTGAAATGTCGTTGGCAATGTCGGCTGTAAGCTCAATTGTGTTCCGGGGCGTGTATTGTAAATTGAGTAGCACCGTTAAAGGACGCACGTTTTCACCAGACATGTTTCGAACCCGTGACCTGGAGATCAGTGAAAGACAATGATGCTAGCTATTATGATATGCGAGTTGTGGTTCTACATTCTTTCATTTATCAGTACCTATAGATACAATAAGTATATGAAATAAATTGTTTTATATATATTTTTAGCTATTTTTAATTATTTATTTCCTTGCCATGGTGGACCATGTTATTTTCACTGTGATATGGGAACGTTAACTGTGTTTTGTTTTGTCACTTGTCCTGCATGTTTGGGGGATGGGAGGGGGGGGGGGTGGGTTGACTGTTGAGGGGGTGTTGGGTGGGATTTTTGTTTTTGTGTAAAAAAATCCCTGGTCTAGTTATTGATGCACTCATAACCAACATTTGTTGTTTCCTATTATACATGTTGTATGGTGCTGATTCTGCCCACCCATGGCAGGGGACCCAACAGACTGACTGTATGTATCAATAAGGGGTGTGTTGATTCGTAACCTTTCTGAGCAAATTGAGTACTTGAGGTCAAAGCTCACACAAGGGAATTAAATTTTGAAATGCTTCAATCAAGTTATGAAATATCACCAATTCTTCATCGGGTCCCAATTAGTCAATGGTCATATATCTCTAGAATGCCCAATTAAAGAGATATATATCAAACTAGGTTCACATTCCGATAATGATAATACAATGATACAATGAAAATAGTATGTTTAAGATATATAGGTTGTTGAACTTGGGCCCATGATTTAGTAAAATAAGATGACTTATCAGATATTTTGACCAATACCTCATTAATTAGGCATTCTGGACAGATACACGACCAATGATTTTTTTTATTTCTTTGGACCAGAAGAACAACATGTGATATTTTGAACTTGATTAAAGCATTTCAATAATATAATTCCCTTATGTGACCCTTGACCTCGATTTGCTCAAGGGTACCCTCGTGGCTCCCGGCGGAATCTTAAACTACATACCCTTCTTTATAAATGCATTAGCATTAGTGGATTTAAGGAAATTAAGGGGCCAGCAAAATAGCACAGGGGGTCCTAAAGTAATAAGGTGTTCAAATTTGTGGCGTGTCTTTTTGTTGGGGTATGGCACAGAAAAAAAATTAGCCCAGTGAGCATTAGATCGGCTCAATATTACAGAGATATCTGCGCAGCGTGCGAAAATTTTGTTTATGATGTAAAGGGGGGGCGTAGATTTAAATAGCAAGGGGCCTTTGTTAGCAACTGCTGATATTAAAAACTGGATAGTCAATGATCTCTATCCTTGACTACGTAATAGCTATATAGAATTGTTGTTGTGGAGTCCTAGTATACTACGCATAAAATATATCCTAACACTTAAAACAATAGCCATTTCTTGTAGACGCTATAACAAAATTATACAAAAAGTAGTCGAGGTAGAGACCCATAGCAAAAAGAAAAGTTTCCCAGTGACCACCCGGTGACCATTCGGTGGTCATCAGAAACCTTTCGGGTACCTTTTCCAGAGTTATCCGAAAGTTCCCGCTAGCGGATTCCTTGCGGATACCTAATTAAGTTATCCAAAAGTTTTCGGGTAGACATCCGGAAGTCTCCCAAAAACTCAAATATTTCCAATGAGTTACCCAGAAGGTTCCCAGAAACATAGATTCTTTGCAGGAGTTACCCGGTGGTTATCCGCTTTTAATTTGACCTTGAAAATAGCATAAAGCATCTTAAGAATCCATTGTGGGTGTGTATATGGTCAAAGGTCACTGAATGAATTCAAAATGGAGCAGCTAGCTGTTGGCAGTTGGAATATATTTGTGCAGAATATTCAAGTTATTTGTGGTCCAAAATGTATGGATTTACGTGTAGGACATTACAAGATGTTTACTAATTAATCTGGAACATGCTGTAGGAATGATAAAGCATTGAATGATTGATTTCATATGATAATGCAGGTAGGAAAATTTGTATGAAATGATTTGTATATTGATGCAGTCTTTATACATGTACCTAATATATAACACATTTGAATGTTTTAGTATATCTTTTCTAGTAAATCATACATGATTTTGACAGTAAATTAATGTCAATTAAATTACTAATCATCAGCTAATGTGTCAATTAACTGATATAAGCTTTATGTTTTAAAGCTATTTGTTGTAAATAAATTTTTGTACAATAACTACAATTTACATTGTTATGTACACTTTCAAGTTTCTTATTGCAAGATAGCACTTTATACACTCAACTGCCATGCCTAAAGAGTTGTATTTCTCCAAAAACTACAATTCAAATAATAAGCTTACTAACTGTCTAATAAATTTGTGCATACTCATGAATTTGTATTTCTGCATTCCCAAAAAGGTCAACAGGAAGTCTCCAAAGAGGTCACCAGGTATATTGTCACCAAAAGTTATCCGATAGGTCCCCGAAAAGTTATCGGGTAGTTATCCGCTAGTTCCAAAAAAGTCACCGGGTAGTTACCCGCTAGTTTCCCAAAAAAGTCATCGGGTAGTCATCCGGTACCCATTACCCGAAAGGTATCCACTATGGTTTCCCAAAAATTTATCGGGTACTCACCCGCTACCTATCTAATTTGCATGTGAAATTTGCCGGTGTCTATCCGGTGACTATCGGGAAGTTATCCGGAAAGGTCTCATTTTTTGATATGGGGAATTATATTCTGCGTATTTTGATACATTATTCGATATGATACGACTTTATTTTCCAAGTAATTTGAATAAAAAAGAGAGCTTTTTAAAAGTGACAAAAGTTTGCATAGACTTTTTCCTCGACGCACGCAGATATTGATCAAACTTTCTGAGTACGTACCACTTGGAAGAGCCATTTTTTTCAAAAGCTCCTCCCACATTAAAAACTGGTACATTACAAGTGCATTTCATTTGTGATCAACAGTTATTGGTATTTAGGTTCAGTACATATCACCTCAAACGTCAATCAATTTGATAATATCATAACAATGTTCCGAAATTCAAAATGTTAACCCCCCCCCCCCCCCACAAAACTCAAATTCAGTCTCCTTAAACCCGCCATTTTAGGCTAATTCACTATATTATGCGGATCATAATGTAGACACCATCTCCCGACACAACCCAATAAATATTTAACGCGTGCGGTTTATGCACACCCTTTCAGATAAGTCTTGGAAATTCGTGAAGAAGTATTCTACATTAAATGCCAAGTCTGTACATTCATTGGGTGTGGAGGGTGGGTTGTTTTTTAATATACTTGAACTCTCGATAGTAACCAAACATGATGCGTGACTTTAATACACCTCTTTTGCTTTCCACAACACAAAATGTCATGTGATTGGTTGTATAGCAACGACAAAAAGAAAATAGTTACAAAGCCATTATGATTGCAATAAAGATAATATCCAACTGATGACACGCATGAATGCACATCTTAAACCACTGTGATGTGCTTCCAAGTGAAGCAACTAGGCTTAACCCATATTATACACAGGGGTTTAAAATCATTTATACAAAAGGCCAGAAAATGTTCTACCCAATGACAATTTAGGTTTAATTCAGAGGATGTATAAAGACATTCCCATAACCCAATGGGGTTTCTGACCTTGGTATATGTCTGGCATTTGTACACATGTTGCACAGTTGACCATACCTTACATTGGGATTGTGTGCAAATATCTAGTGTTTTCATCCCTTTATTTAACATTCAAAACATTGAGACGTATTAATGCAGTGGGACATTAAGAATGTTTTCTATAAGAAAATCCAATTTTAATTTGATAAGTCTCAACTATTAGCTAGCTGGCTGCAATTTTAAAATTACCATTTTGTGTGTGTGGTAATGGGGACTTTACCTTTAAGATTAGGTTATATTGATCAAATTTCTCAATCATAGTGCATTGCAGGAATGCCTTTAAGCCTCCTCTGGGTTTAATTCGCTTAATTAAAAGCCAATCACAGGCTAAATTGCCAAAAATCAAATATGAAATAGCCATTGCAAGTAAATATGGAACAATGTTAACATACTTCGTAAACCATTGGCGGTATAACAATAAACACACTTGTTAAGTGCATGCGTCATTATACTTTGTAAGTTTAAAAGATTTTTATTTGAGCCAATGACCGCAAAATGTTTTAGAATGGTAAGGCTCTTTGTACTAAATTTACATTTCGATTCCATATAGTATAGTGATACACAGCTCAGACATGATAAATCTCCTCTGGTCTCAATCGCACCTGGGTTATAAGCTTATTAATTCTACGGGCAATGTTTCATATCTCAATACAGCGTGTGATCAAATTATCTCATAACTGTTTTCACTGATATCTTTTTTGAAGGTTTCTGTTTAAGCAGGATATCTGAGAAGATAAAACTTATATCAGAACGATCATCTTTCATCATGGCAGACATTTTAAGCACTACAAAACCAAAGGCTTTGGAAACTACTAAACCAAAAGCCAGCAACGATAAGAAATTAGACCCTTCGCAGAGTCTTTATTCAACGTTTAAACCAGAATTAGTTATGAAAGCCTATTTGTCAGAGACTGTATAAAAGTAACACATACAACTGTGTTGTATGAATTCTTGCCCCCCCCCCAAAAAAGCTCATATTCAGCCTCCTTAAATCCGCAATTTTAAGCAAATTCCCTACATTAATAACACGAACCATAATGTAAACTCATTCAAACTAGTCTTGACACTTCGTGAAAAGATATTTCATACTTAATGTCAAGGCTGTAAAACAACCGATCCCCATAAGTACTGAGCAATTGAACGATTAATCATTTTCTTGCAACATGAACATTTCTCCCTTATATACCATAGCGCATTACGATTATAATTGCAGATTAACAAAATTCAAATTCCGATGAAGCGGGAATTGGTATTTAATTTTTCTCTCATATCAAAATGCAAGGAGATAATGTAAAAGCCCAATTGAATACCTCAGAAATATTAACATTTCATGTATTTCAATAAATTCCTGCAATAAAACAAAACATGATGAGATCAAACGCAGTGACTCAAGGGTACGGTGATGTTATCTCGAGATACGGCTAAACAGTATACAATTTCACAAAAATTATCACAATTACGGGAGTAACACAATAGCAACATAATAAACGTTTAACGTTTGTATCTTAAAAACAAGTGGCTTGATTTTAATTGCGGTTTCAGCACAACGAATATTTTTTTACATCTACAGCAGGTTTCCCAAGAGGGCACAATGCACAGTTGTTTTGCCAGCCACGTCAGCACAATTATAGAGAAATCGTCGAATAGAGTACTCTACTTTTACAATGTCGTCGCTTTGTCAATTTGATATCTGTCCTCCAGGAAATTGCGTAGTAAGTTTCGCCCGAAATACATTTTCTAGTCTGTAATTTGGTACAACAACATATTAAATCGAAAGGCAACTATTTAATTATAAACATGCAAGCTGTATTTCATGTTTAAGTTATTACTGTTGTAACATGAAGTTACAATTGTCAACTCTCATTATTGTAATTAAAGTCTTCACAGACTAGGCAATAAACATTAATCACGGTGTGCACGGCGCCAAGTAACAAATGCTCGCTTCACTCCTGATTCGCCTGTCTACCTTTATTTCTTGTTACGGTTCCCCGTTTTCTTTCATTTGTACATTCAAGTATCCTTAATAAAGGGCAATGCATTATCCTTTACACCCAAATAATGTGTCCGAGGTAGTAAAAACGTAAATAATGCGTGTAAAGGATAATGCTGCACCCTTTATTTCTATTCTATTACCAAAAAATTGTGCGATTTAAAGAGAAAATATCATTTTTGGCACAAATATTTAAAGTTGTTTACTTCAAGGTGGAGCGCGTACGCGTAAATGACAGCGCGTATCGCGGAACTATTGCACGCGCAACCAAGCGTAAAGCTGTGCGTAGAATGTGTTACGGCGTGTGACCCATTATTGCAGAATAATGGGCTCCCACGTGACGTGTTTTAACAAAACGCAGTGCGCGATTTTGAATAATGGGTCGTAAGAGTAATAGAAGTGTTTATAATGTGTCGATCACCAATGTTCAAACTATTAAGTAAAAACAGCTAAGACAGAAAGAACAGTTTACCAATCCAAAGTGTTACACTTAAACAAGAAAACAAATAAACATAAATTCTGACCGGTACACAACCCAAAGGGGATTTGAGAGAACAAACGGCATTTGAGAGCTAAGACTGTGCCCTTGACGTTGATGTAAGCATTAGCATAGTCCTTATAATAACGGGGTACCGCCTTGATAAGTAAATGATAGCAAACCAGTGAAAAATACCCCAAAACTCAGTCAGTGGAGCTCCGCCCGTACATGTCAATAGCGTCATTATTAGTCGACCGTAGCGGACAATTCGATCGCTCATTGGATTAATATTATCACGTGGTAAGAAATTTGCATTGGACAATCGATTACTATGATGGTTTATTACTGCATATTTCGGTTTAATCTTCACTAAGCGGGTTTATGGCTGAAAAGGTCACGGTGAATTTGCCGTGGACAAAACTGTACTATGACCATACTGATCTCAACATACGTATGCCCAATTACGAGAAATTGGGCTTTACAGATGCAGGTATCATTAATTATTAGGACAACGCCATATGTGCAGGAAGTGTGAAATCTTCTCTCACGTTCCAGGGCTTTTTGTATGCGGCGGAAAAAAAGATACCATCGCCTTCTGTGACTAAAATATTGTAAATATCATCATTCATTCATTCGACAGAAGCAAGAAGCATGTATTTTGATAAGGTATCTGACACCGAGGTCAGACAATTGCCCCAGATATGCGGCCTGCTACTTGAAGCCGATGTGGTCTTAGACCATCGTTCTGATGTTGTACAAGTATAGATTAAGCTCGAGCTCTTAAGCGTATCTGCAACCCCTCTCTTGATTTTTGCTATAAAACATCTGATGTTAATCATTCAATAACGGATGGATCTGCTCTCTTCATTGATACCAAAAAAAGTATAAACATTCGTAAAATGACCACATAATCGACCATAATTACGATTTGATAGATTAAGCCCATATTTATTAGTATAAAAATATTGGACTCGATTACGTCTCGTCATATTATAGCGAGATAAATTGGGCATAAAGCATCCAATTTTAACAATATTTTGTTTTGGATCCAATATTTTCACACACTTTCACAAACATTATAATCAGTCATGGCGGTCAAAATATGCTAAACATCTGGATATCATCACAGAAACTTTTAAATTTTTGCAGTATTTAGCACAAGAAATCATAGAAAACCACTCTGTTTCATGGCCATAATTTGAAAATATCTTACAAAATGAACGAAATAAATTACGCGGATCTCGATAACTCCTTCTCCACCTCGAAGTTAGACGGCGTATCCTACTGCCCCGGGTAAGATGGCAGAGTCAGCATAAATTTGCAAAAGGAACTCATTAACATTGTCAAACAATTACATAAACCATTTGGCGGTTTACTTGAGCATCTTACGGTGACAGGTACAAGTTGCTTACAACTCGTCAGGATCACTTGACTATTTTACTCCCTGTGATGAGAGGAACAATTTGAGATACAGTACAGTATGATGGGACTATTTTCAAGTTTTGGCCCCACTTTGACCTTTGACCCCTCGTGAGAACTATAGGAAGCATTGAAAAAAATAGAATCAATCTTATAATTTTTATCATTTGAAAAAATTGGTTCCGCTAATGTAGGAAAATTAAAATCTTATTGCGCTCTGCACTATTAGTTCAACATGCTAATGTAAACTAAACATTTTCTAAGCTTATTTGTTTTGTGTTTAAATTGTGTTTAAAAAACATTCAATAAAATTAGGTGCAAAATAGTAAGCAAGTAAATATGCATGTGACATGTTTCAGACTTTTAAGGCATCTTTAAGGCATCATACTTATAAGGCATGGAAATAAATAAATGATGAATGAATGAATAACTCTTTAGATTGATTAAAGTAACGTTAAATTAAAAAAGGGGAATTTATCGACATTGCATTAGGAATGGCCTAAATCATACGATTAGAATGATCATAATTTAATTGTCTACTGGAAAATTCCCTAAATGCGGCAGGTGGCCTGCGTTGCTAATGCGCCTTTTGTATAGGCATACACAAGAAATATATTCCACCTGCTTATAAGAAGAACCTATAATTGTGAACAATTGGAACTAAATCAATGATAGTCTTAACTATTTTTCAATTCGCTAAAATAATATCAATTACTTGGAATAAAGATTAATTTAGTACCAGACTGTACCACAGCAGTAATACATTAACAATCCATACCTTCTACCCGTTATTAAAACAAAGAATGTGTTTTGAAGCATCAAAAAGTTTTCCATGAAAGTTCATAATACATAATTGTATATTATTAGGTAGTTTGAATGTAGCTTGAACTCTCAGAAATATAGTAACGCACGGCATACAAAAGTATATCTGTTTGGAAAGACCGAAGAATCTAACTACAGAGATGATGTAAAATAATTTTTGATAAAATCACATTGTTTGCCTTTTGGGGGGGCAGGGGAGGCAGACAAAAAATAAAAGAAAAAAGTGCCGCTCTGACAAAAAATGTAAGAGAAAATCTGGAGGGCACAGGTAAAGAAAAAAGGGCAAGGACCCCTTTTCCACCAAACTTCACCCCGATCATGGACCAAAATAGTGAAAAATACAAAATTTGTCATAATAAAGCTCTTTTCATCCTGATCATGGGGATAAAATACACATTTTTTTTTGAAGTTCGACGAAATGTACAGTCTGTCTAAAAACAAAACCGGTATATGTAGGCCTAATGTATGATGTAACTGCAATTTTTCGTCTGTGCCCCGGAATTTTATTATGCCCCCTTGACCAAGAAAGCTGGCTACGCCTCTGCCGATTCTCTTAAAATTTTGTACAGATTGAAGAGTCAATACACAGATATACTACGTTTCTGTTATATTATTGTTTGAAATCAAATATGAAATCCAGAAATATTAATTTACAAATACCTCACTACACGTAACATGCAGCCAGATTTCACTAGTTTGTATATTTTGGATATCGCCCTTCTTCGAATGAGCCGGATAGAGGTTAAGGTTGACCTATGTGTTTACATGCCGGAATCCTAACTCTCCGTCGTAGCGCTTGGGTCATACTTCTCCGTATAGGCGTTCGCCATACATCCCACTAGCGATTCTATTTACATCGCCAACATAAACTGGTACAAATTAAGTGCCTATGTGCACAAAATAATGGCACTGTCGGGGTTCGAACCCGTACACTTATGATCACGAGTCCGAAGTCCGTAACGATGAACTGATCCATCGTGTCCTTGTGCCATTACCAAAATAAAAATCTATCAAGTTCATTATGCGCGAATAACAATAGGTAAATAGGTACGTAGGTTAAATATTGATGAATGGAAATATCACGCGAAGTTCTGAAACAACAAAAATCCATACGGTTGTTTTACTTGCCGTCAAATATAATGGGAGAAATGTAAAGTACAATGCGGTGAATCCGCTATGTTAACCTGATTCGTGACAAAGTAGATAAGTTAAACATTTTGATTTCTAACCAGTTACACAGACTGCCCAGCAAACACAAAAACGTTTTAAAAACGTTTTAAATAAGTTATATTTTGGCTTTTGGTTTAGGTAAAAACGTTTTAATAACATTAAAATGTCGGGTTATATAAAGGTCATGATAACGTTGTAAAACGTTTTGTATGAAAACGCACTACAACAATATTTTTAAATGTTTTAAAAAAATGTTATTGTAAACTATTTTTGCAAACATTTTGCCAAATATTGTGTCAATACTTATATAACATTATGTTAAAATATTTGAACCCAGTAAACACAGAAATGTTCTTAAAATGTTTTTTCAAAACCTTTTAATAACATTTAAATGTCGGGTTATATAAAGGTCATGAAAACGTTTTAAAACGTTATTGAAAATATTTTGGGCAAACATTTTTCACAAAATATTTTTCAACCCAAAATAACATTCTGTTTAGAATGTTTTATATCACGTTTTCAAGAATGTTTTTGGAATGTTATTAAAACGTTTTTATACCCTTTATTTAAACGTTTTCTGACAACCTTTTATAACCTTTTGCGAATGATGTCGAAAACGTTTTGTGTTTGCTGGGTGAGTGACACGTATAGAGCGTGTTTGTGTTAATTTAAAAAGATCTGGGAGGCAATGTTTTGTTATCTTCTACATTTCTTGCATTAAATGATGTAAAGCACCTGTGATCAAGATGGCATACCCTGCTATCGAAAGCTAAGAAACGTAAGTTTGAATCTCTGGATTTGCCTATCAAAAGTTGGATAATTTCACGAACAATCCTATAATACAGATGAAACTTTTCAACCTTATAATGTACAGGGTGTAACAATAAAATTTGTACAATTTTGAAAATAGACTGACACAAGTATACCGCTTATTTTGTGGTTTGATATTTATATATCTATCAAGATCATTTCTTCAGCCACCAACTAAGCTTTGTTCCAATAAAATCGACGGTATAAAAGTGAAGATATGGCCAATTATGTAACCTAGTCTTAAAACCGCTTGGGCCACTTTTGTCTAAAGTATTACAAAAGCGACTGAATAAAGTTGAACCATGGACCAGTTGGACGGTGCTCTAATATGATAGGTAGTTTTAAACAATGGGGTATTCGAAGTGATAGGAATGATTATATAATAGAATATCTCATTGAGTTTTTAAAAGTCACAACTAAGCACTGACATAACAATCTCATCTACTAGAAATCGTGGCTGCAGCTCAACAACGTCAACCCCAATTCACGTTGGAAGAGCGTATTTTTATGGTTGTGACATTCGGTAGCACACGGAGTCAAGCAGATACCATAAGATTGTTTTTAGCTCATTTTCCAAACTCACATCTTCCATCAAGGCATACAATTACATATAACTATGAGAAGTATGTAGAATGTGTTAACATAAATGCTGGTAATAGTGGTCGCCCCAGAACAGCTAGAAGCCCAGCTGAACTTAATTTCAAAATCTTATTGTTTTGTACTTATGGATGCAAAAATGTTCTCAGTTTTACCAATGATATCTCAGGGATATGAAAAATTACTTTATTTATAAGATAATTTGAAAGAAATTTCATGACTTCATTTATAGCTTTTAAAGAAATACCATATTATGATAATATGTTCATGTTAATTATATGAAGAAACACAACTTATAATTCTTTTGTGTCAGTTCTTTGATATTTAATGTACGATAAGCATATCTACGCGGTTCAAACTTGATATGCGCAAACATGGCAAAAGTGGCCCAACACGTTTTCTGGACGTTTAATTAATCAGACATAACTTTTGAACCCAAGCTAGTAAAGAAACCAACTAAACGTCTTCTTTTAGCCAAGATATTACTGATTATATTGCATGTAACATTTGTGCCATAACTCTTTTAGCAATTGTACAAATTTTATTGTTACACCCTGTATGTGTAAATAATGCTACGATTAGGTACACTAGCGGTGTTACAATGTTTATAACAAATAAGCTATGTAACTTAAATGTCTTGGAGTGATTTTGAGACACATGTAAAAATTGTATAAGTTGTGCATCTATCACGGATTCGCTAACTTATCATTTTATCAATAAAAACCTTAAACTTCTTTTCGTTTTCGTTACTAAGTGCTTTTGGTTTAAATGTCTTGGTGACTATGATTCAAAGGTGTATCTTACCCAGTTAAAGCAGTTTTTCAGTGTGGCGTAAAATACTGTTTTCCGCGGATCGATTTGGAACTCTCGGAGAATTTTACTAGGGTACATATTACTATAACAATAAGATCAGAGCATGTTTCACCCAGGCACAAAACCCCTACTTAATATTTGCCACTGATGATATCATGATAAAGACCATAGGAAAACTAGCACCTGTCAATTGTTTGAAATGGGAAGCTTGTATAGGAGCAAAAGAGACATCAATCAGAGTAGGGCCATAAAAAAAAGCTAGATCCATGAACACTTCTTCCTTTACAAAAATTTAAAATTTGACGCGACTTTATCAACAATTCTTCCTATATGAGAAGTTTGTCGTCTTTATATCTTTCCAGATTGATGACCTTGGACTTTGAAGTCTTGTATAAAGCTTGTTTGAAGGTTTTACTGCTTGAATAATGCCAAACTGCTAATATCCCCACTTCGAAAACTGGTGGCGGAATTGTTCGTGCCCTCTGTTCCCTTTGGATTGGCGCCCTTGCCAGTATTCATACCAGCGATCGGGTGCAATTAAAAATGTAAGTCACTTGACAAAAAGTTAATTTTGCATGTACTTGCGTCTACTACTGACACGCAAGACAATTGACTGCGTGTTCCATACAAGAATAGAGACAGGAGACCTTTGCTCAGTATGAAAACAAATCAAAGAAAACACATGAGGGACGTGTAAAACTAATATAGTCTTTATTCAAACAGTAAACTGTAGCTTCAAACAAGCTTTATATTTTAAAAGTCCAAGCCCATCAATCTGGGAAGTAACAAAGACGAAACTCATATTGGAAATGAAGAATATCACTAGGAAATGACCCTTAAAAGATGCATTGTTCGGTTAAAAGTTACTTCTACTTAAAAATGTCAACACAATTATTACCCCAAAAACAACAAACAAACAACTACCATGATGGCGTGGATGGAAGAAGAACGAAATTCAGGTTTGGCTTGTTAAAAACAACAACCCTCAATTAAAACCATGCATGAATAAAGTACAAGGATAACCAGCTAAAATCTAATAATCTTTCAAATAAATCCATCAGATCAAGAGATAACCTTTTCTGGATGAATAGATCCACAGGCAAATCCCTTATTAACGCAAGTGACAGGTGAAATGTCGTTGGCCATGTCGGCTGTAAGCTTATTGTGTTCCGGGGCGTGTATTGTAAATTGAGTAACACCATTAAAGAACGCACGTTTTCACCAGACATTTTTCGAACCCGCGACCTGGAGATCAGTGAAAAACAATGATGCTAGCTATTATGATATGCGAGTTGTGGATCTACATTCTTTCATTTATCAGTACCTATAGATACTATAAGTATATGAATTAAATTGTTTTATATATATTTTTAGCTATTTTTAATTATTTATTTCCTTGCCATGGTGGACCATGTTATTTGCACTGTGATATGGGAAAGTTAACTGTGTTTTGTTTTGTCACTTGTCCTGCATGTTTGGGGGATGGGAGGGGGGGGGGTGTTGACTGTTGAGGGGGTGTTGGTGGGATTTTTGTTTTTGTGTAAAAAATCCCTGGTCTAGTTTGTTGATGCACTCATAACCAACATTTTTTGTTTCCTATCATACTGCAGTTACTGTCCGTTTTCCTATACACAATACACAGTGCTCTTTCCCATTGACGCGTGACCCCTACAAATAGCCCTACGTTAAAAGTATGGGGATATGACTAGTTAACGTCGCTGTGTGAAAAATAACCGGCCAATATTAAAAGTACTCTTCTAAAGTTCTGGAAAATATAGTTTTTAACATGTCCTAAATTTTTAGCTAATTTAGATGTTTGGAAATATTCGTACTTTGGTGTTTTAGTTAATGTTATAGGTAATAGTACATTGCCTAGTTAACGTCGCTGTGTGAAAAATAACCGGCCAATATTAAAAGTACTCTTCTAAAATTCTAGACAATATAGTTTTGTAACATGTCCTAAATTTTTAGCTAATTTAGGTGTTTGGAGAGGGTCGTACTTTTGTGTTTTAGGAAGGACATGTAAACGACAGATAACACCAAAAATATGAAGAAATTATTTCCAAACCGTGTTAAGTCAACAATCATTATGTTGCTCATTTTCAAGAATGCTGGTTTACAAAAAGCACGCCATTGTCTGATTTCGTGAACAAAGCCACACATACCATTGTTTCCTTTCGTTTTCTTTATAATCGGTTACCCAACTGAAGCTATGAATACCAGCTTTATTGCGATATAGCACATGAAAACAGACACTTGTAGGCTACTTGTGCACAACCAGAGAAGATCCGATTTAATCAGTTGAGCTGTTTCAATGAGTGTTATCTTGGTTTAATAGCTTTTAATGGGGTTAAGTCCTGCAAAGGTCGAGATGAATTCTACTGTAGACATGACTGCATCATGTTATACATGTTGTATGGTGCTGATTCTGCACACCCATGGCAGGGGGACCCAACAGTTGCCTTTTGTGTGTTCATGCTTCATCACTCTTGGTGCGCAGCATTTGCTCTTTTTCTTAAACAGAGGTATCGGATCGTTGTCGTGGTGGGGCAGTATTATTTAAATCTCATTGTCATAATCTGATTGTATCTTTGTACCTATCTTGGTTACCGTAATTAAGATGGGGCCTGGAGGACCATGTCTGTATGTTCCTTTTCCCCTTTCACCAGGCCCAAGTACAGGTGAATAAAAATGGAAAAACAAAACAAGTAAAAGTATACGAAATCAAGATTTGTGGCTATAGGTTGTTGTAATACAGTTTGGGGCTCTACCTTTTCGTTTATTTTACTTTAACAAATATTCATTTTCAAATAATGAAAGAAATGCATACTAATGTGATTGTTTTGCTGTAAGCAGTGGTATACCGACTTGTTAATGTACGAAGATTCGGGCCAACATGTACTTTGTTTCTTCAAATGCATATTCAGTTCACCAAAAATAATATTGTTGATCCATTATTTTAGCCAATTAAGGCCCGCCGTAGTTAACCGACGGTCTAAGATGTACCAGCGGCAATGCTGATTGGGGTAAGCAACCCCCACTGGCTACGCCTCTGACTGTAGGTATCAATCAGGGGTGTGTAGATTCGTAACCTTCCTGAGCAAATTGAGTACTTGAGATCAAAGCTCACACAAGGGAATTAAATTTTGAAATGCTTCAATCAAGTTATGAAATATCACCAATGGTCATATATCTCTAGAATGCCCAATGAAAGAGATATATATCAAACTAGGTTCACATTCCAATAATGATAATACAATGATACAATGAAAATAAATCAAATTACCGGTCTTGATAAAGGAAAGAAAAGGAAAGTTTTCCATATTGACGGAGTCTATACTGGATTTGACGTTATGACCAATAAACTGTAAAGTTTACATATAATGTTTAAGATATATAGGTTGTTGAACTTGGGCACATGACTTAGTAAAATAAGATGACTTATCAGATATTTTGACCAATACCTCATTAATTAGGCATTCTGGACAGATACACGACCAATGATATTTTTTATTTCTTTGGACCAGAAGAACAACATGTGATATTTTGAACTTGATTAAAGCATTTCAATAATACAATTCCCTTATGTGACCCTTGACCTCGATTTGCTCAAGGGTACCCTCGTGGCTCCCGGCGGAATCTAAAACTACATACCCTTCTTTATAAATGCATTAGCATTAGTGGATTTAAGGAAATTATGGGGCCAGCAAAATAGCACAGGGGCCCTAAAGTAATAAGGTGTTCAAATGTGTGGCATTTCTTTTTGTTGGGGGTATGGCACAGAAAAAAATTAGCCCAGTGAGCATTATATTGGCTCAATATTACAGAGACATCTCCGCAGCGTGCGAACATTTTGTTTATGATGCTATTTGAAGTAAAAGTAAAGGGGGGGCGTAGATTTCAATAGCAAGGGGCCTTTGTTAGCATCTGCTGATATTTAAAACTGGATAGTCAATGATCTCTATCCTTGACTACGTAATAGCTATATAGAATTATTGTTGTAGAGTCCTAGTATACTACGCACAAAATATATCCTAACACTTAAAACAATAGCTATTTCTTGTAGACGCTAAAACTAAATTATACAATAAGTAGTCGAGGTAGAAAATAATATTCTGCGTATTTTGATACCTCATTCGATATGATACGACTTTATTTTCCAAGTAATTTGAATAAAAAAGAGAGCTTTTTAAAAGTGACAAAAGTTTGCATAGACTTTTTCCTCGACGCAGATATTCTGAGTACGTACCACTTGGAAGAGCCATTTTTTTCAAAAGCTCCTCCCACATTAAAAACTGGTACATTACAAGTGCATTTCATTTGTGATCAACAGTCATTGGTATTTAGGTTCAGCACATATCACCCCCCCACCATGATGCAGTCATGGTCCATGGCAAAGGCGATTCGACCTTTGTGGCATTAAACCCAGTTAACAGGAAATTAATCCAGTAAATCGATTCAGTAAAGCAAATAAGCTCATGCATTCGATCACTAACGGCAATCAGCTTCGGTCGATTAACCCAGCTGCAGCGTGTGTAAACTCTTAATTTGCATAGAGGCTGTACGTGAAATTATTGATTGGCTCCAAACAAAGGATTTGAACCGGTGCACGTAATCATGGCGCAGTGCAGTCCATTCAATCAAATGTTGTCATCAACCTATTTGATCGCAGTGCATTGTTATGTGTGTGAGACGAACTGTCGCGGTTGATTGCAATCAAACAAACGATGTCTTATGTATTACTTTGTTCCGTGATGAAAATCGTGATGTTTTATTTAATCACTCTCGAAAAATGTATTTCTTTTGTAGGCCTATTACTTTGTTTTGTGATGAAAATCGTGATGTTTTATTTCATCACGCTTTAAAACAAACGATTTCTCATGTATTACTTTGTTTCGTGATGACAATTTTGATGTTTTATTTCATCACTCACGAAAAATTGATTTCTTATGTATGACTTTGTTTCGGGATGAAAATCGTGATGTTTTATTTCATCATCACGCTCTAAAACAAACGATTTCTTATGCATTATATTTGTTTTGTGATGAAAATCGTGATGTTTTATTTCATCACGCTCTAAACAATAATTATAGTTACATGCATTTCAAGAAAAAATCTTATTAAAACGGTAGGCCCTATGTTGTTTAGAAAAAATGTAGAAAGTGATGATGATGATGATGTCGATGATGATGATGATGATGATGATGATGATGATGATGATGATGATGATGATGATGATGATGATGTCTCCAAAAGTGTCCCGGTTTGTTTTTCTTGCCCTAAATCGTGCGTATCTATTAATAAGGCACTTCAATAATCAATAATCAGTCCCGTGACGGCCTCCACTAACTAGCTACTAACTTGGGTTTATGGGCGCTGATATTTCATGTTCACTGTCACTTATTTATCAGAAAAGTGCGACCCTTTGTCAATCACCTACAGTACCCAATTTCGGCATACTATATAAGAAACTCATCATAATGATTGCCAGAGAATAGTTAAGATGTAGCTTGTACCGTTTTTTGTGGCATCCTTCAGAAGTGAGCGGTCCGATACCAATATTTTCGGTCAAATCTCCATTCAATTAACACGGGGAGTTGGCTAGCTATGCCTTGCCCTCACTCATATTTTACAAAAGTGCGACTATTTCTGAACATCTAACCTAGCTGTAATTTTAGGTCATGTTAGAGAAATATATTTGCTAGAAGTTTGGAGAATAGCTAACATATTGGCTGGTTATTTTTCACACAGTGATGTTAACTAGGCAAGTGCCCATTCTTGCAACGTACATCATTTGTAGGGGTCACGCGTCAATGGTGAGAGCACTGTGTATTGTGTATAGGAAAACGGACAGTAACTGCAGTATGCAAAACTCAAATCCAGTCTCCTTAAACCCGCCATTTTAGGCTAATTCACTATAGTATGCGTATCATAATGTAGACACCATCTCCCGACACAACCCAATAAATATTTAACCCGTGCGGTTTATGCACACCCCTTTCAGATAAGTCTTGGAAATTCGTGAAGAAGTATTCTACATTAAATGTCAAGTCTGTACATTCATTGGGTGTAGAGGGTGTGTTGTTTTTTAATACACATGAACTCTCGATAGTAACCAAACATGATGCGTGACTTTAATACACCTCTTTTGCTTTCCACAACACAAAATGTCATGTGATTGGTTGTATAGCAACGACAAAAAGAAAATAGTTACAAAGCAATTATGATTGCAATAAAGATAATATCCAACTGATGACACGCATGAATGCACATCTTAAACCACTGTGATGTGCTTCCAAGTGAAGCAACTAGGCTTAACCCATATTATACACAGGGGTTTAAAATCATTTATACACAAGGCCAGAAAAATGTTCTACCCAATGCCAATTTAGGTTTAATTCAGAGGATGTATAAAGACATTCCCATAACCCAATGGGGTTTCTGACCTTGGTATATGTCTGGCTTTTGTACACATGTTGCACAGTTGACCATACCTTGCATTGGGATTGTGTGCAAATATCTGGTGTTTTCATCCCTTTATTTAACATTCAAAACATTGAGACTTATTAATGCAGTGGGACATTAAGAATGTTTTCTATAAGAAAATCCAATTCAATTTGATAAGTCTCAACTATTAGCTAGTTGGCTGCAATTTTAAAATTACCATTTTTGTGTGTGTGGCAATGGGGACTTTGCCTTTAAGATTAGGTTATATTGATCAAATTACTCAATCATAGTGCAATGCAGGAATGCCTTTAAGCCTCCTCTGGGTTTAATTCGACTTCGCTTAATTAAAAGCCAATCACAGGCTAAATTGCCAAAAATCAAACATGAAATAGCCATTGCAAGTAAATATGGAACAATGTTAACATACTTCGTAAACCATTTGCGGTATAACAATAAACACACTTGTTAAGTGCATGCGTCATTATACTTTGTAAGTTTAAAAGATTTTTATTTGAGCCAATGACCGCAAAATGTTTTAGAATGGTAAGGCTCTTTGTACTAAATTTACATTTCGATTCCATATAGTATAGTGATACACAGCTCAGACATGATAAATCTCCTCTGGTCTCAATCGCACCTGGGTTATAAGCTTATTAATTCTACGGGAAATGTTTCATATCTCAATACAGCGTGTGATCAAATTATCTCATAACTGTTTTCACTGATATCTTTTTTGAAGGTTTCTGTTTAAGCAGGATATATGAGAAGATAAAAACTTCGAATAGAACGATCATCTTTCATCATGGCAGACATTTTTAAGCACTACAAAACCAAAGGCTTTGGAAACTACTAAACCAAAAGCCAGCAACGATAAGAAATTAGACCCTTCGCAAAGTCTTTATTCAACGTTTAAACCAGAATTAGTTATGAAAGCCTATTTGCCAGAGACTGTATATAAAAGTAACACATACAACTGTGTTGTATTAATTCTTGCCCCCCCCCAAAAAAAACCTCACATTCAGCCTCCTTAAATCCGCAATTTTAAACAAATTCCCTACATTAATAACACGAACCATAATGTAAACTCATTCAAACTAGTCTTGACACTTCGTGAAAAGATATTTCATACTTAATGTCAAGGCTGTAAAACAGCCGATCCCCGTAAGTACTGAGCAATTGAACGATTAATCATTTTCTTGCAACATGAACATTTCTCCCTTATATACCATAGCGCATTACGATATTGCAGATTTACAAAATTCAAATTCTGATGAAGAGGAATTGGTATTTAATTTTTCTCTCATATCAAAACGCAAGGAGATAATGTAAAAGCCCAATTGAATACCTCAGAAATATTAACATTTCATGTATTTCAATAAGTTCCTGTAATAAAACAAAACATGATGAGATCAAACGCAATGACTCAAGGGTACGGTGATGTTATCTCGAGATACGGCTAAACAGTATACAATTTCACAAAAATTATCACAATTACGGGAGTAACACAATAGCAACATAATAAACGTTTTACGTTTGTATCTTAAAAACAAGTGGCTTGATTTTAATTGCGGTTTCAGCACAACGAATATTTTTTTTACATCTACAGCAGGTTTCCCAAGAGGGCACAATGCACAGTTGTTTTGTCAGCCACGTCAGCACAATTATAGAGATATCGTCGAATAGAGTACTCTACTTTTACAATGTCGTCGCTTTGTCAATTTGATATCTGTCCTCCAGGAAATTGCGTAGTAAGTTTCGCCCGAAATACATTTTCTAGTCTGTAATTTGGTACAACAACATATTAAATCGAAAGGCAACTATTTAATTATAAACATGCAAGCTGTATTTCATGTTTAAGTTATTACTGTTGTAACATGAAGTTACAATTGTCAACTCTCATTATTGTAATTAAAGTCTTCACAGACTAGGCAATAAACATTAATCACGGTGTGCACGGCGCCAAGTAACAAATGCTCGCTTCACTCCTGATTCGCCTGTCTACCTTTATTTCTTGTTACGGTTCCCCGTTTTCTTTCATTTGTACATTCAAGTATCCTTTATTTGTTTCGGTGTTTCATATTGCAGTCTTTTTTACTGTAATAAGCATGCTATATATTTAAAAAATAAAGGGCAATGCATTATCCTTTACACCCAAATAATGTGTCCGAGGTAGTAAAAACGTAAATAATGCGTGTAAAGGATAATGCTGCACCCTTTATTTCTATTCTATTACCAAAAAATTGTGCGATTTAAAGAGAAAATATCATTTTTGGCACAAATATTTAAAGTTGTTTACTTCAAGGTGGAGCGCGTACGCGTAAATGACAGCGCGTATCGCGGAACTATTGCACGCGCAACCAAGCGTAAAGCTGTGCGTAGAATGTGTTACGGCGTGTGACCCATTATTGCAGAATAATGGGCTCTCACGTGACGTGTTTTAACAAATCGCAGTGCGCGATTTTGAATAATGGGTCGTAAGAGTAATAGAATTGTTTATAATGTGTCGACACTGACTTTATCACCAATGTTCAAACTATTAAGTAAAAACAGCTAAGACAGAAAGAACAGTTTGCCAATCCAAAGTGTTACAATTAAACAAGAAAACAAATAAACATAAATTCTGACCGGTACACAACCCAAAGGGGATTTGAGAGAACAAACGGCATTTGAGAGCTAAGACTGCGCCCTTGACGTTGATGTAAGCATTATGTCACAACGGTATTTTCTAATTGCCACAGAGGGCGCTTTTCACTTGCACAATTTTTTTTGAGACAGGCTGTATAGACTCCATAGCCTATAAACGGTGGTTGAAACTGGGTCTTAATCATTTTCCCAGCGTAATACAAGTAAAATATGTAATGGGTATACGCGCCCTGCACAAGAACAAATAAATACAACGATAGGGAACGATTGCTGACAATCATTTACACAAAAATTGGGTCATTTTTGACAAGATTCTATCATTTGTTTAAATGAAAAGGGAATCTGATCAAATTTGACGAGTTTCTTGTCAATTTGATGAGAAAATCTGAGAAAAGATTGTAAATTGTAAATTTTATTTCAACACAGACAACAGTTGTGGAGTTACAGTCAAAAATGAGGGAAACCAATATTTGATCAATAAATCAATAACTACTTGCCTTAAGTTGCTGAATTTTCAGTGCAGTAGTTGCAGTCCTTGCCCCTATAATATACATATCTTACTTGTCACCAATGCGCTATCATTTTTTAGAAAAATGCAAAAAATGGGCACAAAATTGGCCAGGGGTGTAGTGGTAGTATTCCTGGCAAATATCGCCTACTACAAGTTCGCGCCTGCGTTCATATTAGGGTCATATGTAGTATGGCAGTATACAAAACATTACATTTTTCTTGCATATTTAATGACCCCGTGACACAACGCGCAAGTACAGAATTGTTTTATTTCTTAATTTTTTGACAAACTGGGCATGCAGTTAGTGTGTATACAAAGTTTTAGACCCCTCTCTCTTTTTATAAAGAAGGCATAGACTCCCAAAGATGAAATTGATTTAAAGGGCAACTTTTGGGTCCAAATTTAGACCCCCTACTCCAACTTTAAATGGCTGCCACAGAAAATCCGTAAGAGCTACAGACCTCAAACTTGCAGGTTTTTAATATTTTTACAGGTTCAACATATGACTAAAATATAACGCAAATCTGAGGGGGTCAGGTGGGGCGCCTCCTTGATTTCATATGGATTGACCCATTAATGACTTAGATGGGTAAAATATATTTGAATATCCACATTCCCTACCCACGGAAAACTTAACTTCGATAATCGCTCTTCGCTTTTTTTAATATTGGTCGATACTATTAAAGTCTTCAACAGTTGTCAGAATGAGGTCCCGTGGTATTCTTATATGGTATTCTTAGAATAGCCCAATTAGCGAAAAGCAATATCTGTTATGGCTTTTAATATAAAACAGCCTTTATTCTCCATTATCAATAGTATCCTCTCTAGCGACTTTCTTTATTGATTGTAAGAAAAAGACGTTTTCTTTCCGGCAAGCATCCTGTCGACAGAAAGGCTCACCAAATAGCGCTGAAATCCATAGCCAATAGCCTCAGAACCAACATACCCTAAGTGCTTTTTAAATTTGAGCATAATTATGGGCCTTTGGATCATTGCATTTACATTTTGGGATAAAAAATGGAAAATTAGATTTTCAGCCTGGGTGTGTGGAATTAGCGACGTAACTTTCATTGCTATACGGTTCAATTACAATTACTTATGACAGAGTTTATTTCCCAATGTAAATTGATTAGACTCGCTTTATCGTTCAATATCTTAACACTGAAATAATGCAATGCAACAAAATAAATAATTATAGAATTATAAATTTTGAAGCGTCATTTAAAATCATGTTCTGCTTAAATATAAATATAGATCTTTAACACTAAGACTGAGTAACGCTGCAGGATCTTATATCTCCTTTTTGTAGTTTGTAATATTTATTATCCCATCTTTTGAACTGCATAATATACGAGTTTATGAGTTGATTTCTTGCTTTATCTACTTGTACTCATCAAGATTGATATCATAATACACTATGATCTGCTTTACGAAGGGAATATAATTTTCATGAAAAGTATGTAATCATGAGATAATTATATCGTAATACCTAGATTCATGACTACATTTCGTGCATTTTGATTTGTTTTTTTATTCACAAGTCAGAAGAGTGTGTAATTAAAAAAATGTTTTTTAAAAGAGCAAATGCTGCACACTACCAAGAGTGATGAAAATTGCAAGCAGAAAAAGAAGTGGTAGCCCAGCAAAAGCATGAAAACACAAAGGCAACTGCTGGGTTCCCCTGCCATGGGTGAGCAGAATCAGCACCATACAACATGCATAATAAGATCAAACAAATAATGTTGGTTACGAGTGCAACAATAAACTAGACGAGGTACTTTCTACACAAAAACAAAAACCCCACCCAAACACCTCCTCAACAGTCAACACATCCACCCACCCGTCCCCCAAATACAAACACAAACACACATACATGCAGGACAAGTGACATGTTACACGGTTCTTGTCCTCGGTATAGGCTGTTTGAATTTGGCCTTGTCAAACGTACTCAGGCTCGCCCATTTTAAAAGTGTTTCTTTTTCATATATTTTCAATAGTATGTGACATGATGTAATTAGAAATACAAGAATAAAAAGCCTGTTACGTCTCTTCATTTCTAGCTTAATGCTTCACAATAACCACCCCTGTGTACATACATAGCATAAAACTTTCATAAGTAGGTATCTTTAGCTCATTTGCATATATTTTGACACCAACATCATAACAATATGCCAGATAAGGAGTACTATGAAGGATTTTGTACTCAAATCCACTCCTCCACAAAGATAAGTTATGGTGACACAAGAGGGCGCCGCACACTTTATTTCTCAGACCCCCTGCCAAAATTTGGTCATTTCATGCTGGGTTATATAGAACAAGTGACATGTTGAGTTATAAAAATTGGCCTTTTACTGCTTACTATAGATTTTCTATGGTCAAAGGCAATAACTACTAAACCAATCCTCTCAAATTGTTCCTCTTTAAAAAAATCATTTCAGAAGAAGAAAAGTTTGCCATCTTTAATTTTTTTCCTAGGTAACGAGGTGAGAGGTAAATTCCCCGATGAGCTATATTGACATATTTTAACTGCGTAAACTATGAAACAAAACATCCTAGATGCTGCAAACTTCTTTTAAATGGTTTTGCAAGAGGAAAAATTCTGACCTCTGACCTTTTTGCTTATAATTCAAGAACCGTACGTCACAGGAAATAGAATATAAAAGGAGGCCATGTTGATGTTTGAAAACCAAAGTAAGGAGCCAACTTTATGTTCATTTTGTGAGAGCTGGTCGTAGTGAGTTATGGTGTTCTGGTTCTGAACCCTCGAAATCTTTCTTTGGCGAACTATAAAGAATATTTAATCGAAACTTTATATCGAGTTTAAACAAAAATTATGCGCCTGGCATAATCCTTGTTGAGGATTTCCGAGTGCGTTCATGTTTATTCAAACGAAGGCAGAGTCTTTTGTCTTGAAGTGTGACCAATAAGGCCTAACAATTATTTGATTGGCGTTACATAAAAAGAATTGTAGGGTAGGTAGGTCGGGATTCTTGTGTTTAAACTGAAGCATCTGTATAAAAGAATATATAAATATCAACTTTACATCATAACGATAGCGGTACTTTTTCTGGTTTAGAATGTAGAGTATTCAATTTTAATTTTACAAAGCCCATTTTTTTTTATTTTGTGAAAATGATTGAGGAGACATTCCTAACTAACACGTGCCTTGGAGACACAATAGGAGCCGACAAGTGAATGATTTTGTAAGTTGTACGTAACTGTACATAATGTAAACACAAAAGTAAACATCGACACAAGTGACAGGATAGATTATCCTTGTTTTATTATGTAGGGCTGATATAAGAGAGTTTAAAAGAATATAGAGGATTATCTATTCAAAACCACTATGCCATGAAAGACTGTAGAAGTCGAGGTGTGCTTGAAAATCTATAATGAGCAGTAAAATATGAACTAAAATACGTCAATTTAGGAACAATAATTTTCACATTTCTTATTGACTGCAAAATTGTCTGTTATGTGATATCTTAAATACAATATTTCATCTTGACAAAACCAATTTGTTTTACTGACCTGACAATTTCGACCATCTTGGACGATGGTCATCTTCAGAGTGATGTTTTTTCCGACTTCTGTACCCCAACAGAGGGCGCACCAGCGCCCAGAAGTGGGTCGTACGATTGCTTCACGGATACGGCGGGCTCCCGAATTAGATTCTTTCTCGAGGACTTGGGCATCTTTCCAATTGATAATATCATTTTGTTGTACAGCGTGGTCCGCAATTGCTGATTTGGACTGTTCACTGACCGATTGTTTCCTTGTTTGTCGAGTAAAAGTTCCTTTACTACGCGCTACTTTCTCTGTCTCTTTCTTATGCTCGTTCAATCTTGTTTCGAAGCGACGCCCAGTTTCTCCTACATAAGTACTGTCACAATTTGCACAGGGGATTTCATAAATGCAATCCGTTGTACTCATGGAGTCTCTTTTGTCCTTTGGATGAACCAACATTTTTCTTAATGTGGTGTGGGGACGTACCGCAGTAGCTATACCATGTTTTCTAAAAATACGAGTGGCTGTCTCCGTCATTTTTTCTATAACCAGTCCTTTGCTTTTTTTCCGTGGGATTCTTGTTCTTACTGGGCTTTGTTGCCTGTTGTTTACTGTCCATCTTGCGTTTGACACGATTAAAAGTCCACTCGGGATAGCCACATTGTTTAAGTGCGTGCTTGATTTTGCCTTCTTCCTGATCTTTGTCCTCCTTTTCAGATACAACACTATTCATTCTGTCCAATAATGTGCGGATCACGCCCAACCTGTGGTGAATGGGGTGATGTGATGCAAAATTTAAATACTGGTCTGTGTGTGTAGCTTTCCTATAGACCAGTAGCTTTGACCGAACCATCGGGTTTGCCCACAATCAAAGTATCAAGAAATGGTATGGATCCTTCTCGCTCTTTCTCATACGTAAATTTGATGCTGTCCGTGGGGTCCGTTTGATTGAGATGCGTGGTGAGATTTTCCACTTGGTCTTCCTTTATAATTTCTAAAATGTCATCCACGTAACGTTTCCATAAGCGCGGTCTACAATCCAAGGGGACTGTTGCTATAGCTTGTTGCTCCAGAAACTCCAGATACAAGTTCGCGACAACCGGGGACACCGGGCTCCCCATGGCTGCACCAAAACGCTGCTTATATATTTTTCCACAAATATGTGGTGGTTAACACAAATTTAAGAAGTTCAATGATGTCATCTCCTTCCTCTATCATGACTTCTGCTAGACTTTCCGCTAAATGCTTTGAGTTGGTGACATGGTGTTCGGTTCCTCCCACCAAAGGTGACAGAATGTCCGCTAAGGCTCTAGATGTTTGATAACCTATAGTCCCTGTATAGTCTACTATTGGTCTCACTTTATTACCAGGTTTGTGTATCTTAGGTGTGCCGTAAATTCTTGGTATGTTCTCCGCCGTTGGGAACAGAAGATCATATTGATATTTTTCAATCTTCTTATCTTTTTTCAACCTACTAAGAATGGCTACCAGTTCTCTTTTGTAGCGTTGAGTGGGATCAAACGACAACTGTTCATATGTGCGTTCATCCATTAGCATTTCATGAATTTTGTCCTCATACTCAGAGGTGTCCATAAGCACCGTTGCTTTGCCTTTGTCTGCTGGTAAGATAAGAATAGATTCTTCCTTCTTGAGATCTTGAATAGCACGTCGTTCCTCCGCTGAAATATTCGATTTCGGGGGCGAGCATTGCGTAAAACACCAGCGATTTCTGATCGAAGAACAGTGGCTTCATTACTGGAAAGCTTATGACACGCTTGTTCAGTGGCTACAATGTATTCCTCGTACGGGATCTTACTCGGCGCCGGCGAAAAATTCAACCCTTTGGCCAATACACTTTCCTGTGGTTTGGTAAGCTTATGCTTCGATAAATTAATTACCCATTTCTTGAGCTGTTCGCCATTTAATTCAACATTGTCTGGAGTATTTCGCCTCCCTTTCGAAGACGAAGTACGTTGTAACTTTTCCAACTTTTGTTGATGCCGACATTTTGTTTTGCAAAACTCCGTTTCAGTTTTGCGAGTCACGTGATCGGTCACCTGACCAAACAAAGATTCCGGAAACCGGGAATTTAACTCTGTTGGTGTACAGAAGTCGGAAAAAACATCACTCTGAAGATGACCATCATCCAAGATGGTCGAAAGTAAAACAAATTGGTTTTGTCAAGATGAAATATTGTATTTGAGTTTCTACAAACCTAATGAACCTCTTCAAGAATATGTGATATCTTGTTAAAAGACCATTTATTTGGGTAAAAAACACTTCGCATGTTGTTGAAAATTAGTATTGGTTATGTTATATTTTTGGTTCTGTGACAATATCCGAATCTTTTAATCAAAAGAAATGTATGATTTAACAATATTTTTGTACGTCAATATAAATAGATACAATAAGTCACAATCAATATACACTATGTTTAATAATTTTACTTAGCCAGCAGCCTTCTTTGTGTTGTTGATTTCGAAGTTATGATGTACGTCCTGATAACGTCCTGCGAAGAACAATAATGGCAAAAAAGGCAAAAAAGGCCTAAAAACGTAAAATATCACGGCGGACAGCATTCAACAGAGAGGGCCAAGAATGAGGACAAGATGTCCTATGGGGAAGCTGTTCCTCTCCACTGGCTACTGTTACGAGTCGTACTTGACTCAAGGCCAAAATCACCTTTTACCCGAACTCACACGAATGCACAACACAAATACACTGTTTGATTTCAAGCTAACAAAATCTAAGTCTTTAATTGAAAACAAAGTATGCTTGGTACATATAACAACAATATACACTAAAATCACACAATCAGTTTTACTCTATCGGTACTTAACCAGCGGTCTTTTTGTTGGTGATTCTAGAGTTCTTGCAATGTTCTGGACGACTGATGTAATATATCCTTATTCACTTGTCCTGCGAAAATCAGCGAAGTCCATAGTACACTTGCATTTATAAATCCTTGCGTATAAAATCCTCATACGAAAATGATGATGCTTCCTCCAATCTCCTTTGCGCTGCTATCTCCACAAATATATCTCCTTGCGCTGCTTTCTCCACAAACATATCTCCTTGCGCTGCTTTCTCCACAAATATATCTCCTTGCGCTGCTTTCTCCAAAAATGGTGTTTCTTTCACCAATCACTCTTTTTCCAGGGAACAGGTTTCTTTAACACAGCTCCGCTGTTTTTGACAGATGCGTGGCCTTCACAAACCCAGCAAACTCCAGCAATTTGACAGAAGAACTTTTAATCCTTTGATGAGGAAGAGCACTTTTTCTCAATCTCCCATGACATTCTGACATTTTCACAACATTGCTGCAATCTTGGGATTTCCCAATATTACTTATACACATTCACCTTTCACATTACATCACTTCCTGTGGTGTTTTTTTGACTATGGTGCAATACTCTGAACTGGGGATTTCCAAGTTCCAAGCATAGCTCTGACTTTGTTTACAATAATTTGGGGGGAATTCCAAAATACAAGGGGGTTTCCCATCTCATGAAATGCTTTCAGTTTGTAAACAAAGTTAAATAATCAAATTAAATTAAATTACTCAGGGCACATCACACTACCGCCACTGCAACTCCCTATCCACATCCAATGATCTCCCTAGCCTCCTCCCTACATCCTTTCTTACCATGTAATTTCCAGAAATGCATTAATAAAGTTTGACTTGACTTGACTTGACTTGACTTAATAATGTTGAAATCGCCTCCTTCATGTCTACCTAACAGAAAAATCCTGACAACGTCACTGGCGGGGGGGGACTGGAGAGTGGAGGGGGTCAAGTTTGAGAGAGCGAGGATAGATAGAGGGAGAGTGGGGAGAATATGGATAAGGGAGGGGGAGCAGGAGGGGAAGGGGAGAAAGATTGAGAAGAAGGGAAAATAAGGAGTAGGTATTTCATTATGCTTTGAGTTGTAAAATGGAATTGACAAAGCTAATGTTGAATTAATAATTGAGCTTTTATTAGATAATATAGGCTAATATTTATCGTAAGAATATTAATTGAAACGTATATCTAGTTTATTATGATAATGAGATTAGAGCTAATAATCCCGACATAATCCTTGTTAATATATTTATTCAAACAAAGCGCCTAAGGTAGATTCTTTTGTCTTGTTGCAAGATGTTGAGTGACTGACATCCATAATGCATTTGATTCTCATCGAAATCTGTGAAAGGCCTTTATTGCAAAGTGATTTGCTTCATCAAGTTCATCCATTCAATATTAAAGGATTTCTATAGTTGTATACGTGATATTCAAAGTTTTCACAAGACCGTTTGATACAAGTTATTACACGATGTTTTAAAATTTAAGAAAAAAAGAGAACGCTTTAATCATGGCGCGATAAGCTGCCTACTTATATTTCTCCTTCTTCTTTTCTCTCTTTACATCAAATTAAATAGTCACGTAGTACTCTTCCATCAGCAATTGTAATAGGTTCACACCTCCGCCATTTCCCACGTTCTTCTCTTGTGTCTGACGCAAAATGTATTAACCTATTTTAAAGAGAACATTTTTCTAGACTGGTGAAAATACTGTGTTGTTTTTATGGAATATTTGGTTAGCACGATTCCTTCAACGGAAGCCTGCCATAATTATATAAATCTAAATTGGTTAAACTATTTTCGAGATCAAAACATTTCGAAACCATCACATACCGAACCACCCAGGACCCTTTTTAATAACGTATGATAAGCCAACTGATGTTTTAATCTTCTTCCTCTCTAGTGAAGGGATATATTTGACATGACTAGACGATACTACCAGACAGACGAATACAAGAATGGAACAGCAGTTCATTGGATATGGAATTATTATTGCTTCAGCGCTAGATGTTTCAATAGCCTATATTGGAACTGATATTTTGTATATTGAACAATAACGCAACCGTTTGAATTCTGTATTTATGAAGCTTCAGATCTGACAAGATCAACCAAAATAGTTATTTTGTCAACCAAAGGCAATCTTCATCGCTTCATTTTGATATTTAGTGTCCTTCGGATGTGCAAGAATGTCTCGAAAGCTTGCATGTTAAAGTTAGAATTTAAATAATGAAATATGGTGAGCTTAATAATACTGAAACTGCATCACGTCTTGCAAATACTTAAAACCACCTGCAGTCATGGTAGTAGCGACAAAAAAGCCCTTACTGGATCGTTTCATAAATGATGTCATAACATGAAAGACATACAAGGCATGTAAAGTATAGAGAGTGTTTGTCAACACAATGTAAGTCACCCTTGTGAAGTGAAGAGTATTTGCATAGTATAGTATTAGTTGTTACAAACTGTTATTCAAATACAGGCTGCCTCACTTTACCAACTTACGTTCATAACTCTATTATTCAGCAAGTGACTGCAAACATGAAGGTATTTTTGCAAATAGAAAGTTATTTTGACACTATATTTGACGGATTAACATGCAGATATAATAAATAAATTACGGTGAAACAGTTGGGCACATTACACAACAAAAACCATAC
The DNA here is from genome assembly GCF_039555335.1 of Amphiura filiformis. NCBI lineage: Eukaryota > Metazoa > Echinodermata > Ophiuroidea > Amphilepidida > Amphiuridae > Amphiura > Amphiura filiformis. The sequence continues at coordinate 76,806,342 of NC_092633.1, forward strand.
AATAGGTTAATCATACATTCCCAAATACTTCCTCTCAACATCTAGACCAATTTTCGTGCAGCGAAATATTAAACAGTTTTCATATTATAATAAGACAATCAAGATGATATACAACACCAACGCTCTCGTCAGATGTGGTGTAATATTCTATCCTTCAATTCTCTTCTGTGTTATGAGACACCTTGACATATAACTCTCAATAATTCGCTGTAACAAAAAAATCAGTTGTTTCCATTAAAAGTTTTCTAAATTCTAGACATATTTTACAGATTAATTAATGTCAAATTTGATCTTCAATATGACCAGGGCGGCCAGGGGTGAAAATTTTATTTTCATACACATCCATAGTTAGAATTTGTTTCCAAGATGACAATAATGGATTGCTTTAGTTCATGGCACAGATTGGACAGCTCACCTATTTTCGAACGTAGTCCTCTGATCTTCACTTCTAGTAAAGTCGTTGGGCAGGCATGGGTCGTTTCCATTTTTATCTGTCCATTTGTTTTTACTTGTAGTGAGAGAAGTCGGAGAGTGGGGGTTGCTAACCCTTCACCCCAGATACACACCTAAGCGGTGCGGTGGGGTGTGCACTATACATGACCTAAAATGAAAGGAATTCAGAACATTTTAGGTTTAGGTTACACCTCTCACTACCCAAGTGCGAGGTGTAATTAAAACACCCAATCAGATGTAGGTAATTCACACCTGCCAAACTCAAGTCACCCAATTTCGAAAACTGGACGTTTAGTATACACTCTCATAAATATTGACTGGCAATATTTTCCAATATGTCAGCGTTCTAATCGGAAACAACAGATGGATAGATATTGCAGCCCGTTGGTTATATCCGAAATGAAGTACCGAGTTGAACATTTTGGGATTGACAAGTGTAAAATGGTGAAATCAAAACGGATATTTGACAAGCAATTAACAGATATTATCCTGCATCTGATATAGATAGATTAAATTTAAACTCACCATAAATGGTTATTGAATACAATGTAGTTTACAGTTGACGGAGTGATTATGTTTCTACTTGCTTTGCTTATCTGAATTCCAAGTACACTTAAGATACTTTAGATTAAAAGAACTTGTTTCTTTAACAACCATGCACTCCACTATTGAATATAAGTTACTTATCTTATAAAATCTCCACTTTCAAAGGAGTCTAGAATACTTACCTCAAAATATGCGATTAAAATGAAAGTTGATAAAAATGCGGCAATTATGAATGGCAATACTCGACTACACATCTGTTTTGTCCCGTAATAAACTTTTTAGGCTGCGTCTTAAATGCAGCGCCTCTAGCGGTGACCTGTTTTCAATTAATATCGTAGCGGCTCTGTCATTGGTTACTAGCAAACAAAGCTATAGCCTCAATTCTATACAAACCACGATTAGGGGCACACTTAGAAACTTGCTTGATAAAACTACGAAATTCTTTTGATATGGTAATCTACAGAAGATCTTATCTGATAACACATAGGCCTATCCATGATTCTACTACACTATGTTAAATTTTATAAGACGGATTCAATTATTATTATTCTTCACGAAAGAAAAAGAAAATTATCTGAATTAAATTCTGACGGGGTTCGAACCCTCAACCTCCGGTTTCACAGTCGAGCGCTTACACTACTGTGCTATCCGTCGTTCTGTCGGAAATGATTTTGTTCATTATACTTATTAGCTCTTATTGATTACAGAATTTTAAAAGCGCATGCACCGTAATGCTATTACCGTACTTGTCTCTTTATAGGGCCTACTGAATCTCCAATCAATAATGAACCTTGCCTCTTACTATGCAGTTCCTTTCGGAAGTGGCAAATGCATTGTAATCACGGGGGGAAGGGCACTTAACACAAATGACCATACGGGTATGCTCCCCCGGAAAGACCCTCCTTTTAGGATTTCGCAGCTCCGAAAGACCTTCCATATTTTACCAAAATAGAACTCCGAAAGACCCTTGATTTTGATAAAGTTAGCTCTAAAAGACCTCAAAATTGCTCATTCCTCATATTTCTGGGACTTTCAACCAAAAAGCCAAGAAAGACCCTTGATTTTGACTGTTCGCAACTCCAAAAGTCCCCATTTTACTTGTTCCAGCCCGGTTCGCAATTATTAAATTCGGCAACATGGCATTTTTTAGTATTTCCGAAGCTACAACTATCGTTAATCAAAACGATTTTTTCACACATAGTAACCCAAAAACAGTTCCTTTTGGTTTTAATAGGTAAAGATCATTCATGGCTACTATTAGGCCTATGCATCAAAATATTTTGACATGCCAAAAATATTCCCCCTTATACCATTTGAATTTAGGCCTATCCTGACATGTTTCTACATCACATTTTAGGTCGCAATATCGAAACGGTGCAAATAGTACCTATACCTGTGCCAATATTTGTTCCCCCTTGTCCCGCCAAAAGGCTCGCCCTATAATTTAACACCCTGGGATAAGTATTGCATCACATCACCCCTCCCTGCACCTCATCCCGGTGCGGCACTGGTCTTTGGGTGACAGATCGAATGGAACAATAGGGTGTCTTCGGGTGACAGAGCATGTGCTCGTAAAAAATATAGGGTCTTTGGGTGACAGGGATGCTGAAAAGGGGGGGGGGGTCTTAACAGCCCTACATACTAGTACGCGTCACCTCCAAAGTGGGAGTGGTCCCCCCCGGAATTAGTCTGACTAAACTTCTTTGATTGATGCAACGAACGCCCGGCCGTGACCCAAGTTATGTAATCAATTCGATGTCGATGTCTTGTATAAACCTATATAAGGGACGCACCATTAGATACCAAGGTGGGGGGGGACTGGATAGTTTTTTGGAAAAAAATTGTCACGCCGCGCCATCTGATCAAAAAAATTGCTTCACCTCAGACCCCCCAAAAAAAAAAATTGCTCCACCTCGGACCAGAAAAAAAGTTTTGGTGGCAAGGGTGCTCCATTTTTCATCAGATATATTTATTTTAGCTTCAAACTGGCAAGTATTTTGTTCGCATTTGTTTGTGAAAAGTTATTCTGTGAGCGAAAATTCATCCACCCCAAAGTCAAAAAGAAATCTATGCCACGTGACGATGGGAGCCATATGTGGGGATGGATCCGAGTATGGTTTTGGTGAGATATCCTCACATGAATCTATTATTTTGAAGAAAATAATCCTTTGAAAAAATTCATGAGAAAAAAACATGCTAAAACTCACCATTTGAACCAGAAGCGTACTAACCAGCGGAGGCAGAGTGCTCCCTGAAAAGAGTGCCCGCATATAAAAAAATGAAAGAAATCGGGAATGCATAGGAAAAGAAAGGGGGCAAGGAGTCTGTTTCCCACCAAAATTACCCCGATCATGCACCAACCAAAAGGAATGTAAAATACCAAATTTTTGCGCGCGCATTGTCTCAATAAAAACGTTTTGGCCCGGTTTTTGGAGGCCCTACAGTCTCGCTAAAAAAATCGGTATATGTACATATCCCATCAATAATACCGGTTCAAATTGATGATTATTTTTGTCTTTTCCCAAAAAACCTTTATTTTTCACCTCTGACCACGAAAGCTGACTACGCCCCTGATATGATATGAACTCATTTTAACATAAGAAGAACGTTTTTCGTGCTACGCGAAATTTAGGCGCTACAAAATGTAAAACTATATTTGCTTTATCGAGGTGCTAAAAATTGCTTCACCGAGGTAGGCCTACTAAAAAAATTGTCACGACCTAGCCCCCCCCCCCCCTCCCACCTTGATATCAAATGGTGCGTCCCTAATGCATTGAAAAAAATAAAATTATAGACTGAAACAAGTCTCTCTTCGTTTTTGAAAAGATTTAATGTGAAATGTTTGCAAAACTGCCACATAAAACTAATAGTACGAAGGAATCCGAAGAACAACTTTCTTGCCCTGTTTGTATCCCATTTGTATGAACATAAATAAAGCAACTTTAATACATACTTATCGTCTCGGACAGAGACTAGCTGCCTGCACCCATGTATGCATGCATGCAGGGACCGTCTTCAAAATAAATGATATCAAGTTGGCAAGTGAATATTTTTGGTGATTGTTTTGTATTGAACCATGATCTTTTTTTCTTAAACATTATGAAAACTCCTCAAAGAAATATGAAATGTCCCACATATATCTTTACTTTAAAGTCGAAGCTGCAAGATAGCCTGAATAAAATTTTAATTTGCCGGCCAAAAATGTGATATTTTTGAACTTTTTCTTGACCACTTTCATGGAAACGAAAAAGTACAACAAACCTCGGTAAAACTGACGATTTACAAGGAATTTAAAGTCTTAAAAGAAAATCTATCCGTGTTATCTTGCACACAAAATAGTTCTTGTCTCAAAAATCCAAAAGAAGAGTGCGTTTTATCTGTACTTTTTATAATAAAGCTTCAGGACTTTTGATCTCTAATTTCATACCACGACAAAAGAAGTACAGTATATACATCTGACACAAAGCATACATCCTTTTGGCCTGATATGGAAACGTAATCAGAAGGTAGCTATTGTATTCTAACAATAAGATCGGGGTCAAATAGCTTACAAAAGGCTCCTCCAATTCATAGTGATCTACAATCAGTCGCCAAGCCGCGAATTATCGATTTGCAATCAATCACATAGGCCTATAGAGCACTTTCCTTAAGTAACAAAAGGTTCTACGCGGTTATAATCATGAACGACCACTAACTATAGATTGAAGGCAATTAGACGTAAATCGTTTATACCGATAGATGGCGATGTTTAAAGAGCGAAAAGATTAATCCTATAGAGCGTATTACAGGGAAAAACCTGTGACTAACAGTAGGTATATCACCCCAAAAATAAGCGCAGCAGAAACATGTTATTTGACGCTTTTAATTGAATCATCGTTATGAATGCTTCAAAAAACAAAAAACAGAATTAAAATCGGATAATGCAAAGTGATGTAACGTCAACTTGAAGATACCCGGAAATCGGGTGAAAACCTGCCACAAATTGCTATAAATGGCAAAATGGTAATTTTTGGGATTTGTAATGCTTATTCGGACAGTTACTTGAAAAGGTAGCATTGATTTAAGTATCACAGATTAATTGCATATCTTTCCGGACTTCGTTAAAGAAAACAAGATTAAAAATCTCTCCTCGAATAAATGTAATAAATCCACCAAATATACAATTTTAGCCATTTTGACCAATCTGCAGACAAATAAAAGCTAAAGTCCAGCTAATTAATATGCAAAAATAATGCCAACAGAGAACCGTACATGATATGAGGATGCGTTTTTTTTGCACACATAAGTACCCAAAGTTCTTTCATTTGGTAACAAAAAATACACAAAAAGTCATTAATTATGCAAATTAGCTAATTACATCTAATTATATATTTATGTTTTATGTTAATTAGGCATATGTAATTTTACTTTTTCAATGTTTTATTTATGTTTTATTCATACAGCATGATTTTGTCAAATATGAACCTGCTGTGATGTTGAATAAAGAAACTGCAGTTAATTGCCTAAGTGCACCGAGTTTTCAATTGGTATAGGGAAGTGTTTCACTCATTGTCCAAGGAAAAAAAATACATGATAACAAACACAGGTATTTCAGACCGGTGGTACTAGGTCCTCTATTTCGAGAGACCTATATTTATTGATTTATGGACGATCTAAAAAATTCATAAAACAGGTCTTAACTCTTAAACTAGGCAGTGTTTAATTTCGGCGGAGTTGATAGTGATTTAGGAAATGTTTCACCTACCATATATTAAAAAGACAAATTATTGTGATCAATGAAACATAACGAGGAAATCGTTTTTTGACATGTATGTTTTCAAAAATTGGCCAACTTTGATCCGCGCGCTTTTTGATTCACTGTTATGTATGCGTGCACAGTATGACAGAATTATTGTGCAGCCACTGTGACATACCTACTAACAGGAATCCCTGGTTTCAATTGACTTCAAATCCATATTTTTCAATACTGGGTTCTTTTTTTTTATCATCTTTTCAGTTTTTGATTTCGGTTTCGGATCTCATTGTTATTTTGAAGTGTTGTTGTGCGATGTGTGTAAACTCTTTTATTCTAGTTTCACTCACTGAAAAGCTCAGATTTTTAGAGGGTCAAAGTAAAATGTCAGGATTTTGGTAAGGATTTATTCCTTCTCAAAGAATAAATATAACAGGTAAACAAAATTGATAAGATATTTTTACCTAAATCGTGCCGTATCTATATACGAGTATCTACAAAGGAGATAAGTAGAAAAAATTGAAGTGACCATAAAATATAATCTGGTCACTTCAGATGAATGAAATTGAAGCTGACACATAACATGCATAAAGACAAATACCGGTATTAAATATTACTTGTATGTAAACCGATGCTTCACTTAAACAAAAACCGTTGCTCTTTAGCAAAGTAAAGATAAAAGCAGATAAGGAAAGTAATCAAATTTAACATGTCTTTCAAAATGCCCAAAACATATTCAAAATTGATAAGATATTTTTACCTAAATCGTGCCGTATCTATATACGAGTATCTACAAAGGAGATAAGTAGAAAAAATTGAAGTGACCATAAAATATAATCTGGTCACTTCAGATGAATGAAATTGAAGCTGACACATAACATGCATAAAGACAAATACCGGTATTAAATATTACTTGTATGTAAACCGATGCTTCACTTAAACAAAAACCGTTGCTCTTTAGCAAAGTAAAGATAAAAGCAGATAAGGAAAGTAATCAAATTTAACATGTCTTTCAAAATGCCCAAAACATATTCATCCTTTTAAAATTGGAATAGGAAATTGTCACTATTAGACTTAGTTTGATTTATTTTTAACTTACAGCTAGAACTTAAAATTCTTTTCATACTGCTGGTTCCAAGCAGATTCTGAAAGACTACCAGGCATAATAGTGAAACGTTAAACTATGATGCATTTTATTACTGGTCAACTGCCCAGCAAATACACAACGTCTTACAAAAAAGGTTTATGTGTCGAGTTATACATGTATATAAAGGGTATAAAAACCTTTTAATAACTTACATTAACATTTTTGAGAACGTGATGCAAAACATGAACAGAATGTTGACAAAATATTTTGCAACGTAAAACGTGCACCTTCTTTTTTGTATTTCTTGCTCTTGCGAGCTTTTATTCTCTTGCAAATATAACAACACAATACACACAAGATAACAAAAAAACAACAACAGGATAACAGAAAAAGTGAGTTACAACTCATCCAGGGCCAAATAATAAATTCAAATATACATGAAGACATGCATTTTTATACCTCTTCCCACAGTCATACTAAAAGTTGAGAAACGGATCCCATTTTTGGAAATAAACATGAGCTTAGACTTTCTCTGTGCACAAAAGTGTTCAAGTTTGATAGTATCCGCCAAAATATTTTTAAAACCATTAAAGGAGAGTCTAGCCTGATCACATCTGCATATATATAACGCCTCACAATAAGCATAATTTGGTTAATACTAGTGACAAAATCACTACTTGTGTCTAAAAAACCAAAAACCTTATGTAAAACATTAAGATCTGGGATTATATCAAAATTCAATTGAATATTTTGCCAGAAAGAATTCACTACATTGCAGTCTGCAAATAAATGAAGAATAGTTTCCTTCTATACATAACAAAAATTGCACTGATCATTGTTTGTTAATCCAACTTTATATAACCAATCATTTGTTGGCAGAATATTATACGTTATCCTAAACTGTAGCCACCTTAATTTTACATCTAATGTAGTCTTAAATGGCATAATAAACAACTCATTACATTCATCAACAGTCAGATTATATTTTCTCTGTAGCGAGAATTGGCTAACAGGTTCTGTTTTGATTCTATCAATATACCACCAATACATCTTTCGAGCATAATTTCAAAAGGGGACATTTCCTTTCAAAACCCTCACTTCAATTTCAGAACATTCAGGACGTATCACTCCCCCATCACGAATCATATCTCGCCACTTTTTAGGAATAGCATTAACAATACCATTTTATTGAACCTTTCACCAAACATTGCAGCAAAATTTTTGAAATTGCCAATATCGTTAATAAAGTCGTAAATGGTGTGAAAACCTGCTTGGACATCAAACTTTGAATAATACACAGACTTTTTACCAATTAAAATAAACCTATTGTTCCAGACCATCTTTGGCATTTTGCGGCTCATTTGCATTAAACTCCGACCATATTTTAAAGCATGTAAATAATAAAAATTCCTTTAAAAGGAATAGGGCGAGCAAATGAATTGTCAAGATAAAGGTGTAGTTCCATATTGATAATGCAGTAGGCATATTACTTCGATTTTTACTTGTCATCATTAGCAGAGGAGTGAAATTTTGATTGAAAGAATTAAACTAGGAAGGTTGGTGTTGGAAGTTATCTAAATGACGAAGATACCAAGAGGAGCAATCAACAAAATAAAAAATAAATAAAAAAAAACCCAGGCTACACCACGGTAAAACATGTACCACTCAGCAGGCTACATTTTAGTCACCCACCTTTGTAGGACTACACAACAAAAAAGCCCTCCACCATAGGACTTTACGGTAAAATATTTAGAGTAGGCCAATTAAACATTGAACCACCACTCATGACTTGAGGTCAAAACCATTATGTAAATAAGATAACGGCCACTAAAATGTGCTCACAGACATGAGTTCATTATTATGTAAATGAGATGTTCAATGTTTGCATGCGATCTCAAAAAGGACATGTTGACATAAATTAATTGACTGTAAGATTGACAAATAAATCCTGTGTGTGAATAGTTGATTCGGTGACCGACTACCAGTGGGCACGGTAAATTAATCTGTTTACGCCCTCGTTGTACCTTGCGCCCAACGCTACGTAAAAACTGGCAATCATGCTTAACAAACAAAGAAATGAAAATAATCTGTTGCAACTTTCGGATTTGCATACAAGTAATTCTAGTTCTTCAACAACAGGTTTTATTATTTCTTTTAATACAAACACGTTGCTGCCTAAAATAACTTTATAGCACTGATTAGATATCAAAGTGAAGTAATAATTACACATTTTCATGAACACTATCGCCACCGTAATTTCCCGAGTATATAGATAGCACAAATATTTTCTGCAACGCTGTGACTAATATGTATGTCAAAACCCAGTGCCAAGGGCGAGAAACGCAGAGCGTTTCTCGCCCAAAAAGGTAGGAATAACATCACATAGAATTTGAATATCAAAATTACATTTCAGAATCTCTGTACCACCTAATTTCTTTAAGTATGACATAATAATATTTTCCCAACCTGATTTGTTGGGCATCATTAACCGTTTAATCCACATAATTAGAAAGATTGCGATGTTCCAGACGCAGCACGTGGACCGTACGTTTTAACGTACGTCTCGGTTCCGAGCTGGATTGTGCTCATTCGTCACGAAGGAGAACAAGGCGGCTCAAACAAAGGCTATAATATCTATAAAATATAATCTAGGTCGATAGAGGGCATAGTGATTGAAAAGTTAATAGTAACCGCAGGCTACCGAGTCTCTGCATAATTCAAACAGCACGCTAAATTGATTTTGACTAAAATTTTGACTTAACATGCTACTTAAACTTAATTGCATTTTTGTGCTCCCCAAATATTATAGTTGCCCAAATACATATATTTTGGTAGATTAAGGGTACTACACCCCTGGCCAATTTTGTGCCTATTTTTGCATTTTTCTCAAAAATTATAGCGTGTTAGTGACAAGTAAGATATGTATATTATAGGGACAGGGACTACAACTACTGCACTGAAAATTCGGCAACTCAAGGCAAGTAGTTATTGATTTATTGATCAAATATTGGTTTTCTTTCATTTTTGACTGTAACTCCACAACTGTTGTCTGTGCTGAAATAAAATTTCTAGTGCAATAGTTGTAGTCCTTGCCCCTATAATGTACATTTCTTACTTGTCACCAATGCACTATATTTTTGAGAAAAATGCAAAAATAGGCACAAAATTGGGCAGGGGTGTAGTACCCCCTTAAGGATCACTACATCCATATATCATGACTTTACTTTCAAAATGAGACCTTTTTGTCCTGAAAATTAGGTGCGTTGCATGAACTTCGGCATGTCATAAAATCAGCTCATTTCTACGTAGCACCTGCGTTTTATACGACGTTGGCGTCCAAAATGTGTGATCACAATGTCATTTTTTTTAAACACAAAGTATCACACACATTTCAATGGGCAATGTCTGCGTATGGACATCGCATATAAATTTAGTCAATTTTTAACACATCGCTGTA